>NC_140993.1:24751945-25448561 GCF_052327205.1 Somniosus microcephalus | reverse complement strand
AAACACCATCTCACTCCCCCCCCGAACACCATCTCACTCCCCCCGAACACCATCTCACTCCCCCCGAACACCATCTCAATCCCCCCGAGCACCATCTCACTCCCGCCGAACACCATCTCACTCCCCCCGAACACCATCTCACTCCCCCCGAGCACCATCTCACTCCCCCCGAACACCATCTCACTCCCCCCGAGCACCATCTCACTCCCCCCCGAGCACCATCTCACTCCCCCCGAACACCATCTCACTCCCCCCCAAACAGCATCTCACTCCCCCCAAACACCATCTCACTCCCCCCGAACAACATCTCACTCCCCCCGAACACCATCTCACTCCCCCCGAACACCATCTCACTCCCCCCCAAACAGCATCTCACTCCCCCAAACACCATCTCACTCCCCCCGAACAACATCTCACTCCCCCCCGAACACCATCTTACTCCCCCCGAACACCATCTCACTCCCCCCGAACACCATCTCACTCCCCCCGAACACCATCTCACTCCCCCCGAACACCATCTCACTCCCCCCGAACACCATCTCACTCCCCCCCGAACACCATCTCACTCCCCCCGAACACCATCTCACTCCCCCCGAACACCATCTCACTCCCCCCCGAACACCATCTCACTCCCCCCGAACACCATCTCACTCCCCCCGAACACCATCTCACTCCCCCCCGAACACCATCTCACTCCCCCCGAACAACATCTCACTCCCCCCCGAACACCATCTCACTCCCCCCCGAACACCATCTCACTCCCCCCGAACACCATCTCACTCCCCCCGAACACCATCTCACTCCCCCCCGAACACCATCTCACTCCCCCCGAACACCATCTCGCTCCCCCCGAACACCATCTCACTCCCCCCCGAACACCATCTCACTCCCCCCCCGAACACCATCTCACTCCCCCCCGAACACCATCTACCCCCGAACACCATCTCAGTCCCCCCGAACACCATCTCACTCCCCCCGAACACCATCTCACTCTCCCTGAGCTCCATCTCACTCCCCCACGAACAACATCTCACTCCCCCCGAACACCATCTCACTCTCCCTGAACACCATCTCACTCCCCCCGAACACCATCTCACTCCCCCCGAACACCATCTCACTCCCCCCGAACACCATCTCACTCCCCCCCCGAACACCATCTCACTCCTCCCCCGAACACCATCTCACTCCCCCCGAACACCATCTCACTCCCCACGAACACCATCTCACTCCCCCCCGAACACCATCTCACTCCCCCCGAACACCATCTCACTCCCCCCGAACACCATCTCACTCCCCCCCGAACACCATCTCACTCCCCCCCGAACACCATCTCACTCCCCCCCCGAACACCATCTCACTCCCCCCCGAACACCATCTCACTCCCCCCGAACACCATCTCACTCCCCCCCCGAACACCATCTCACTCCCCCCGAACACCATCTCACTCCCCCCCCGAACACCATCTCACTCCCCCCCGAACACCATCTCACTCCCCCCGAACACCATCTCACTCCCCCCGAACACCATCTCACTCCCCCCAAACACCATCTCACTCCCCCCGAACACCATCTCACTCCCCCCCGAACACCATCTCACTCCCCCCCGAACACCTTCTGACTCCCCCCCGAACACCATCTCACTCCCACCGAACACCATCTCACTCCCCCCCCGAACACCATCTCACTCCCCCCCCCGAACAACATCTCACCCCCCCCGAACACCATCTCACTCCCACTGACCACTATGGGACCTCCCCTGGCCGCGATTGATCGCTTCCTCTCTACCTGCTCCTCCGCTGTATCCTTCTGCTGCAGACCTCCCAGCGGCAGGAAGCCTGGAGAAAAGATTTAAAAGACTTCGGGAAACACGTACATCCGGGTTTCCCATCCATAACTCCTCCCCACCACCACCACCCCAGCTCCGGATGCCTGGTCCAGTGAATATGGGGGCCAAAGAAAAATGAAATTGAAATTGAAAAGTCAGAATCTAACCATCCAGAAATGACCTTGAAATCAGGCAATCTAAAGGAACAAGCCAATTGTTAGTTGCAGCAATGGCCAAGTAAGCAGCTACAGGGGGTCAGTTTAACTTTCAGTGATGCTGTAACAGAGGCGATACAGGATCGGCCGTCCGTTATACATCACATCTAATTCCCCTCGCTACCACAGGGAGTGGTTGGGGCGAACAGTATAGATGCATTTAAGGGAAGCTGGATAAGTACAGGAGGGAGAAAGGAAATGAAGGATCTGCTGATAGGGTGAGATGAAGTAAATAGAGAGGGAGGCGGCTCGTACTGGACCGAATGACCTGTTTCTGTGCTGTAAATTGTCTGTAATTCTATGTAATTTAACTTTCCATTGATCCGCTATCGCCTGATTGACACCATTGGTGAAAGCTAAAACTGCCCCCAAGATAACTGCGTTCACTGAGGTCAGAAACAAAGCAATGAAAAGTAACCTCAGGCTGGAAATGTGGACGTCAGCATTTCAAGACAACAGGAATGGTTTCCAAGGGGAGGATTCATTGTGAACATTCAGGTATGTTTAAGGGGTTTTGGCCGCCAAATTCGGTAGGTTAGCGCTTCTCATTAGCGCCCCCGCCAGGCCAAGGGTTTAGTGCCCAGCCGCGGTGAGTCCAGCGCCGCACGTGACCTTCAGTGGCGAATTAGTGCTGGGGCTAACTGTTAGCGCCTTGGCCTCTAGCGCCTCTCACGTGGTGACGTCAAGCCGCGTGCAACGCCCCATTAATGGCCCCAATGCAAAATTGCCTTTCGCCCCCTGCTTTAGCGCCTCGCGCCGACAACACCAGTAAGAGGAGGCGTTGTGCACTCGGAATTGCGCTGCAGGAGCGGTAATTAAAGGGCAAACTTGGAGGTTGAACTCCAAACCATCGTCAACACCTTCACCGAAGCGTACAAGAGCATGGGCCTTACACTAAACATCCGTAAGACAAAGGTCCTCTACCAACCTGTCCCCACTGCACAGTACTGCCCCCCAATTATCAAAATCCACGACGAGGCCTTGGACAACGTGAACCACTTTCCATACCTCGGGAGCCTACTGTCAACAAGGGCAGATGTCGATGACGAAGTCCAACCCCGCCTTCAGTGTGCCAGTGCAGCCTTCGGTCGCCTGAGGAAGAGCGTGTTTGAAGACTGTGGTGTATGTAACCTGTTCCACCTTAAGAGAACTTAAGCCTGTTCCACCTTAAGAGATGTACTACTTTCTCTGGCTGCTGTATACGTAATACCGGTGGTGACCACACCGGTATATAAGCACTGTGTAGTAATATTGTATTCAGTATAGTCACTACCTCTAACCAGTAAAGACCTGTTGAATTTACTCTTGTAGTCTGTGTAGTAATTATCACTATAACACACAGACTTAACAGTGGCGACGAGTCCGATTCTTACCCTGCGGCAGTTATTTCCACGGTGGCTTTGTCCACAGACAGGACGTCGAAGAGAGGTTTCCACCCTCATCACCCTACTGGAAGACACGTCAAGCGGCAGGCATCGAGAAACCGGAGTGCAGAAGACATCCTGACCTCGAAGCCTCCATCAGCGACTGTCAGCTTCTTCTTTCTACCTCGGTGGGGGGTAAGCCGGGCAGCCACGCGACAGAAAGTCAACCACGTTGGCTGTATAGACGGGGCTGGGAAGACGGAGGAATAAGGGCGGTGAGATCGATCGCGACCGGAGATAAGGGCTGGGCCGCTTTCGAGCGAGAGGCGCAGCGCGGGGACATTGATTGCGACCGGAGATAAGGGCCGCATTCGGGCTAAAAGGCGCAGCGCCTGGGGAAACTGAAGGCGCGAGAGCCGCGGTGAAGCGGAGACAGCGTCGGGGGACGGTTGAAGACCGCTAAGCGCGGGAAAACCGCCATTTTGTGGGTGGAGGACGACGACAAGAGCGGGAAGCCGCCATCTTGGATAACATAAAAATACAATAAATTGCAACGATGCCTAAACATGGGAACATTAATACCTTTGATAGTGACATCGAAGATTGGGCCACGTATGTAGAACGCATACAAAATTATTGTAAGGCAAATAAAATTCCTGATGCAGATAAAGCACTAACATTATTAAATTTAATGGGTGCGAAGACATACGGGCAATTGAAACACCTTGTATCACCAGATGAACCGGCGGATAAGACGTTCGAGGAGATTGTTACTGTCCTGAAAAATCATCTAAACCCCACGCCGCTGATGCTAGCGGAACGATTTAAATTTTACGACAGAAGGCAGCTGCAGAATGAAAGCAATGCTGAATATTTGATGGAATTACGTAAGCTAGCAAAATATTGTCAGTTTGGAACGGGACTGACAGAGGCACTACGAGATAAATTTGTGTGTGGTTTATTTAAACAGGATACACAAAAGCGACTGCTCGAGGAGAATGAGCTGACGCTTGAGAAGGCGGGCACTATGGCAGCAGCACACGAAGCCGCAGCGAGAGGCACGGCAGTAATGCAGCTACGGTCACCGGAACTCGGTACAAACAAATTGGGTTTGAGTTCTGTCAAATGTTATCGTTGTGGAAAGACAACGCACGATCAGAACCAGTGTTGGTTTAAAAACCAAGAATGCAGAACGTGTGGCAGGCTTGGCCACATAGCTAAAGTATGCTGGTCAGGAAAGAAGACCAGCAACAAAAAGTCACCGCAAGGAAAATACGCAAAGGTACACAAGGTGACAAAGAACAGTTTGACCGAACAGAAGTCAGATTCAGATGCTAGCAGTAATGAACTGGATAGCTTAAGAGTACACAACGTTGGTAAGGATGCAGGTCTCCAGACAATTTGGGTCACTCTTCAGATAGCAGGGGTCCAAGTAAAAATGGAATTGGACACTGGATTGGCATTGACGGTCATGAATAAGAAAGATTACAGAAGGTTATTCCAACATATTCCCCTACAGGATACGGAGATTATATTGAAAACATACACGGGGCAAAGAGTGTACCCCATCGGAAAAATAGAGGTAGAAGTGGTCCACAAGGGTGAAGAAAGCCAAGTAATGGACTTATATGTGCTACCTGAAGGAGGTCCACCACTACTAGGATGGGAGTGGATTAGGAAAATGAATATGGACTGGCACTCCTTGAAGGCACTAACGGTAGATTCCGGGGAAACAGATGTCAAACCTAAACGATTGTCCAGAATATTGGATGATGCTAAAGAGGTGTTCCAGCAGGGACTGGGAACACTGAGAGGAATTACGGCAAACATCAAGATTGATGAACATGCACAACCAAAATTTTTTATGCAATACGACCTACTGTTGAAGCGGAACTGGAAGCACTAGAACATTCAGGTGTACTGTCTAAGGTAGATTGGAGTGAGTGGGCTACGCCCATTGTTCCCATTATGAAACGTCCTGCGAGCAACAAGCCAGGAGATCCAGGGAAGGTTCGCATCTGTGGAGATTTCAAAATCACCGTTAATCCGGTGCTTCACACGGTGCAGTATCCGCTTCCACGGATTGAGGATATTTTCGCTTCATTGTCTGGCGGGAAACACTTCACCAAGATAGACCTGGCGCAGGCGTACTTGCAGATGGAGGTTGAGGAAGAGTCACGCCAATACCTCACGATCAACACGCATCGAGGGTTGTACCGGTACAATAGGCTGGTTTTTGGAGTGGCATCGGCTCCAGCAATTTGGCAGAGGGCCATGGAGCAGGTATTACAGGGAATTCCAGGCACACAATGTTACCTGGACGATATTCTGATCACAGGTGATGGTGATGAACAACATCTCGCAAACTTGGAACTGGTGCTCAACAGACTGAAAGAGTATGGACTTAGAGTAAATCGGCAGAAATGTGAGTTCTTCCAGAAGCAGATCTCGTACTGTGGCCATGTCATTGACCGGGAGGGGCTTCATAAGTCTCCTGACAAGATTGAGGCAGTTGTAAAGGCTCCCGCTCCGGAGAATGTCTCTCAGTTGAGGTCGTTTCTAGGATTAATTAACTATTACCATAAATTTCTGCCAAATCTATCCACGGTACTGCACCCGTTAAACGCTCTTTTACAGAAAGGGGTACCATGGGAATGGGGCGAAAACTGTAAGAAGGCATTTCGCAAAAGCAAAGAATTGATCACCTCGGAGGAAGTGTTGGCTCACTTCAACCCGACACTGCCTATTCGGTTGGCTTGTGATGCTTCTCCATATGGTATTGGGGCAGTACTCTCACACAAGTTGCCAAATGGCACGGAAAGGCCAGTCGCGTTTGCATCCAGATCATTGACCTCCGCTGAGCGCAACTATGCGCAGATCGATAGGGAGGCTCTTAGCCTTGTATGGGGAGTGAAGAAGTTTAATCATTACCTGCAGGGCCAAAAATTCACACTTCTGACAGACCATCAACCGTTGGTATCCATTTTTAACCCTAAGAAGGGTGTTTCGGTGATGACAGCGCAGCGTCTCCAGAGATGGTCTCTTTTCCTAGGGGCACATCAATATCAAATAGAATTCAAAGGTACGAAACAGCATGGCAATGCTGATGGGCTGTCGTGCATGCCACTACCTGAAGAAGAAGACACGACGAAAGTTGACCCTGTTGAGTTATTTCATTCGACCATCATCGAGTGTTTACCAGTCACCAATGCAAGTATTGAAAGAGAAACCAGGAACGACCCGACACTGTCCAGAGTCTACAAGGTGACAGTGAAAGGATGGCCAACACGGGGTGATCCTCTGTTACCGGCATTTTCGGCAAGGCGAGACCAGCTGTCCGTCTGCCATGGTACCTTGATGTACGGGACAAGAGTGATTATTCCTCCCAAGTTAAGGGAAAGAGTTTTAAACGAACTGCATGAAGGTCATCTGGGGGGAGTTAAAATGAAAAGTCTTGCTAGGGCTTATGTATGGTGGCCGGGTATTGACCAACAGATTGAGGAGTTAACGAAAAGCTGCGCTGGGTGCCAAAAAGTGCAAAATGCACCTCCGATAGCACCGCTACACCCATGGGAATGGCCTTCAGCCCCATGGCAACGCGTACACATTGACTTTGCTGGTCCATTCATGGACTCCATGTTCCTAATCGCGGTGGACGCACATTCCAAATGGCCAGAAGTCATCAAGATGAATGCCACTACTTCAGAAAAGACAATTGCGGTGTTAAGAACAATATTCGCAAGGAACGGATTGCCAGAACAGATCTGTTCGGACAACGGACCACAGTTTGTATCGGAAGAATTCCGACAATTCTTAAAGAAGAATGGAGTAAAACATTATACCTCTGCCCCATATCATCCGGCGACAAACGGGTTGGCTGAAAGATTTGTCCAGACATTCAAAAAGGCAATAAAGGCCATGAACGATGATCAGGTTCCGCTGCAACACAAGGTCGACAAGTTCCTGATGTCATATCGAAACGCCGATCATGCAGTGACTAACCAAAGTCCTGCCATGATGCTTTATAACAGGAGGTTGCGGTCCAAGTTGGACTTGTTAAAACCAAATGTGCGGAGGGAAGTGGAAAACAAACAGTTTCGGCATATTAACAACAAGACCACTCGAACTTTCGACGTAGGACAACCAGTGTTGGCAAGGGGCTATGGAAATGAAAAATGGCAGTCCGGAACAATTCGGGCCAGACAAGGACCTCTGATGTACACAGTAGATATTGGTCATAATGTGATAAGGCGTCATGCGGATCAACTGGTAGAGTCGAGAGCAAGGGTTGAACCCATGGTTGTGACAGAGACAACTGTGGAAGACGTTAATGAACCTGAAGCATCTACCTCGGCAGGGAATGTACTTGATGGTGATGACACCCAATACATTGGAAACCAAATAGAGGAGGCACCGCAACAACAAGAATCAGAGACTACTGAGAGGCGTTATCCAAGTCGCATCAGAAAGCCTCCTGAGAGACTGAACCTTTGAACTGTTATACCTGAAGTTATATATGTATATATGTTATTATGTTATATTAAATGGGGATATGACTGTTAAGCTAAAAAGGGAGGATTGTGGTGTATGTAACCTGTTCCACCTTAAGAGATGTACTACTTTCTCTGGCTGCTGTATACGTAATACCGGTGGTGACCACACCGGTATATAAGCACTGTGTAGTAATATTGTATTCAGTATAGTCCCTACCTCCAACCAGTAAAGACCTGTTGAATTTACTCTTGTAGTCTGTGTAGTAATTATTACTATAACACACAGACTTAACAAAGACCAGCACCTCAAACTCGGCACTAAGCTCATGGTCTACAAAGTAGTAGTGATACCCGCCCTCCTGTATGCTTCAGAGACATGGACCATGTACAGCAGGCATCTCAAAGCACTGGAGAGGTACCACCAATGCTGCCTCCGCAAGATCCTGCAAACCCATTGGCAGGATAGGCACACCAACGTCAGTGTTCTTGCTCAGGCGAACATCCCCAGCATCGAAGCTTTGACCACGCTCGATCAGCTCCGATGGACAGGTCTCATTGTCCGCATGCCCGATACGAGACTCCCAAAACATCGCTCTACTCAGAGCTCCAGCACGGCAAGAGTGCCCCAGGCGGGCAGAGGAAACGCTTCAAGGACACCCTCAAAGCCTCCTTGAAAAAGTGCAACATCCCCTCCGACACCTGGGAATCCCTGGCCCAAGACCGCACAAAGTGGAGGAGAAGCATCTGGGAAGGCGCCGAACACCTCGAGTCTCTTCGCCGGGAGCAAGCGGAAGCCAAGCGCAGGCAGCGCAAGGAGCACACGTCAACCCAAGCATCCCACCCACCCGCCCCTTCAACCACCATCTGTCCCACCTGTGACAGAGACTGTAGGTCCCGCATTGGACTCATCAGTCACCTGAGAACTCATTTTTAGTGTGGAAGCAAGTCATCCTCGGTTCCGAGGGACTGCCTAAGAAGAAGAGATGGTTCCGTGTCGCTTGAACATCGCGAAAAAGGCGCTTTCAGTGATCGCACCACTTATTAGTTGCACCAGCCTGCTGCCTGAACAAAGTTTTTAACACCTTTTCCTCAAACATCTCCAAATGCTGCACTTTCTGAAAGTGATGGGGGCTGCAATGGCAGTTGCCCAGGTCGTGTTGAAAAACACCACTAATGACGATGAGGTTATACAGCATGATTGGCCCCTCCCTTTAAGAGATGGAAGAGCGCCGTTTGGACTGCGCACGACCTTCTTTATCGCTCTGCCAGTAGCGCCCCGCTCTCAGAGGCTGGCGCCCTAAGTTAGGAGTGTAGCGCTTGATTTAACGCTCTACTCCCCTCTTGGAGCGCTAACAATGAATTTCGCGGGAGTCGACAATGATTAGCGCCTGGCGCTAATTCTTCAACTTTCAAAGTTTTAGCGCCCCAATCGGGGCTATACCGAATTTCTCCCCCATAGAATCACAGAATAGCACAGCAGAGAAGGAGGCCATTTGGCCCATCGAGTCCGCGCCGGCTCTTTCGCAGAGCAATCCAATTAGTTCCACTCCCACCAATGCCTCCCCCCCGCCTCTTTCCCCATATCCCTGCAATTTTTTCTCCTTCCGGTATTTGTCCAATTCCGATAGTAAAATACTGCGGATGCTGGAAATCAGAAATAACAACAGAAAATGCTGGAAAAACTCAGCAGGCCAGGCAACATCTGTGGAGAGAGAAATAGAGTCAACGTTTCAGGTCGAAACTGTAGTGTTCGTGTGTAGATAAAGACACTGAAGACAGGAGTTGGTTCATAGGTATTTACTAAGCAAGTCTGGGGGGGGGTTTCTATAGGATATACACAATACACAGGCTTATATAGCCCAAGTGGCAATTACCGGCATTACGCACACCTGGGGCTCTTAAAGGCACATACACCATAATTCCTCCCCTTCTAGCTAACTAGTACATCATATTTTAAGTAATTATTAATTACATGTTATATGCAAAATAATATACATTGCTCTATTAATTAATTATAAGTTAGTCTCTCAGGAGGCTTCCTGACTCGGTCCGGATAACGCCTCGGGGGTGTAGTAGTTTCTGGTGGTGTAGTAGGTTCTTCTGGCAAGGCTGATTCGGCTTGAAGGCCAGTGTCGGGTTCATCGGGCTCCAGTGTCACCGGATCGGAGGTAGATATGGGTATCTCTACTTCATCGTTAGATGTATAGAGTGGTGGTGTAGGTTGTCCCTTTTCGGATGACTTGATGATTTGGTCAGCATGGCGCCTTATTATGCTGTCTCCGATGTCCACGGTATACATCAGTGGTCCTAATCGTGTGCAGATAGTTCCAGGCTGCCATTTCTCGGTACGGTAGTCCCGGGCCAAAACCGGTTGGCCTATCTGGAAGGCCCTAGTTGGCCTTTCATTCATGCCCTGAAACTGCCGGTTCTCCACGTCCCTTCGGATGTTGGGCTTGACCAAATCCAGCCGGCATCTTAGGTTTCTATTGTAGAACATCATGGCGGGAGTTTGGTTAGTAACCATATGCGTTGCATTCCTATATGCAAATAAGAAGTTATCCACCTTGTGCTGAAGTTTTATGTCTTCATTACCCATGGCCTTGATGGCCTTCTTGAAGGTCTGGACAAACCTTTCAGCCAATCCATTGGTGGCGGGATGGTATGGGGCGGACGTGTAGTGCTTTACCCCATTGTTCTTTAAGAACTTTCTGAATTCTTCGGACACAAATTGCGGTCCATTATCAGAACATATCTGCTCCGGCAGCCCATTCCTGGCAAATATGGTCCTTAATACTGTGATGGTTTTTTCCGTGGTGGTGGAGGACATCTTTATTACCTCCGGCCACTTGGAGTGTGCATCAACTGCGATTAAGAACATTGAGTCCATAAATGGACCAGCAAAGTCGATGTGCACCCTTTGCCAGGGAGATGAGGGCCACTCCCATGGATGTAGAGGGGCCTGTGGCGGAGCATTTTGGACCTTCTGGCATCCTAGGCAGCTCTTGGTCATGTCTTCGATGTCTCCATCGATACCTGGCCACCATACAAACGCCCTAGCTAGGTTCTTCATTTTCACTCCACCCAGATGCCCCTCGTGAAGCTCCTTTAGCACTTTATCCTGGAGTTTGGGTGGAATCACCACTCTGGATCCACACATCAAGGTTCCTCGGCACACTGACAGCTGTTCTCTTCTTTGCGAGAATGCTGGCAACAGTGGTTCGCCATGTGCTGGCCATCCCTTCACTGTTAAATCGTAGACCCGTGAGAGAGTAGGGTCATTTCTTGTCTCCCTTTCAATGGCAGAATTTGTCACCGGTAGACATTCCACTATGGTAGAGTGGAATATCTCTACTGGGTCTACTGTAGGTGCCTCTTCTATCGTTGGCAACGGTAGGCGTGATAAACCGTCAGCATTCCCATGCTGTTTTGACCCTTTGTATTCAATGTTGTATTGGTGTGCCCCTAGAAAAAGGGACCACCTCTGTAGTCTTTGTGCCGTCATAATGGGGAAACCTTTTTTAGGGTTGAATATGGAGATGAGGGGTTGATGGTCAGTCAGCAAGGTAAATTTTTGTCTGTGTAGGTAATGGTTGAATTTCTTCACTCCCCATACCAGGCTGAGTGCTTCCCTGTCTATCTGGGCATAGTTACGCTCAGCTGAGTTCAATGAGCGTGACGCAAAAGCTATCGGCCGTTCCGAGCCATCAGGGAATCTATGGGACAATACCGCTCCTATGCCATAAGGGGATGCATCGCACGCCAGTCTGATTGGTAGTGATGGGTTGTAATGAGCCAAAATTTTCTCGGATGTGATTAAGTCTTTACATTTATGGAAGGCACGTTTACAGTCTTCGTTCCATTTCCAAATCACTCCTGTCTGTAGAAGATCATTAAGAGGATGTAGAATAGTTGATAAGTTCGGTAAAAATTTATGATAGTAATTTATTAATCCCAGGAATGACCTTAATTGTGAAACATTTTCAGGTGCTGGGGCTTTTATAACTGCTTCAA
Source organism: Somniosus microcephalus (assembly GCF_052327205.1). Lineage (NCBI taxonomy): Eukaryota > Metazoa > Chordata > Chondrichthyes > Squaliformes > Somniosidae > Somniosus > Somniosus microcephalus. Next base: position 25,436,654 of record NC_140993.1, on the reverse strand, counting down.
TTTTTTCAGGTGACTTATGCAACCCTTCCTTAATAATTATGTGGCCACAATATGATATCTGATTTTGGAAAAATTCGCACTTGGGGCGATTTGCTCGTAGGCCCCGTTCTTTCAGACTAGTGAGCACCTGCTCCAAATTGGCAAGGTGCTCGTTGTCGTTTTCTCCTGTTATAAGGATGTCGTCTAGGTAGCATTGAGTCCCCGGAATCCCTTGCAGGACTTGCTCCATAGCTCTTTGCCAGATAGCTGGAGCTGATGCTATTCCAAAAACCAGTCGATTGTACTGGTACAGGCCTTTGTGTGTGTTTATTGTGAGATACTTTTTAGAGGTCTCCTCAACCTCCATCTGTAGATATGCCTGTGCCAAGTCAATTTTTGTGAAACGTTTCCCTCCGGATAGTGAGGCGAAAATATCTTCTATCCTCAGAAGAGGATACTGTACCGTGTGAAGGACCGGGTTTACAGTCACCTTAAAGTCCCCACAGATGCGAATTTTTTTCTGTTCCTCAGAGTTATTTTTCAATGTTTTTTTCGTGACTGGAACGATGGGTGTTGCCCATTCGCTCCAATCTATTTTGGATAATACGCCTGCCTTTTCCAAATTCTTCAGCTCTGCCTCGACTGCCGGACGTATTGCGTATGGCACCGGTCTTGCCTTAAAAATTTTTGGAATTGCTGTATCTTCCACTTTTATTGAGGCGGTGATGCCTTTCAATGTTCCTAGTTTCTCTTGAAACACTTCTTTGGCGTTGGCCAAGATGTCTTTTAATCGTTCAGGTATGATGTCATCATTGTTTTTTTCCTTACTGGTCACCGTCAGTGCCTGAATGGAGTGCCAGTCTAAACGTATCTTCCTTATCCATTCACGTCCCAACAACGGTGGACCACCATCTTGTAGAATGTATAAATACAACTTTTGTATTTCTTTGCCGTTGTATACCACAGGCACCCTTATTTTTCCTTTGGGGTAGACTTTCTGCCCCGTATATGTTTTTAAGATAATGGATGTGTCTTTTAGAGGTATATGCGAAAATAGCCTCTCGTAATCTCGTCGATTTATTACGGTTAGAGCTGATCCTGTATCTAGCTCCATTTTAACTGGGGACCCTGCTATTGTGAGGGTAACCCAAATGGTTTGGTAATCCTCTTTGGCAAGTGCATTATGTAATTTGAGACAGCTTAGTCTCTTGTTTCCGGAGTCGCTATCGCTATTCTGGTCTTCGGAGCTATTGTCCGTCATCATTTGTACCTTCCTGTACTTTTCTTTATTGATTTTTTGTTTCCTGTCAGTGGATTTATTTTGTCCAGATTGGCATACCCGTGCAATGTGTCCAATCTTACCACATTGCCTGCATGCTTTGCCCTTGAACCAGCAGTCCCTCTGGTTATGGGTGGATCTGCCGCAGCGATAACATCTTCCGAACTCCTGTGTCATTTTATGGGTGCCGAAGTCCTGTGTCTCTTGTTGTATCTCTGCAGCTCCTTTTGCTGCTGCTTCGTATGATACAGCCATACTGAAAGCTTTGTCCAATGTTAAATCTTTTTCAGAAAGCAGTTTTTTTTGTGTTCCTTCACTTAAGAGACCGCAAACAAATTTGTCTCGAAGATAATCCGATAGTCCTGCTCCGAATTGGCAGTACTTTGATAGCTTTCTTAATTCGGTTAGGTAATCAGCGTTACTTTCATTCTTGTGTTGATTTCTCTTGAAGAACTTGAATCGTTCCGCTATCAGCAGCGGTGTTGGGTTTAAATGCTCCTGCAGGGTATCAACAATTTCTTTAAAAGTCTTGTCCTTTGGTTTGGCTGGAGTGATTAAATTTCCTAACAGCCCGTATGTCTTCGCGCCCATTAAGTTCAGAAGTACTGAAGCTTTTTTTTCATCTGTTATTCCATTTGCAGTGCAATAAACCTCTACTCTTTCCATGTATGTGGTCCAATCTTCTATTTCGCCATCAAAAGCCTCAATATTACCAGATTTAGGCATTTCAGAAAAGATATGGCGCTTCCCGCGCTTTTTTTTCTCTCTCTGTTGCAACGATATGGCGCTTCCCGCGCTTTCCCGCCGCTGCTACCGATAACAATGCTGTTTTACTGTGGTTTCCGTTTATTCACTGTTGGAGACTCGTTCCCGACGGAGGTCTAAACGCTGACCTGCTTGCCGCGCCGGCCGTCTCTCGAGTGCACCCTCCCAGTCCGTTATTGCTTGCCTCCGATTTCGCTGCCTGTCTCAGCTGTAGAGCCCGCCGCTGGAGCTCCAGCCTGACGCCCAGGAAGGATTAGCGCAGTACCTGTCACCAGCTTGGCCAGCTGGTGAAACCACAGTTTCTCTTACTTCCTTGAGTCTTCTGGACGCTGGAGGAATCGATGTCCTTGAGGTGCTGCCGAATTGCAGGTAAGTCCGTTTCCACTTCGTCGCCACTGTAGTGTCCGTGTGTAGATAAAGACACTGAAGACAGGAGTTGGTTCATAGGTATTTACTAAGCAAGTCTGGGGGGGGGGGTTTCTAAAGGATATACACAATACACAGGCTTATATAGCCCAAGTGGCAATTACCGGCATTACGCACACCTGGGGCTCTTAAAGGCACATACAACATAATTGCTCTTAAAGGCACATACACCACAGAAACCCTTTGTCAGAACTGAGAAAAAAGCAGGAAATGAAACAGATTAAAAAGCCAGTTTGGGGGCTGGGAAATGGGGGAGGGGATGAAAGAACAAAAGGGAAGGTCCTCACCTCTCACTGACCTTCCCTCATGTTCTTTCATCCCCTCCCCCATTTCCCAGCCCCCAAACCGGCCTCTTAATCTGTTTCATTTCCTGCTTTTTTCTCAGTTCTGACGAAGGGTTTCGACCTGGAACGTTGACTCTGTTTCTCTCTCCACGGATGTTGCCTGGCCTGCTGAGTTTTTCCAGCGTTTTCTGTTGTTATTTTATCCAATTCCCTTTTGAAGGCTACTATTGAATCTGTATCCATCACCCCATCAGGCAACGCATTCCAAACCCCAACCACTCACTGCGTAAAAAAGTTTTCCCTCATGTGGCCTCTGGTTCCAGCTCGCAAACATACTGCCAGCTCAATGACTGTGGTTAATCTTCAGTCAAACTGTTGCAGTTCATCTAATATTTAGCTCGCCTACAACACATGTAGAGGATCTCACAAAGGAGTTAAGTCTGAAGACAAAACAATTTCTCCAAAGAGAATGGAATCACTGATTCTTCTCACTTCTCTTTTTATAAATAATTTCATGTAAACATGAATACTGTGAAAAGAATTCGAAACTTGAAAGGAAATACATCAGAGGCATCCGTGATCAACTAATTATTTACATTTCCTAATAGTTGCTTTAAATCAAGTTGCGTAAAGGCAGACTTGTGTGTATTCCTACAAGAAAGTATCTCTGTGATGTTTAAAATAAGAGGCAGCGCTAGACAAGAATAAACAACTTCAAAGTGTATTATTCATGCTGGGGGAATTTCAGAAAAAACTTTTTTTTTGAATAAGTTAATCTCTTTTACACTTACCAGCTACACAGAGGAATAGCCAAGTGAATTGTACGAAATCTCTTGTGTGAACAGTGTTTGAAGATCGCTTGTTATAAGGGTGTGAATAATATGCATTCTCAAGGGAAACTGGGTGTAGGCAGTGTGATGAAATATTCCATTCATCACTCATCAGTATTTCTCTGCCTGTGACTGTGGTTGGTTTCAGTTTCATTTCCATTGTATTGTACTGTGTGTAGGGCTCCGCCCATACCTGGCTCCTATGTAAGCTGGCCCAGCCTGCAGCACATCCAGTACGGCAGACCTCTGGATGGAAGAAACATTCTCCTCTGTGTGTTACCTTCTAAGTCAATAAAAGCCTTGTTTTGTTTCGCTAACATCGAGTCTCGGATTTATTGAGGCACATCAATTTTATTGACTTAATTTTCAACACAATGGATCAACTCTTGAAACCCGAACGTTTGGATTTGGACCAGCATGCTTCGGACGCATCGGCACGCTTCGGACACTGGTTTATGTGTATGGAATTCTTCCTGGACAATTCCGCAGCCGTCAAAGACGCTACGGACGCTGCGAGTATGAAACTCGGAATTCTGCGGAATTGGGTAAGCCACCGGTTTTAGCCCCTCATCCAAGACGCCGACACGTACCCGGCCGCCTGCGACATCTTAAAGGCGCATTACCAGCAGCCTACGCATGAGGTGTATGCTAGGCATCTGCTCGCTACTCGCGCACAGCGACCTGGGGAATCGGTGGAGGAGTTCCTAGGCACCCTGAAAATGCTTGGCAAAGACTGCAAGTGCCAAGATGTAAAAGCCGCAGTGTACACTGACGAGCTTGTTTGCGATGCCTTTATCACAGGCCTCAGCTCCACTTACATCCGGCAGAGACTGCTGGAAAAAACGGGATTGGACCTGAAACAGGCTGCGGACACAGCACGATCCCTGGATGTGGCCCAGAGAAACTCGGACGCCTACTCTTCAGCCCGCGCCGTCCACGCCGCCACGTGTGCACCAAGGGCGCCGCCATCTTGGAAGGCATCTTCCCCGCCCGGCAGCCCGACACCGTCGGGGCCCCGCTCTCCCCCCAGAAGCCCTACGACAGCCGCGACGCGTCGGGGACCCAACTGCTAATTCTGCGGGCAGCCGAAGCACATCAGAAACCTGTGCCCGGCGAAAGGCACCACCTGCTTTAAGTGCGGTAAGAAGGGGCACTTCGGGAAGGTGTGCAGAGGGAACCCCACCGGAAAACCCGCCACCGCCGCGTGTGCGCCGTGGGAGCAGCCATCTTGGACGCCATCTTGCCCGACCTCGTGGGGTCCGCCATCTTGTGAGCAGACAGCGTGGACGCCATCTTGTCTCGATCAGGGCCCTACAGTGGCATCGGTCACAGTGGACCAGACCAGGCCGCACCCGCTATCCAAATCAATGGTGGACATCGAGTTAAACGGGTGCAGGGTTAAGTGTTTAATTGACAGTGGAAGCACGGAGAGTTTTATCCACCCTGAACTGGTACAACAACTCTCCCTAAAGGTGGTCCCTACTCGGGGTACCATCTCTATGGCTGATAAAACCCAGACATCGACCATTATGGGTTACTGCACGGTACAATTGTTCGTTAACGGAACTGTATACGATAATTTTAAAGTATTAATCATGAAGAATCTATGTGCGAGTGTGATCTTGGGCCTGGATTTCCAGTGCTACCACCAAAGCATCACGCTCAATTATGGTGGGTCCCAGCCGCCCCCTCACAGTGTGCGGTCTGGCTACCCTGAAGGTAAAGCCGCCTTCGCTCTTCGCGAACCTTACCCCTAACTGCCGGCCAATAGCGACCAAAAGCAGGAGTTACAGCTGGGAGGACAGGCGGTTTATCGCAACCGAGGGAGACAGGCTCCTGAAAGAGCGCATTATTGAACGCAGCAATAGCCCGTGGCACGCCCAAGTGGTGGTGGTAAGGGGTAGCGAGAAGAAACGGATGGTGATCGACTATAGCCAAACGATCAACAGGTACACCCAACTAGACGCCTACCCGCTACCCCACATATCAGAAATGGTGAACCAAATCGCCCAATACCGGGTGTTCTCCACCATCGACCTCAAGTCAGCGTACCACCAGCTCCCTATCAGACCAGAGGACCGCCCGTACACCGCCTTCGAGGCGAACGGACGCCTCTACCAATTCCTCAGAGTCCCCTTTGGGGTGACGAATGGGGTCTCGGTCTTCCAGAGGGAGATGGACCGCATGGTCGATGACCACCACTTGCAGGCAACCTTCCCCTACCTCGACAACGTCACCATCTGCGGTCACAACCAGCAGGATCACGACTCGAACCTCGAGAGGTTCCTGAAAACCGCACAAAAACTCAACCTCACCTACAACGAGGACAAGTGCGTTTACAACACCACGCGCCTCTGCACACTAGGCAGCGTGGTGGAGAATGGGGAAATCGGACCAGACCCCGACCGATTGCGCCCCCTATGGGAGCTGCCCCTGCCCAACACTCCCAAAGCCCTGAAAAGGTGCCTGGGGTTATTTTCTTATTATTCCCAATGGGTCCCCAACTACTCTGAAAAAGCCCGCCCCCCTCTTGAAAGCATCCTCTTTTCCGCTTTCTGCTGAGGCCCATGCCGCCTTCAAAAGCATTAAGCAGGATATTGAGCGGGCCACGCTACAGGCAGTGGACGAGAACACTCCCTTTCAAGTGGAAAGTGATGCGTCTGACTTTGCCTTGGCGGCCACCCTCAACCAGGCGGGGCAGCCCGTAGCTTTCTTCTCGAGGACCCTCCAAGGGCACGAGATCAGACACTCCTCCGTAGAAAAGGAGGCCCAAGCCATCGTGGAGGCAGTGCGCCACTGGCGCCACTACCTAGCCGGCAAACGCTTCACCCTACTTACCGGCCAGCGGTTGGTAGCGTTTATGTTCAATAATAAACAGAGGGGGAAGATTAAAAATGATAAGATTCTTAGGTGGCGGATCGAGCTCTCCACCTTCGATTATGACATCACTTACCGGTCAGGGGCCCTTAACGAATCCCCCGACGCCCTCTCACGAGGGATGTGTGCCAGCGCCACCGGGGATCGGCTACAGACCCTGCACAATGACCTCTGCCACCCAGGGGTCACGCGGATGTTCCACTTAATAAAGTCCCGCAACTTACCCTACTCGATTGAGGAAGTTCGGTCCCTGACCAGGAACTGTCGCACTTGCGCTGAGTGCAAGCCTCGGTTCTACCGCCCAGATAGAGCCCACTTAATCAAAGCTACACGGCCCTTTGAGCGGCTCAGCTTAGATTTCAAGGGCCCCCTCCCGTCCGTCGACCGCAATGTTTACTTCCTGAACATTGTGGACGAATACTCTCGTTTCCCATTCGCCTTCCCCTGCCCAGACATGACCAGCACCACGGTCATTAAATGCCTCAACAGCCTGTTCTGCCTGTTCGGTATGCCGAGCTACATCCATACGGATAGGGGGGCGTCCTTCATGAGTGAAGAGCTACGCCAGTACATGCTGTCCAGGGGGATCGCCACGAGCCATACCACCAGCTACAACCCCCGGGGTAATGGTCAAGTGGAGCGAGAGAACGGGACAGTATGGAAAGCAGTCACTCTAGCTCTAAGAACCAAAGGCCTCCCTATCTCCCGCTGGCAGGAAGTCCTCCCAGATGTGCTCCATTCGATACTGTCGCTATTGTGTACTGCCACTAATGCCACGCCTCACGAGCGAATGTTTGTCTTTCCCCGGAAATCCACCTCAGGCGTATCCATGCCGTCATGGCTCTCCACCCCAGGTCCGGTATTCGTGCGAAGGCATGTGAGGGGCCACAAGATGGACCCTCTTGTGGAGTCAGTGCACCTACTCCACGCCAACCCCCAATACGCGTATGCCCGGCACGCCGACGGAAGGGAGGACACCGTGTCCATAAAAGACGTCGCCCCAGCCGGTAACGACAACAACCACGACAACAGCAGCAACAACGACCACAGCAACTCTTACCCACCCACTACTCTTTCATCACCCCCGGAAGAACATCGACCAACGGTACCCCCACCAACTACCCCTTCAACAACCCTGGCGGCACCCCCGGCAGAGACCCAGGAGGCCACCGGGGACACCCAGCCGACACCCGCGGCACCACAACAGCCACGTCGGTCGCAGAGGACTATCAAACCCCCGAACAGACTAAATCTATAGAAGGGGTGAATGTGATGAAATATTCCATTCATCACTCATCAGTATTTCTCTGCCTGTGACTGTGGTTGGCTTCAGTTTCATTTCCACTGTATTGTACTGTGTGTAGGGCTCCGCCCATACCTGGCTCCTATGTAAGCTGGCCCAGCCTGCAGCACATCCAGTACGGCAGACCTCTGGATGGAAGATACATTCTCCTCTGTGTGTTACCTTCTAAGTCAATAAAAGCCTTGTTTTGTTTCGCTAACATCGAGTCTCGGATTTATTGAGGCACATCAGGCAGCACATGACAACCGCAGATGAAAGCACAGAAGTTAATGTAGAAGTGGTTCTTAATTCATAGATTTTTGTTAAACCAGCAACTATTGAATAAAAAAGCAAAAGTAATATACTGCAGATGCTGGAAATTTGAAATAAAAACAGAAAATGCTGAAAATACTCAGCCGGTCAGGCAGCATCTGTGGAGAGAGAAACAGAGTTAATGCTTCAGGTCGATGACCCTTCGTCAGAACTGGAAAAAGTTGGAGATGGAACAGGTTTTTAAGCAAGAGCAGGGGCAGGGAGAGGGGGGAGGGGAGGAAAGAACAAAAGGGAAGGTCTGTGATAGGATGGAAGGCAGGAGAGATTAAAAGACAAAAGGGATGATGGTGCAAGGCAAAAGGAGATGGTAATGGGACAAGTAAAGAAACAAAAGATGGGTCTAGAGGAAATAACAACAGAAAATGTTGGGAATACTCGGCAGGTCAGGCAGCATCCATGGAGAGAGAGAAACAGAGTTAATGTTTCAGGTCTGTGACCCATCTGGAGGGGGTGTAAATGGGAATAGCAGAATCATCAGCAACAGCTGCCGTCCGAAAAAATGGGGGCCGAGATTATGATCTGAAGTTGTTGAACTCGATGTCCGGAAGTGCCTAATCGAAAGATGAGGGGCTGTTCCTCGAGCTTATTACTATTACTATTCAATCAAGCCCACCGTAAATCTGAAAGGGAAGCTCGCACAACCAGTGAGTACCTAGCCTCGCTCTATTAAGACCTTGGGACCAAGTTTAAATCATTTATTAGAATCTATTGCACAGCACAGTTAATGAGACGGGGCGACAACAAGAAACAAGCTGCCATTATTACTGTGAGAGAAATGAGGGAGAAGGTTAACCTGTGAGATTATTTTCTATAACGTGCTAATTCATGCATGTGAAAAAAATTACTTTCAACTTCCAGCAGTAAACCTAAGTGCCTTGACACTACTGAGCTGTAAACAGGTAGATTCATAAATATTAATTTCTCAGAGGAAATTACAGCAATGATTAAAGACAACCTGATGTATCCGGGCATATGACACGAACTGTACTGCATCAGAAATACATTTTTGTCAAAACACTGGGAAGGCAGAGAATGTTGTGAGAAACCGATTAACAACTAGCATTTATATAGCACCTTTAATATAGAAAAAAATTCCAACGCACTGCACAGAGCTGAAAGAAAAAAAAACAGACATTGAGCCAGAAAAGGAGATTTTTATTCTCGGGATGTGGGCGTCACTGGCAAGGCCAGCATTTATTGCCCATCCCTAATTGCCCTTGAGAAGGTGGTGGTGAGCCGCCTTCTTGAACCGCTGCAGTCCGTGCGGTGAAGGTACTCCCGCAGTGCTGTTAGGGAGGGAGTTCCAGGATTTTGACCCAGCGATGATGAAGGAACCAAGTCAGGATGGTGTGTGACTTGGAGGGGAACTTGGAGGCAATGGTGTTCCCATGCACCTGCTGCCCTTGTTCTTCATGAGGTCGATGACCTAAAGCTTAATCAAACCAGTGGGTTTTAGCGGGGAGGTCTTAAAGAAGGAGAGGTGATGGAGAATTGGAGGGGTTTAGGGAGGGAATTCCAAGGTGCTGAAAGTACAGCCGCCCAATGATGGGATGAAGTGGGGGTGGGTGGGGGTAGGGGTGCGGGCAGAGGCTCAAGAGCCCTGAGTCATAGGATTGGGGAATTGGAGAGTGGAGTTGTACGGCTAGAGGAGGTTATAGAGATAGGCAGGAACAAGGCCATAAAGGGTGATGTGCCTCAGCAAATCCGAGGCTCGATGTTAGCGAAACAAAATAAGGCTTTTATTGACTTAGAAGGTAACACACAGAGGAGAATGTATCTTCCATCCAGAGGTCTGCCGTACTGGATGTGCTGCAGGCTGGGCCAGCTTACATAGGAGCCAGGTATGGGCGGAGCCCTACACACAGTACAATACAATGGAAATGAAACTGAAACCAACCACAGTCACAGGCAGAGAAATACTGATGAGTGATGAATGGAATATTTCATCACATTCACCCCTTCTATAGATTTAGTCTGTTCGGGGGTTTGATAGTCCTCTGCGACCGACGTGGCTGTTGTGGTGCTGCGGGTGTCGGCTGGGTGTCCCCGGTGGCCTCCTGGGTCTCTGCCGGGGGTGCCGCCAGGGTTGTTGAAGGGGTAGTTGGTGGGGGTACCGTTGGTCGATGTTCTTCCGGGGGTGATGAAAGAGTAGTGGGTGGGTAAGAGTTGCTGTGGTCGTTGTTGCTGCTGTTGTCGTGGTTGTTGTCGTTACCGGCTGGGGCGACGTCTTTTATGGACACGGTGTCCTCCCTTCCGTCGGCGTGCCGGACATACGCGTATTGGGGGTTGGCGTGGAGTAGGTGCACTGACTCCACGAGAGGGTCCGTCTTGTGGCCCCTCACATGCCTTCGCACGAATACCGGACCTGGGGTGGAGAGCCATGACGGCATGGATACGCCTGAGGTGGATTTCCGGGGAAAGACAAACATTCGCTCGTGAGGCGTGGCATTAGTGGCAGTACACAATAGCGACCGTATCGAATGGAGCACATCTGGGAGGACTTCCTGCCAGCGGGAGATAGGGAGGCCTTTGGTCCTTAGAGCTAGAGTGACTGCTTTCCATACTGTCCCGTTCTCTCGCTCCACTTGACCGTTACCCCGGGGGTTGTAGCTGGTGGCACGGCTCGTGGCGATCCCCCTGGACAGCATGTACTGGCGTAGCTCTTCACTCATGAAGGACGCCCCCCTATCCGTATGGATGTAGCTCGGCATACCGAACAGGCAGAACAGGCTGTTGAGGCATTTAATGACCGTGGCGCTGGTCATGTCTGGGCAGGGGAAGGCGAATGGGAAACGAGAGTATTCGTCCACAATGTTCAGGAAGTAAACATTGTGGTCGACGGACGGGAGGGGGCCCTTGAAATCTAAGCTGAGCCGCTCAAAGGGCCGTGTAGCTTTGATTAAGTGGGCTCTATCTGGGCGGTAGAACCGAGGCTTGCACTCAGCGCAAGTGCGACAGTTCCTGGTCAGGGACCGAACTTCCTCAATCGAGTAGGGTAAGTTGCGGGACTTTATGAAGTGGAACAGCCGCGTGACCCCTGGGTGGCAGAGGTCATTGTGGAGGGTCTGTAGCCGATCCCCGGTGGCGCTGGCACACATCCCTCGTGAGAGGGCGTCGGGGGATTCGTTAAGGGCCCCTGGCCGGTAAATGATGTCATAATCGAAGGTGGAGAGCTCGATCCGCCACCTAAGAATCTTATCATTTTTAATCTTCCCCCTCTCTTTATTATTGAACATAAACGCTACCGACCGCTGTTCGGTAAGTAGGGTGAAGCGTTTGCCGGCTAGGTAGTGGCGCCAGTGGCGCACTGCCTCCACGATGGCTTGGGCCTCCTTTTCTACAGAGGAGTGTCTGATCTCGGGCCCTTGGAGGGTCCTCGAGAAGAAAGCTACGGGCTGCCCCGCCTGGTTGAGGGTGGCCGCCAAGGCAAAGTCAGACGCATCACTTTCCACTTGAAAGGGAGTGTTCTTGTCCACTGCCTGTAGCGTGGCCCGCTCAATATCCTGCTTAATGCTTTTGAAGGCGGCATGGGCCTCAGCAGAGAGCGGAAAAGAGGATGCTTTCAAGAGGGGGCGGGCTTTGTCGGAGTAGTTGGGGACCCATTGGGAATAATAAGAAAATAACCCCAGGCACCTTTTCAGGGCTTTGGGAGTGTTGGGCAGGGGCAGCTCCCGTAGGGGGCGCAATCGGTCGGGGTCTGGTCCGATTTCCCCATTCTCCACCACGCTGCCTAGTATGCAGAGGCGCGTGGTGTTGTAAACGCACTTGTCCTCGTTGTAGGTGAGGTTGGGTTTTTGTGCGGTTTTCAGGAACCTCTCGAGGTTCGAGTCGTGATCCTGCTGGTTGTGACCGCAGATGGTGACGTTGTCGAGGTAGGGGAAGGTTGCCTGCAAGTGGTGGTCATCGACCATGCGGTCCATCTCCCTCTGGAAGACCGAGACCCCATTCGTCACCCCAAAGGGGACTCTGAGGAATTGGTAGAGGCGTCCGTTCGCCTCGAAGGCGGTGTACGGGCGGTCCTCTGGTCTGATAGGGAGCTGGTGGTACGCTGACTTGAGGTCGATGGTGGAGAACACCCGGTATTGGGCGATTTGGTTCACCATTTCTGATATGTGGGGTAGCGGGTAGGCGTCTAGTTGGGTGTACCTGTTGATCGTTTGGCGATAGTCGATCACCATCCGTTTCTTCTCGCTACCCCTTACCACCACCACTTGGGCGCGCCACGGGCTATTGCTGCGTTCAATAATGCACTCTTTCAGGAGCCTGTCTACCTCGGTCGCGATAAACCGCCTGTCCTCCCAGCTGTAACTCCTGCTTTTGGTCGCTATTGGCCGGCAGTTAGGGGTAAGGTTCGCGAAGAGCGAAGGCGGCTTTACCTTCAGGGTAGCCAGACCGCACACTGTGAGGGGCGGCTGGGACCCACCGTAATTGAGCGTGATGCTTTGGTGGTAGCACTGGAAATCCAGGCCCAAGATCACACTCGCACATAGATTCTTCATGATTAATACTTTAAAATTATCGTATACAGTTCCGTTAACGGACAATTGTACCGTGCAGTAACCCATAATGGTCGATGTCTGGGTTTTATCAGCCATAGAGATGGTACCCCGAGTAGGGACCACCTTTAGGAAGAGTTGTTGTACCAGTTCAGGGTGGATAAAACTCTCCGTGCTTCCACTGTCAATTAAACACTTAACCCTGCACCCGTTTACCTCGATGTCCACCATTGATTTGGATAGCGGGTGCGGCCTGGTCTGGTCCACTGTGACCGATGCCACTGTAGGGCCCTGATCGAGACCAGATGGCGTCCACGCTGTCTGCTCACAAGATGGCGGACCCCACGAGGTCGGGCAAGATGGCGTCCAAGATGGCCGCTCCCACGGCGCACACGCGGTGGTGGCGGGTTTTCCGGCAGGGTTCTCTCTGTACACCTTCCCGAAGTGCCCCTTCTTACCGCACTTAAAGCAGGTGGTGCCTTTCGCCAGGCACAGGTTTCTGGTGTGCTTCGGCAGCCCGCAGAAGTAGCAGTTGTGTCCCCGACGCGTCGCGGCTGTCGTAGGGCTTCTGGGGGGAGAGCGGGGCCCCGACGGTGTCCAGCTGCCGGGCGGGGAAGATGCCTTCCAAGATGGCGGTGCCCTTGGTGCACACGTGGCGGCGTGGACGGCGCGGGCTGAAGACTAGGCATCCGAGTTTCTCTGGGCCACATCCAGGGATCGTGCTGTGTCCGCAGCCTGTTTCAGGTCCAATCCCGTTTTTTCCAGCAGTCTCTGCCGGATGTAAGTGGAGCTGAGGCCTGTGATAAAGGCATCGCGAACAAGCTCGTCAGTGTACACTGCGGCTTTTACATCTTGGCACTTGCAGTCTTTACCAAGCGTTTTCAGGGTGCCTAGGAACTCCTCCACCGATTCCCCAGGTTGCTGTGCGCGAGTAGCGAGCAGATGCCTAGCATACACCTCATTCGTAGGCTGCTGGTAATGCGCCTTTAAGATGTCGCAGGCGGCCGGGTACGAGTCGGCGTCTTGGATGTGGGGGTAAACCCGATGGCTTACCCAATTCCGCAGAATTCCGAGTTTCATACTCGCAGCGTCCGTAGCGTCTTTGACGGCTGCGGAATTGTCCAGGAAGAATTCCATACACATAAACCAGTGTCCGAAGCATGCCGATGCGTCCGAAGCATGCTGGTCCAAATCCAAACGTTCGGGTTTCAAGAGTTGATCCATTGTGTTGAAAATTAAGTCAATAAAATTGATGTGCCTCAATAAATCCGAGACTCGATGTTAGCGAAACAAAACAAGGCTTTTATTGACTTAGAAGGTAACACACAGAGGAGAATGTTTCTTCCACCCAGAGGTCTGCCGTACTGGATGTGCTGCAGGCTGGGCCAGCTTACATAGGAGCCAGGTATGGGCGGAGCCCTACACACAGTACAATACAATGGAAATGAAACTGAAACCAACCACAGTCACAGGCAGAGAAATACTGATGAGTGGTGAATGGAATATTTCATCACAAAGGGATTGATCAGAATTTTAATCTGAGGCTCTGGGTGACCAGAGGTCAAAGTAGGTCAATGAGGACGAGTGATTGGCTAACAGAAGGTGGTGTGGGATAAAATATGTTCGCGGAACTTTTTGTTTTATTCATTCCTGGGATGTGGGCGTCGCTGGCAAGGCCTAATTGCCCTCGAGAAGGTGGCGGTGAGCCACCTTTTTGAACCGCTGCAGTCCGTGTGGTGAAGGTACTCCCACAGTGCTGTTAGGGAGGGAGTTCCAGGATTTTGACCCAGCGACGATGAATGATCGGCGATATACTTCCACGTCAGGATGGTGTGTGACTTGGAGGGTAACTTGGAGGTGGTGGTGTTCCCATGCGTCTGCTGCCCTTGTCCTTCGAGGTGGAAGATGTCGCGGGTTTGGGAAGTGCTGTCGAAGAAGTCTTGGCGAGTTGCTGCAGTGCATCTTTTAGCTGGTGCACACTGCAGCCATGGTACGCTGGTGGTGGAGGGAGTGAGTGTTTAAGGTGGTGGATGGGGTGCCAATCAAGTGGGCTGCTTTGTCCTGGATGGTGTCGAGCTTCGAGTGTTGTTGGAGCTGCACTGACCCAGACAAGTAGAGAGTCTTCCATCACACTCCTGACTTGTGCCTTGTAGATGGTGGAAGGGCTTTGGGGGGTTAAGAGGTGAGATACTCGCCACAGAATATCCAGCCTCTGACCTGCTCTTGTAGCCACAGTATTTATGTGGCTGGTCCAGTTACGTTTCTGGTCAATGGTAACCCCCAGGATGTTGATGTTGGGGGATTCGGCGATGGTAATGCCATTGAATGACAAGGGACGGTGGTTAGACGCTCTCTCGTTGGAGACAGTCATTGCCTAGCACTTGTGTGGCATGAATGTTACTTGCCACTTATCAGCCCAAGCCTGAATGTCGTCCAGGTCTTGCTGCATGTGGGCATAGACTGTTTCATTATCTGTGGAGTTGCGAATGGAACTGAACACTGTGCAATCATTAGCGAACATCCCCATTTCTGACCTTATGTTGGAGGGAAGGTCATTGATGAAACAGCTGAAGGTGGTTGGGCCTAGGACACTGCCCCGAGGAACTCCTGCAGTGATGTCCTGGGGCTGTGATGATTGGCCTCCAACCACCACAACCATCTTCCTTTGTGCTAGGTGTGACTCCAGCCAGTGGAGAGTTTTTCTCCCTGATCCCCATTGATTTAAATTTTACTAGGGCTCCTTGATGCCACACTCGGTCAAATTCTGCCTTGATGTCAAGGGCAGTCGCTCTCACCTCACCTCTGGAATTCAGCTGTACTCTCTGAATGGTGAAGGATGGAGAGGCCAGGAGAACACTGGAGCTTCAGCAGCAGATGGGCTAAGCTGGAGGTGGCGGCGGGTGATGTTACCGAGGCGGAAGTAGGTGGTCTTTACGTTGAATGGAACATGAGGTTGGAAACTCATCTCAGAGTCGAATAGGATGCCGAGGTTGTGAACAGTCTTGCTAAGCCTGAGAAAATGGCCTGGAGCCAAGGAGTGGAAATGGATTTTTTAGCGAGGATGCGGAGTTTCTGCTGGGACCCCGGAGGAAATGTCCTTGGTCTTCCCAATGTTTCATTTGGAATGTCATATATCAGGTGTATTACTGAAGGTATGGCTCAACAGTTATTAAAACTGACTTTTAAATACTTGGGCTAGAATAAATTTATAATTCTGTGCCAGCTTTTAAAGTGATGGACTGAGGCAGTAATTTAATTAATTTTCCTTATTTTCAGAAAAATACTACACATCTCCTGCAAGTTCCTCAGCAATCGTGAGTTTGTATATATAATGTCTCCTTAGTTGGTTAGTCGGACTGGTTTGTAGGCTAGAACAAAATCCTGAGGCACAAATAGTGAAACCTGAATATAGATGACGCATAATAGGAATGTGTGGAATCGCCAGTATTTCAATAGGCCTTCGATTTACTGGCACCACAATGGGCAGAGGACTTGTGGGAATTATAGAAGAAATATACGGGCAGGGCCTGCTATTAAAAGAAAGAAAAATAAAAGAAAGACTTGCATTTATATAGCGCCTTTCACGACCATCGGTCGTCTCAAAGCGCTTTACAACCAATGAAGTACTTTTCGAACTGTGGTCACTGTTGTAATCTAGGAAAGACGGCAGCCAGTTTGCGGACAGCAAGCTCCCATAAACAGCAATGTGATGATGTCCAGATAATCTGTTTTTAGTGATGTTGGTTGAAAGATAAATATTGGCCAGGACACCGGGGATAACTCCCCAAGTCTTTTTTAAAATAGTGCCATGGTGTAGGAGTGCTTGAACTCCTAACGAAAGTACTGAGACTGAAACTAGCAGTTAACCAAACGTGGTTTAATGCACTAGTAAAAGTTACAAACAAAAACGCAGGAGAAACTCTATACAGGTCTGTACGCCAACTGCTTCCATGGGGACAGAGGGGGAACGCCTCTCCCCTCTGACGTCATGACGTCATGACGTTTCCCGCTGTTGGGAACATCACGTGACCTGCATGATGACGTCATCGCGCTGGATCGCCATTTTACCGAACCCGCGCTGTTTATACAGAGCAAACATTTAAAGGTAACAAGCCCCTGTTAAAGGCAATTATATACATTACTGCAAGAGTCTCTTGGTGGCTTTGTCACATACGCCCCCCCAGAATTGTCTTTAATAAGGAAAGTCAATCGCAGAGGAGGTCGGACAAGCCTGTTTGAACGACTCCTCAATTCCCGGAATCGTCGATCGCCATCGTGGCCGCGGGGCACGCCCCGGAGTCGGTGTTCTTGACGCGCAGTTGCTTGTTCAGTGTTTTGGGCATGAAACTGCAAGGCGGACGGCAGCTTCTGGCCTTCACGCCAAACCGAGCGTGGTAATAACAGAAACCGGTTGTTGGAGGCGTCAAGGCAGGGCCCTTTGGGGCGGGGCGTCTCGCGACAGCACAGTATTGTTGTCGGACCGCGTATATTTTATCCGCCTCTTCGGCGAGCGCTATGCAATCCCCGGCATCCGATCTGGTGAGGGCCGCCTGCACCTGTTCGGGCAGTTGACTGAGGAACAGTTCGCGGAACAGGAAACATTGCGGTTCAGACCCCAGGAGTGTGAGCATCTGGCTCATCAACTCCGAAGGTTTGGAGTCTCCTAACCCGGGCAGCGTGAGTAGGCGGCGTGCGCGCTCTGCCTTCGTAAGGCCGAATACCTGCATTAGCCGTGCCTTAATGGCGACATACTTGTCGGTGGCCAGGGGGTTCTGCAGTAGGCTGATGATCCTCGACGCCGTCGAGTTGTCGAGTGCGGAGACCACGTAAAGATAACGGGTCTGATCCTGCACGACGTTGCGGAGCTCGAACTGCGCCTCCGCTTGTACGAACCAGGAGGCCGCCTGTTGTTCCCAAAATTGGGGGAGCTTCAAAGCCACTGCGTTGGCTTCCATCATGGCCCTGCGTTCCGTTTCCGCCGCGAAGAACGTCCGGGAGGATTCGGGGCCACCAATGTAGGAGTGCTTGAACTCCTAATGAAAGTACTGAGACTGAAACTAGCAGTTAACCAAACATGGTTTAATGCACTAGTAAAAGTTACAAACAAAAACGCAGGAGAAACTCTATACAGGTCTGTACATCAACTGGTTCCACGAGGACTGAGGGGGAACGCCTCTCCCCTCTGACGTCATGACGTCATCACGTTTCCCACCGTTGGGAACGTCACGTGACCTGCATGATGACGTCATCGCGCTGGATCGCCATTTTACCGAACCCGCCCTGTTTATACAGAGCAAACACTTAAAGGTAACAAGCCCCTGTTAAAGGCAATTATATACATTACTGCAAGAGTCTCTTGGTGGCTTTGCCACAATGGGATCTTTTACGTCCACTTGAGAGAGCAGACGAGACCTTGGATTAACGCCTCATCCAAAAAGGAATGATTTAGACCTGATAAGGATAAGTGGGTAACAGAGGAGTCATAGAGTTATACAGCACAGAAAGAGGCCCTTCGGCCCATCGTGTCCGTGCCGGCCATCAAGTCCTGTCTATTCTAATCCCATTTTCCAGCACTTGGTCCATAGCCTTGTATGCTATGGTGTTTCAAGTGCTCATCTAAATGCTTCTTGAATGTTGTGAGGGTTCCTGCCTCCACCACCCTTTCAGGCAGTGAATTCCAGATTCCAACCACCCTCTGGGTGAAAAAGCTTTTCCTCAAATCCCCTCTAAACCTCCTGCCCCTTACATTGAAACTATGCCCCCTGGTTATTGACCCCTCTACTAAGGGGAAAAGTTCCTTTCTATCTACCCTATCTATGCCCCTCATAATTTTGTACACCTCAATCAGGCCCCCTCTCAGCCTTGTCTGCTCTAAGGAACAACCCCAGCCTGTCCAATCTCTCTTCATAGCTGAAGCGCTCCAGCCCAGGTAACATCCTGGTGAATCTCCTCTGCACCCTCTCCAATGCAATCACATCCTTCCTATAGTGTGGTGACCAGAACTGCACACAGTATTCCAGCTGTGGCCTAACTAGCGTTTTGTACAGCTCCATCATAACCTCACTGCTCTTATATTCTATGCCTCAGCTAATGAAGGCAAGTATCCCATATGCCTTTTTAACCACCTTATCTACCTGTCCTGCTGCCTTCAGGGATCTATGTACATGCACACCAAGGTCCCTCTGATCCTCTGTCCTTCCTAGGGTCCTGCCATTCATTGTGTATTCCCTTGCCTTGTTAGTCCTCCCAAAATGCATCATCTCACACTTTCCAGGGTTAAAATCCATTTGCCACTGTTCTGCCCATCTGACCACCCCGTCGATATCGTCCTGTAGCCTGAGGCTTCCCTCCTCGCTAGTTACCACTCCACCAATTTTCGTGTCATTTGTAAACTTACTGATCATACCTCCTACATTCATAATAATAATTCAACTTTATTGTCATTGTACAACGAAATGTGATCTTGCAAGCTCCCATGAGTCCAGTACAAATAACATTAACATTAAACGCAAATAGCACCATCCTGGGAGAAGCAAAGCCGCTGCGTCTGTGCGCGCCACCATTCCTCCTGTCCGACAATCTTCAGCCCAACACCCGGACCTTCTCACCAACCGCCCCTCCTCGGGGTTCCTTCCGTGACCTTCTCACCAACCGCCCCTCCCGGGGCTCCTTCCGTGACCTTCTCACCAGCCGCCCCTCCTGTGACCTTCTCACCAACCGCCCCTCCTGGGGCTCCTTCCGTGACCTTCTCACCAACTGCCCCTTCTCGGGGTTCTTTTCGTGACCTTCTGCACCTGGTCTTCCCTGATGGTCACTCCTCCAGGTACTAACCAGGCCTGGCTCTGCTTAGCTTCCAAGCACTTGGCCAGTGACCCTGTCCCTAGTCCCAGGAACAGGGCTTTTCATATCTAAATCATTAATGTACACTACAAACAGCAAAGGACCCAGCACCGATCCCTGCGGTACACCACTTGACACAGGCTTCCAGTCACAAAAACAACCTTCGACCATCACCCTCTGCCTCCTACCACTAAGCCAATTTTGGATCCAATGTGCCAAATTGCCCTGGATCCCATGGGCTCTTACCTTCTTGACCAGTCTCCCATGCGGAACTTTGTCAAATGCCTTACTGAAGTCCATGTAGACTACATCAACTGCACTACCCTCATCCACACACCTAGTCATCCCCTCGAAAAATTCAATCAAATTGGTTAGACATGATCTCCCCCTGACAAAGCCATGCTGACTATCCTTGATTAATCCTTGCCTCTCCAAGTGGAGACTAATTCTGTCCCTCAGAATTTTTTTCCAATAATTTCCCTACCACTGATGTTAGGCTCATGCTAGAACATGGCATACCAGAAAATTGTTCTGAGGATATGGCACAAGCTTTCATTTAGCAGTTGTGGTGGATTCTATTGAATAAAGAGGTTCTGCTGATATGGAAA
Organism: Somniosus microcephalus; assembly: GCF_052327205.1. Classification (NCBI taxonomy): domain Eukaryota; kingdom Metazoa; phylum Chordata; class Chondrichthyes; order Squaliformes; family Somniosidae; genus Somniosus; species Somniosus microcephalus. The sequence goes on along the minus strand of NC_140993.1, from coordinate 25,416,655 downwards.
TTTCCCAATGTAATTGATCCATTTTAGAGCTTTGCCATATCGCTTACTTAGCGTTAAGGACTGTTCTTGTAAGGGAGTCCTTGCTCCCTATGAACTGAAGTGTGACCTGATGTGGTAATTATTACCTGAATGGCAATAGATTGGGAGAAGGGGAAGTGCAACGAGACCTGGGTGTCCTTGTGCACCAGTCACTGAAGGTAAGCATGCAGGTGCAGCAGGCGGTTAAGAAGGCAAATGGTATGTTGGCCTTCGTAGCGAGAGGATTCAAGTACAGGAGCAAGGATGTCTTGCTGCAGTTGTACAGGGCCTTGGTGAGATCACACCTTGAGTATTGTGTGCAGTTTTGGTCGCCTTATCTGAGGAAGGATGTTCTTGCCATGGAGGGAGTGCAGCGAAGATTCACCAGACTGATACCTGGGATGGCAGGAATGACGTATGAGGAGAGATTGGGTCAATTGGGCTTATACTCGCTGGAGTTTAGAAGAATGAGAGGGGATCTCATTGAAACTTATAAAATTCTAACAGGACTAGACAGACTAGATGCAGGAAGGATGTTTCCGATGGCGGGGGAGTCCAGAACCAGGGGTCACAGTCTAAAGATAAGGGGTAAGCCATTTAGGACAGAGATGAGGAGGAATTTCTTCACCCAGAGAGTGGTGAACCTATGGAATTCTCTACCACAGAAGGCAGTTGAGGCCAATTCATTAAATATATTCAAGAAGGAGTTGGATATATTTCTTAAGGCTAAAGGGATCAAGGGATATGGGGAGAAAGCAGGGACAGGGTACTGAGTTTGGATGATCAGCCATGATCTCACTGAATGGCAGAGCAGGCTCGAGGGGCCGAATGGCCTACTCCTGCTCTTATCTTCTATGTTTCTATGTTTCTAATGCCCAGGCATCAAACAGAAAACATTGGCAATTGTGAATTGCTCATTGAAATTAAAACAGGGGGCCTAGAAATTCGATCATGCCTGAGGCGGGGCCATCATGTGGTGAATCACTGGGCACTAGCGGGCAGGAGCTAGGGCAGGCGGATTGGACACCACAGGCAGCAGCTGGCCGGGGGGCGAGATCATATACTAGCTCTGCTGCAGAGGACTCAGATGCTGGCTGCGAGGGTCCAGGCTACCGAAGAAGGCCGATAGGCGCACACCAGGAAGGGCAGCCTGGCAGCGAGCTTGTGCCGCAGAGCCTGAGGGTGTCCAAGTTAAACTTGTGCCAAGGCTTCAGGCAGAGCACGGAGACAGATTGCAGTGAGGTCTGGTCCCTCATGGCAAAGTTATAGAGAATGCAGCAGACGGCCACAAATCATGATGCCCTGTCAGGGGCGTACTGCGAAACTCCTCCCGAGCAGACCGGGCAGCAAAGTGTTGCTTGAGGATGCACTTCCGGCTCGTAATGAGTGCGCATGCCCACATCCGCCATATTGGATGCTTAGGCCCTTGTTTTTGCGCGTGAGACACACACGCAACCCCATCGAATTTCTGGGCAATATATCTCTCTTCTTTTTCTACTATTTGGATAGCAGAAGAATAACCACTCTATCAGATTGTGTTAGAATAACTACATATCAGGTTTATTCAAAGTAAAAATTATTCAGTCGCAGAAAGGAAACAACAACAACAATAACAACTTGCATTTATATAGCACCTTTAACGTAGTAAAACGTCCCAACTGCATCCAGTTTTATTTGATTACTGTACTTTTAACCTATACCTCTTTGGGGCTAAAATAATAAAATACACGACACCTCGCTAACCTTCCTAAGACTGAAGCCATTGTCTTCAGTCCCCGCCACAAACTCCGTTCCCTAGCCTGCGATTCCATCCCTCTCCCGGACATCTGTCTGAGGCCGAACCTGACTGTTCGCAACCTTGGTGTCATATTTCAAACCGAGGTGAGATTCCGACCACATATCCGCTCCATCACCAAGACCGCCTGCTTCTATCTCCGTAACATGGCCCGTCTCTACCCCTACCTCAGCTCATCTGCTGCGGAAAACCTCAGCCATGATAGATTTTTGGGCATGAAGGGAATCAAAGGATCTGGGGACAGGTCGGGAAATTGGAGTTGATGTAAAAGTTCAGCCATAATCTTACTGAATGGCGGAGCAAGCTCGATGGGCAGTATGGCCTACTCCTGCTCCTATTTCTTTTCATAGAATCACAGAATCATAGAATGGTTACAGCACAGAAGGAGGCCATTTGACCCATCGATCCCGTGCCGGCTCGCTGCAAGAGCACTTCAACTAGTCCTGCCCCCCCGCCCTTTCCCCGTAGCCCTGCAAATTTTATCCAATTACTTATCCAATTCCCTTTTGAAAGCCACGATTGAGTCTGCCTCCACCACCCTATCAGGCAGTGCGTTCCAGATCCTAACCACTCGCTGCGTAAAAAAGTTTTCCCTCATGTTGCCTTTGGTTCTCCTGCCAATCACCTTAAATCTGTGCCCTCTGGTTCTCGACCCTTCCGCCAATGGGAACAGTTTCTCTCTATCTACTCTGTTGAGACCCCTCATGATTTTGAACACCTCTATCAAATCTCCTCTCAACCTTCTCTGCTCTAAGGAGAACAACCTCAGCTTCTCCAGTCTATCCACGTAACTGAAGTCCCTCATCCCTGGAACCATTCTTGTAAATCTTTTCGGCACCCTCTCTAAGGCCTTCACATCCTTCCTAAAGCACGGTGCCCAGAATTAAACACAATACTCCAGTTGAGGCCGGACCAGTGTTTTATAAAGGTTCATCGTAACTTCTTTGCTTTTGTTCTCTATGTCTCTATTTATGAAGTCCAGGATCCCGTATGCTTTTTTAACCGCTTTCTCAACCTGCCTTGCCACCTTCAACGATTTGTGCACATATACCCTGAGGTCTCTCTGTTCATGCACCCGCTTATGTTATGTTCTTATGCATTTGTTACCTCTAAACTTGACTATTCCAATGTTCACCTGGCCGGCCTCCCACATACCACCCTTCATAAACTTGAGCTTATCCAAAACTCTGCTGCTCCTGTCCTAACTCTCACCAAGACCCGTTCACCCATCGCTCACTGACCAACATTGGCTCCCTATCCGGCAGCGCATCTTAAAATGATCTTCCTTGTTTTCAAATCCCTCCATGGCCTCATCCCTCCCTATGTCCGCAACCACCTCCAGCCCCACAAACCTCTGATATCTCTGCGCTCCTCCAGATCTGGCCTCTTCCACATCCCTGAATCCGAATTTCTTCGCTCAACCATTGGTGGCCCTGCCTTCAGCCGTCTAGGCCCTAAGCTCTGGAATTCCCTCCCTAACCCTCTCCGCCTCTTTACCTCGCTCTCTTGCCTTGAAGCTACCTCTTTGACCGAGCTTTTTGGGGACCTGCCCTAACATCTCCTTATGTGGCTCGATTTTGTTTGATAACGATCTGGTGAGGTGCCTTGGGCCGTTTTAGTACGTTAAAGGCGCTGTATAATTGCAAGTTGTTGTTGTTGATGGGGCCCAGGAAAGCTGAAGGGCTGGGAGGGAAATACCTCCTGTTCACTTTGAAATTCAAACCAGTGATGCGCTATCAATTCCTCATAAAAGACAGAGAGTTAATCAATAGGCTTTTATTAGCAAAGAACAGAGCATGCCTCTCGTGGTTGCCTGGTATCCAAAAGGGCAGGGGGCTGCAGAGCAGTCACCTTTATACCCGGGCATGTGGGTGGAGCCAGGGGCGGAGTCAGCTGAGGCATGCATAGGCACAACAGTGTGCAACAACAACAACAACAACAAACAGTGGTTTACCACAACCAGGTCACAGGAAATCATAAGGGTGTCTTTTGCAAATCCCAAAAGTGCTGGCTTCCTGAAGCTCTGACAGATACTACACGTAAAGCCGATGCATCTACTTGCACATACTTTCTGAGGAAGAAGCAAGCGGTTTGTATTAAGCAGTTTCTACTTATTTTGTAATCAAGCTCTAAGTTTTGCATCAGAATGCTCTAGAGGTGCAATTTACTGTTGTTGCTTATGCTCTAAACAGACAGACTACTGCCGTAAAGAAGGTTAGAAGTGATTCCAAGGATCTCGTGCATTGATATTAAAGATATATAGAATCACACAGCACAGAAGGAGGCCATTTGGTCCATCGGCTCTTTGAAAGAGTTCTCCAATTAGTCCCACTCCCCCTGCTCTTTCCCCATAGCCCTGCAAACTTCTCCTTTTCAAGTCTATATCTAATTCCCTTTCAAAAGTTACGATTGAATCTGTTTCCACCACCCTTCCGGGCAATGCGTTCCAGATTTTCTTACTACTTATAAAGATCTCTCCACTTGTCAGACTAATGAATTCTCAAATGATTACCAATCAACACCAAATTGAAAGAAGAATTTGCCCCCGTCTACATCTCATGATAAGTGAAGATATGAATGCGCTGATGGCAGGGAAGCTGATCATAAAAGTAAATCAATGATCAGCTTGCTTACCATTAAGCCCAGAACTGATTGAATTGCTTACTGCTTGCAGTCAGCGAAATATAAATAGCGTAGAAAGTACTTTTCACGCATCAGACTGAATTCCTTTTTGTTGTGAGGAGATCGTGGTCATTTATTCCATCAACACCCCAATCAAACTTGATTCTGATTCTAAGGGGTTGATCTTAACTCAAGCCGCCTGGTGGAAATGGGGCAGGGTTGGTAATTAAAAGCATGCAGGCGATTTGCCCGCTGGTGTCAGGAGGCAAATGGGCACCCGCCAGATCCCCGGTCAGTGCCAGTGGCTGGGCCAAAGGTCGGCCCAAATTTCCACAGACCAGCAGCTGCCTTGGCGCCCACTTCCTGTCGTTGCAGCCCAGCAGCGTGGAATCATAGACGCCTACGGACGGTCGGAGGCAGGAGATCATGTGCAGAACCCTCCAGGGATTTTCTCTCCCACATGTGTAAGGTTCGAAAATTTCTGCACAAACCCAGAACAGAAGGAAAGGTCATTTTTAAAGTGATTTTGGAACATCACAGAAGAAATCTGTAAAAAAGGACAACAGTGTGGTTGGGCCAAACAGAAGGATTTCAAAGAGTTTAATTTAAGGAAGAGATTTTTGGACTGGTTTCAGATTTATTGGGCAAAAAGGATTTAAATCAAAATCCCAGGAAGATTTGGCTGGTTTAAAAAAAGATATGTTCAGAGTTGTAGGAAAAGGTTGCGACAGGAATGTGGGATTGACCTCTGCAGAGGAACAGTTTGTGTATTCGAAAGTAGCCAGACTGTCTGGGAGGAACAATAAATGAAACTCAGCCCCTATCTGGGAATTTGCATTCCATCAATAAATCAATGAAAACCCCAGCCTCACCTAAAGCCCAAAGCCCATTAAAACCCATGCATAAAAGAACCTGCACAGAATTTGAAGGCCTTACAGGAAATCTAAGATTAAAAGACTTTGAGACATTCAAAGCCACTTTACACCTTCTTCAACTACTCTGGAAGCTATCCCAAAACAAGTTAACTAAATGGGACCAATCAAGTGGCCCTTAATGAGCCAGCCAAAAATCTAACAAGATTAGCAGGTTTTGTTTTCGTATAAACTAAAGACCTGTATCCACAAGAAAGCAGTTCATTCGATGGGTTCGATCAGTACAGTTCGGACCGACACAGAAAAAGGCACAGCTCATTCGATAGACATTAGCCTCGGGACAACAGAAGGAGAACAGAAGGAATCGCAGCAACCAAGGGCCCCACGGAACAATATTACCAACAACTAGGTAATATTGGGCCACCGTGACCAACAAGAAACCAACCTGAAAGAAACCGAAGATCTGCAAGTTTTTCCCACTCTACAAACTATTCCTGCATTTGGTGAGCATTTCCTGGTCCTCTGGAATTCAACCTAATTAGTATAGTGGGATTGGGAGGGGTAAGATATGTTTGTCTATTGTTATTCTCCCTCGCATATTCCGAAGTGTTCCCCCCTTTTAGAGTGATAAGATTTATTGTGTTGTGTATATTTTCTTGTCTCAAATAAAATCGAAGTTCTTTTCACCAACTCAGTTGTCTGTTGCAATTTCATTACAACCCCCAAATAAGTCCAGGTCTAGAACCAAGGGAGTGGGAGCGATTCGAACCGCTCAAAGGAGTCAGAGGTGAAGCTGACACACACACCACCCACTACACATGGCAGCTGTCTCTCATTCTGCCAGTGCATTTCACACACTTCATCCAGAGCCATCCTTTGTCTCTTTACCTGTCCCATTACCATCTCGTCTCGCCTTGAATATCTCTTAATGTCTCCTCACCTCTCACAGAACCTCCCTTTTGTTCTTTCATCCCCTCCCCCATTTCCCAGCCCCCAAACTTGCCTCTTAATCTGTTTCATTTCCTGCTTTTTTCTCAGTTCTGACAAAGGATCAACTCTGTTTCTCTCTCCATGGATGTTGCCTGGCCTGCTGAGTTTTTCCAGCGTTTTCTGTTGTTCTTCCAGCCAGAGTTTGGAACCCTGTGTGAGACCCTGGTTGCAGCTGGCGTCTGGCGCAAGTGGCGCGCTCTGCGGCTTTTTTGCAGTGTTTAACTGGGAATGGCCGTTGAGAATATCCAAAGGAGAGCAGTGGGTGACCTTTGCGGAGGGAGGAAGCTTTGTACAGCTGCGTGTAGATTCATTAGCTTGGGCTTTCAGTAGAAAAGTTTAGTAATTGATAATCGTAAATTATGGTGAAGCTACCAATTTATAAATAGACATAAGAGAACAATATAAAAATGCGTAATTTTTACACTAAGGCTTAACAACAGCGTGACATTTTGGGGATTGAGCATCACATTGTTAAAACAGAACGATCTGAATTAGGTCAGTTCTGATTAATTTACTGAATAGCCAGACTTGGCCTAATTGGGACACTTCAATGCTCAGACGCACAAGGCTTTTTCGTAGAACAACAAAGACCGTTGCGTTTTAAATTTTCGTGAGAAGCAGAACATTAAAAAAACAATCCCTTGGTATTGAGTGATGGACACTGAGGGAGGTGATGGGCTCTGTCGTGAAGGCTTAAAAATAGACTGCCTTGTCCTGCTGGGTTTTACTTGAAAGAAAAAAGGAAAGAAAGAAGGAACAAGCTTGTATTTATATTGTGGCTATCATGGCCTCAGGACGTCCCAAAGCGCTTTACAGCCAATGAAGCGCTTTTGAAGTGTTGTGAAGTAGCAAACGCGGCAGCCAATTTGCGCACAGCAAGCTCCCACAAGCAACAATGTGATAATAACTAGATAGCCTATTTTTTTTTAGTGGTGTTGGTTGAGGGATAAATATTGGCCCCAGGACACCGGGGATAACTCCCCCCCCGCTCTTCTTCGAAATGGTGCCATGGGATCTTTTACGTCCACCCGAGAGAGCAGACGGGGCCTCGGTTTAACGTCTCATCCGAAAGACGGCACCTCCGACAGTGCAGCACTCCCTCAGCACTGCACTGGAGTGTCAGCCTGGCCTTTTGTGCTGAAGCCTCTGGAGTGGGACTTGAACCCACAACCTTCTGACTCAGAGGCGAGGGTGCTGACACTTTCGGGACTCTTCCGTAGCCTATTTTGGGATAACATTACAGTGCTATTTTTAATGATGCAGCTATTGAAACTATTTAGTATCTCAGTCAGAATCACCTAATTGGATGAATCATTAGATAAGCAAATTTCTAGCAATCTTATACAAATGCAAATTGTTACCAAGTCCTAGTTTTGCTCCTTACATAACAAGGAATGATTATGGGTTTCCAACGGTGAGATAGTTCCATTATCAACAGCCATGTGAAGAAAGCAATGATCGCACTTGCTCACAGGCGCCAATAACAGAACTGAAATAAGTTTCTCTCCCCCCTGGAGCAAGAGAGCAGCCGAGGAAATGTGGACGTAAGTTAAAAATGTGACAGGTTGCAGTGATTGGTGCTTTGGGTGACAGGCTATGGGAACGATGGGCTCCTACTGGTGATATTGTGCATGGGCAGGGAGCGAGAAGATGCAAACGTGCTCGTTCTGGCTACTTAAGGCAAGTAAATCATTGGACGTTCTGACGAAAGGTCATCGGCCTGAAACGTTAACTCTGTATCTCTCTCCACCGATGCTGCTGAGGGTTTCCAGCATTTTCTGTTTTTATTTCAGAAATCAGTGGAAATCTGGCTACTTACACCAATTAAGCCATTGGCGATCTGGCTATTTAAAGCAATTAAATCATCGGTGTCAAATTTTGTTTCATAATTGCTCCTGTGAAGCGCCTTAGGGCGTTTTACTACTTTAAAGGCGCTCTATAAGTACAAGTTGTTGTTATTATATAATCCAGACTTTGATATTTCTATATAATTGATGTAACAGACAAAGGTGGCTTGAGTATAAGTGGCTGTCACTGAAGCAGTGCACAAATACTAATTACACAGCTCCATCGTAGCGCATAAAACCAGTTTTGAAGTTTAAGATTAGGAATCTGCCTTTTAATTTATAGGGGTTTGGGAATCCTTTCTTTCACCAAAGTGCTCCGAAACTCACCATTTTACACGTAGCTTTCAAACGAATTCCCCGGGGTAACCCCCACTTTCTGCCATTTGCCAGGTTAGTGGAGCTGTAACACCCTGTACTGGATGCTCTGAGTTAACAATACGCCCTCGCAGGGAGTGCAAAGTCGGAAAACCACCGCTCTCGGGTACTGACCAAGTAGAATCCCCTTACTGAACGCCTGCTCGTGGGCCTGTGCGCCTGCTCCAGCTCATTATTTACGAGCCTAGTTACCGATATATAGTCTTCTCCTCCTTACCTAGTACCTACCGTACTTGGGCAAATAACCTTCCCTCAGGCCAGGTCATAGAGTCATAGGGCTAGATTTTCAGTATAGACAGTTTTGGGGCGCTAAGCTTAGCGCCCGCCCGAAGTTATCGCCCGCCCCAAAGTAGCGCCCCGTTGCCGGAAATTCAGTGGCTTCGCCCTAAGAGGTTGGTGGAGTGCTAAAACAGGCGTTCCACTAGTATCTTTAGGCGCTAAGCCGGCGGTGGAGAGCGCAACACCCGAGCTCGGGCGCAGCGCACGGCAGACACTCTGGTGCCAGTGAGCTCTTAAAGGGGAAGGGTGCATGTGTTTTTTTCAAATGCAAAGTCTGGGATGATGATGATGATGATGATGGAGGAGGAGGAGGAGGAGGAGGAGGAGGAGGAGGAGGAGGAGGAGGAGGAGGAGGAGGAGGAGGAGGAGGAGGAGGAGGAGGAGGAGGAGGAGGAGGAGGAGGAGGAATAATGTATGGCCGGAAACATAAATACACCGTTCACAACAACACACTGGTTACTTCCACACAACACATGCAGGGTGCCTTTTATACGAGTGCCCTTTAATTTGCGCTCCCCAGGGTGTGTTGCGTTCCATTTTACAAACGCTCTGGACGCCAGCCGCACAATGGGGCGGTCCGACTGAAGTTTGGATTCGGGGCGGCCAAAGGGCGTTGCACGAGGATGTGACGTCATTTTCTGCGCGCGCATCCAGGCGGGCGCTAAACTTTGCGCCGGCGCTAACGGGCAACTTAATTTGGGGCGGGGCGCAAACTGCGCTGCGCCCAGGCGCTACACGCATAGCGCCCGAAAATCACTTCTCTTAAGGCGCTAACTGCTGGCGCAAGCAACTGAAAATCTAGCCCATAGAGTCATAGAGTCATACAGCACGGATAGAGGCCCTTCGGCCCATCGTGTCCGCGCCGGCCATCAAGCCCTGCCTAATCTAATCCCATATTCCAGCATTTGGCCCGTAGCCTTGTATGCTATGGCATTTCAAGTGCACATCCAAATGCTTCTTAAATGTTGTGAGGGTTTCTGCCTCCACAACCCTTTCAGGCAGTGAGTTCCAGACTCCAACCACCCTCTGGGTGAAAAAGTTCTTTCTCAAATCCCCTCTAAACCTCCCGCCCTTTACCTTGAATCTATGCCCCCTAGTTATTGACCCCTCTACTAAGGGAAAAAGCTCCTCAGCATCCATCCTATCTATGCCCCTCATAATTTTGTACACCTCAATCATGTCCCCCCTCAGCCTCCTCTGCTCCAAGGAAAACAAACCCAATCTGCCCAGTCTCTCTTCATAGCCGAAGCGCTCCAGCCCTGGTAACATCCTGGTGAACCTCCTCTGCACCCTCTCTAACGCGATCACATCCTTCCTGTAGTGTGGCGACCAGAACTGCACACAGTATTCCAGTTGTGGCCTAACCAGTGTTTTATACAGCTCCATCATAACCTCCTTGCTCTTATATTCAATGCCTCGGCTAATGAAGGCAAGTATCCCATATGCCTTTTTTACCACCTTATCCACCTGTTCCGCCGCCTTCAGGGATCTGTGTACTTGCACACCCAGATCCCTCTGACCCTCCGTCTTGCCTAGGGTCTTTCCATTCATTGTGTATTCCTTTGCCTTGTTAGTCCCCCCAAAGTGCATCACCTCGCACTTTTCCAGGTTAAATTCCATTTGCCACTGTTCCGCCCATCTGACCAACCCATCTATATCGTCCTGCAGACTGAGGCTACCCTCCTCGCTATTTACCACCCTACCAATTTTTGTATCATCCGCGAACTTACTGATCATACCCTTTACACTCATATCCAAGTCATTAATGTAGACCACAAACAGCAAGGGACCCAGCACCGATCCCTGTGGTACCCCACTGGCCACAGGCTTCCAGTCACAAAAACAACCTTCGACCATCACCCTCTGCCTTCTGCCACTAAGCCAGTTTTGTATCCAATGTGCCAAGGCACCCTGGATTCCATGGGCTCTTACCTTCTTGACCAGTCTCCTGTGCGGGACTTTATCGAAGGCCTTACTGAAATCCATGTATACCACATCCACTGCGTTACCCTCATCTACACACCTAGTCACCCCCTCAAAAAATTCAATCAAATTAGTCAGACATGATCTTCCCTTGACAAAGCCATGTTGACTATCCCTGATTAATCCTTGCCTCTCCAAGTGGAGACAAATTTTGTCCCTCAGGATTTTTTCCAATAATTTTCCTACCACTGATGTTAGGCTCACTGGCCTGTAGTTCCCCGGTTTTTCCCTACTACCCTTCTTGAATAATGGTACTACATTAGCGGTTCTCCAGTCCTCTGGCACATCCCCTGTGGCCAGAGAGGTCCTGAATATATGTGTTAGAGCCCCCGCAATCTCCTCCTTTGCCTCACACAGCAGCCTGGGATACATTTCATCCGGGCCTGGGGATTTATCCATTTTTAGGCAAGCTAAAACCGCCAATACCTCCTCCCTCTCGATGTTAATATGTTCGAGCATATCACAGTCCCCCCGCCCTATTTCTATGTCTACATCATCCTTCTCCATAGTGAAAACAGATGCAAAAGGTGTGAGGAGATGTTTTGTTTGCCTCATCTGTGTCATTGTTAGACCTTTAATATTAGTCGCAATTAGCTGAAGGAAAGCCAGGTTTTAACTGAAACATAGAAACATAGAAGATAGGAGCAGGTGTAGGCCATTCGGCCCCTCGAGACTGCTCCGCCATTCAATGCGATTATGGCTGATCATCCAAATTCAGTACCCTGTCCCTGCCTTCTCCCCATACCCCTTGATCCCTTTAGCCTTAAGAAATATATCCAACTCCTTCTTGAATATATTTAATGAATTGGCCTCTACTGCCTTCTGTGGTAGAGAATTCCACAGGTTCACCACTCTCTGGGTGAAGAAATTCCTCCTCATTTCTTTCCTAAATGGCTTACCCCTTATCCTTAGACTGTGACCCCTGGTTCTGGACTCCCCGACCATCAGGAACATCCTTCCTGCATCTAGCCTGTCCAGTCCTGTCAAAATTTTATAAGTTTCAATGAGATCCCCTCTCATTCTTCTAAACTCCAGCGAGTATAAGCCCAATCGACCCAATCTCTCCTCATATGTCATTCCTGCCATCCCAGGTATCAGCCTGGTGAATCTTCGCTGAACTCCTTCCATGGCAAGAACATCCTTCCTCAGATAAGGCGAACAAAACTGCGCACAATACTCAAGATGTGGTCTCACCAAGGCCCTGTACAACAGCAGCAAGACATCCTTGAAAGCATCTTACCTGCTGTGAATTACATCAATAACAACAACCACTTGCATTTATATAGCACCTTTAATGTAGCAAAAACGTCCCAAGACACTTCACAGGAACGTTATCAGACAAAATTTGACACAGAGCCATATAAGGAGGTATTAGGGCAGATGACCAAAAGTTTGGTCAAAGAGGTAGGTTGAAAGGAGCTTCTTAAAGGAGGAAAGAAAGGTAGAGAGGCGGAGAGGTTTAGGGAGGGAATTCCAGAGTTTGGGGCCTCGGCAGTTGAAGTCATGGCTGCCAATGGTGGAGTGACGCAAATCTGGGATGCGCAAGAGGCCAGAATTGGAGGAGAGCAGATATCTCGGAGGGTGGTAGGGCTGGAGGAGACTACAGAGATAGGGAGAGCGAGGCCATGGAGGGATTTGAACCCCAGCTATTCACAATATATATTAATGATCTAGACAAGGGAACTAGATGTAATATCTCCAAATTTGCAGACGACACAAAGCTGGGTGGGCGTGTGTGCTGTGAGGAGGAAGCCGAGAAACTCCAGGATGATTTGGACAGGTTGGGTGATTGAGCAAAAGCATGGCAGATGCAATATAATGTGGATAAATGTGAGGTTTTCCACTTCGTTGACAAAAACAGGAAGGCAGATTATTATCTGAATGGCAATAGATTGGGAGAAGGGGAAGCGCAACGAGACCTGGGTGTCCTTGTGCACCAGTCGCTGAAGGTAAGCATGCAGGTGCAGCAGGCGGTTAAGAAGGCAAATGGTATGTTGGCCTTCGTAGCGAGAGGGTTTGAGCACAGGAACAAGGATGTCTTGCTGCAGTTGTACAGGGCCTTGGTGAGACCACATCTTGAGTATTGTGTGCAGTTTTGGTCGCCTTATCTGAGGAAGAATGTTCTTGCCATGGAAGGAGTGCAGCGAAGATTCACCAGGCTGATACCTGGGATGGCAGGAATGACGTATGAGGAGAGATTGGGTCGATTGGGCTTATACTCGCTGGAGTTTAGAAGAATGAGAGGGGATCTCATTCAAAGTTATAAAATCCTGACAGGACTGGACAGACTAGATGCAGGAAGGATGTTCCCGATGGTCGGGGAGTTCCGAACCAGGGGTCACAGTCTAAGCATAAGGGGTAGGCCATTTAGGACAGAAATGAGGAGGAATTTCTTCACCCAGAGAGTGGTGAACCTGTGGAATTCTCTACCACAGAAGGCAGTAGAGGCCAATACATTAAATATATTCAAGAAGGAGTTGGATATATTTCTTAAGGCTAAAGGGATCAAGGGGTATGGGGAGAAAGCAGGGACCGGGTACTGAATTTGGATGATCAGCCATGATCTCACTGAATGGCGGAGCAGGCTCGAGGGGCCGAATGGCCTACTCCTGCTCCTATCTTCTATGTTTCTATGTTTCTATGTGAATGGTCTGGTTCAGCCCGATTGTTAGGCCTGGAGTCTGGTTCCTCATCCAGGTGGGCCTTGGAAGCTAAACTCCTGCTGCAGTTCCATCTCGGAACAGAAGACGTTTTTGTTGTTGGGTGCTCAGATTTGCAGCTTGTTCCAATGAGCGCGGTGATTACGAGAGAGGGTTCAGTCGGTGGGAGGCAACGATAAAGGTTTAAACCTTACGATGTATTATCTAGGTTCCTCTTCAACATGAATTTAAGTGGAAGCTAAATAAGGACATGAAGGAAATATGGATTAGAAGCAGGCATCAGAGCGGAGCTCACTCTACAAGCAATAAGAAAATGAAAACACAGCTCTAGGGTTCAGCTCTAGAGGAATAGAACTGAAAAGTGGAAACTTTATGTTAACCTTGTATAGGACCTTGGTTAGAGCACACTTACGGCTTGAATTTATCAATGGGGACGTGATGGAGGCGGGACTCCCACTTTTTGGGTTTTAATCCCGCCTCCATTGACTTGTGGCCAACCCACGCTATTTTCCCTTGATTGACCTTGTTAAGCTTGCACAGCGGGCGTAGCAGGTCAATTAAGCGACACCTGGTTACTGGTGACGTCAGCGATTGACATTTCATCTTTCAAGAGCTATTGACAGATGAAAAATCAGCATTTGACCACTCTGTGAAGCTGTCAAACACTGACAATCTGTCTTCTAACTTGAGTCCTTCTACTCAGGCTCAGTTAGAGATCTCTCCAGACCAGAAAGCAGAGGCTGCAGCTTTTGACAGTTCAGCGGCCATTTTGCTTTCTGTGCCGGTGAGCTGAGGGACTCCCGAGACTTGAAGGAAGGAAGCCTGCAGGAGAAAGGAAAGGTAAGTAAAACTTATTAAAACACTTTACACTTACCTCACACACTTACCTCTGCACACATGCACCCATCACTCACCTGCACAACGGACATCTCGACCCCTCCAACCCCTTTAGACCGACGGTCCGACTCGCTAACTTGGCGTGGTTCGGAGCCATCGGGAAGCCCACACTTCAGGGCTAAAAACAGGGATTAGGCAAAAAACTGCCTGTTAACTACCTGTTAACAAACAGTTAATTGGCACTAATCCCCTTCCCGTCTCGGGGAGGCGGCTCCCAGCACAGGTCGGATACCCGCCTCCTGGGATATTGGCACGGAGGTGGGTTGGGGGCGGGAGGTCTCCTGCCCCCCCGATTCTGCAATTTTCCCAGCAATCCCTCCTCCAAACCCGCCTCCTCGGGGCTTGGAAATTCGAGCCCTTAGAGTATAGTGCACAGCTCTGGGCTCCATATTATGAAAAGGATATAGAGGCCTTGGAGAAGATGCAAAAAAGATTTACAAGGATGATACCAGAACAGCGAGGTTATAACTATCAGGAAAGATCGAACAGGCTGGGGCTCTTTTCCCTGGAAACGAGAAGGTTGATCAGTGAACTGATAGAGGTCTTTAAAATAATGAAAGAATCTGATAGGGTAGACGTAAAGAAGGTGTTTCCACTTGGACGGGAATCCAAAACTAAAGGGCCATAAATATAAGATGGTCACTAATAAATCCAATACGGAATTCAGGAGGAACATCTTTACCCAGAGAGTGGCGAGAATGTGGAACTCGCTACCACGGGGAGTGGTTGAGGAGAATAACATAGATACATTTAAGGGGAAGTTAGAGGGAGAGAGGAATAGAAGGATAGGCTGATGGGATGAGATGAAGAGGGGTGGGAGGAGGCTCGTTTGGAGCATAAACACCGGCATGGACCAGTTGGGCCGAATGGCCTGTTTTTGTGCTGTAAATTCTATGTAATTATTACAACATTGCAAAGGAAAGCTGCTCTTTGTAATGGAAAAAACATTCTAAAAGCACAAGGTTATTTCTCATTCCAACAAGTTACTTGTAAAGCACAAATATTTAATGGGTAATTTTCTGACTTCATGCCTGTGGCAAGAAGCCTTGCTCGCCTGATATGGGTACTGGAAGCTCAGGAGCGCAATTTAGCATGTTATTATTTTCAGTGGTTGGCTAATTATACGCAGGGCACAATTTCTGATGCGCATTCTCAGTGGGCCAGGCGGGCAGCCAGGAGTCAGAAAATGAAGCCCATAAACTAGTGGAGGTCACTGTGGTTGAAGGTAGCATCGTAAAACTCTTTGACTGCAGAGTTGTGTTAAGAAGCTTTTCGGTGTAAAGGACTCTTTTATCATTCTGTCAAAAGATAACCAATGAGAGCTGGTGTTGGTCTGCAAGATTCTGTGGTGCACCGCTCTATCAGGAGACGGGAAAGTGCACATGACAGTTGCTGACAGACTCCATCCAAGGAAAAAAAAAGAAAAAAGAAAGACTTGCATTTATGTAGCGCCTTTCATGACCACCGGACGTCCCAAAGCGCTTTACAGCCAATGAAGTACTTTTTGAAGTGTAGTCACTGTTGTAATGTAGGAAACGCAGCAGCCTTTTTGCACACAGCAAGCTCCCAGAAACAGCAATGTGATAATGACCAGATAATCTGTTTTAGTGATGTTGATTGAGGGATAAATATTGGCCAGGACACCAGGGAGAACTCTGCTGCTCTTCTTCAAATAGTACCATGGGATCTTTTACATCCTGAGAGAACAGACAGAAGACGGCACCTCTGACAGTGCAGCACTCCCCCAGCACTGCACTGGGAGTGTCAGCCTAGATTTTTGTGCTCAAAGTTTCTGGAGTGGGACTTGAACCCACAACCTTCTGACTCAGAAGTGAGAGTGCTACCCACTGTAAGATCCGCAAAATTAATATTGTCAGATAAGGGTCCCTTGGCAGAAAAGGCCTTTACTTTTAAAAGACTGTTTTAAAAGAAGCCCAGGAAAAGGGGCATACAAAATGGCCGCCAGACCCCATGACCAGCTTTTTGGACACTTTAAAATGGTTCCTGCAGTCCCCAGCCAGCCTTTGTGGATTCAGCCCACAGTAAGTTCTGGAAGGCTGTTTCGGAGAAAACGAAACCAGACAGAACCACATACATATGGATTGGATGCAGATCCAGTCAGATCGGCCTGTAGATAAAGGCCATCTAAATGTTTACCCAGACAAAGGGAAACAGTTTTATATTCATAAGGGGAGCATCAAAGACCCATTAAAGACATCAAGAAGACATTCAAAACAATACAAGGTCATTCCAGACCAGAGATGGCCATCACCGGCCATCCCGAAAGCAGTTTAAATATAATAAATACCCCGTTGTGATACAACCCTGCCAAAAATTAAACAAAGACTAACCTTGATCTAGGCGGGAGATAAGGCCTCGATTGAGAAGTATAATTGGGGATCCCGGGGAAAAGACAGCACTGCGGGTTGAGACGGCTGGTTGAAGAATTGGGGATCCATCGGAGATCCATGAGGAAGCCGGCATGCTAAAACCTCATGGCCAGAGAGAGCATCGATAGCAGGAGCGCCTCAGCCATTCCCGAGTCAAGAAGGTGGTCCGAGTTTGGCGTTCGACCTCCGGGGTATTCGTCGGGAGATCATCGACCAAAAACCCCGGGGCTGCTACCAAACAAGAAGAAAATCGAGGAGAAGAAGAGGGGACGAAACGCCCTACCACATCGTGGGCCGAAGCACTGAGAAAAATGAGCTGTGAACGAGTTGAGTGTCCGCTCGCCTTGCTGAAGCAGAGGAGCTATCAGCCTGAGCAGCCCACTGCTCCTACAGCCCAACGACCACGTGGAGACAGGACGCCTGAAAGGATCAAAATGCAGACCTGTTTCAAAACTCTATACTTTCCAACTGGATTGGTGAGCATGTTTCTGACCCCTCACAATCTGATCTAGATTGGCTTAGGGGGTGGGCATCTAAGGGGTCATTTTAACAATGAGTTGTTGTCCCTCGATGTTCCGTGTGTTTCCCCATTTCATGATGACCTTTGTAAAGTATAATGTGCCTGTATCTATCTCAGTTAGTAATGGCCCAGTAATTCCGTTCCAAACGCGCGAGTACGGTTGGGGTACTCACGCGTCTGGCCAGAGGAAATGCCGGTTTTCAGCATGCACAGCGCATGTGGAGAAAACCGGCATTTCCTGTCCTCTGAACGAAGGGGTTCAGAGGCACAGCGCGTGTGACTGCACAGGCAGCGCGTGCGCAGTGAACTTCGTCAATTTCATTCATGGATTCAGTGAGGTTAAGTCCTTACAACTTACACATGAAAAAAGCATGTGTAAGGTTGCTCCAGAGGCTGTGGAGGAAGATATATTTTATCGTGGAGCTTCTGAAAGGCAATATTTATGTTTGGGAAAGGGAGGAAAGTTATTTTAAGAAATGATGAGGTAAGTTTTAAAGTTTAATTTTTTTTTTTAAACGGGTTTTCAGTACTGTAGGTAGAAGGAGCAATTGTGGCTGTGTGAATTGAATTTGCTGTGTTTATTAAATGTGAAAATGACTGTTCTAAAATGAGTAATATAACATTTCCAACATTTTTAAGACAGAAACTTTTCATCAGTAATATATTCTTTTAAGTAATTATGTATGTATGTCCGTATATATTCCTTTACGTATATGTATATATTCCTTTACTTATGTGTATGAATGTATGTATTTAATTATGATTTTCCAATAAGTTACTTTCTCTGAAAGTCATAATTAAATACATACATTCATACACATAAGTAAAGGAATATATACATACATATACGCAAAGGAATATATACAGACATACATACATAATTACTTAAAAGAATATATTACTGATGAAAAGTTTCTTTCTTAAAAATGTTGGAGTCATTTTCACATTTAATAAACACAGCAAATTCAATTCACATAGCCAAAATTGCTCCTTCTACCTACAGTACTGAAAACCCGTTTTAAAAAACAAAAATAAACTTTAAAACTTACCTCAGCATTTCTTAAAATAACTTTCCTCCCTTTCCCAAACAAAAATATTGCCTTTCAGAAGCTCCACGGTAAAATATATCTTCCTCTGGAGCAACTGTACTCATGCTTTTTTCATGTGTAAGTTGTAAGGACTTAACCTCACTGAAAGCATGAATGAAACCGGCGAATTTTACTGCGCACGTGCTGCCTGTGCAGTCGCACGCGTTCTGCCTCTGAACCCCTTCGTTCAGAGGACAGGAAATGCCGGTTTTCCCCGCATGCGCTGTGCATGCTGAAAACCGGCATTTCCTCCGGCCAGACGCGTGAGTACCCCAACCGTACTCACGCGTTTGGAACGGAATTACTGGGCCAACAATTTACATGTCAATAAAATGAAAAATTTAACAATTGCACGATTTGCCCCCTCGCATCTGCGACTGAGGGCCCAAGGAGGTGCATTGCGCAAGAGGTCATCGTTGTACATATCCTCACACTGTTCCCTTTCGGGAACTGTATGAAGTGGTGGAAGGATTTCTGGCCACGTTAACGCTCCTTCCGTGACCATAACCATCTTCATACCAGCCATTAGGGTGGTTAGTCCTATGGTGTGAGGGTTTTACGGGCTCCCACAGCCCATCTGAGGGGGGGGGGCCACCCACACCCGCGGACGCAAGTATCCCGCTGGATGTCCACCCAGAATTTATAGTTGGAGCTCCGACTCCACTTGCCGGGACTGCCTGGAGCGGGGTTTGAAACCCTATTCCTTCTGGCCCAGCGGCAGGGATGCTTACCGCTACGCAAAAGGCCCACTCCGCGCAAAAGGTGACACCCATACGTTTCCTGCACCTTTTACCTCCCCGTGACTGGAGCCCTATGCTGCCACTTGAAAGACCAAGCTATCATCTGTCCTTTTTGCGGCGCCTTTGACTTCTCATTACCAATGATGAGCAGGCGCTGCGCCTCCACCTCGTTGAGGAGATTGCTGAGGTCATCATCAGTTCAATTGAGAGTTCTTTTAATGCCGTGAATTGTGCTCATTCCAGCCATTTCACGTTGCTAATCGGAGTGGGCCTTTGGCGTAGCGGTAGGATCCTCGCCGCTGGGCCAGACGGGGTAGGGTTTCGAACCCCGCTCCAGACAGTCCCGGCAAGTGGAGTCGGAGCTCCGGCTCTAAATTCTGGGTTGACATCCAGTGGGATATTTGCGTCCGTGTGTGTGGGTGGCCCCCCCTCCTCGTATAGCTTGTGGGAGCCCGTAAAACCCTCCCGCCATAGGACTAACCACCCTAATGGCTGGTTCAAAGATGGTTACAGTCACAGAATGAGTGTTAATCACGGCCATAAATCCTTCCACCACTTCATACAGTTCCCCAAAGGGAACAGTGTGAAGACACGTATGACGATGACGTTGCTAAATAAATAAATGGAATGAAAAAAATTCTTTCAGGGCTTTTAAAAGTCTTTAAATTGCTTTAATTCTGTTTAAAACTACTTCAGATTCTTCAAAATAATGCAAACGTTTTTAAAAGTTTATAAAAGTTACCAAAAGCTTCATAAAAATACCAAAAACCTATTTGAAATGTGCTCTGCATGTCAAAATGCTTTTCAGCTTGTGAGAAACATTGGGGGCGTGTCCTATTAAACTGAGACCTCAAGGGGCATGTCTCAGTTGCACAGCGCGCTACAGGCTTCGCGCTGGCTGCACTCCTGGGCGGCGTGACGTCAGACGCTGCCCGGGATTCTTCTCTTTCAAACAGGAATTCCAGGCGTCCCTGGAGGTGAACGGCAGGCGCGTCGGGTAAGTGCAGATCGGGGGCTTGCACGCGCGGCAAGCCCCCGACCCGAATTTCTGCCCCATTGTATTATGAATTTGTTTTTCCCTCCCATGTACCTTTTATTGACTTGCATTTGATTTGTTTTTCTCTATGCAATAAAATTTCATTTCATGTCCATTAAACCTGGCCTATCGAGTGTTCTCTACATTGTAGTTCCTGCATCAAAGTCCAGTGTCCAGAACCTAAGGAGCGAGTGGGTCGAACCACTCAAGGTTTTACTGTGCAAGAGAGAGAGGCCTCTGCGATCTAAAACCCCTTACACCACTGACACGGCTGACAACACAAACAGCAAGATAGTCATGGTCAAATAGGCCGGATTTTCATTTCATTGTGTCTCTACACTTATGAATTTCACCTCCTTACTTTGCATAAGCGAGATTTTTATATCAACAGAAGTAAGTAAGAGAATATTTTAGAAAACTGTGCATGACGGGTATCTTCCACCTTTGGAGATGTTGTGAGAATTATTTTTTTACAACGTAATTTAGACTATTTTTGGTGGCAGAGCACACAATGTTATGCCGCTAGTTTGCTTTTAGCCGTGGCTCAGTGGGTAGCACCCTCTCACCTCTGAATCAGAAGGTCGTGGATTCAAGTCCTGTTCCAGAGACTTGAGCACATAAAGCTAGGCTGACACTCCCAATGCAGTACTGAGGGAGTGCTGCACTGTCGGAGGTGCCGTCTTTCGGATGAGATGTTAAACGTCTGCTCTCTCAGGTGGATGAAAAAGTTCCCGTGGCACTACTCAAAGAGCAGGGGAGTTCTCCCTGGTGTCTTGGACAATATTTATCCCACAATCAACACCACTAAAACAGATTATCTGGTCATTATCACATTGCTGTCTGTGGGAGCTTGCTGTACACAAAATGGCTGCCGTGTTTCCTACATTACAACAGTGACTACACGCCTAAAAAAGTACTTAATTGGCTGTAAAGGACGTCCGGTGGCCATGAAAGGCGCTGTATAAATGCAAGTCTTTCTTTAACTTAGTATTTATTACCAAATGACTTCCAACTGCAAAAGGGTCAAGGGTCATGCTTACCCGTTCAGATAAAGCGAAAGCTTGAAGCTTAGGAACCCTGCTTTCATCCATTCCCCCATCACAGAAGTCTGAATGGTGGCTTCATTGCTGACTAGCCGCAACAGTCGCTTTTGTCTGTGTTCTTGTACTGGCAAGTGCCAAGGTTAAAAAAAAAACGATCAAAATAAATTAACACTAAAACTAACTTCTCATGTGGGACACATCTAGCAGTGAGCAGTTACCCCTGGAATTAGGTTTTTCTTTATGGTTGTTGTTTTCCATTGTCAGGCTAAAATATCTAATATCTCCTTATGTGTCTTGGTGTCAAATTTTGCTTGATAGAGTTTTGCTCCTGTGAAGCACCCTGGGACGTTTTACTACTTTAAAGGCGATATATAAACGCAAGTTGTGGTTGAGTGAGTGTGTTGCTGATCTTCTGCCAGATCTCCGCCAATACTGATCTATTCCCATACACTGAGAAGCGCACAAGCTTCGTCCAGGGTGATTGAATCATAGGAATCATAGAATCATAGATTGATTACAGCACAGACGGAGGCCATTCGGCCTGTCGAGCCAGTGCCGGCTCTCTGCAAGAGCACTTCAGCTAGTCCCACTCCCCCGCCCTTTCCCCGTAGCCCTTCAAATTTCTTTCCTTCAAGTACTTATCCAATTCCTTTTTAAAAGCCACAATTGAGTCTGCCTCCACCAACCCTTACAGGCAGAGCATTCCAGATCATAACCACTCGCTGCGTAAAAAAGTTTTTCCTCATGTCGCCTTTGGTTCTTCTGACAATCACCTTAAATTGGTGTCGTGATTTTGATTTTGAGTACCTGTACTCCACTCAACAGTTCCCTATAATGACACAATTGAGAATGGGAACTCACTATACAGGGCATTGCAGAACCAAGTCTGCATCCTACTGTTCTGTGATTCTAGCTTTTTAATCTTACAAAATCCCATATAACTACAAATTTCTCTCCAGCTCTTTTTTGATGGAGTTAAGTGATTCAGCTTCAACTGCTCTTGATGTGAGAAAAATGTCCTCCGAACCTCCGGACATTTGATCTGGGATTGAGGGACTGGTATCTCCATCAGCCAACTGGGCAGTATCCATAAGAACATAGGAACAGGAGTCGGCCATTCGGCCCCTCGAGCCTATTCCGTCATTCAGTGAGATCATGGCTGATCTGCAATCTAATTCCATATACCCGCCTTTGGCCCATGTCTCTTAGTTCCTTTGGTTAACAAAAAGCCAGCAATCTTGATTTAAAATTAACAATTAACAATTGATCCAGCATCAATTGCCATTTGCAGAAGAGAGTTCCAAACTTCTACCACCCTTTGTGTGTAGAAGTGTTTCCTAATTTCACTCCTGAAAGGTCTGGCTCTAATTTTTAGACTATACCCCCTAGTCCTAGAATCCCCAACCAGCGGAAATAGTTTCTCTCTCTCTCTCTACCCTCTCTGTTCCCCTTAATATCCTGAAAACTTCGATCAGATCACCCCTTAACCTTCTAAATTCCAGGGAATACAACCCTAATTTGTGTAATCTCTCCTCGTAAATTAACCCTTGAAGTCCGGGTATCATTCTGGTAAACCTACGCTGCACTCCGTCCAAGGCCAATATATCCTTCCTAAGGTGTGGTGCCCGGAACTGCTCTCAGCACCCTCTACCCTATCGGTTCCCCTTAATATCCTGAAAACTTCGATCAGATCACCCCTTAACTTTCTAAATTCTAGGGAATACAACCCTAATTATAGTCCTTGATGTTTCTTGTGGGCTCTTTTTGCGTGTAATCTATTGTTTGAGGTTTTTTCTCTGGATTTTACACAAATCTAAATTTAACACTTGCGGAAGTTGAAAACTCGAAGCTGTAAAGCTGATCACTCATTTTTCCCTAATGCTACCGGTATAAAGACAATAACATGAAGCTAAGCTGTCAGTTAGTCTCATTTTTTTTTTCATGTCATCACTTGTGAAATACATAAAATTCATGTAGGTTGACAACCCAATTTTGCTAAAAAAACATCAAGGGCGATCAATCAATGAGACCAAAACGAACATGGCTAAAGAATCACCGCAGAGAACAGACATGGACAAGGCTTTGCTAAGTCGATGTGACAGTCATACTGTGTATGAGCTCATTAGGAAAAAAGAGAGAAAATCAAAATTTTACTGCTTTTTGAAACATACAAGCAGCGATGAGGCAGATTAAGTCAGCCAGATATCAAAAACACAGAACAGCCAATTCAAACAATGTAGAACGTGCCAACACTGCGAGTGATGGAGTAGACCTCCACCTTCATAGCTGCCAGGGATATATACTGAGACCTCTCCGCCTCTCTACCTCTCTCTCCTCCTTTCAGGCCTCCTTGAAACCTGCCTCTTTGACCAGGCTTTTGGTCACCTGTCCTAATAGCTCCTTAAGTGGCTCGGTGTCAAAGTTTGGTTGATTATGGTCCTGTGAAGTGCCCTGGAACATTTCATTACATTAGAGGAGCAGTAGCATAGTGGTTATGTCACTGGACCTAGCTAATCCAGTTAGACGTGAGTTCAAATCCCACTCACGGCTGCTGGGGAATTTAAATTCATTTAATTAAAGAAATCTGGAATGCAAAGCTAGTATCAGTAATGGTGACCATGAAACTATCGGATTGTTGTAAAAACCCATCTGGTTCACTAATGTCCTTTAGGGAAGGAAATCTACCATCCTTACCTGGTCTGGCCTATATGTGACTCCAGACCCACAGCAATGTGGCTGACTCTTAACTGCCCTCTGAAATGGCCTAGCAAGCCAATCAGTTGTAAAAAACCGCTGCGATAAAACAATAAGAATAAACTGGACGGACCACTCGGCCACGGCAATGGCACAACCAGCCCAGTCGACCCTGCAAAGTCCTCCTCACCAACATCTGGGGACTATGTGCCAAAATTGGGAGAGCTGTCCCACAGACTAGTCATCTTCTTCAGCAGCACCTCCCAAACCCACGACCTCCACCACCTAGAAGGACAAGGGCAGCAGGCGCATGGAAACACCACCCCCTCCAAGTTCCCCTCCAAGTCACACACCATCCTGACTTGGAAATATATCGCTGTTCCTTCATCGTTGCTGGGTCAAAATCCTAGAACTCCTTCCCTAACAGCACTGTGGGAGTACCTTCACCACATGGACTGCAGCGGGTCAAGAAGGCGGCTCACCACCACCGTCTCGAGGGCAATTAGGGATGGGCAATAAATGCCGGCCTTGCCAGCGACGCCCACATCCCACAAACGAATAAAAAAATATATAAATGCAAGTTGTTGTAAGGAATATATTGAAACCAGTCAAATCATGTTTCCAACCACACAATGACAGCTCATTTGACTGACGTGCAGATTATAAATGACAATCCTCGGTTCTTAAGAAACAGGAGTAAAATATGGTTTTGGTTCCTTAAATGGGCCTGCTCATAAAATCGCCAAAGCATACTGTGTGGCCCAGCAGCAATCTGAAAAATGTAAATTCATGAGCACCAACGATGATAAAGCACCAGTCAATTATAATAGAGCTGCTATAACGATACTTTTATGGTTTCGAAGCAACTCACAAGTCGTTTGACTCCAATAGACTTCAGAACAGAACAAGAATTAAATGTGGAGTGTGGATTACATAGAATGTACAGCATGGAAACAGGCCATTCAGCCCAAGTGTCAGCTGTGGCTCAGTGGGCAGCACTCTTGCCCCTGAGGCAGAAGGTTGTGGGTTCAAGTCCCATTTCAGAGACTTGAGCACATAAAGCTAGGCTGACACTCCCAGTGCAGTGCTGAGGGAGTGCTGCACTGTCGGAGGTGCCGTCATTCGGATGAGACGCTAAACCGAGGCCCCGTCTGCCCCCTCAGGTGGATGTAAAAGATCCCACGGCCACTATTTCGAAGACGAGCAGGGGAGTTATCCCCGGTGTCCTGGGCCAATATTTATCCCTCAACCAACATAACTAAAACAGGATTACCTGGTCATTATCACATTGCTGTTTGTGGGAGCTTGCTGTGTGCAAATTGGCTGCCATGTTTCCCACATTACAACAGTGACTACACTTCAAAAAGTAGTTAATTGGCTGTAAAGCGCTTTGAGACGTCCGGTGGTCTGGAAAGGCGCTGTATAAATGCAAGTCTTT
Source organism: Somniosus microcephalus (assembly GCF_052327205.1). Lineage (NCBI taxonomy): Eukaryota > Metazoa > Chordata > Chondrichthyes > Squaliformes > Somniosidae > Somniosus > Somniosus microcephalus. Next base: position 25,391,368 of record NC_140993.1, on the reverse strand, counting down.
CTTCTTTCCTTTAACTGGTCCATGCTGGTGTTTATGCTTTTTTTTATTCGTTGATGGGATGTGGGCGTCGCTGCCCATCCCTAATTGCCCTTGAGAAGGTGGTGGTGAGCCGCCTTCTTGAACTGCTGCAGTCCGTGTGGTGAAGGTACTCCCACAGTGCTGTTAGGGAGGGAGTTCCAGGATTTTGACCCAGCGACGATGAAGGAACGGCCGATATACTTCCAAGTCAGGATGGTGTGTGACTTGGAGAGGAACTTGGAGGTGGTGGAGTTCCCATGCGCCTGCTGCCCTTGTCCTTCTGGGGGGAAGAGGTCGGGGGTTTGGGAGGTGCTCCACATGAGCCTCCTCCCACCCTACTTCATCTCATCCTATCACCATATCCTTCTACTCCTTTCTCATCCCTTGTGTTTACCTAGCTTCCCATTAAATGCGTCTGTGCTATTCGCCTCAACTACTCCTTGTGGTAGCGAGTTCCACATTCTCACCACTCTCCGGGTAAAGACATTTCTGCTGAATTCCCTATTGGATTTGTTAGTGACTCTCTTATATTTATGACCAGAAAATGCTGGAAATACTCAGCAGGTCAGACAGCATCCGTGGAGAGAGAAACAGAGTTAATGTTTCAGGTCGGGGGCCTTTCGTCAGAATTGGAAAAAGCTACAGATGCAACAGGCTTTAAGCAAGTACAGGTGCAGGGAAAAGGAAGGGAAGGGGAGTAGGCAAGAATAAAGGGAAAGTTACAGAGATAGGGAGCAGCAACCCAGTTCCCACCCAGGATCATTCCATTGTCAGTGAAAAACCAGCAGCGGAGGGGCAGAACATCTAGGCTCATATGTCTTTCTGGTCATCTTCTGCTTGGAGACTCTGCTGCTCTGAGAGGCTGCTTGGGCCGAAGAAGGCAAGGCAACAGTTTTTTTTTAACTTGCCGATCTCCAGCGATGTCAGACCTTTCTTTCGATGTAAAGTGATCCCTCGAGGATCCGTTGCCATTTGCTTTGGTCACTGTGGCACCAACCGGAAGCCCAAGATTGAGTCACTCAGCAGGCAATACATTCCACTGGGCCAATTGGTATTGTGTGTCTGGAAGGATTCCCCGGGACAGCCCAAGAGTGTTCTCGGACGTGCCCCCGGAACCTGCTGCCGGGGTGTGAAGGACAGACGGAAGAAGTGCCCGCCCAATTTGTTGCGCCATTCAGAAGGGGCGGAACAGCACCTGGCAGAACCTTGGCACCGCCGCGTGTTCTGACCAGCTGCCAGGATTCTGCCAGAATCATGCGAAAAGGTTTGTGTAATTTCTCACCTTATTATATCAAAATGTGTAACTACATTAAACAACTCACAGCAAGACTTGTCAATTTGTTGAACTAACAGAATCATTGATCAAGGGCAGAATAATTTGCAAGATATCAGATCATTTTCTGAGTGAAAGGTTGCTTTGGGAACGCATACATGAAATGTGACAAAAAAATATTCATTACGCGTGATTTTACAAGTCACAAAAGAAGCAAAATTAAGTGCGAACTTTAGAAGGAAAGCTATTTGAAGAATTATTTACGGATATAAGCAAATTATAGAGATAGGATGCTACTGTTGGTGGTGTTTGAAACAGTCATATGATTGAAACTCGATACAGGAGTATAATTGAATGTAATACCTGAGCAAGATTACAAGAGATTACAGGCTTTAATTACAGCAGTCTTAGGGTAAAAGTGACAGGACAATTAGGAGTAGACATGGAGTGACAGTTGCCAGCATCACATAGGAGGGCACCAAATACCAGTGGTCATTTGTAGAGGTTCCAAAAGATGTCCAAAAAGTGTAACATCCCACCGACACCTGGGAATCCCTGACCCAAGACCGCTCAAAGTGGAGGAGAAGCATCCGGGAAGGTGCCGAACACCTCGAGTCTCTTCGCCGGGAGCAAGCGGAAGCCAAGCGCAAACAGCGGAAGGAGCGCACGTCAACACAAGCACCCCACCCACCCGCCCCTTCAACCACCGTCTGCCCCACCTGTGACAGAGACTGTAGGTCCCGCATTGGACTCAGCAGTCACCTGCAAACTCATTTTTAGCGTGGAAGCAAGTCATCCCCGGTTCCTGAGGGACTGCCTAAGAAGAAGAAGAAGATGTACAGACAGTTTTAGCTGAGGGACTTGAACTGGTCAAAATCACGTGCGCAGTGAAGGCCCAAACAGACACTGAATGCGGACACTTACACAGGACGACAAGGACCTGTTTCAAGGACTGGACTGTTTGCCGGGGAGGAGAATGTTGGAGTAGATTGATAAACAAATTACCCCATCAATCCACCGTGGAGGATTTAAAGGCGATAACGAAAATACACAAACCAATACAATGAACTCTTGAGTAAGTGTTGACAAAAGGCATGGTGTAGCAAATTGTAACTTTGGTTGCACCTTAGAAACCTAAAAAAAGCACTTTCAGAAGCAAACATTTCAAACTTCTAACTCAACGGGAAATCATGGCAAAGTTTGCTAATGCAAAATATTTAGCAACTTAAACGCTTTTTCAAGGGCCTGGCAGCAGGAACTGAATGAATTAAGTTCCAAGTTATGCACATTCAGTACTGCTAATGGGAAGTACAGATTCTTATTGCTTTCTCTCAGCGTTTCAACAACAGAAACAATAACAACTTGAATTTATATAGCGCCTTTCACGTCCCAGGGAGCTTCACAGGAGCGACTATCAAACAAAATTTGACACCGAGCCACATAAGGAGCTATTAGGACAGATGACTTCAAGCTTGGTCAAAGTGGTAGGTTTTAAGAAGCGTCTTAAAGGAGAGAGAGGTGGAGAGGAGGAGAGGTTTAGGGAGGGAATTCCAGAGCTTCAGGCCACAGCAGCTGACGGCACGGCCGCAAATGGTGGAGTGATTAAAATCGGGGATGCGCAATAGGCCAGAATTGGAGAGGTGCAGACATCTCTGAGAGTTGTGGGGCTGGAGGAGGTTACAGAGATAGGGAGGGGTGAGGTCCTGGAGAGATTTGGAAACAAGAATGAGAATTTTAAAATCGAGGTGTTGCCAGTGTGGGAGCCAGTGTAGGTCAGCGAGCACAGGGGTGATGGGCGAATGGGACTCGGAGCGAGTTAGGGTGGGGCAGCCGAGTTTTGGATGAGCTCAAGTTTACTTTAGCTCTAGAAATATATCACAAGATCCCTGTATGCTGATGGCATGCTGCCAAACACAATCAACCCAAGCACTTTATCCCCAGCACCTTTCAAGAAATATATTTTTTATTCATACATGGAATGTGGGCGTCACCGGCAAGGCCAGCATTTATTGCCCATCCCTAACTTCACTCGAGAAGGTGGTGGTGAGCTGCCTTCTTGAATAAGTGGCATCTCAGAGGGGCTGTTAAGAGTCAACCACATTGCTGTGGGTCTGGAGTCACATATAGGCCAGACCGGGTAAGGATGGCAGATTTCCTTCCCTGAAGGATATTAGAGAACCAGATGGGTTTTTACGACAATCCGGTAGTTTCATGGTCACCATTACTGATACTAGCTTTTTATTTCAGGTTTATTTAATTAATTGAATTTAAATTCTCCCAGCTGCCGTGGTGAGATTGTGAACTCACGTCTCCGGATCATTAGTCCATCTCATTGAAACTTATAAAATTCTAACAGGACTAGACAGGCTAGATGCAGGAAGGCTGTTTCCAATGGCGGGGAGTCCAGAACCAGGGGTCACAGTCTAAGATAAGGGGTAAGCCATTTAGGACTGAAATGAGGAGGAATTTCTTCACCCAGAGAGTGGTGAACCTGTGGAATTCTCTACCACACAAGGCAGTTGAGGCCAATTCATTAAATATATTCAAGAAGGAGTTAGATATATTTCTTAAGGCTAAAGGGATCAAGGGATATGGGGAGAAAGCAGGGTACTGAATTTGGATGATCAGCCATGATCGCATTGAATGGCGGAGCAGGCTCGAGGGGCCGAATGGCCTACTCCTGCTCCTATCTTCTATGTTTCTATGTTTCTATGCCCAGGGCCTCTGGATTACTAGTCCAGTAACATAACCACTATGCTACCGTGTCCCCTAATCAAAGAACTTGAGTGACACTTCAGTTAGAAATTTAATTTCTCTAATTCAGAGAGCTGTCCCTCACAAAGCATTGCCACAAAACAAATATGGGAATCCTGCCTGTCGGGATGGTCAAGGCCCACTCTTGGATAACTTGGTGCCACACAGAAACTGTAAAGAAGAAACTCCGCCCCTCCTAACCAGCATACACATCGACTCAACCAGGTGAAATAACCTTAACTATCACACTTGGGTAGCGTGAATACCATAAAGATGAATATTCTCCCCGCCGCATCCTCTACCTACTTCAGCTACAGCCTGTCAAGGTTTCCAACACTACAATTCTGCAGCCTTGGACAGTCGCATCTGCAAGTTCCTCTGATTGGACAAAAAGCTACAAATATGCCTCAAACTCCTTCAAAAACAAGGGATGGGGTGGGGGTGGGGGTCTAGTCTTGGTTTCCCACATTTCAGCCACTAGGCAGTCCAGACCCTTGTGATTGTAGCCTGGAGAGTGGAAATAGAAGCCAGGACTCTCCAACTATTATAAAATATTTATGTGAATATAGCTTCTTGGGAATCCAATAAAAAAAAACACATTAAGAAAACATCAGAATTTTGAAGGTACCTAAAGTTACTTGAAGAATGAACTAGAAACGGAATAATTGGAAACGTGAATTTGGAGTCACTGAGATGGCATTTGCTAGTGATGAAGGCATTAAGCCTGATAGTAAGAAAGTCTAAGTTATTGAGCACAGCTCACATCCCCAACACAAGAACAATATGCAGGGACTCCCTGTGGTAGCAAGTTCCACATTCGAACCACTCTCTGGCTAAGTCCAATAAGGAATTCAGGAGGAACCTCTTTACCCAGAGAGTGGTGAGAATGAGGAACTCGCTACCACAGGGAGTGGTTGAGGCCAATAGCATAGATGCATTTAAGGGGAGGCTAGATGAGGGAGAAAGGAATACATTATGCTGATAGAGCTAGATGGAGTAGGGTGGGAGGAGCTTGTGTGGAGCATAGATGAGGCATAGACCAGTTGGGCCGAATGGTCTGGTTCTGTGCTGTAAATTCGATGTAAATTTATTCAAAACCAATTCTTCTTTTATCATCTGCTCTCCAAATAATCAGCTTAATTGGTTTGTATGCCATCTTCAGAAATTCAGTACAGCTGGGCTAAGTTACAGATTGAAAATTCAGACTCCTACTAACTAAATTCATTCTTTAAACTTTTCCATGTCAAGAATCCCCTTGCAACTATTGACACAATCTCAGGGGGTCAGCGGCAAATATTGACAGGCTCGTAAATATTGACATGCTACCTATCCTAACGTCAGAAAGACTGGCAGCTGCTGTAAGGAAAATAGTGAATGTCTTCTCTTAGTACAAGCAGATCTCCCATGGCATTGCTCATGCTGGGTGAGAGGATGTACTGTTGGGAAGAGGCATGACACTCCCAGTGCAGTGCTGTGGGAGTGCTGCACTGTTGGAGGTGCCGTCTTTCGGATGAGACATTAAACCGAGGCCCGGTCTGCTCTCTCGGGTGGACGTAAAAGATCCCATGGCACTATTTCGAAGAAGAGCAGGGGAGTTATCCCCGGTGTCCTGGGGCCAATATTTATCCCTCAATCAACATCACTGAAACAGATTATCTGGTCATTATCACATTGCTGTTTGTGGGAGCTTGCTGTGTGCAAATTGGCTGCCACGTTTCCTACATTACAACAGTGACTACACTTCAAAAGTACTTAATTGGCTGTAAAGTGCTTTGGGACGTCCTGTGATTGTGAAAGGCGCTATAGAAATGCAAGTCTTTCTTTTTACAAAGCAGTGATGAAACCTCAATGGCCGCCAATGGTGGAGCTGTAGGAATCAACGGATTCCTATCTAAATCACTGAGGTCGAGTCAGTTCAGTAAATTAACCGAATTTAATTAAACTGGTGAACAAAACAAAAACATGCAGGAGCAACAGCAAACAGGTCTATACAGTAGCTTGTTCCACGAGGTCTGAACTCAGAACCTCCCACCTCTGACGTCATGACGTCATCACATTTCCCGCCACTCGGGGCACCACGTGACCAACGTGATGACATCATCGCGTTGTTGCAGGGTTTTTACAGAAAGCTTGTTTACACTCAGCAAACGGACATAGGTGCTGTAACATTGCTTTAAAGACAGTTATTCATTTGTACAGGAGTTCATTGGTGGTTTTACCACATGCGCTCCCCCAGAAGTGTCTTTAATCATCAAAGTCAATCGCAGAGGAGGTCGGACAATCCTGTCGGAGCGACTCCGATATTCCCGGAATCACCAACTGTCATTGTGGAGGCGAAACCGACCTCGGGGCTTCCCTTCCGGTCACGCAATCGGTGTTGCTGCTTTCTCGGTGCCGGCGGCACGAATTTACACGGGGGTCGGCAGCATCTGGCTTTCTGACCGAAACGGGCGTGGTAGTAGCAAAGGCCGGTCTGTGGAGGTGCCGAGGCGGGGTTCTTGGAGGCGGGGCGCATCGAGGTGGCGCAATACTGTTGCATCACCGCGTAAATGGTGTCGGCTTCGGCCGCGAGCGCCACACCATCCGTAGCCATCGACCTGGCCAGGGCTGCTTGTACCTGCTCAGGGAGCTGGCTCAGGAACAGTTCACGAAATATAAAACACTGTGGCTCAGACCCGAGGAGGGTGAGCATGTGGCTCATCAACTCGGAAGGCTTAGCATCGCCTAACCTGGGGAGTGCGAGCAAGCGTCGTGCGCGCTCCGCCTTTGTGAGACCGAATACTTGCATGAGGCGCGCCTTGAGCGTTTCGTACTTGTTCTCCACGGGCGGGGTCTCCAGCAGGCTGATAATGCGGGAAGCCGTCGAGCTGTCCAGTGCGGAGACCACATACAGGTAACGGGTCTGATCCAGCACTATGTTTCGCAGTTGGAACTGAGCCTCCGCTTGAACGAACCAGGAGGCTGCCTGTTGTTCCCAAAATTGAGGGAGCTTCAAACTCGCTGCATTTACATCCATCTTGTTCTCGAGCGTGCCTCCGCGAAAATCGTCCGCGAAGCTTTGGGGTCACCAATGTAGGAATCAACGGATTCCTATCTAAATCACTGAGGTCGAGTCAGTTCAGTAAATTAACTGAATTTAATTAAACTGGTGAACAAAACAAAAACATGTAGGAGCAACAGCAAACAGGTCTATACAGTAGCTTGTTCCACGAGGTCTGAACTCAGAACCTCCCACCTCTGACGTCATGGCGTCATCACGTTTCCCGCCACTTGGGGCACCACGTGACCAACGTGATGACGTCATCGCGTTGTTGCAGGGTTTTTACAGAAAGCTTGTTTACACTCAGCAAACGGACATAGGTGCTGTAACATTGCTTTAAAGACAGTTATTCATTTGTACAGGAGTTCATTGGTGGTTTTACCACAGAGCGATGAAAATCGGGGGATGCACATGAGACCAGGATTGGAGGAGCGCAGAGATCTCGGAGGGTTGTAGGGCTGAAGGAGGTTACAGAGATAGGAAAAGACGAGGCCATGGAGTGATTTGGACACCAGGACGAGAATTTTAAAATATCATATCTCAGTATATATGTATATCGAGCACCGACCAATGTGAGAGTTGAAGAACAATGGATATGCCATGGTTCAATAAACAAGAGAGGGAAAACATTGTTTCTTTTGTGTCTGTAGTCCCACTTTATGGCAATGTCCTTCGGTCATCTAGCAGACTGATGCCAGTAATTTCCCACTCCAGTCATTTCTTATCCCAAGTGCATCAGACAGATGACAAATAATTTTTCAGTGAGAGGGAAGTAAAAATTAAAGTATGAGTCTCCCAGGATATTTTCCACACAATTCTCAGGTCAGAAAAACTGGGGGCAGGGAGGAAATCCATCTAGAATGACCCTTGCACATCTTAGGGAACATGCATGATGCGGAACGAGACACAACATTCCATCTCTCTGCTGCTGGCATATCTCTAAGTGCTAACAGATAAACATGTCCCATTTCCACAAGACATTCCATGGTTATAGTCACACATTACGAAAAATGATTGTTTTGTGACCAGTTTTTTTAAACTTCCGAAATACCATTTTCCAGCACATGACATTATCATCATGTTTTGCTTCTATGAGCAATAAGACAACAATTTCTCACCGGAGAATTGCGTCCTGTTCGACGGAGCTATCATCTCCTTCTTTTATGTATAGTTTAGGATCCATAACTCTTATAAAAGGAACCTGGTTACGGTCCCTCAGTGTAAATTATTCTTTGTTTATTGCCAATGAGGAGGTGAAACTTCAGAGTTCTGGAGAATTATTGGCCCAGAAATTCGGGTCGGGGGCTTCCCGCGGGTGCAAGCCCCTGACCTGCACTTACCTTGCGCGCCGGCAGTTGAGCTCTGGGCTCCCGTGGAATTCCGTTCCGGGGCCTGGCCCAGCTGCCGGCGCGCTGTGCTTGCGTGTCCCAGGGGCGTAGTTAGTGCGATGCGTCCCCTGGGATCACGTGAGCCATGGGCAGCCAATCAGAGGAGGGAAAAGCCCATTCATAAGATTGACAGGAAGACCTGTCTAAACTTATGAATATACGGGCCCCAAAATAACAGTAAACCTTCAAATAAATTTTTAAAAAATCACACTTTTTAAATAAACTATAAATTACATTAAATAACTATTTTAAACAATAATTTAAATTTTTGAAAAAAATAATTTTATAAAAAAACGGGGCTAAAAATAAACTTACCTTGCTTTAAAGTATTTAAAAATAATAAACCTTTGAAAAAAGTTTTAATTTTAATTAATTGACCACTTACCTTTTAAAATGCAGGCCTTACGCCTGGTTTTTACATTTCTAAAATCTAAAGACTTACCCTCACAGAAAAACCTGTAAAAAAAACGTAAGTTCAAAGCGCACGCGCAGACTCCCGCGCGCACGCGTTCGACTTCTGAACCCCTTCGTTCAGAGGAATGGAAGTGCCGGTTTCCAGCGCATGCGCAGTGCATGCAAGAAACCGACACTTCCATCGGGTCCACGTGTGAGTACCCCGTGCGTACTCATGCGTTGGGACCTGAATTTCTGGGCCATTATGCTTCTGACAGCCCCTGTGTGCATGTGTTTCCCTGACACTGATTAACAATGTTTGCCACTTGAAATATGTCAATTTCTGAGTTTGGTGGTGGGGGGGGGGGGGGGTGGGTGGGATTGAGGGGGAGTGGTGGTGTCGGGTTTTTAAATCATTGATCACATTCAGCAATCTGCGGTACCACCATCATGTGTAAAGGTACCAAAGTTTACCATGGCATGGCCATCATTGACCTTACTGTTTTACCCACTCCAGAGACTTGTGCACAAAAAGCCAGGCTGACACTCCAGTGCAGTGCTGAGGGAGCACTATACTGTTGGAGGTGCCGTCTTTCGGAAGAGATGTTAAACCGAGGCCCCATCTGCCCTCTCAGGTGGATGTAAAAGATCCCGCGGCACTATTTCGAAGAAGAGCAGGGGAGTTATCCCCGGTGTCCTGGGGCCAATATTTATCCCTCAACCAACATAACAAAAACAGATTATCTGGTCATTATCACATTGCTCTTTTTAGGAGCTTGCTGTGCGCAAATTGGCTGCCGCGTTTCCTACAATACAACAGTGACTCCACTTCAAAAGTACTTCATTGGCTGTGAAGCGCTTTGGGACGTCTTGCGGTTGTGAAAGGCGCTATATAAGTGCAAGTCTTTCTTTTTTACTTTTTAATGTTCAAAGCGGTGGAAGGGCAGGACCACCCGAGTTTGAGCCATTTTCACTTTGTTAATCAAATTTTGTTAGCAATTTCTCTTTTATGTAACTGTAATTAAATTTTGCATAATTTCTGTGAGAATGATTAATTTTGTTTTCCAGATGAATGCAATACATAGTTAAATATGGATACGTGAACAAGAGCTGGAAGCTCTTCAGCTGAAAGAACAACAAACATTCCCCTTCTCCCTATTTTCTCCCTTATCTCTCCTAAAGGCACTAGTCATGGGGCAAAACTAGGGACCATAAATATAAGATGGTCACCAATAAATCCAATAAGGAATTCAGGAGAAATTTTAATCGAGCCACCATTGGAGGCTGTGCGTTCAGCTGTATCTTAACTCCATCTACGCGCCTTGGTTCCGTAACAACAACAACAACTAACTCGCACCAAGTCCCATTCAACCATCACCCCTGTGCTTGCTGACCTACATTGGCTCCCGGTTAAGCAACGCCTCGATTTCAAAATTCTCATCCTTGTTTTCAAATCCCTCCATGGCCATCGGACACCTCGCGGCAACAACGGCCTTACGAAATAACCAACCGAACATTACCATCAGCCAACCGGGTAATATTGGGCCACCGTGACCAAAGAAAACCAACTCGGAAGAAAACCGAAGATTCACAAGTTTTTCCACTCTACAAAATGTCAAGGATTTGTTTGGTGAGCATTATCCCTGGTCCTTTAGAGTCCAACTTAGCTAGTAAGGCGGGATTGGGAGTGGTGAGGTATTTTTCTACTGTAATTCCCGTGTGTGTATCGAAGTGTTCCCCATTTTATTACAGTGCTAAGATTATTGTGTTGTATTTTCTTTCTCAAATAAAAATCAAAGTTCTTGCATTAAAATCAGTTTGTCTGCTGCACTTTTATCACAACCCCCAAATAAGTCCAAGGTCTAGAACCAAGGGAGTGGGAGCGATTCGAACCGCTCACAAATCAGAGGTGAAGCTGACCCCCAACCACCACCCCCTATCTCTGTAATCTCCTTCAGCCCCACAACCCCCTCCGAGAATCTGCGCTCCTCTAATTCTGCCCTCTTGAGCATCCCTGATTATAATCGCTCCACCATTGGAGGCTGTGCCTTCAGCTGCCGAGGTCCTAAGCTCTGGAACTCCCTCCCTAAACCTCTCCGCCTCTCTTTCCTCCTTTAAGACGCTCCTTAAAACCTACCTCTTTGACCAAGCTTATGGTCATCTGCCCTAACATCTCCTATTTGTGGCTCGGTATCAAATTTTGTTTGATGGTTGCTCCTGTGAAGCACCATGGGGTGTTTTACTATGTTAAAGGTGCTATATGAATACAAGTTGTTGTTGTTGTTGTTACCCGGAGAATGATGTGAATGTGGAACTCGCTACCACATGGAGTGGTTGAGGCGATTGGCATAGATGCATTTAAGGGGACACTAGATAAGTACAAGAGGGGGAAAGGAATAGAAGGATATGCTGACAGAGTGAGATGAAGCAAATAGAGTGGGAGGAGGCTCGAGTGGAGCATAAGCACCGGCATTGACTGGTCTGTTTCTGTGTTGTAAATTCGATGTAATTCTATATAAAGTTCTTGCTGGGATATAGTTCCACAGCCCTACAGTACCTTGCCCTAAGTAACTGTTCTTCATCCATGAGCCCAGACAAGGCATATCAGCAGGCTAGACTGGGGAGGACATCACAGATCAGCCTCTTCCTGTTCACACATACTGGGGTAGATTCTCGTCCACACCCTCTGGGTGGCAATCTGGTGGAGCGGATCGCCCCATCTTTTATAGAATCCAATTGAATGAAAATCAGGTGGGTTACTAATGGCTCCTGAGCTGACAGCTCCTTACTGAACTCCTCTCCTCTTCAACTCTAGAGAGAACAGGGTGTTGGGGTGCATTCATAGGACAATTGATCATAAGACGAGGCTTCCTATTTTGTCATTGCACAAGACCTTGGTCAAGCCTCACTTGGAATACTGTGTCCAGTTTTGGTCTCCTCACATGGTGGGTGATATTGAGGCTTTGGAAATGGTGCAGAAGAGGGCCACTAGGCTAATTCCCAGTTTAAAGCATCTCATTTATCAAGAGAGGCTAAAAGAGTTGGGACTCTACACTTTAGAGAAGCGTAGACTTAGAGGTGATCTGATTGAGGTTTATAAGATGATGAAGGCAATAGACTGTGTTCCAGCTGACAGTTTGTTCCAATAAATGGGTTAGGGAGGACCAGATGTCACAATTTTAAGTTGTATAAGGCCAGATCTAGGTTAGATGTCAGGAGGTGGTTCTTTTCCCAGAGAATAGTGGACCTCTGGAACAGGCTGCCGTCTTGTGTGATGGACGTGGAATGCTGAATTCCTTCAAGCGAGAGCTGGACCTGTTTCTGGCTGGGGCGGAGATCACCTCTTACAGAAGGTAGGTACTGCGGGGAATTTAGGGCCAGAGTGACCTCCTGGACTAGTTTCGATCGCCTAGGTGTTTCGGGGAGGAATTGCCCAGATTTTCCCCCCAAATTGGCCTGGGATTTTATCTGGGTTTTTCGCCTCTCCCAGGACATCACATGGTTTCGGGTGGGGTGGGGAGTCTATGTATTGTGATACACAAGTTATCACCATTGATGGGACAGGCTGGATGGACCAGATGGTCTTTATCTGTCCGTCATTGTTTGTATCTTTGTAACTCCATCCAATCTCCTCTCTTCCACTACCTGTGCAGAGGCCACTGCCCATCCCGTGATCCTCAATTTCACCGTGCTCTCTTCAACGGCTGGAACCATGCTCAAGTTTGACTTTCCAACTCCTGGATTCCTCTCCCAACAGGACTACGCCGCTCTACTCGGCTACACTGTAAGGCCCTGCTGCTCTGGTGCTCACTCGCTTCGACTTTTAAGGTTTTCTAGCTGACAGCCCACCTCCCGCCAGCTGCTGTTACCTGCTGAGCTTCTGACTGTACTTCAATGCACTGTTGGGTTTCTCAGCTTTCTTTTGCTGCTGTGTGGGTCCTGGACAGAAATCTGTTGTGTCTGTACCTGTGCCGTTATACTTAAACACAAATAGTGCTCAGAACCCTGAGATTGCAAACAGGCTGCTTCATTATTCAAAAGGGAAGTTCCAGAGAAAATACAGAACAAAGAGAACAAAAACCTAACCAAGAGAACAAACCCAACCATTTATCTGCTGTGACAGCACCACCGCAGGTGGGAGGAGAACACATAATGCATAACAAAATCTACTTTCCCCTGGGCTGAAGTCCATCTCTCCACTGACTTCTGGCCCTTATAGCGACCTCCAACTTTGCCGCCGTTTCCCACCGAGTCTGTATTCTCTGCTGGGCCGCCTCGATCCTCGTACCTGATCCGTTGCTGCGTCCTCAGTTTTTCTGCTCCTCTGCCAGGAATTTTTTACTCTACGCTGAGCAAACTCTGATCTGTCCCTGCTGTTTCCCATCCAGCTCCACCTGTATGATGTTTTCTGCTGGTTTCCGTCTGTTTCCCATTGATGCTTTCTTTCATTTGTTCATAGGATGTGGGCATCGCTGGCAAGGCCAGTATTTATTGCCCATCCCTAATTACCCTTGAGAAGGTGGTGGTAAGCCGCCTTCTTGAACTGCTGCAGTCTGTGTGGTGAAGGTACTCCCACAGTGCTGTTAGGGAGGGAGTTCCAGGATTTTGACCCAGCGACGATGAAAGAACGGCCGATCTATTTCCAAGTCAGGATGGTGTGTGACGTGGAGGGGAACTTGGAGGTGGTGGTGTTCCCATGCGTCTGCTGCCCTTGTCCTTCTAGGCGGTAGAGGTCGTGGATTTGGGAGGTGCTGCTGAAGAAGCCTTGGCGAGTTGCTGCAGTGCATCTTGAGATGGTACACACAGCAGCCACGGTGATACCATTCATCCCTCCACTGGTATACGGGATCCGCTGGTGTGAATGACTAATCGCTGAGGCCTCTACATACCTCTGCTGGACCCCTGGATCAACCTTATACTGGCTCATGATCGATTCTCCACATTTGCATGGGAAAACCTCCAGCAGTGCACCCACTGATATTCTTCCCCTCAAACAGCTCCTGGGCTCACTCGCCCTCCACCCCATCTCCGAACCTGGACATCAGTTCGTCGATGCTCCAAGCTGACTCCACCCTATCCACAAGTCAACTTCATTCTACCACGGGACCTCTGACATTAACATTTAACTCTCCCTTATTGTCTCCTCCCTATTCTCCATTTATACCAGGCTATATCTATCCCAATCTTTGCCATGCTTGAACTTCCTCTGTGTCCATTCGCATGTGCATTTTGGCTGCCGCTCCGGACCCGAGCCCATTGCTTTTCTCTCCCTTTATCCTTCTCTTCTTTTTGCCCCTCTTGGGCCCTCCTCCCCTTGTAAGGGGTTTTAGATCGCAGAGGTTTCTCTCTCTAGACGCCTCTCTCTCTTGCACAGTAAAACCTTGAGTGGTTCGACCCACTCGCCCCTTAGATTCTATACTCTGGACTTAGGGGCAGGAACTACAATGTAGAGAAAACTCTTATAGACCAAGTTTGATGAAACGAAATGAAATTTTATTGCATATGGTAACACAAATCAAATGCAAGCAAATAAGAGAGTACATGGGAGGGAAAAACACAAACAAATCATAATGACACAATACTAACTAAGGCAAATACAGGCATATTATACTCTACAAAAATCATCATGAAATAGGGAAACACACGGAACATCGAGGGACAACAACTCATGTTAATTATACCCTTAAATATCCACCCCCTTAAACCTATCTCGATCTGATTATGGAGGGCCAGAAACATGCTCACCAATCCAACTAGGAAGTGTAAGGTTTTGAAACAGGTCTGCGTTTGGTCCTTTCAGGCGTCCCGTCTCCACGTGGATCATGGAGCCCCAGCGAGCTGCACCTCACCTCTCTCCTGAGGTGGGGGTCGGGGGCGGCTGGACACCGGCTTCTTCTGCCGTTTTTTCTTGTCTCTTCTCCTGGGCCTTGCTGTGGGTCGATGGCCTCTCGTTTCGTCAACAGCCCGGGGTTGGTCGATGATCTCCCGATGTTTTACCCCGGGGCGGGACGCCGGCTCGAACGACCTTCTTGATGGCGGCTTAGTCTTCTTCTTCTTCCTCTCCGACGATGGAGAGGAGTCACGCTGATCTTCTCCCAAAGCAGCTCTTCTTTTCCCAGCCCGAAAGCTGGACAGGCCTGCAAGCTGGAAAGCTGAATAACCCCAATTCCTACCCGTGTGTTCTCTCAATTATACTTCTTTCCAGAAGCTCTTATCTCGCGCCAAATCAGGTTAGTCTTTGTTTAACTTTTGGCGGGCTGGTTGTACAACGGGGTAGTTATTATATTTTAAACTGTTCTTGGATGGCCGGTAACGGGCCATCTCTGGTCTGGAATGACCTTCATTATTTTTAATGTCCTGGTGATGTCCTTAACGGGCCCTTGATGCTCTTCTCATGAATATGAAATTGTTCCCTTTTGTCTGGGTCAACATTTAGATGGCCTTTATCTACAGGCCGATCTTGACTGGATCTGCATCCAATCTATATGTATATGTGGGTGTCTGGTTTCGTTCTCTCAGAAACGGCTTCCAGAACTTACTTTGGGCTGAATCCACAAAGCTGTCTGAGGATTTGCAGGAACCATTTTAAAGTGTCCCAATAAGTTGATCACGGGGTCTGGCAGCCATTTTGTATGCCCCTTTTTCTGGGCTTCTTTTAAAATAGTCTTTAAAATCATGGCCTCTTCTGCCATTCGACACTTTATAATATAAAGTTCAATTTTGCGAATCCTACACCCTGTCTCCCCCACTCTTCTGTTACCCAGTCATGCCTCCATTCATTTCCATTTTGGTAGAGGGGAGCAGAGCCTGAAAGTGCTTGATGTGGCCCAGCCAGATCTGGCGATGAATGGCTAAAGCGGTTGTGCGCCATGCCCGTTCAAGTCTGTGCCCTTTGGGGGTGAATATAGGGGCCATGCCAAAGGAACGAGCAGGGTGGGAGAGAGTAAGGGTTTTACTTGCAACAAGAACATCAAAGGAGGAAGTGAGGGTGTGACTGAGCAGAGTGACAGCTGCAGACGTATTCAAACGGAAGGCCAAAGGCTAGACAGTTGAGAGTTAAAAAGTGCCTCTGCAAGTGACTTGGGGGAGAGTTTTTTCAGGGGCGAACAGAGAAGGA
Source organism: Somniosus microcephalus (assembly GCF_052327205.1). NCBI lineage: Eukaryota > Metazoa > Chordata > Chondrichthyes > Squaliformes > Somniosidae > Somniosus > Somniosus microcephalus. The sequence continues at coordinate 25,375,385 of NC_140993.1, read as the reverse complement.
AGTGGAGTTGAGAGGGGGAAGGGGGCTGTGAGTGGTGAGCGATACAAGGAAGCGATCAGAGATGGCCGTGTCTGCGATTGAGACGATGGGAATACAGAGGTCACGTGATATGGCAAGGTCGAGGGGGTGGCCGTAAATATGGGTAGGAGTTTTTCATATGGAGGGAAAGGTTAACAGAGGACAGGAGGCCAGTGAACTCAGAGGAGAGAGGGCAAGGTGAGTTGAGATGGAGGTTGAAATCACCGAAGATGAGAAGTTGCTCGATGCAGAGGCCGAGGGAGGAGAGAAGTGAGGGGATCTCGGTGAGAAAGTTGGGGTGGGAGTTGGGCGGGTGGTAGAGAAGAAGGATTTTAAAGGAGAAGCAAGAAGAAAGTGAGGTGCTCTGCTGGTGTATTAGCCCAAGTTGAGATTTGTTGATAAGGCCCAAGCAGTGAAGACAAAATGCCAGTGCGTTCCTCCTGTTTCCCACAGGGGTTCCAGTGCCTGGTTAGTAAACCATGGCTGTCATTAGACTGCTGTGTGCTCCAAAGTCAACAACAGTGCTCAATTATTAAAAAATTAAAGCAGAAAATGATGGCAATGCACAGCTCTGAACTTCTGACATTTTCTGGTTTTACTTCGGGAACATAAGAGCGGGAGGAGGCCATTCAGCCCCTCGAGCCCGTTCTGCCATTCGATGCGATCATGGCTGATGTGTACCTCAACTCCATTTTCCCTACTTTCTTTTTAACTTAGAAATTACAACATGGAAACAGGCCATTCGGCCCAAAGAGTTTGTACCCTATACCTTGATACTCTGGTCGAATAAAAATCTGTCAATCTCAGTCCTGAAGTTTTCAGTTGACCCCCAGCATCTACAGCCTTTTGAGGGGAGTGAGCCCCAGATTTCCACGACCCTCTGTGTGGATAAGGTGCTTCCTGATTTCACCGCTGAACGGCCTAGCTCTAAGTTTAAGGTTGTGCCCCCTTCTTTAGATTTTGTACCTAACTCGCTGAACAGCTGCTCTGACCTTGCCGCATTATCTCAGCTGTTTAAATAGCTCCGAATTGCAGCGAGCCGCTGATTGTCATTGATATTGATTCTTCCACTTCATCAGGTGGCCGAGTGTGCGGGAGTTAAAGTGCAAGGTTTAGTACAGCTCCGGGGGAAACAGTAAAATGGGGGGTTAATCAACATGTTTAGTAACTCTCAGAAAACAGAAAATATTATCCAGCGAACCCATCAATAACACACCAACAGCAATTGCTCAGCTTATTCATTATTTAGTGCCTGGAAGAAACATAGAAACATAGAAGATAGGAGCAGGAGTAGGCCATTCGGCCCCTCGAGCCTGCTCCGCCATTCAATGCGATCATGGCTGATCATCCAAATTCAGTACCCTGTCCCTGCCTTCTCCCCATATCCCTTGATCACTTTAGCCTTAAGAAATATATCCAACTCCTTCTTGAATATATTTAATGAATTGGCCTCTACTGCCTTATTTGGTAGAGAATTCCACAGGTTCACCACTCTCTGGGTGAAGAAATTCCTCCTCATCTCAGTCCTATATGGCTTACCCCTTATCCTTAGACTGTGACCCCTGGTTCTGGACTCCCCGACCATTGGGAACATCCTTTCAGCATCTAGTCTGTCTAGTCCTGTTAGAATTTTATAAGTTTCAATGAGATCCCCTCTCATTCTTCTAAACTCCAGTGAGTACAAGCCCAATCGACCCAATCTCTCCTCATATGTCATTCCTGCCATCCTAGGTATCAGCCTGGTGAATCTTCGCTGCACTCCTTCCATGGCAAGAACATCCTTCCTCAGATAAGGCGACCAAAACTGCACACAATACTCAAGATGTGGTCTCACCAAAGCCCTGTACAACAGCAGCAAGACATCCTTGTTCCTGTACTCGAACCCTCTCGCTACGAAGGCCAACATACCATTTGGCTTCTTAACCACCTGCTGCAACTGCATGCTTACCTTCAGTGACTGGTGCACAAGGACGCCCAGGTCTTGTTGCACTTCCCCTCCTCCCAATCTATTGCCATTCAGATAATAATCTGCCTTCCTGATTTTGACACCAAAGTGGATAACCTCGCATTTATCCACATTATATTGCATCTGCCATGCTTCTGCCCAATCACCCAACCTGTCCAAATCATACTGGAGTTTCTCGGCATCCTCCTCACAGCACACACGGTCACCCAACTTTGTGTCGTCTGCAAACTTGGAGATATTACATCTAGTTCCCTCGTCCAGATCATTAATATATATTGTGAATAGCTGGGGTCAAAGGACCGATCCCTGCAGTACCCCACTAGTCACTGCCTGCCACTCGGAAAAAGAGCCGTTTATTTCAACTCTTTGCTTTCTGTCTGCCAACCAGTTCTCTATCCAAGTCAATACCTTGCCCCCAATCCCATGTGCCTTAATTTTACATGCTAATCTCTTATGCGGGACCTTATCGAAAGCCTTTTGATGGTCCAAATACACAACATCCACTGGTTCTCCCTTGTCTATTTTACCAGTTACATCCTCAAAAAATTCTAGTAGATTATTCAAGCACGATTTACCTTTTGTAAATCCATGTTGACTTTGTCCAATCCGGTCACTTTTTTCCAAGTGCTCTGCTATTACATCCTTTATAATGGACTCTAGCATTTTCCCCACTACCGATGTTGTAAAGTCTGTAGGTATTATGGTGAATTAATACACAGACTACAAGAGTAACTTAAACAGGACTTTACTATTCGAAGGTCAGGGCGAATCTGCCCAATAAATCCTGACACAGCACTTATATACCGGTGTGGTCACCGTCGGTATTACAGTATACAGCAGCCAAGATAAAGTAGTGCCACACCTAAAATAGTTCTCTTAAAGGTGGACGTTACATACAATAGTTCTCTTAAAGGTAGAACAGTTACATACACTACAGATGTCAGGCTTACCGGTCTGTAATTCCCCGTTTTCTCTCTACCACCCTTTTTAAACAGTGGGGTAACATTAGCTACCCGCCAATCCATGGGTACTGTTCCAGAGTCTATCGAATTTTGGAAGATGACCAGCAATGCATCTATTATTTCTAGGACCACTTCCTTAAGTACCCTACGATGTAGATTATCAGGCCCTGGGGATTTATCGGCCCTCAATCCCATCAATTTCCCTAACATAATTTCCCTACAAATACTGATTTCATTCAGTTCCTCCCTTTCATTAGACCCTATGTTCCCCGACATCTTTGGGAGGTTATTTGTGTCCTCCTTTGTGAAGACAGAACAAAAGTATATAATTAATTGGTCTGTCATTTCTTTGTACCCCATTATAAATTCCATTGATTCTGACTGCAAGGGACCTATGCTTGACTTCACCAATCTTTTTCTCTTCACAATATCTATAAAAGCTTTTACAGTCAGTTTTTATGTTCCCTGCAAGCTTATACTCTCATACTCTATTTTCCCCCTCCTAATTAATCCCTTTGTCTTCCTTTGTTGAATCCTAATCTGCTCCCAATCCTCAGGTTTACTGCTTTTTCTGGCCAATTTATATGTCCTCTCCTTGGATCTTATGCTATCCCTAATTTCCCTTGTTAGCCACGATTGAGTCACCTTTTTTGTTTTATTTTTATGCCAAACTGGGATGAACAAATTCTGTAGTTCATCCATGCGATCTTTGAATGTTTGCCATTGCCCATCCACCGTCAACCCTTTGAGTGACATTCCCCAATCAATCCTACCCAACTCGCACCTCATACCATCGTAGTCTCCCTGAGTCAACTATTTCACTCTCCAAGCTCATGGAGAAGACAATTAACTGACTTTACATATCAGATGTGAGGTTCGTGCCTCCTTTGTTGGTAACACAGGAACAGGAGGAGACCATTCAGCACCTCAAGCCTGTTCCGCCATTCAGTTAGATCATGGCTGATCTGCATCCAAACTCCACATACCTGCCTTGGTTCCATAACGATAGCAACAACAACAACTAACTCGCACCAAGTCCCGTTCACCCATCGCCCCTGTGCGCGCTGACCTACATTGGCTCCCGGTTAAGCAATGCCTCGATTTCAAAATTCTCATCCTTGTTTTCAAATCCCTCCATGGCCTCACCCCTCCCTATCTCAGCCCCACAATCCCCCGAGATATCTGCGCTCCTCAAATTCTGCCCTCTTGAGCATCCCTGATTATAATCGCTCAACCTTTGGTGGCCGTGCCTTCAGTGGCCTAGGCCCTAAACTTTGGAATTCCCTGCCTAAACCTCTCTGCCTCTCTACCTCTCTTTCCTTCTTTAAGATGCTCCTTGAAGCCTACCTCTTTGACCAAGCTTTTGGTCACCTGTCCTAATTTATTATGTGGCTCGGTTTCAACTTGTTGTCTTATACCACACCTGTGAAGCACCTTGGGACGTTTTACTACATTAAAGGTGCTAAATAAATACAAGTTGTTGTTGTTGTAACCCTTAATACCCTTGCCTAACAAAAATCTATCAATTTCAGTTTTGAGGCCAAGTCTTTTTGGGGGGAGCGAGTTCCCGATTTCCACCACCCTTTGTGTGAAGAGGTGCTTCCTAACATCACCCCTGAATGGCCTAGCACCAATTTCAAGGTTGTACCTAAGTTGGGCCGAATGGCCTGTTTCTGTTCTGTATTCTATGTCGATCTTTGTAATACTTCCTTGTTGCGTCCCCAGGCAAACAAATGGCAGCTGATTTCACAAAACGGGGATAAAATAAATTAGTTCAAAAATCAAACTTGACTCATCAAGGATTCCAGCTTGCTTGAACTCTCTTTCACGATTCTCTAACCCTAGCGGTAATAATAGTTAGTTGTTGGTTTCCAGTATGGCACTTCTTTTTGTGGCAATCCCGTCATCGAACACAGCTTGAATTTGCATGTTCTGTAGGCGCAGTTGCTCATTTGCCAAGTGATAATTGGGAGGCCAAGTCTTTGGAGACGAAATAGCATTTTCACTTCAAGTTACAGCTGAGCATAGTGTCCCATGGGGCTTTTCAACAAACTCATGCATTATCTCTTTGACTGCCACACCATGAGGGTGTATCATGCGTTGGAAGGTGCCAGCATGTCTTATGTTAAACACAGCGGCACATACTGTTTTAATAGAATTTGAAGTTGGACTTAATGATTTTGTTTCCACCGGCAACATTTTTTTCAATCAAATTTTATTTGAAAAACAAATGGTTTAATTTGTTTTCTGCAGATATTGGGAGTCTTTTTGATTTTGTGCGATGATGCGAAACGGGTGATAGGGGTTCTGCTGCCCATTATACATTGACTTCAATAGAAATGAAAGTCGGGACAGGACAGGATCGGACAAAGTCAACATGGATTTACAAAAGGTAGCTAATGTAACCCCACTATTTAAAAAAGGCGGTAGAGAGAAAACGGGGAATTACAGACCGGTAAGCCTGACATCGGTAGTGCGGAAAAGGCTAGAGTCCATTATAAAAGATGTAATAGCAGAGCACTTGGAAAACAGTGACAGGATCGGACAAAGTCAACATGGATTTACAAAAGGTAAATCGTGCTTGACTAATCTACTGGAATTTTTTGAGGATGTAACTGATAGAATAGATAAGGGAGAACCAGAGGATGTGGTGTATTTGGACTTTCAGAAGGCTTTTGATAAGGTCCTGCATAAGAGATTAGCATTTAAAGTTAAAGCACATGGGATTGGGGGTAAGGTACTGTCTTGGATAGAGAACTGGTTGGCAGACAGGAAGCAAAGAGTTGGACTAAACAGGTCTTTTTCCGAGTGGCAGGCAGTGACTAGTAGGGTACAGCAGCGATCAGTGCTAGGACCCCAGCTATTCACAATATATATTAATGATCTGGACGAGGGAACTAGATGTAATATCTCCAACTTTGCAGACGACACAAAGCTGGGTGGGCGTGTGTGCTGTGAGGAGGATGCCGAGAAACTCCAGTATGATTTGGACAGGTTGGGTGATTGGGCAGAAGCATGGCAGATGCAATATAACGTGGATAAATGCGAGGTTATCCACTTTGATGGCAAAAACAGGAAGGCAGATTATTATCTGAATGGCAATAGATTGGGAGAAGGGGAAGTGCAATGAGACCTGGGTGTCCTTGTGCACCAGTTGCTGAAGGTAAGCATGCAGGTGCAACAGGCGGTTAAGAAGGCAAATGGTATGTTGGCCTTCATAGCGAGAGGATTCGAGTACAGGAGCAAGGTTGTCTTGCTGCAGTTGTACAGGGCCTTGATGAGACCGCACCTTGAGTATTGTGTGCAGTTTTGGTCGCCTTATCTGAGGAAGGATGTTCTTGCCATGGAGGGAGTGCAGTGAAGATTCACCAGACTGATACCTGGGATGGCAGGAATGACGAATGAAGAGAGATTGGGTCGATTGGGCTTATATTCGCTGGAGTTTAGAAGAATGAGAGGGGATCTCATTGAAACTTATAAAATTCTAACAGGACTAGACAGACTAGATGCAGGAAGGATGTTCCCAATGGCGGGGGAGTCCAGAACCAGGGGTCACAGTCTAAAGATAAGGGGTAAGCAATTTAGGACCGAGATGAGGAGGAATTTCTTCACCCAGAGAGTGGTGAACCTGTGGAATTCTCTACCACAAAAGGCAGTTGAGGCCAATTCATTAAATATACTCAAGAAGGAGTTAGATATATTTCTTAAGGCTAAAGAGATCAAGGGATATGGGGAGAAAGCAGGGACTGGGTACTGAATTTGGATGATCAGCCATGATCTCATTAAATGGTGGAACAGGCTCGAGAGGCCGAATGGTGTAGGGGTGGTGTGGTTGGCGCTTACGCCCAGTCAGTTATGCCCCTGACTGTTTGTGAGCGGTTCGAATCGCTCCCACGCCCCTGGGTTCTAGACACTGGACTTAGGTACAGGCGGCGATACAGAAAAGACTCGAGTAGACAGGTGGTTTGGATGTGAGAAAACCAGGATTTTATTGAAATAGAAATTAACACAAACTTGTGAGAAGTTACAAGTATAAAATTACAGGCAAATACAAGATAACTATACTTATACAGGGAATGGGGAACACACGGCACATCGAGGGAAAACAAACTATCTTAACAATCCCCTTATCCTTACCCCACCCCTTATACCTAACTAGATTAAGCTATGAGGGGCCAGAATTCATGCTCACCAATCCAAAAATCTGCTGAGTTCAAACAGCGGTGGGGCTTGGGGTTCGCTCTTTGTGCTCTCTGGGGCCTGTCGTCATCACATGGTCTCAGGGTGCTGCAAGGGCGTCGTCCAGGTACAAGTACCCCAAGGTTAAAGTCTTTGCTTGGGTACTTTACCTCGCAGGGATGATGGTTCCTCTTCCTCGGGCGGCAGTTGGAGTTTGCATGAAGATAGTCGAAGGTCGGCTGAATTGAAGGCCCGATTATTCGAAGCGTTCTTCAATCGTCTCCCAATTCATCTCGTCTCACCTCACCTCGCCTCGTCTCGTCCCGCCTCGCCTGGCCTGGTTTGCCCGTGTTCGCCTGGTGCAATGCCGGGCGTTCCTGATGGGGTTGGGAAAGACACGGGCAATGGCCAGGTGGCAAGCGTGGGAGGGGGAAAGAGCAGCAGCCACGAGAGCGAGGGGCCAGAGCAGGAGCCAAGAGCAAGAGAGCGTCAGTCGTCAGTGGGCCTACAATTATACTCCTTCGGATGGCCCTTATCTGCGCGCCAAATCAGGTTAGTTCATTGTCCCAATCTTGGCGGGCTAGTTTAAATAATTGTAGGAATCTAAACTAACTGTTTTTAGATGGCCAGTGATCGCATCTACTGGCCTGATGTCTGAGCTGTATTGTTATTAATGCATTTTATTCGGCCTGCCCAGCCTCGATGGCTTCCTTAAGCTGTTTCCGATTATTTATGCAAACAACTTAATGGCCTCAAGTATAGGCCTAACTGGTTTTGGTCTGTCTGCGATTTGGTTTAATGCATAATTCAGAGTCCTGCTGTCTGCTTTTCAAAATACAAAAGTCCTTCTTCACAGAAACTGCATTTTAGGTTTCAATTTCCCCACAAGCTGCTTGTACCACAGAGTCCAAGCTTTTAAATCTTGCAGGCTTTTGGTCATAAGGTGTGGACGCCATCTTTGGGTACCCTTTTTAAAATGTCCATGCAGGGTCCCTTTTATTAATAATAACCTTGGGGAAATGTGGAAATTTTGTGAATCTTACAATGGCCTACTCCTGCTCCTATCTTCTATGGGAGAGATGTGTAATGGGTGGCTGATCAGACATTAGCCGTTCTGCACTAACAGGAACAGAAGTGCCAGGCATTGACGATCTCCAACAAGTGAGAGTCTAACCAGCTCCCCTTGACATTCAATGGCATTACCTTTGTCAAACCCCCCACCATCAACATCCTGGGGGTCACCATTAACCACAAACTTAACTGGACCAGCTACATAAATACTGTGGCAACAAGAGCAGGCCAGAGGCTGGGTATTCTGCGGCGAGTGTCTCACCTCCTGACTTCCCAAAGCCTTTCCACCATCTACAAGTCACAAGTCGGAAGTGTGATGGAATACTCTCCACTTGCCTGGATGAGTGCCGCTCCAACAACAGTCAAGAAGCTCGACACCATCCAGGACAAAGCAGCCCGCTTGATTGGCAGCCCATCCACCACCTTAAACATTCACTCCCTCCACCACCGGCGCACCGTGGCTGCAGTGTGTACCATCTACAAGATGCACTGCAGCAACTCGCCAGGGCTTCTTTAGCAGCACCTCCCAAACCCACGACCTCTTTCACCTAGAAGGACAAGGGCAGCAGGTGCATGGGAACACCACCACCTCCAAGTTCCCCTCCAAGTCACACACCATCCTGACTTAGAAATATATCACCGATCCTTCATTGTCGCTGGGTCAAGTACCTGGAACTCCCTCCCTAACAGCACTGTGGGAGTACCTTCACGACATGGACTGCAGCAGTTCAAGAAGGTGACTTACCATCACCTTCTCAAGGGCAACTAGGGATGGGCAATAAATGCTGGCATTGCCAGCGACGCCCAGATCCCATAAACGAATAAAAAAAAAGGAGTAGGCCACTCAGACCCTTGAGAAATGGCTGATCTGTACCTTGTAGGGGGTTTCTCTAACTCCCCCTACGGTTCTAGACCTTGGACTTAGGTGCAGAGAACAGTAGTGTAGAGAAAGAACTCAATAGACCAGGTTGAATAGCACGAAATGGATGCTTTTATTTTTAAACAGTTTGAAGCATTACAAAATACATGTCATAGGCACAGATTAAAGTTACTACAATCATGCACAAATTTATGAACTTGACTCTATGGAAATGGGGAACACACGGCACATCGTAAAAGGGGAAACACATTACGATTTCCCTTAACTCCCTCCCCTATACCTAAACTAAGTTTCGACCTGGGGAACTTGGGATCATGCTCACCACTCTCGAAATCGCGAGAAAGGGGGTTCGCAGCCTTTTTGGCACCGCTTTCCGTCGTCACGTGGATTTGGAAACTTCTGGCGCAGTCGATATTCTCTCCTCCCTCAAGGCGGTGGGGTAGACCCAGCCTCGATGAGCGCTCGTTAAGGTTGAGATCCACAATCGTGGGTTTTTGTTCATGGAGCAGACCTAGATGCAGGTTATGCACATGGGAGAATCTTGTGGCATCGATCGCCGGTTCTCCAGAGGGTTTCTTCTCCGTCGGCCTGGGTCGTCGATGATCTCCCGACCCCAGTACCCGGGCCACCCTCGTCGTCTTCTCGTCGTGGCCGAGCCTTGTTCGGCTGAACACCGACCACGTTGTCCTTTTACCGAAACCGTCCGTCTTTAAAAAGACGAAAACGTTTTCATCGATCTGCCGAAGTGGAAGAGGCGCCGATCCGGGCACCGTCCGCCCTTCGTTCGTTCCTCGTAGAAGAAAGTTCTTGAAGAAATGGAAGCCTGAAGTCGCCCAACAAGAAGCCGTGGCAGTGAAGAAGAAGTTGTTCAAGTAACCCGAAGTCCGAAGTAACTTAGATGGACTTTCAATCCATAGTTATACTCTTTTGGGGCAGTCTTATCTCCCGCCAAATCATAGTCCTGTCTTTGTATTAATTTTGGCGGGCAGAAATCTCTGCAGGGGCGCTTTGTCTTGTAACGGAGCCGGTGATAACTTAAACTGGCCTTCCTGGCCGATAATGTCTTTCAATGTCTTTTGCATTGTCACCGTGGCTCGGTTCGCATATTGATCGGTCCGGACATTTTCCTTGATGGCTGCTAAACGGTTTTTCCTTTGTACGACAAATGGGTATAAGTGTTTTTACATTGTCCGCCCATATCTTGATGGGCCCCATCCTGTACTTATAATCCATTGAATATGTATGCTGTTGCTCTGAGTTTCGGTTCCCAGAGACTGGCTTTCGTGGGCTCACTGTCTTCAATCCACAAGCCTGTCTGGCTTGCAGTAACAGAAATAAAATGGTTCATAAACTGATCACGGGGCCTGGCGGCCATTTTGTATGCCCTTTTATCAAAGGTTTTTCTGTGCAAGCTTACTTTGGTCAATAAACAGTCTTATTTTATCCAGTTTTCTTGCGTGATTTTTGCTGAAAATTGCGAATCTTACAGGCCCCCCTGTGATACTGATAGCTTGCTTAAAGTATCAATAATCCTTGATGAGCAAATTTTCCCTGATTCCCCACATCCAAACATTCCTGGCACTTAACTATCTATGCCCCTCACGACACATGCAGTTCCCATTTCCGGAGAAAATGAAAATTACCTCATGCACACTTGGAATCATAGACAGCAAATCTTAAACTATAACACCTTCACCTGTCAGATGGGCAGGGGTTGATACCCTTTTGCGCCATCTGCATGCATCTTTTATTAATCCAAAAAAACTTAAGAACAACTAATAACATAACAATACTTATTTCCTTATAACCCAAAACAATCAAAAAAAATTTTTTTAAATGGAGGGATGCTTAATCTTATACTAGCAGCTTAGAGTGGGGTATCTGCTTCCCCCATTCGCACATAGCGTTCTCTCCATTCTCCTGTGTTCTCGTGCCTCTGGAGGCGTTTGCCTCTTTTGCAATGCACGAAGAGCAAAAATATCACAATCAAAACCTGACATACTACAAGGATATGGGATGCTATTCTAATCCAGGCGGGGACCTCTATGTTGGTGAACAAGTCCCACCATGGTGGGATGGTTATGTCCAATATGTCTTTTCCTATCTCTAAAGTCTTCTGCTCCAGTGTGTAGAAATGTTTCTGCGAAATTATAACGGCTTTTAAAATCTTGGTGAGGTGTTCGGGAAGAGGGGGAATGACATAACCAAAATGCGCGACAAATCGTTGTAAGTCTGTGAAATTCTCTTTGATAGTGATGTGTATGGTGGAGGGCGCAGGAATGGGAACAATTCGTTGTTGTGCCACTTGAACCTCGTCCCTGGGTTTGAAACAGAAACTGCTATCACCGACCGAACACCACTCGTGTTGTCCATATCGGTACTGAGGCGCTGCAGTGGTGACGCAGTATGTCCCACCCCCGATATATGCTACCTGTGGGGGCACATGGTCCTCTGCCATTGCCTCCATGGTGCAATTCACCGGCTTCGCGCTAGCGGTTCTGAACCCGCACTGTGGTTTCAAAAAGGCATTCAAGTGCTGGGGACACAGGATGATGTGTGCTCCCCGGCTCCGACATCCCGAGAGGTCGGTTCCTGTCATCGTACGCTCCCATCTGATGACGTAAGGCGGGACCACTGCGTAACGAATGTGTGCGCCCCCCTGAATGACTCCAATGTTCTCTACTCTGTATACCGGGGCGGGCTTTGCTGCGGGACCCAACACCGGCATTCTTACTACTATTCCCATAATAGTGTGATTCGAATGTCCGCAGTCCACTGGAACTGGGTATGCTTCTGCGGCTAGTCTGAGCTGGCACGGGCTTAATGCATTCTCAAAAGGGTGGAGCGCTTGCAAGTGCTTGTTGCTGATCCAGGACGGGACCAAACCCTGTTTTAAATCCTCAAGATTACTGCGGCCCTCGCCCAATAACCACGCCCCGTACAGCACACAGGCCTCGTTTTGCGCAGCTTGATCGGACGCATTCCGATCCTCCTTAATGAGTGCATTTACCGTTCTTGCGTGTTTCTCCAGCTCAGCAATTATGTCCTTAAAGTGTAGTGTCATGGCCTGGTCCTCATGCAACTCAGAACCCACGACCTTGTTTTCGTCTGTCAATATGTTCCTTAACTGGGCTTTTAAACCGTTGATCTGTGTCTGCAGCTCCACGTTATCTAGAGCGTTGACAACAGATGTCCCGGTATTAAAAGCAGTGAATATGTCATTTACAGTACCCCTTCTTTGCCTCCCGACTCGATCCAAAACTTCTGGCGGTGTGGTGTATAATTTGTCTCTGTCGATGTCGGCAAAGTCAAATTCGTAAAATTGTCTAAACATACTGGTTAACAGGACCTGGTATAATTGTTCCGTTTCTTTGGGACACCACTCCGGCAATCTTACCTCAGTGAGATTTAAAATCACTGAGGCCACCGCGTAGTGTACCCCTTGGTACAGCACCTGACCGGTGGGTACCAATACTAAACCGTTCCCGGGTCCCTTGGTGGTGGTTGGGCACCCTCCTTTCTGGGCTAGTGCTACCGGAAGCGTGGGCAGGGGCTTGCGTGGGCGGGTGATGAGTTCAGTGGCGTTCACCGGAATAGGGGAGTATGGGGCTCCGCACGCTCGAGTGCTAACATCCCATCTCATCCCCTTCCCTTCATCCTGCCACTGCCTCTGGAAGAAGATCCGGTTCCCACCATTTGTCCCAACACACACGTAATTGTCCGTGAGTTCCCGTAATAGTCCGATGGGTATTATTACCCAGTCGCTCCCACTCGACCGTAGAGTTTCTCATGTCCTTTCCCAGCTTTCGTAGCCACCACCATCGCCTTGGTGGTACGTTCCCATTGCACACCAGACAAATCCTCTTTCCCACGGTGACGCTGACTCTGGGCGCTAAGATCCTCACTCGAGGGCACGTTAATGAAGTCTCTTGGTAGGCAAAACCGAAATTGCTGGAATATTCCGTAGAATTCGTTCCCAGCCAACCTGGCCATCTCCCTTGGTGGAAGTAGGTGGCGGTTTCCTCTACCTCTCGCTCCCCCGTCCCATCCGTTGCGATGGGGGCCGTGTCCCCGGAGCACCCGAAAATGATGACGTCCTTGGTGCGGCCTCGGTAGGCCCACCCGCACCCGATCGCCATGAACGCGACGACAATCCTTTCCATCGTATCCCAGGTTTCTGTAACCAACAAAATGATGTAGCCGGGCTCCCGATAGGTGCTGGCCTAAATTAATTGGACGCGCGGGTTCCTGGACCCCGCTCCCTAACAAACACACATACCGGGCAGACCTCAAAATTGTACTCTTAACACCATATACTTTACATTCCTTAAACTATGACCATAATTACCTATCTTAACTTATGTACAGCGCCGCCCTCCGTGGCGCGGCTTTCCGAATCCCTGTGAGGTCTGTCGTGTGCCACACCCTGCGGTGGGGCTGCATTGATCTTTGGCCTTGATCCCCCGCAGCCTGTCGCTGCTGAACGGGGATCATGTCTTCCTGGGGCTGCTTTAAACCGTGGTTGGGGAGGATGGGGAGAATCTGGCCAAAATTTTCTGGGCTGGGGCGCTCGAGCCGACCTACGAGGGGCTGCTTTGGGTTGGGCTCCCGGGGCCGATGGACCTGGGGTCGTGACTGTTACCGTTACAGCCTGTGGTTCCTCCACAGCTGCCGGCTCCAGCTCCCCTCCCTCAGGCTCCGCCCCCCCGGGGTCGGGATCTGTGGCTTCCGACTCCACCTCACCTGTCCCTACAGGTAACGAGTCTCCACCCCCACTCCCTACCTCCCCCAAGCTTGAGTCGAGGGCGGGACTGCCGTCCTCTGACTCTTCCTCCTCCGTGATTGGGTCTAAAGCGAGGTTGAGCTGTTCGGGCTCTCCCCTGCCTAAATCCCATTCAAAAGATGAGACCTCCCACTCCAATGGGATGGCCTCTCCCTTCACGCAGGCTACTGCTCCAGCCTGTGTGGTCTGTGACTCTGTTACAGGCTGAGGATCTTTGTTCTCAGACCTGGTCCCCTTTGGTGGCCCTTGTGTACCCGGTTTAAACAGTTTACACTGGTTGATGTGGAACCATTTGGTACGTCGGGGCGTCTTCACTGCATAAACCATGGGGCTGGCTTTGTCTACAATGCTGTATGGCCCCATGTACAGTGGTTCAAAACTCCCTACCCTGGCGTAGTTTCGGACCATGACCTGGTCCCCGACTACCCACTCTTGTTGTTTCCGAGGTTCCAACAACAGTTTATTTCCCTGGTGCTGTCTTCCCATGTTCCCAGCCGCCTGCCCATAAATCTGTCTCAGGCGCTCCAAGAGGGTTTGGGCGAATTTGTCCCGTTTCACCTCTCGGAGCTGGCCCTCAGTGAGCACCGGGGCTAGCACATGGGTGGGTGTTCGCATGATCCTTCCAGTCATTAACTCGTGCGGGGAATACCCCGTGCTTTTGGACTGGCTGGCTCGGATCCCCATGAGGACTAAAGGCAGGACCTCCGCCCATTTCTGGGGCGAGCCCATTGTCTCTTTCCTCAGCTTTTCCTTGAGGGTCCGATTCATACGCTCAACAATCCCGGATGACTGGGGATTGTATGCTACGTGCCACTTTCCCTCAATGCCCAAGAGCCTGAGGGCGTTCTGCATTACTTGACCGGTGAACTGGCTCCCTTGGTCGGACTCTACAAAACGGGGGAGTCCCCACCGTGAGAACACTTCCCGAATCAAGATCTTAGCAGTACCCAGTGCCGTAGCTGTTCTGCACGGGAAGGCTTCTACCCATTTGGTGAACACATCTACCAGGACAAGGCAGTACTTATAGCCTCCCTGGGCGGCGGGCAGGGGCCCTATGTAGTCGACCTGAATCGACTGCCATGGTCCCTCTACCCTCCTGATGTGCCCCATGGGCACCTTCCTTTTGTGGGGGTCTGGGTTGTTAGCAGCACACACAAGACAGCTTGCGCAGAACTCGCGGACATCGTCCCGAAGTCCCGGCCACCATCCCGCCTGCTCCACCCGTTGCCAGGTGACCTCAGGTCCGGGGTGTCCCGCTCCTGGACCCTCGTGGGCCAATTGCAGGAATTCCCTTCGGTGCTGCTGCGGCACAACCCACTGCTCCTTTCGGAACAGCATACCTTCTTTGACTGTGAGGGCTGCCGTACTGTACGGACCTTCTACCTGTTTGCCCTCTGTGATGGCTTTTAGGACTGCTGTTAGGGCGGGATCCAGGGTTTGGACGGTCTTTAGGTCTGGGGGCGGTGTCACCCCTGTGTTCCCGGGAATTCCCTCCCTGCCTTGGATCGCCGCCACGGGTCCGGGTTCGTATGGGTCCCAGAGAATGCCGTTGCGGGCACCCTCCCTGGCTAGCGCATCCGCCTGCTGGTTGCCCTGACTGCGGGGTTCTGTAATGGAGTGAGCCTTCACCTTATGGATGATCACCTCTCCTTTCTCCCCCACAGCTGCTAGGATCTTCTCCAGCAAGGGCTTAACTGTTAAAGGCCGCCCGTCCGCGGAGGTGTACCCGCGTCGGGACCAGATGGCGAGGTACTCTGTACACGAATTGCACGTGAACATGCTGTCTGAGCAAATCGTGTATGGGGTTGGGAAAATCTCGGGGTGGGTAACCACGTACGCCACCGCGGACAGTTCAGCCTGCTGCGCGCTCATAGTGCTGGGGAGCTTAATTGCCAGGGCAATGTTTGCCGCAGGGTCATAAATTCCACACCCTGTGAGTCGCTTGCCGTCAGCTACAGTGCTAGAACCGTCTACGTAGATCTCGCGGCCCGTGGGATGTATCCCGGCCCGTAAACCTATGTTAACTTCCCATACCCCTTCTACGGAACATTGATGGGCTGTCCCGGGATATGCCATATTGGCTGCGAGCCTTGGCGCGCAGAGGCCTTTAACTTTGAGATCCATCTGGGAAAGGAGGAGGGTCCAGCGCGCAATCCGAGCGCTGCTTACGGTCCCATCCTTAATCCTCCCGTCCAGAAGCATCTTCGTGGGGGTGTGATGGGTGAGGAGCGTAATGGGAGAGGTCCCTGTGAAGATCACTGATCTGTTCACAGCCCAATGCGTGGCCAGGAGATGCCGTTCGCAATTGGAGAAACTCCTCTCCACATCCGTGAGCACCCTGGAGGAATAAACTACTGGTCTTAGCTTGCCGTGCCGCTCTTGGAGCAGCACTGCGCTCAGGCTGTCCCCACTAGCGGCTACCTCCAGAAAGAACTCCTCTCCCCCATCTATGGCCCCTAGGGCTGGCGCGGTCTGCAGATCTCTTTTCAACTTCTCGAATGCTGCCTGGCACCCCTCGTCCCAAGACCACTCGACTCCCTTGTGTAAGAGTCGAAGTAGCGGGGCCGCTGTGGCAGCATAGTCCTCGATGAAATCTCTGCAGTACCCGGTCAATCCCAAAAAGGACCTTACACCCGTTACTGTGTTGGGAATCGGCAGATCTTGTATAGATTCCCGTCTGGCCTTATCTATGGCTCTTTCCCCAGCGTGGATGGCCAGACCCAGGAATTTAACTTCCTGCTGGCCGATCTGGGCTTTCTTTGGGTTTACTTTGAAACCCTTCCTTTCTAACAGTTCCAACAATTCGGCTAACAGTGGGCCGTGCTGCTCCCTTGTATCTGTGAACAGGAGTAAGTCGTCCACATACTGCACTATCTGGTTGGGCTGGCTGAACTCTTTCAAACTCCCCGCCATGCACTGATGGAAAATGCTGGGGCTGTTGTGAAAACCCTGTGGTAAGCAGTTCCAGGTGTACTGTTGCCCTTTGAAAGTAAAGGCAAACTTGTACTGGTCCTCCCGCCGCAGCGGAATGGACCAAAAACCGTTCGAGATGTCCAGCACCGTGTATGTGGTCGCCGATGCTGGAATACTCCCTATTAAGTCTGCAACTGCTGCTACCGTGGGCGCGCAGGCTGGGATATTACTATTGAGGACTCTATAGTCCACCGTGGCTCTCCACGAATTGTCCGGTTTCTTTACCGGCCATAATGGGGAGTTCACGTGGGTGGCTATCGTCCTCAACACGCCCTGCTGTACCAATGAAGATATTGCTGTCTCCATGTCGGGTTCTGCCTCCTTGGGGAAATTATACTGCTTTTGGGGTCGGATCATGGGGTCCCCGTCTACGCTGACTTCGAACCCAGTGACTCTCCCGCAGTCGTGCTTGTGGGTGGCGAACGCGGTCAGATTTTCTGACACACGCGCCTGCAAGTCCGTTGGGACGTTTGTTATCATGAGCTCGAGATCGTAACCTCCTGATGGCTTCATAGTGCACAGGGCCCCCTTTTCTTCCTTCCCCGGGATTACGACTACCTTACCTAAACCGCCCTCGGCTCCCCAGAGACAGTGATTTCTCAGGTCCACGAGGATCCCGTGTTCCACCAAGAAATCAGCCCCGAGGATGCCTTTCCCCCCCCCCCTCTTTCCACTTCAATAGGATGCACGTCCATGTGGTGTGGAGCACTCCCAACTGAATGGAGAGCGGGAGGGAGTGCGCGCCAGCCTGTGCTCTACCTGTGAAACCCGCTACTAAATATGGAGCCTGGGCGGACAGAGGTGAGGCAAAAGGTTTGTCCGTGTGGATCACGGTACACGAAGCTCCCGTATCCAACAGGTAACTACCCCTTTGTTTCTCCACCTCCATCTCCACCACAGGTCTTCTCCAAGCGTCATAGCGGAGCGGACACAAGTAGATGGGCTGCGCGGGCGTCAGTCATTTAGGTGTTTCGGCTGGGGTCTCGGGGGCGATAGGGCTGTTAGCAACCGCTACCTTCCCCTGCCAGGTCATCAGAGACCGCATAGTCTCCAAGACTGACTCGATCGCAGCGGGGTCCACAACCGCACCACCCCCTTTATTCGGGGCAGAGGCTACGGTTGGGTTCTGGACTGGTGTTGGGGCAGCGGCCTGCACTTGTGGTTGTGCTGGTGTTGGGTAAACTCTCGGGCCGTTGGCGACTCGGGCTTGGGCTTGATCTTGGGCTGCGGCGAACGCTCTCTCCCTCTTATCCTTCCAAGGATTCCTACAGTCCTTGCGCCAATGACCCTCCTTCCCACACCCGTAACAACTGCTATTTGCTTGGGGATGGCGATTTCCCTCCTGACGCCATTCCTTTTTAGCAGAGGCTGCGGGTCTCACCTCATGCACCTTTCCTTTCACAACAGGCGTTTTCTTGCCCTTGTTGTTTCTATAACTGATCGTGAGCTGATCTAGTACTACTTCCTCCGTGGAGCGGGCGTTAGTGGGGTCAAACCATGCTTTGGCCTGTTCCTTCACTACTGGCAGGCAACCTGCTACCAGGCACCGAAGCCAGTGAGCCCTTTGTTCGCCATCCAGCCCGGCCCGGGCCGGCCCGCCCGGGCAGCTGCGCCGATACACTGGCCACAACCTGTCGGCGAAAACCCGTGGGGGTTCTCCCTCTAGCTGCACTGTCTTTTCTAAACGGAGGAACGGAGTTCCGTCCCCCTCTCCCATGATCTCCAGAATCTCATCCCGTAACAACTCATAGTCCCTGTGCCCTCTCTTGCTCTCGTCAGGGAGACACTGGAGGAGCGAACTGTCCAGGGAGAACAGCAGCATTTTAGACTGTTCAACCCCGTCGCAGTCATTGACTGCTGCGGTCTGCTCCACGTCCCTGAAATGCACGGAGGGATCTCCTGACTCGGAGAGTTTTGGGATGTGACTTATCATCTCTCTTAGCTGTCGTGCGCTATGAGGCATTATGATCTGACTCTCAAGGGGTCCGTCATCGCCATTTTCTTCATTTGGACCGATCCTCCGGTGTCTCGTTGGACACATTGGCGCCGACCCCGACTCTACTGTCTGGGGTTGCTCTACCTCAGGGCTCTCTTCCTCTACCATCTCCGTCTCCTGTCCCGGAGTCCAAGACTCCTCATAGGCAGGAGGCGCAGAAGGTTCGGGGGTTGGTACCCCAACTGCCTCTTGTGGAATCGGTCTTTTGGATTCCTTGGCTAGCAACAGCTGACTCGCTGGTGGATTTATGAGACACACCAACCCGTTTGCCTTCGCTACGGCCTTTCTCAGGTCCTCTAGCTCCCGGCGGCAAGTGCTGTGGTCGGTGTTCTCAGATCTATCCTCCATGGCCATCTTATATGCTGCCCTGGCTCCCAGGAGCTTTTCCTCTTGGGCATCTACTTGTTTGGCTAGACGGGAACACCTCTCTCTCATTCTACCTTCACTGGCCTTGGCCTCAACGACCTGACATTTTAAATATTCTACCCGGGTTTCGTGGCAGCGAATTACAGAGCGGCGTTCCTGGTTCAGCGCGTCAAGCGATTCAATCAGTTTTTGACCTCCCGCAACCTTTTCCTCTACGCCTTTAAGCAAGCCGTTGATCTGGACTGTCTGTGCTGCAACTACCTGGTCCAAAAGCTGGACTTGCTTCTTGTAGCACATCAGCCAGACCGCCTTTTCTACAGATTTCTTATGCTCTCTACCCGCTGTCCACTTGATGGCTGCGTCTAGCGGGCGCCTATCCCTTAGTAGATCAGATATCCATTGTTTTGTGAGGTTGACTTTTCCGAAAACATAATCTGCTATTCTTTCATCCATCACATTTCATTTATTCAGATCTTGATCTAACACACTACTTTCCTGCTGCCAAGGTCCTGCCGCGGTCGCCATTTCTGTAGGGGGTTTCTCTTGCTCTTTCTGGTCTCCTGCCAGGCTTCGTGCAATAATTACCCTTGAGTGGTTCGACCCACTCCCCCTACGGTTCTAGACCTTGGACTTAGGTGCAGAGAACAGTAGTGTAGAGAAAGAACTCAATAGACCAGGTTGAATAGCACGAAATGGATGCTTTTATTTTTAAACAGTTTGAAGCATTACAAAATACATGTCATAGGCACAGATTAATGTTACTACAATCATGCACAAATTTATGAACTTGACTCTATGGAAATGGGGAACACACGGCACATCGTAAAAGGGGAAACACATTACGATTTCCCTTAACTCCCTCCCCTATACCTAAACTAAGTTTCGACCTGGGGAACTTGGGATCATGCTCACCACTCTCGAAATCGCGAGAAAGGGGGTTCGCAGCCTTTTTGGCACTGCTTTCCGTCGTCACGTGGATTTGGAAACTTCTGGCGCAGTCGATATTCTCTCCTCCCTCGAGGCGGTGGGGTAGACCCAGCCTCGATGAGCGCTCGTTAAGGTTGAGATCCACAATCGTGGGTTTTTGTTCATGGAGCAGACCTAGATGCAGGTTATGCACATGGGAGAATCTTGTGGCATCGATCGCCGGTTCTCCAGAGGGTTTCTTCTCCGTCGGCCTGGGTCGTCGATGATCTCCCGACCCCAGTACCCGGGCCACCCTCGTCGTCTTCTCGTCATGGCCGAGCCTTGTTCGGCTGAACACCGACCACGTTGTCCTTTTACCGAAACCGTCCGTCTTTAAAAAGACGAAAACGTTTTCATCGATCTGCCGAAGTGGAAGAGGCGCCGATCCGGGCACCGTCCGCCCTTCGTTCGTTCCTCGTAGAAGAAAGTTCTTGAAGAAATGGAAGCCTGAAGTCACCCAACAAGAAGCCGTGGCAGTGAAGAAGAAGTTGTTCAAGTAACCCGAAGTCCGAAGTAACTTAGATGGACTTTCAATCCATAGTTATACTCTTTTGGGGCAGTCTTATCTCCCGCCAAATCATAGTCCTGTCTTTGTATTAATTTTGGCGGGCAGAAATCTCTGCAGGGGCGCCTTGTCTTGTAACGGAGCCGGTGATAACTTAAACTGGCCTTCCTGGCCGATAATGTCTTTCAATGTCTTTTGCATTGTCACCGTGGCTCGGTTCGCATATTGATCGGTCCGGACATTTTCCTTGATGGCTGCTAAACGGTTTTTCCTTTGTACGACAAATGGGTATAAGTGTTTTTACATTGTCCGCCCATATCTTGATGGGCCCCATCCTGTACTTATAATCCATTGAATATGTATGCTGTTGCTCTGAGTTTCGGTTCCCAGAGACTGGCTTTCGTGGGCTCACTGTCTTCAATCCACAAGCCTGTCTGGCTTGCAGTAACAGAAATAAAATGGTTCATAAACTGATCACGGGGCCTGGCGGCCATTTTGTATGCCCTTTTATCAAAGGTTTTTCTGTGCAAGCTTACTTTGGTCAATAAACAGTCTTATTTTATCCAGTTTTCTTGCGTGATTTTTGCTGAAAATTGCGAATCTTACAACCTCAACTTCATTTACCTGCCTTTGCTCCATATCCCTTGCTAACCTTACCCATCGGACATCTATCCAGCTCAGCCCATCATCCAAAGTCAAAATGACTCCCTCCTGCCCTGTTAAACCCTGCTAGTGTCAGCCGTGACTCAGTGGGTAGCACCCTTGCCTCTGAGTCAGAAGGTTGTGGGTTCAAATCCCACTCCATGGGATATGAGCACAAAAAATCTAGACTAACACTCCTAGTGCAGTGCTGAGAGAGGGCTGCACTGTCGGAGGTGCCATCTTTCGGGTGAGACATTAAACTGAGTCCCCCTGTCTGCTCTCTCAGGTGGATGTAAAGGAACCCGTGGCCACTATTTTGAAGTAGAGCAGGGGCATTATCCCCGGTGTCCTGGCCAATATTTATCCCTCAATCAAGATCACTAAAATAAAGCAGATTATCTCGAAACATGGAAATATCGGAGCAGGAGTAGGCCACATGATCATGGCTCATTCTCTATCTCAATACCATATTCCCGCTCTCTCTCTCCCCATACCCCTTGCTGCCTTTTGTGTCGAGAAATCTATTTCTCCTTCTTAAATATATTCAGTGACTTGGCCTCCACAGCCTTCTGTGGTAGAGAATTCCACAGGTTCACCACCCTCTGAGTGAAGAAATTTCTCCTCATCTCAGTCCTAAATGTCCTGCCCCGTATCCTGAGATTGCGGTCGTTATCACATTGCTGTTTGTGGGAGCTTGCTGTGCGCCAATTGGCTGCCGCCTTTCCTACATTACAACCGACTCCAAAAACGACTTCATTGGCTGCAAAGCGCTTTGGGACGTCCGGTGGTGGTGAAAGGCGCTGTGGAAAACGCAAGTCTTTCTTTCATGCGGCTCAGCCTGAGTTACACAAACCATTGGATGATGGATGTGGCACCAGTCGGCCCTCAGGGGAAGGAAACTTCTGTTCCGCTTTGTGTTCCTTCATTAAACAAAGTCAAATGTAACAGTCTCGGTGGCTGCCGACACAGTCAGTAGTTTTACGCTGCGTGTTTATTGTTGTCCTTGCTGCCGGTAGAGCGCGCTAATTAGGCATGGGTGAGCGTACAGTCAAACTGACATAAAGTCAGGTTCGGGCACGTATAGGGGTCAAACATGAGGCTTAGCCAGGGTGGTATAAAGTCGGGTGAAAGAACACATTCATATACTGTGGTGTGTGTGTGTAGCTTTTTCTGCCCATGTTCTCCCCTCTGTCTCAAAGTGTGACATTTAAAAAAATATATATATACAGATCCCTGTCCTTATAGACTTTGTGCAACCTTCAGCTTTTAAAAAAAAAGTGTTAATTCTATACATTCGGTGGGAAATTGCCCGCTTTATTTTCCAGCGCTTTGCAATCAGCCTTCCTCACAACCTAAAGCTGCAACAACAACAAAACATGTCCTGGACCAAGTTTTCAGTTCAAGTGTGAGTATTTCTAGAGATGTAGGTAATGAAATTTAACGGCAGTACATAATATGGATTTCAACAATGTGGCACCATGAATCGCTCTTAACATTCGCATTAGCATCGAGCGAAAATGTTGCCTCTTTTGCTTTGCACCTTGTAGAGAGCCTGCAAATTGAAAATGACACTCCGCATGCAGTAGCTGACAAATGCATGCAGACACCTTTAGCAATTCTCAAAGGAGCCTCTCAGTTAAGATTATACACATTCTGACAGGTAATCTTACAAATACATGTTTGTCCCTTGCAGGTCCTCGGATCGTACTTTACACTGATTCACTTGATTTGTATTCACATTTGCTTGTACTGATTATACACCAATAAAGGTTTGATTTTAAAGATTAAACTCCCCATGAATCTATTGGCCTTTCCATATCCTAAAACCCTCTCGCCGCTCCCCTCCTACCCTAGAAAACCCATTATAAAGTCACCTTTCTCAGAACCAACGACATCCTAAACAGGTTGGGCTGGATGTATGGCTGCTATCAGAGCACAGTAGAGAATCTATTTTTGAGCCTGACTAGTGTGTTGCTATCAAATTGCTCTTAGGATCATTATATCATGGGCGTATAGGCAAGCTTAGTTAAAGCACAGTCACTACAGTCACTTTCTGAATCACTGCAGACGAGCTCACTTGTTGGCAGCAGCGTTTCCCGTGTACATTTCGCACGGCCGACTTTCTTAATCGAGGCTTTTCTGCTTGGCTGCGCATGTTGACACTACGGGGGGGATTTTAACTCAGGTGCGGGATGGTGTCGTGTTATCCGAATTTCGTGTTTCCCACACGAATCTAAATGGATGTGGGAGATTGATGCAATTTTAACTTAAGTGGCCAATTGATTTCCAACGTGTGGGAAGCCTTTGCAAATGGGTTTTTCATGACTGAAAGTCCCCTCCGATGGCGTCATCATTGCTGCTGCATTTAAGGTCCACAGCAAGCCTTGCTTCTTCTGCAGACTGCCAAGCTTCTTGACTGTGCAGTGTGCGGGAGCTGCAGCAAAAATGACAAGCGGGAGGGCAAGATCAGCTCCTCACTTTGACGAGGTGGCACTGCAGGTATTAGTGGATGGGGCTAGGGCCAACAGGGAGGTGCTCTTCCCTTCATCAGAGAGGAAGAGGCCTCCCACTCAGACCAAGGCAGTGTGGATGCCAGTGGCTGAGGAGGTCAACTCCTTGGGAGTCACCTGCAGAACCTGGATACAGTGCAGGAAAAGATTTCATGACCTTCAGCGCACGGAAAAGTGAGTATGAATTTCCCATCACCCTCAATCTGATCACCATTGCCTTTCCTCACCAGCACTCAGCTTTAGCAATCTCTTCCTCCACATCCCACTTGACACTGACATCCATGCACCCTTACCCATTCCCTCTCTCTCTATGCTCACATTCACATAACTATTCCACCATGCAGCCCTCACACTCCCTATCACTCTGATGCTTTGAACACAACTGACAACACACAGGGAGGGCCCTTGGTCTTGCAACCTCACTCCATCTTTGTCTCCTTCTAAGTATCTATGCTATGCAATCTCTGCACTCACTCATTCATTCTCACTCAACCTCCACTTGTCTCCCTCATTGCAGGAAAAGACAGCTCACAACAAAAGAGAGCGAGCCAGGACAGGAGGAGGGACAGCCTCAATAGCCCACCTGACCCCCTGGGAGGAGGCCGTCCTGGAAATTATGGGCATTCAGGATGATTCGCGCATGGGGGATGGGCAGACGGGTGCAACACAGCAAGCTGGTGACAGAAAAGTTTCCCATCTCTCTCTTTGACATTGCATGAGTCGCTGATAATGATTGTGAAGCTGTAACAGATGCACTTATGAGCATCTGCAAAAAGCTATGTGCATGTAGCCTTTGCATCACATCTCTGACTCTTTCCTTTACTCCCCCACAGGACCATCACAAGCATCCGTCCCCCTAGCCAGGAAGAAGAGGCTGAGCAGCCAGACTCCTGAGGAAGCTGCAACCTCTGAGGGCGCAGCGTCACCAGAAATCTGCGCACCCAGCACCAGCGCAGTCACTCACACCTCGGTGGGACCTTCGGGACATAGAGTAGTGTTGTCACCTGGTGTATCACAGCTCACAAGTGAGCATCAGCAGATTGTGGAGACAGGGACAGCAGTGGAGAGTCCTAGTTGGAGGGCGCAGGACTCTGCCAGCTCGGCTCAGCAGCATGTCGACCCTCTGCCTCTGGGTCCATCCATAAGATCAGATGTGATGGAACTCCAGGCACAGATGCAGGAGTCTGTGGCAGGTTTTGTCTCTAGGGTCGCTGCGAGTGTGGAGCGAATGGAGGGGTCCATAGCGACCATGACCAGAGCCTTTGTGGAGTCATTGGCGCATGAATGCATCACCACGGAAAGGATGGCAACCTCCGTGGAAAGGATGGCTACTGTAGAGGAGAGGATGCCTACGGTAGAGGAGAGGATGGCTATGGCCATGGAGGAGCTTAGTCACCAGGGTGTGGAAAACGTGGTCATTGTTCAGAATAGAATGACATCTCTTGAGGCACGGTGGGCATCTATTGAACAGAGAAACCAGACCTTCATGGAAGTCCTTCTTAGTAGGACTGCCATTGCAGATACGGGTCCCCATGGCCCCCCTGATGTGCAGCAAGGTGCTCTCCAGCCACTTGCAGGCGCTGAGGGGGACCTGACCCATGAGAGGGAGGTTGGTGGCAGACCTCAAGGAAGTGGGGGCTCCTCTCCAAGCACTGACACTTCCATGCCACTGCAGAGCCCTTGGCCAGAGGCCCGCCGGAGTCCACACCCCAGTGAGATAGGAGTCTCAAGCCCTGCACAGCCGCAGGAGCAGCAGACTGTTGACATGCCCTCACAGGCTCGCCACCCCAGAGGACGCCCGCCAAAGGTGTCAAGACAGGAGCAGCAGCAAAGTGAGCAAGGGGCCTCCACATCTGCTGAAGCCACAGGGGAGGCACCATGTAGGAGCACGCGTAAGAGGCAAATTCTACACAAATGGTCACAAGGGTAGTCACTTGGGTGCAATTTTGTGTTTACTGCAAAAATGCCGTCACTTCGTTAACGTACATAAAATTTCTGATGGCAAATGTTACAGTTGTATCGTATGTCATTTTGCTAGTGGGATTTCCACATTGAGGGCTTAGGCATACTTGCAACTGTCAGTATGGTGGTCAGAGTGCTAGGAATCCTCCGGTTCTTGGCGATTGTCAATGCTCTGGTAAGAAGCTGCGAGGCAAAAGTATTTGTTTTACTAGGCTAAGCAAATCTGGCCAGGATGAGTGCGTTCCTTGCATCCCGGGCAGCAATGTTCTCGCGTAATGCTGCCGCTGGTTGATGGGCCTCTGCAGGATGTTCGCTTTTGCCCTCCTCCTCCTCCTCCTCCTCCTCCTCCTCATCTGAGGAGGATATGTGAGGAGCCATTTGGTCCTCAAGAATTTGCAAGCCACGACGTTGTGCCATGTGGTGAAGTGCACAGCAAACCACGACGATTCTGGAGACCCCGGCTGTTGAGTATTGCAGGGCTCCACCTGATCTATCCAGGCATCTGAAGCGCATCCTCAGCAAACTGATGGTTTGCTCGATTATGGCTCTGGTGGACATGTGGCTGGAGTTGTAGCTCTCCTCAGCTTCGTTGGATGGTCTCCTCAACGGCGTCATTAGCCACGTCCTCAGGGGATAGCCCTTGTCTCCAAGTAGCCATCTGTTAAGTTGGTCTGGCGGACTGAATAGCGGAGGCACACTAGACTGGCACAGTATGAAGGAGTCATGGCAACTGCCAGGGTACATGGCACAAACATGCAAAATTTCTTTCTTGTGGTCACACACCAGCTGAACGTTAAGGGAGTGGAAGTCCTTGCGGTTGACAAAAATACCTGGATTGCGATGGGGTGTCTTAAGGGCCACATGTGTGCAGTCAATGATGCCCTGCACCCTTGGAAAGCCTGCCAGGTGAGCTAATCCAACCGCTCGCGCCGTGACGCTTGCTCGATCCTTGGTGAGATGGAGGTGATTGTGCACGAGGACAAAGAGGGCATCGGTTACCTGCATGATGCAAGTGTGTGCGGCCGCCTGGGAGATGCTGCTGATGTCTGCTGATGATCCCTGGAATGAGCCTGAGGCAAAAAAGTTGAGTGCGGTGGTGACTTTGACGGCCACTGGTAATGCTTGTCCACCTGGTCCTCTGGGCAGCAGGTCTTGCTGTAGCATTGCGCAGATGTCAGTCACTACCTCTCATGAAAGTCGGAGCCGCCTTTGGCACTGCTGCTCAGACATGTTGAGATAGCTGAACCTGCGTCTGTAGACCCTGTTTGGGGGATATCTCCTGCGCCAACGGGCTTCCAGGCGCTGGCCCCTTCTGGCCTGTGCAGCCTCAGGTGGGTGAGCAGCAGCCTGTCGCTCCTGTTGCTGCTGCTGTTGCTGGTGCTGCTGTTGATCCTGGTTCTGTTGCTGCCGCGCCTGGTGCTCGAGCTCCTCTAATGGCCAGATGGGAAGGAAAAAAATTGCTCCCATGCTTCTGGTATATGCCTCCATTGAAGAAGCGCTGAGTGAAGGTGGCGAGAGGGGTTTCCCAGGAGGTCGCACTGGAGATGGGTGTGAGGCTCCAACCTTCCACAGGTGTGGTTAAGCCTTCTAAAAGTTGCTCCAGACCTGAGACCACAAAGTTCTGCCACCTGCAAACCATGGCTGATCAAATCTCCTCTTTACTGGTTGACCAGCAGTTGATAGTCAGCAATCCAATGGTGCTCCCGCCAGGTTTCACATTCGTGTTTCCCACCAGGCGTGTTTCATGTGGGAAAAGGGTTAAATTCGCAAGGGCCTTTCAAAATAGGATTATAGAGGCCATTTAATAGTAATTAAGAGCCTTAACGACCAGTCCCGCCTGTTGGATGCGGGACAGAGTCGGGACCATCAGACACGCCTGAGTTAAAATTGCTCGAAGTCGGGAACCAGGCGGGCGGGGAGGGGGGGGGGCGGTGGCGGGGGGGTCCCAGCCGCCAGTTTTTGCAATTTTAACCCCCGCACGCCTCCAAGCCCGACTCCACGGCTCAATGAAAATCGAGCCCTACAAGTCCCAGCCAGAATGGAGATGATTGGCTAATTCCCCTCTCCCGTCAATCAAACCCGGCGCCCACACTACTGTAAGTGACTGGGATTGATTTTACACACATAATTTGTATTATGTAAACATCTTCCACTCACTACATTTTTCTGCTTTAATCGGGAGAGCGGAAGATTTTGCTGTAGTTTGGGTCATGAGTTCTGTTTGCTGTAGTTCATAGGGACTCTGTTTAAATAGACTCTGTTTGCTGTTTGTGGTGGAAATAGAGGGGTGAAGTTTAACCCCCAAAAATGGAGGGGTTGGGGTCGGGTAGGATGAAAACATTTTTAAAATCTCAAACCTGACCTTAAGCCACCTCCAACCTACCCACTTCCGGGTTTAATGGAGGCAGGACAGGGGGCGGACAGCCAACCCACTCCCAGGAGGTGGGTTGGCCATTTAAATATTATAATGAGGCTGGGAGCCTCACATTTAACCTGTCTTCCAGGTTTAACCCTGGCCAGCCGGGTGTCCCAGGCCTCAGGAAACCTGGCAGTTCAAGGCAAGCAAGGACAGCCTCAGGGAAAAGGTAAGTGCCTTTACAGCACTGCTTGCAGGCCAGGACAAGCAGGAGTGCTTCCCCCCCACCCTATCGCCCCCCCCAAGCTTACCTGGTTTCCTGGGATCGGGCTCCACCCCCATTAGACTCCTCATTCAAAGACCCCCTCCACCCCGATCGGAGACCGAACCCCACCGATCAGGGATTGGACCTTCCCCCCCTGGCATCAGGCCTCTCTTCCAGGAGTGGGATCAGAATTCATCCCATGCTCCCACGCTCCTACTAGCAGCTGTAGGCTCCTTATCTTGGGGCTGTGACCTGCTCCGGAGCCCTCCCTGCCCAGCTGGAGGCCAAGCCAGTCAATGAGGCTGACTTCCAGGCGGGGATCCTTTAAAAAAAACTACCCGTGCTGTAAAAGTAAAACCTCCGGGTTTCCCAACCGAAACTCCACCTCCCATTCAGAGAACCCGCCCCTGTCAATATCGGGGCCAGACTGTTTGCTGTGAGTCCTGCCAGAAGTCCGGCCCGACTCCAACTGATTGGCTGACATGGTGCAATTCATACTGACACAGTGGGGTGAATAGAAACGTTTTATTTATGTTCTAGCATATCTCCCATGGCATTGCTCATGGGGATTCA
Organism: Somniosus microcephalus; assembly: GCF_052327205.1. NCBI lineage: Eukaryota > Metazoa > Chordata > Chondrichthyes > Squaliformes > Somniosidae > Somniosus > Somniosus microcephalus. Next base: position 25,346,412 of record NC_140993.1, on the reverse strand, counting down.
GAGGTTATGCAGTTTCATGTAAGGCGCAGGGCTGTGGAGATAGAGGAGGGTTTTACATCTCCACAGAAAGTATTTGAAAAGAAGTTTGTGAGGGAACTCCCCAGAGGCGGTCAATAAAATGTTTTAGAATCATAGGGCTCGAATTTGTCAATGGGGACGTGATGGAGGCGGGACTCCCACTTTTTGGGTTGTAGTCCCGCCTCCATCGACTTGTGGCCAACCCACGCTATTTTCCCTTGATTGACCTTGTTAAGCCCACCCAGCGGGCTCAGCAGGCCAATTAAGGGACACCTGGTTACTGGTGACGTCAGCGATTGACATTTCATCTGTCAAGAGCTTTTGACAGATGAAAAATCAGCGTTTGACAGCCTGTGGCGGATCTTTGAATGAGCCTTCGTAATTTTGAACACCTCTATTAAATTTCCCCTTCGCCTTCTCTGCTTTAAGGAGGGCAAACCAAGCTTCTCTAGTCTCTCCACATAACTGAAATCCCTCTTCGCTGCTACCATTCTAGTGAATCTCCTCTGCACCCTCTCCAAGGCCTTAACATAACTTTCTTGTTTTGTTCTCTATGCTTCTATTTATAAAACCAAGGATCCCATGTGCTTTTTTAACAGCCTTCTCAACTTGTCCTGCCACCTTCAAAGATTGGTGTACGTACACCCCCAGGACTCTCTGTTCCTGCACCCCCTGTAACATTGTACCATTTAGTTTATATTGCCTCCCCTCACCCTTCCTTCTAAAATGCATCACTTCATAATTCGTTGCTCTAGAAAATAAATAAATATTATTTTCATTAGCTCGTTCATGTAGGTAAATAAAGACATTTTCTAGTCACGTACCACACTTAAATAAATAGATCTCCACATGTAATATAGAGCACATCTCAACTGTCCATCTCTTCAGGATCTGGGTTTTTATAGTTATGGCAAAGAAAGATATACTTATGAAAACATTGAACTCGTTTGCATCTTTCCTTTTTTGCCAAATATCTCCCTAGTATTTACTGTTATCAAACAGGTTCTGCTTGAATAAATTCTTAAATTTAGGACTTTTATTTTAATAATTGCATTTATTGAATAATGGTCCAGAACTTGTCGCTGTTTAGATGAACCCTGGTTGCTTTGGTTCTCAGATATTAGACTTAAATAAAAGCAAAAGCAGCCAGTGTAACTATTTAAAATACATTACAAAATACACAAACTCACTCAGAAACAAAGGTACTGAGAATCTATAGTTAATTCCGTATTTTAAAAGAGTGAACTTTATGGGCTAGATTTTGCCAGCCCCGAGGAGGCGGGTATGGAGGTGGGACTGCCGGTAAAGTTGCAGAATGTGGGGGTGGCTGACAAACCCGCCCCCATCCCGCCTCCGTGCCCTTTTGCCAGGAGGCGGGAAGCCCTCCTGCTCCGGGTCCCGTCTCCTTGAGGCGAGAAAGGGATTAAATCCTTTTAACTGCCTGTTAACAGGTAGTTAACAGGCAGAAAAAAGGATTAGTCCCATTTTACCTTTTCAAGTGCAGGCTTCCCGACCTCGGAGAACCCTGCCGGGGTGGAGGAATCGAGTAGGAGGTCTGCGGGAGTCGGAGGGGTCTGAAAGTGCAACGTAGAGTTGAGTGATGGGTGCAAGTGTGGAGTGGTAAGTATGTGAGGTGAGTGTGTATGGGGTTTGCACAGGTGTGTTTGGTCAGTCAGCTTTGGCTCTGACTACCTTCTTTGAGCGGTTCGAATCGCTCACCCCCTGGGTTCTGGACACTGGACTTAGATACAGGCAGCGATACAGAAATCGAGTAGACAAGTGGTTTGGTGTAAAAGAACCAAGATTTTATTGAACTGAAAAATTATAACGACCTTGCACGAGAAAACTACTGGTATAGCACACTACAGACATAAAATGCTTATACTTACAGGGAATGGGGAACACACGGCACAATCGAGGGAAAACAACTATATTAGCAATCCCCTTAATTCCCACCCCCTATACCTAACTAGATTAGACTATGAGGGGCCAGAACTTCATGCTCACCAATCCAAGAACTTGTTACGTTAAAAAAAAAGGTTGAAGGTTTTGGGTTCACTCCTTGTGCACTCTGTGGCCTGCCGACGTCACGTGGTTCCAGCGCGCTGCAAGGGTGCTGTCCAGGTAAAATACCCCAATATTAAAGTCTCTGCCTGGGTATTTTACCTCGCAGGACGGGCTCTTCTTCAGTTGATGTTCTTCCTTGGTTGATCCTGTTGTGTTGAATGAGCTGGACTGAGGACCCATTTATTCGAAACCCCACGCAGTCTTCTTCATACAACCCGCCCTGGTTGTAATCTGGCAGCGAGTTGAGAGGCAGGAGGCAGGAGGGAAGAGGCAAGAGAGAGCGTGGCTTCCTGATGGGCCCATAGTTATACCCCCATCGGGAGCCCTTATCTGCGCGCCAAATCAGTTCAGTCCTTTGTCTGATTTGGGTGAGCTTGTTTAAATGTTTAAAAACGTTTATAAAAATGACCTGTAGAGTGATAGGCGCTATGTCTAAAGTAGCCTCGAAACCCTGGCCGTTGTTAAAGACAAGTTGTGAATTGCTCCCATTCAGGCTTAATGTCCCTGGTGAGCGGTTCCCAATTTAAAATGCAGAAAGCCTAATGGCTTGATGGAGCCCATTCCAACTTAATGACTGGAATGTACAGTCTTTTGTTCATTTTATCAGTCCTTACAAAGTCTTTGATTAGTTTAAAACTTGAACTCCTTGACCTGCTTGTTTTGCAGAACCTTTGTTTTAACAATCCCATTTGACCTGGTCACGCGGTTTACCGCAGCCATCTTGGGTACCCTGGTTTTAAAATCAAGTCTATCCAGGGTCCCTTTTAATCAACAACTTCGGGGAATGTTGGAATTTTGAGAACCTTACAAGTGTAAAGTGTTATAAAATGTTCACCTACCTTTGTTTCTGCCTACAGCCTTCAGCCGCGGTGGTTCCGGAGTCCCAACATCGTCATTGTAGATTTCACAGACTGGCTGTTGGATCCTCCGAAGCAACAGTCATCTGATTTCTACAGACTAGAAAGGTTTGATGAGTCCTGAATCCATGGGCTCATAAAACTACAAAGAAAGTCAGTGTTTGACAGTTTCACGGAGCTGTCAAACGCTGACATTTCTTCTTTCAAGAAGTCTTGACAGATGACATGTCATACGTTGACGTGCTCTGTCAGTGACTTCCCCCCAATTGGCCTGCTGAGCCCGCAGGCGGGCTTAACAAGGTCAATCAGGGGAATATCCCGCTGGTTGACCAGAGGCTGATGGAGGCGGGACTGAGTCCCGACAAGCAGCAGTCCCGCCTCCAGCATGTCTCCATTCACAAAATCCAGCCCTATGTATCCCATTAATTACTACATAACCAGGCCTATGTAACCTGAGTTTTTCCCGTGTCCATTAGTGTGCGTGCTTTGGCTGCCACTCTGGACACAAGCCATTCACTTACATTTTCATTTTATTCTCACCCTTTTCCTTTTCTGTCTATCCCTCCCTGACCGCACTCTCCTGTTGTCATGCCTCCTTTCATCTCTCCTCTCGCGGATACTCTGCTCTTCCAAATCCCTAGCACAATCCATCATTACTCTTCGACCTTCCTACTCTGCTGCTGCTGTCCCAGGCTTGATAAGCCCACAGCTTCCCTCTGTGCCTCTCTTGGCATCCTACAAAGGGCCCATCGAGGCACTCGTCGCTGCCTCCTCACGAGCAGCAACCCTAACTGTCCCACCCTACTCTCTTGTCGACTGTCCCGCCCAGCGCACCCATTGGGGGCTAATCTTGCTAAACTCCTCCTCATCCAACTCATCCTCCCCAGCGCAGACCCTGTGGATGCTGGCAGTGGGTCAGCCATCACTGACCCTCTCCGCATCTCCCTCCAGAATGTCCGTTCACTTGTGAACAAGGCCCTTGCCATCCATGAGCTTATCGTGGATGATTGCATTGATATTATGGCACTGATGGTAACTTGGCTGAGGGATGATGACACCTTACCCTTAAATGAAGCCTTCCCACCTGGCTATACCTTCCACCACTTGCCCTGCTCAGACTGCCGTGGTGGCGGTGTGGCTCTCATCACCAAATCACACCTTGGTCTGTCCCCCTATTCCTCCAGCACTTTCTCCTCCTTTGAGCATCTCACCTTATTCCACCCCTCTCACATCTCATTTAAAATTCTCATTCTCTACTGCCCACCCAAGTACCATAACATTTTTATTACCGAGATATCTTCACTGCTTTCCTCCCTCAGCCTCTGCACCAAACGACTTCTCATCCTCGGTGATTTCAACCACCACCTCAATTCATCATGCTCTCTCTCCTCTGAGTTCACTACCCTCCTATCCTCCCTTAATCTCTCCTCCATGTAAACTCCCCAACCCATATTCACAGCCATCCTCTTGACCTTGCCATCTCTCGTGACCTCGCTACTCCCATCGTGTCAATTGCAGGTAAGGCCATCTCTGACCACTTCCTCGTATCGCTCTCCACCCACATCCCCCTTCCCCCCAGCCAACCCTACTTCCTTCAGTGTCCACCCCTGGAAAAACTCTCTCCCAACTCTCTTACAACTGCACTTACAAAATCCCAACTGTCCAGCCTTTGGCTCTCCATTCACCATGTTATTTCGACAGCTACAGATCTGCTCAACCACACCCTCACCACCACCTTTGATGTCCTAGTCCCTATTAAAACAATTACACTCTCTCACCCTGGCCATTCCCCTCATCTTCGCTCCCTTAAGTCCAAGGGATGCAGACTTGAACAGATATGGCGGACAGCTGGTTTCACCATTCATGGGTCCTGCTCTTATCTGTCAAAATTGTTCACTATTCCAGGATCATTCTGCAATGCAAAGATAAACCCGGGCTTGTATTCTCTACTGCTAACCATCTTCTTAAACCCCTCTCCCCTGTCTCCTTCACCCTCACCTCCGACAACAAGTCTGAGGAGCTCATGGACTTCTTTGTCTCTAAGATTAAGACCATCCGTTCAGCTGCCTCTGCCACTTCCCTTCCTTCCCCTAGCCCACCGGGCCAAACTTCCTCTAAGGTTCCCCCCTGCCCTAGCACTGAACTCACATCTTTCTCCAGTTTCTCTCCGATCTCCCCTCATGACCTCTCCGCCCTCATCTTGTCCATGAGACCCACTTCCTGCTCCCTCGACCCTATTCCCACCAAACTGCTGACCACCCAACTTCCTTTTCTGGCTCCCATGTTAGCTGACATTGTTAACGGTTCTCTCTCCTCAGGTACTGTCCCCCTCTCCCTCAAATCTGCCGTCATCACCCCTCTCCTAAAAAAACAATCCTTGACCCCGCTGTCCTTGCAAACTACCGCCCCATCTCCAACCTCCATTTCCTCTCCAAAATCCTTGAAAGTGCTGTCGCCTCCCAAATCCATGCCCATCTTTCCCGTAACTCCATGTTTGAATCCCTCCAATCAGGATTCCTCCCCTGCCACAGTACTGAAACGGTTCTTATTAAAGTCACAAATTACATCCTTTGTGAATGTGACAAGGGTAAACTATCCCTCCTTATCCTTTTCGACTTGTCTGCAGCATTCGACATGGTTGACCACTCCATCCTCCTCCATCGCCTCTCCACCATTGCCCAGCTGGATGGGACTGCACTCGCCTGGTTCCATTCTTATCTATCTAATTGTATACAGAGAATCACCTGCAACGGCTTCTCTTCCTCCTCCCGCATCGTTACCTCTGGTGTCCCCCAAAGATCTATCCTTGGCCCTCTCCTATTTCACATCTACATGTTGCCCCTTGGCGGCATCTTCTGAAAACACAGCGTCAATATCCACATGTACGCTAACAACACCCAGTTCTATCTCACTACCACTTCTCTCAACCCCTCCATGGTCTCGAAATTGTCAGACTGCTTGTCTAACATACAGTTCTGGATGAGCAGAAATTTTCTCCAATTAAATATTGGGAAGACCGAAGCCATTGTTTTCAGTCCCCGCCACAAACTCCGTTCCCTAGCCACTGACTCCATCCCTCTCCCTAACATCTGTCTGAGGCTGAACCACACTGTTCGCAACCTTGGTGTCATATTTGACCCTGAAATGAGCTTCCGACCACATATCCGCGGCATAGCCAAGACCGCCTATTTCCACCTCCATAATATCGCCCGGCTCCACCCTTGTCTCAGCTTATCCACTGCTGAAACCCTCATCCATGCCTTTGTTACCTCTAGACTTGACTATTCCAATGCACTCCTGGCTGGCCTCCCACATTCTACCCTATGTAAACTTGAGGTCATCCAAAACTCAGCTGCCCATGTCCTAACTCGCACCAAGCCCCGTTCACCCCTCACCCCTGTGCTCGCTGACCTACATTGACGCCCGGTTAAGCAGCCCCTCAATTTCAAAATTCTCATCCTTGTTCACAAATCCCTCCATGGCCTCGCCCCTCCCTATCTCTGTAATCTCCTTCAGCCCCACAACCCCCTCCGAGATCTCTGTGCTCCTCTAATTCTGCCCTCTTGAGCATCCCTGATTATAATCGCTCAACCTTTGGTGGCCGTGCCTTCTGTTGTTTAAGTCCTAAGCTCTTGAATTCCCTGCCTAAACCCCTCCACCTCGCTACCTCTCTTTCCTCCTTTAAGACGCTCCTTAAAACCTACCTCTTTGACCAAGCTTTAGGTCACCTGCCCTAATTTCTCCTTACTTGGCTCGGTGTCAAATTTTTTGTCTTATAACACTCCTGTGCAGCGCCTTGGGACGTTTTACTATATTAAAGGTGCTATATAAACACAAGTTGTTGTTGATTTTATGAAGATGGCAGAAGACATGAAACTGGTCAACCTTACTGGGTGAGACACGATTGATACTGAATATAAATGGCATGCTTTTAAGTTCAAATTAAAATCCATGTACTTCGAAAGAAGGGCTTTAATGCAACCTGTTAGACATTGACTACCTGGACTTTCAGAAAGCATCTGAGAAGGTACCCTCAAATTCTGGCTACTCTTGTTGCTCCTAAAAATTATTTCCCTCGTGGATTTCTTCCTCAGTCAACAGGGATTTTCCCAAGCACAGGAAGGGATGGGGCTGACAAACAGCAAGCCCTGGCGTGCGATGTGAATGTCCAGTCTTTCTGTTAATAATATATATATTTTTGGAAGTGGTAGCGCAGGTACGAGCTGAGAATCTGTAGCTTGCGTGACCTTGTTGGGTTTCTTCAGCGATAGCGCTGACGAACTGCATGAACTCAATGTTCAGGCTTCTCATAGAGGCAAATGCCTCAGGTAGATGCATTGTCAGAGGCATTGCTGAGACAGAAAATAGCATTGTGCAGAAAATGCTAGCACTTTCTTGTAAATGTTGTAATTTTTAAAATTACATTACAAATTTTCTTTCCAGAAACAAGTCCTCAGTTTAGTGAACAAAAGCAAGATGGTTGCTGAAAGGAATTTCCCAAATATTTGGGGCAATTTAATTGCCTTGCCTTCTGTTTTTTGCTATTGCTGGCTGTTTGCTGACTGCAGATTCTTGATTCATTAGTTTTTTTCGAACTGCATGGTTGGTGGCTTTTGTTCCTGTTTACTTCTCGTTAACTGAAGTGTCAGCCGTGGCTCAGTGGGCAGCACCCTCACCTCTGAGTCAGAAGGTTATGAGTTCACAGTCCCATTCCAAAGGCTTGAACATAAAAATCTAGGCTGACACGCCGGTGCAGCACTGAGGAAGTGCCGCACTGTCGGAGGTGCCGCCTTCCGGATGAGATGTTAAACCGAGGCCCTGTCTGCTCTCTCAGGTGAATGTAAAAGATCCCATGGCACTATATTGTGGAAGAGCAGGGGGAGTTATCCTGGCCAATATTTATCCCTCAATCAACGTCACTAAAACAGGTTATCTGGTCATTATCACATTGCTGTTTGTGGGAGCTTGCTGCGTGCAAATAGGTTTTTCCTACATTACAACGGTGACTACACTTCAAAAAGTGCTGTAAAGCTTATTTGGGACGTCTGGTGGTTGTGAAAGGTGCTATATGAATGCAAGTCTGTCTTTTGGTGCATACCCACCTCTTAAGTTGTGCTTTATTCTTTCGTGAATATGAAGTTGCAGCCAATCTAGAGGAAAATGGGACCCGGAGAATTATAAATATGACAGGGTGCTGCCAATGTCTGTGGATCAAAGACGTGATAGATGTAATGTGTTGCTACATGTTGAATTTGTTTTTTCGACCAATTTGAATGTTCTCTCTCCTGTAGCTGTTGACCGCTCACTGGGGTTACAGTTCCACGGGTGGTGGCCGCCCTTCTGTAGCCTGCTGAAGTTGTTATTATTTATGTATGAACCTCAACAGTGAGCGTAGGCAGGCTATGTCATCTCCTCCTCACCCCAATGTCGGCACATTCCCACGTACCACTGGGGAACGGTGGATAAAAGAATAAAGCCGAGAATCTACAATCCGAAAGAAAAACTGAAAAATGCTCGAAGGTGGCCAGCAGGTCAGTCCACATCTGTCAGAAGTAAAATACAGGTCAATATTTCAGCTATATACCCACCTTCAACATTGGACAGTGATTTTATTCTTTATTCATTCTCGGGATGTGGGCGTCGCTGGCAATCAGCTCTTGTGTCCACATTTGAACCACGACTGTAATGAGGTCAGGTGCTGAGTGGTCCTGGCAGAATGTAAACTGAGCATCGGTGAGCAGGTTGTCGTTGAGTAAATGCCTCTTGCTAGCACTGTCGACGACACCTTCCATCAGGTTGCTGGTGACTGGGAGCAATGTTCCCTTTACTATTTTGCGGGGCCCCATTAACGGGCTGCGCGGGCCCATTCAAAACACCGCGCATGCGCGGTTTCTCCATTTAAAAGCCGGTGAGCCGGCTGCGCGGGAGGGAGGTCCAGAGGGAACCTTGATTGGGAGTAGGCCGATGGATTTGTCCTGCTTTTTTTGGAAAGAAAGAAAGAAAGAAAAATCGAGTGTGGTGTAAAAATGGGCGTCCGGCGTAAAACCCGCCCCGTTTCCAGCGGGGCGGGGGGGGGCGCGTTAGGTTAAAATCAAGGCTTCAGTCTGTCCATATAGAACAGGAGTGTAACTAAATACTCTCCATTTGCCTGGATGAGTGCAGCTCCAACAACACTCAAGAAGCTCGACACCATCCAGGACAAAGCAGCCCGTTTGACTGGCGCCCCATCCACCACCTTAAACATTCACTCCCTCCACCACCGGCGTACTGTGGCTGCAGTGTGGACCATCTATAAGATGCGCTGCAGCAACTCCCAAACCCGCGACCTCTTCCACCTAGAAGGACAAGGGCAGCAGGCGCATGGGAACACCACCAAGTTCCCCTCCAAGTCACACACCATCCTGACTTCATCGTCGCTGGGTCAAAATACTGGAACTCCCTCCCTAACAGCACTGTGGGAGTACCTTCACCGCACGGACTGCAGCGGTTCAAGAAGGCGGCTCACCACCACCTTCTCAAGGGCAACTAAGGATGGGCAATAAATGCTGGCCTTGCCAGCAATGCCCACACCCCATAAACAAATTTTTAAAAAACAGGCATCGCAGCTGAGACAGGTTGTCACATGAAAGAAAGAAAGAAGACTTGCATTTATATAGCGCCTTGCATGACCTCCGGACATCCCAAAGCGCTTTATGGCCAATGAAGCACTTTTTGAAGTGTAGTCACTGTTGTAATGTCGGAAACACCAATTTGTGCACAGCATCACTATGATATGTCTAACGACGGGAAATCATTACCGGTGATGGTCCTCTGTCTAAGGAGTTTGAGGATCTGGGGGCAACCGCTAATGTTTATAAATCTACTGCAGTGATGAAAGTATTTTCAATGGTAAGCCATGATCAAGTTGATGAAGTAAGTGACACCCTATCCAATAAAGCTGTAAATCACCTGAGAAGAAGGAGCTCACATTCAACGTGAATGGAGAAGGGACTTCAGCCGAATGATGGATATGTGGTCGATTCCCTGTGTTACAACAGTGACTACACTTCAAAAGTACTTCATTGGCTGTAAAGTGCCGTGGGACGTCCTGAGGTCGTGAAAGACGCAAGTCTTCGGCCACGAAATTTGGGTCTTAGCATCTCCCATTAGCGACTGGCGGGGGTGCTAACGGGGCGCTAAGGGGTTAGCGCCCGGGTGCGGAGAATGCAGCGACGTCGCGAACTTCAGTGTCGATTTAGCGCTGGCGCTGGCTCTTAGCGCCTGGGACCCTAGCGCCTTGCAGATTGTGACATCGTAATGTGCAAGCGCCCCGTTATCACCCCGGATGTGAAATTGACTCTCGCCCCCCCGTGCTTTATCGCCTCGCGCCAACAACGCCAGCAAGAGGAGACGTTTTGAACTTGGCTGGCTGCTTCGGGAGCGGTAATTAAAGGGAATGCTTTTCAGCCAGCGCAACCTTTATTATGTGCACCAGTCTGGTGCCTGCGCAAAGTTTTCAAAGTTTCACTGGTGCGAGATGTCCGAGCCCTCCACTTTGTGAGAGTGTTTGGGGCTGTAATCGCAGTCGCCCAGGTCGCCTTGCAAAGCAGAACTAGCTTGTGCAGCATCACTGGCCTTCCCTTTAAGTGAGGGAAGCAGCCTCTGTGATGAAAGAGTGCTGGTTACAATGCACTCGAAATTGTTTAGCGCTCTGCCGCTAACGCCCCGCTCTCAGACTTTAACGCCCTAAGAGATGTGGTTGGCGCTTGATTTAGCGCTCCACTTCCCTCTTGGAGACCTAAAACTTCGCGGGAGTCGAGAATGATTAACGCCTGGCACTAATTCTTCAACTTTTAGGGGGAGAAATTCGGTGTCGCCCCGTTTGGGGCGCAATTATCAGCCGGGCGCAAAGATTAGCGCCTGGCGCTATTTATCGCTTCCGACTGCAAACTTGGCTTTTATTGCCCCTGGAGGTGATTGGAGCGCTGAATCAGGCGCTACACACCTCTCTTAAGGTGCAAAGGCCGAGGAGCGAGGCGCTACCTCAGAGCGCTGGCGAAGCGCATGTGATGTCAGTCAGCAATGGAACACAGACACACTGGCGCCGGCCAGTTCTTAAAGGGGAGGGTCGATCTTGCTCTCCAGCCACACCCTGCTCATTGCAGCCTTGAATCTCAGCCTGGAGAGACCTGTACATCAAATCTGCTGGAAAGAACAATGGAGAGGCCCAGGGAAAGAGCTCAGAGTGCAGCCCCCACAATCTCTTTTAAATCGATACAAGGAAGGGCAAATCAAAATGAACCTGCAAAGTGCTGCTCAGTACCCAAAACTCCTTCACACAGTGTAGAATCTCTCCAGAGGTCTCTCTCTCTCTCTCTCTCAGAATGCGTGGTGCAAAAATGTCACAGACAAAAAAAGGCAGGACGCGGTCGCCTTTAAATAACACTCCCCCAGTCCCTTCCCGACTGCAAAACGCTCCCCTCAACCTGTCGTTGCTAGCGGCAGGCGGTAAGGCAGGGGGCGCCACTCAATATCCGGTCCAGGGTGCTACCGGGGCGTTGCTCGCTCGACTGACGTTATGATCTGCCGGCGCAGGAGATCGTGGCGGTAGTGTTTAGCGCAGCCGCAAAATGTCTGGTCAATTTCGCGAGTGGCGCAAACATCGCCGCGCCCGGGCGCTAGTTGCTTTGCGCCCCATTAGCGCCCTCTTAGGGTGCTAACGGGAGGCGCAAAGCAACCGAATTTTCCCCCCTTAAAGTTTTAGGGGGTGACTTTAGCTGAGGTGCGAGATGGTGTCGTGTTATCCGAATTTTGTGTTTCCCACATGAATCTAAATGGATGTGGGAGGTTGATGTAATTTTAACTCAATTGGCCAATTGATTTCCAACGTGTGGGAAGCCTTTGCAAAGGGAATTTTCATGACTGAAAGTCGCCTCCGATGACGTCATTATTGCTGCTGCATTTAAGCTCTGCAACAAGCCTTGCTCCTTCTGCAGACTGCCAACCTTTTGCCCTTTCATGCTAGAGGGACCTGGAGGTCTGCTCCCAGGTTTGATGATGTGGCCCTGCAAGCTTTAGTTGAGGGTGCAGGAGCTCATAAAGAGGTGCTCTTCCCTTCTTCAGGGAGGAAGAAGCCTCCCCAGCAGACCAAGGCTGTGTGGATCCAGGTGGCAGAGGAGGTCAACTCATTATCAGTACCCCGCAGAACCTGGATTCAGTGCAGGAAGAGACTTAATGACCTTCTGTGCACTGGAAAAGTGAGTATGGATTTCCCATCACCCTCAATCTGAACCCCATTGCCTTTCCTCACCAGCACTCAGCTTTAGCAATCACTTCCTCCACATCCCACTTGACACTGACATCCATGCACCCTTATCCATTCCCTTTCTCTCTATGGTCACATTCACATCACTATTCGGCCATGCAGCCCTCACACTCCCTATCACTCTGATGCTTTGAACACAACTGACAACACACAGGGAGGGCCCTTGGTCTTGCCACCTCACTCCATCTTTGTCTCCTTCTAAGTATCTATGCTATGGAATCTCTACACTCACTCCTTCATTCTCACTCAACCTCCACTTGTCTCCCTCATTGCAGGAAAAGAGAGCTCACAATATGCGAGAAAGAGCGAGGACAGGAGGAGAGCCACCCTCACAGGCCCACCTCACCCTCTGGGAGGAGGCGGTCCTGGAGATCGTAGGAGAGGAGGAAGATGCGCAAGTGGGGGATGGACAGACGGGTGCATCACAGCAAGCTGGGGACAGAATAGTTTTCCATCTCTCTCATTGACATTGCAAGAGTCGCTGATAATGATTCTGAAGTTCTAACAGATGAAATTATGATCATCTGAAATATGCAATGTGCATGTAACCTTGGCATCACATCTCTGACTCTTTCCTTTACTCCCCCACAGGACCATCGCAAGCAGCCATCCCCACTAGCCAGGAGGAACAGCCTGAGCATCCAGACTCCTCAGAGGAAGCTGCAACCTCTGAGGGTGCAGCATCAGCAGAATGCAGCGCACCCAGCACCAGCGCAGACACTCACACCTCGGTGGGACCTTCGGGACATAGAGTAGTGTTGTCACCTGGTGTATCACAGCTCACAAGTGAGCATCGGCAGATTGTGGAGACAGGGACAGCAGTGGAGAGTGCTAGTCAGAGGGCGCAGGACTCTGCCAGCTTGGCTCAGCTGCATGTCAACCCTCTGCCTCTGTGTCCATCCATAAGATCAGCGGTGCTGGAACTCCAGGAACAGATGCAGGAGTCTCTGGCAGGATTTGTCTTCAGGGTTGATGCGAGTGTGGAGCGAATGGAGGAGTCCATAGCGAACATGAGCAGAGCCTTTGTGGAGTCATTGGCGCATCAACGCATCACCATGGAAATGTAGAGGGTTTTAGTTTGGGGTTTTTGTCTGGTCAGTCAGTTGTGTGCCTGAGCTGCCCCAGCCCCATGCGGTTCGAATCGCCTCCCCCTTTTTAGTTCTGAGCACCGGACTTATTTACGAGTAGCGATATAGACAAACAAGACCAGTGGTTTGGTGCAAAGAAAGCCAATGTTTATTAAAATAGAGAAATAATTATTATACAGAGAAAATCACTATGGATGCAACACAATTACACTTAGCGGGGGAGGAGAAACGGACACATCGAGGGAAAATGACTAAAATGACAATTTTAGCAATACCCTTAACTCCCACCCTTTACGCCTATCTAGGTTATTTTGTGATGGGCCAGAAAATTGATGCTCACCAATCTAAGATGTTGGAATGCCTGCTCCGTGCCCCGTTGCCTGCTGATGTCTTTAGGGTTTTCACCGCCCAAAGCAGAGATACCCCAGTGATTTAAATGTAACTGCGGGTATCCTGCTTCCCTGGACGGGCTCTTCGTCGACGATCCTCTCACTGGGTTGATAATACGGCAGGGCACTGGAGGCGAGGTGAGAGAGAGAGAGAGAGATGGCTTCCCGAGGGACTAGTTATACCCCTCCTGGGAGTCCATATCTCCCGCCAGATCAGCTTGTTCCTTTGTCTGACCTGGACGTGTTGAAGTTTATACAAAGGAAACCGATCTGGGCCCATCGACCTGGATGGCCGGTTAATCGGTTTTTGAACGTCTCATAAGTGTTCCCCTTTGTCCCACTGGTCTTGTGATGGGGCCATTCCAGCTTGAATGCCCCGTTGATCATTTGCAAACAGTGCTGATGTCCTCTAACAAAGGTCTGAACGCAGCTATTACATATTGATTGACTGTGCAAACGGCCTTGATGGGTTTCAATCAGAGGCCCGAATGCCACTGGTTTGCTTCTCATGCATAAATGCAGAAAGTTTGTCTGCCTTCTAATTTCTGGAAAGTTCCTTCTTTGTCAGCCCAATCTGAAACTTACAGGCCTTGGCCATGAGGTTGACCGCAGCCATCTTGTTGAGCCCTGGAGCCCTGGATTTTAAATTCAGTCCAGCCAGGGTTTCTCCAATAAGCCAAAAGTAAATCTTCGGGGGAGACATGAAATTTGCGAATGCTTTCAGAAAGGATGGCAACCTCCATGGAGGAGATAAGTTGCCAGAGTGCAGAAAACATGGCGAGTGTTCATAATAGAATGACATCTCTGGAGAAGCAATGGTCATCTATTGAACAGAGAAACCAGACCTTCGTGGAAGTCCTTCTGAGTAGGACTGCCAGTGCAGAAACGGGTCCCCATGGCCCCCTGATGTGCAGCAAGGTGCTCTCAAGCCACTTCCAAGCGCTGGCCCCTTCTGGCCCTTGCAGCTTCAGGTGGGTGAGCAGCAGCCTGGCGCTCCTGTTACTGCTGCTGTTGTTCCTGGTTCTGCTGGTGCCGCAGCTGGTGTTCGAGCTCACCTGATGCCCAGAAAGGAAGGAAATAAATGGCTCCCATGCTTCTGGTATATGCCTCCGTTGAGGAAGCGCTGAGTGAAGGTGGCGAGAGGGGTTTCCCAGGAGATCACACTGGAGATGGGTGTGAGGCTCCAACCTTCCACAGGTGTGGTTAAGCCTTGTAAAACTTGCCCCAGACCTGAGACCACGAAGTCCTGCCACCTGCAAATCATGGCTGTTCAAATCTCCTCTTTAATGGTTTACCTGCAGCTGATAGTCACCAATTCTGAGGAAGGATGTTCTTGCCATGGAGGGGGTGCAGCGGCGATTCACCAGGCTGATACCAGGAATGGCGGGAATGACCTATGAGGAGAGACTATGTAGTTTAGGGATGTACACACTGGAGTTTAGAAGATTGAGAGGGGACCTCATAGAAGTGTATAAAATTCTGACAGGTCTAGACAGACTGGATGCAGAAGGAATGTTTCCCTTGGCGGGTGAGAACAGAACTAGAGGACATAATTTAAGGATAAGGGCTAAACCATTTAGGACAGAGATGAGGGGGAATTTCTTCACTCAGAGAGTGGTGAACCTGTGGAACTCATTGCCACAGAGGGCAGTGTACGCCAGCTCATTAAATATATTTAAGAGGGAATTAGATATATTTCTACGGGCAAAAGGGGTTAAGGGTTACGGAGAGAAGGCGGGGACGGGATACTGAATTAAAGGATCAGCCATGATCTCATCGAATGGCGGAGCAGGCACGAAGGGCCGAATGGCCTACTCCTGCTCCTATCTTCTATGTATCTATGTAATGCAATAGTGCTCCCGCCAGGTTTCACATTCGTGATTCCCATCAGGCGTGTTTTACGTGGGAAAAGGGTTAAAGTTGCAAGGGCCTGTTAAAATAGGATTATGGAGGCCATTTAATGGTAATTAAGGGCCTTAAAGACCAGTCCTGCCTGTTGGATGCGGGACGGAGTCGGGACCATCAGACACGCCTGAGTTAAAATTGCTTGGAGTCGGGAACCAGGCGGGGGTTGGGAGGGGCCCTGCCCGCCATATTTTGCGATTTTAACCCCCAGCCCGCCTCACGGCCCAGTGAAAATCGAGGCCTTAGTGTCCCAAACGGGGCCATACTGATTTTCTCCCCCCTTCCTTTTTAATACGACAGCAGATTTGAAACACAAGTGTAACAGCCTGAAAGGTTTAGCAGGATACTAGTGTCTTGCAAATCAGATTAGTAAAAAGAATTGTGCCCAGTGATGCAATGATGTCACGAGCCACTGACAGCATCTGGTAGGAATGTTCCTTTTTTTATGTTTTAAATAGTAAACCTAGCACTAAAAAGTGGAAAAGCACTGCAAAGCCTATGGCCCCGCTCTTTACAGAGGTGGGATTTCCAAGTTGGGGGTGGGGTGGGGGAAGGAGTTCTGGTCGGCAGGAAGTCCGGGTTTTCCCAAATGCTGAGTGTATTTTTTTCAACAGGATCCCTGCCCGGGAGCCAGCCTGATTGACAGGATTGGCTCCCTGTCGGGTGCGGAACGCTGCGGAAGAGGCCGCAGCCCCAGGAGCAGGTAGCTTCGTGCTGTTGGCTTAAAGATGGCGAAGGGAAGGGGGATGGGGGGAGGGTGTGGAGTGGCTTGTAGGGTCGGGGGGGTAATTTGGGGCAGAAATGGGGGGTCGGGGGGCGGGGTGGGGTCAGTGTTCAAGGGTGGGGGTTGTCTGATCGTGTGTGCGGCGGGGGGGAAGTTGGAGACTGTGGGCGGGGGGGTCAGTGATAGCACGGCCGGGGGTCCGATCGCAGGGAGGGAAGCAGGTTAGCTCGGGGAGGGCCTGGGTGGTGGCGGGGCTAAGCACTCCTGCTCCTCCTAGCCCACAAACAGTGCTGTAAAGACACTTACCTCTTCCATGCAACAGTCCTCGCCTCCCTTTCGTTGCCGGGTTTCCCTCCGCCCCGGCAACCAAGCCAGCCAGGGTTAAATCTGAAATGGAGATAAAACCTGAGGCATGAAGCCTCATTGGAATATTTAAATGAGTGACCCGCCTCCTGAGAGCTGGTTGGTCACCCACCCACCTCGTCCCGCCTCGGTGTTAAAACCGGAAGTGGTCGGGTTCCAGAAGGGTTGAGTTCGGGTTTGAGATTTAAATTTTTTTTTGACATCCCACCCGACCCAAACCCACCCGTTTTGGGGGGGGGTTAAAATGACCTATTCTATTTCGGTGGAACAAATGTTGCCCCTGTCTCCTCCCCACCCCCACCTGACCACCAACTGGCAGTGCGACAGTGACCTTTCCAACTGCATCTGGCTGAAACAGTCCCATTAATCCTTTAAGAAACGAAGAGGCAATTTAAACAGAATTCTCTTGTAAAATGTTCTAATTTTTCACATTTATTGGCCCAGAAATTCGGGTCCGCACGGGTGAGTACGTGCTGGGTACTCACGCGTAGGCCCAGTGAAAGTGCCGGTTTCGTGCATGCACTGCGTATGTGTGGGAAACCGGAACTTCCGTTCCCCTGAAAGAAGGGGTTGACAGGTGGAACGCGTGCGCCGGAGAGGCAGCGTGTGCGCATCGAACTTACGTTTTTTTTGCAGGTTTTCCTGGGAAGGTAAGTCTCCAGCAGTTACACTTTTAAAAAGTAGTCGCAAGGCCTGCTTTTAACAAGGTAAGTGGGGAATTAATTAAAATTAATACATTTTTCCCACAGGTTTATTATTTTTAAATGCTTTAAAGAAAGCTAAGTTTATTTTTAGCCCCGTTAGAAAATGTAATTAATTTTTTCAAAAATTTAAATTATTGTTTAAAATAGTTATTTCATGTAATTTATAGTTATTTTAAAAATGTGATGTTTTTTTAAAACATTAATTTGAAGTTTTAGTGATGTTTTGGGGCTTATAGTTTTTATAGGTTTGACAGCTCTTCCTGTCAAATTTATGAATGAAGCATTTCCCTGCTACTATTGGCTCTCCATGGCCCACGTGATCCCAGGGGACGCATCGAACTAACTGCGCCCCTGGGATACGCAAGCACTGCGCGCCGGCAGTTGGAGGAGGCCCAGGATGGGAATCCCACGCGGGCCCACAGCTCAACGGCCGGCACGCTAGGTAAGTGCAGGTTGGAGGCTTGCACCCGCGGGAGGCCTCCGACCTGAATTTCTGGGCCAGTATATTTTTCGCTTCCCCGCTGTGTGTACATTGGCTCCTCGTTTGCCTTTGCCAAGGTTGCTGCATTCATTGATGCAGAATTCATTCTTTTCTCTTTCCCTTTGTAGTTTCTCCTAGGGGCTTGGTTAGAAAAGGTGACGTTAATGTGATGCGACCTAATGTCCACAGCTGTGAAGGGGGGAGGGGGGAAAGGGGGGCGTGCTTGGGTCAACTTGGGGACATAAGAGAGATGAAGAAGGATCTCGAAGCAATACCTACAAGGTCATCATCATTTCACACAACGACTCATAAAGACCGACCCTGCTGGAGATGCAGGGCAGGTCACTCAGTGCCTGAAGGAGAAAAGATAGATTAACGTTTCAGGTGGGACTCCCTGTTAGATATTTTAAAATCTGAAGCGTAGAATCTTTCGGCACCGGAGGAGGCCTTTCGGCCCCACTCCTCCTTCCACCCGTCCCGTCTCCGTTAAAACCGGAAGTAGGCGGGTTTGAGGCCGGCGGGTTCGGGTTTGAGATTTAAATTTTTTTTAAATTTTTTTTTATTCGTTGATGGGATGTGGGCGTCGCTGGCAATGCCAGCATTTATTGCCCATCCCTAATTGCCCTTGAGAAGGTGGTGGTGAGCCGCCTTCTTGAACCGCTGCAGTCCATGTGGTGAAGGTACTCCCACAGTGCTGTTAGGGAGGGAGTTCCAGGATTTTGACCCAGTGGCAATGAAGGAACGGCCGATATATTTACAAGTCAGGATGGTGTGTGACTTGAAGGGGAACTTGGAGGTGGTGTTGTTCCCATGCACCTGCTGCCCTTGTCCTTCTAGGTGGAAAAGGTCACGGGTTTGGGAGATGCTGCCGAAGAAGCCTTGGCAAGTTGCTGCAGTGCATCTTGTAGATGGTACACACTGCAGCCAAGGTGTGCCGGTGGTGGAGGGAGTGAATGTTTAAGGTGGTGGTTAGGGTGCCAATCAAGTAGGCTGCTTTGTCCTGGATGATGTTGAGCTTCTTGAGTGTTGTTGGAGCTGCACTCATCCAGGCAAGTGGAGAGTATTCCATCACACTCCTGAATTGTGCCTTGTAGATGGTGGAAAGGCTTTTACTTCCTACCTGACCCAAACCCATCTGTTTTGGCGGTTAAAATTCACCTCTTTATTTCTGTAGAACAAAGGTTGCCACCCCACCCTGCACCCCCCAGTCCCCACTCCCACCTGACCACCACCTTAAAGAGCTAAAGTGGCTTTTCCAAAACAGGCTACTAGGCCTGTGCCATTCCTTTGAAAGAGGCAGCCAGGCCTCTGGAATGCTAGACCAGTAACATAACCACTGCACGACCGTACCTGTTATTGTGGGAGAAATTTGAGGAGAATTCCTGATTTTAAGAGTCAGATTTGACGGTGAATGAACCAGGTGCGGTATGAGAGAGGGCACGAGCTACATGGCAATGTTCGGCAACATAGCACCAAGGGAACATTAGAATCAGGATCTCACAGCAAAGAAGGAGGACCCCTGGCCCATCGCACCTGTGCTGGCTCTCCCTGGCCCATCGTACCTGTGCTGGCTCCCCCTGGCCCATCGCACCAGTGCTGGCTCCCCCTGGCCCATCGCACCAGTGCTGGCTCCCCCTGGCCCATCGCACCAGTGCTGGCTCCCCCTGGCCCATCGCACCAGTGCTGGCTCCCCCTGGCCCATCGCACCAGTGCTGGCTCCCCCTGGCCCATCGCACCAGTGCTGGCTCCCCCTGACCCATCGCACCTGTGCTGGCTCCCCCTGGCCCATCGCACCAGTGCTGGCTCCCCCTGGCCCATCGCACCAGTGCTGGCTCCCCCTGGCCCATCGCACCAGTGCTGGCTCCCCCTGTCCCATCGCACCTGTGCTGGCTCCCCCTGGCCCATCGCACCTGTGCTGGCTCCCCCTGGCCCATCGCACCTGTGCTGGCTCCCCCTGGCCCATCGCACCAGTGCTGGCTCCCACTGGCCCATCGCACCTGTGCTGGCTCCCCCTGGCCCATCGCACCAGTGCTGGCTCCCCCTGGCCCATCGTACCTGTGCTGGGTCCCCCTGGCCCATCGTACCTGTGCTGGCTGCCCCTGGCCCATCGTACCTGTGCTGGCTCCCCCTGGCCCATCGTACCTGTGCTGGCTCCCCCTGGCCCATCGCACCAGTGCTGGCTCCCCCTGGCCCATCGCACCTGTGCTGACTCCCCCTGGCCCATCGTACCTGTGCTGGCGCCCCCTGGCCCATCGTACCTGTGCTGGCTCCCCCTGGCCCATCGCACCTGTGCTGGCTCCCCCTGGCCCATCGCACCTGTGCTGGCTCCCCCTGGCCCATCGTACCTGTGCTGGCTCCCCCTGGCCCATCGCACCTGTGCTGGCTCCCCCTGGCCCATCGCACCTGTGCTGGCGCCCCCTGGCCCATCGTACCAGTGCTGGCTCCCCCTGGCCCATCGCACCTGTGCTGGCGCCCCCTGGCCCATCGTACCTGTGCTGGCGCCCCCTGGCCCATCGTACCAGTGCTGGCTCCCCCTGGCCCATCGCACCTGTGCTGGCTCCCCCTGGTCCATCGCACCTGTGCTGGCTCCCCCTGGCCCATCGCACCTATGTTGGCTCCCCCTGGCCCATCGCACCAGTGCTGGCTCCCCCTGGCCCATCGCACCAGTGCTGGCTCCCCCTGGCCCATCGCACCAGTGCTGGCTCCCCCTGGCCCATCGCACCAGTGCTGGCTCCCCCTGGCCCATCGCACCTGTGCTGGCTCCCCCTGGCCCATCACACCTGTGCTGGCTCCCCCTGGCCCATCGCACCTGTGCTGGCTCCCCCTGGCCCATCGCACCAGTGCTGGCTCCCCCTGGCCCATCACACCTGTGCTGGCTCCCCCTGGCCCATCGCACCTGTGCTGGCTCCCCCTGGCCCATCGCACCTGTGCTGGCTCCCCCTGGCCCATCGCACCTGTGCTGGCTCCCCCTGGCCCATCGCACCTGTGCTGGCTCCCTTGAAAGATCCAGCCAACCAACCGTTAACCTGTTGGTGACCGGCTATCTGGTCTGTTGTGCGTTTCCAGCTTCTTCCAGTTTTGTTTCCGATTTCCAGATGTTCCTGTTTCCGGTATTCAAAAGCTTTGCCTTTGAATCTCCTGCACAAGGACTGTTATTTTCTGTTGGCCCCTGAAACTCTTCGGGTCAGAGAAGGCAGACAGTCTGATGTGTGACGGGCGGTAGGCGTGGGCAGAAACTTGGGATGTAACCTTGTTACAGTCGGATTCTGTGCATTCTTTGCATTGGCCCTTTAAATTCTGATTGCGGGGTGGGGTGGTAGCCAAGGGTGGTCTTCCAGCCACCCCCCTACGCCAAGAGGGCCTGACTGGGCGGGTTCTTGGGTTTGTCTGCATGTATCTATCGTTAATAGACCCAGCAGAACCAACGCTGGTGTGTTGTGAGACATGATGAGGCCTTTAATAAGGCCCCGGACCTTTACTAGAGTAAGGTAATTGATCCCAGAGAAGATACTACTCTGGAGAGCTGGGAGCGATGACCATTCTGACTCCTTGGCTCAGAAGAGTCCGGGGAACCCCAGGTGGAATGGCTGTGGGCTGTTCCACCTGCTGACAGGTGGATTCGGGTGGGGGGATGCAATGAATCGAGTTTGCAGGTGCGACGTGCCAATCCTGGTAGATACAAATGACCTTGTTCCTGGGATTTGAGATGGAGACTGTAGGGGGTGGCGTGTGCCCAGTCAGCTTTGCCTCTGACTGTCCCTGAGCGGTTCGAATCGTTCCCACACCCCTGGGTTCTAGACACCGGACTTAGGTACAGGTGGCGATACAGAAAAATGAGTAGACAGCTGGTTCGGTGCAAGAAAACCGTAATTTTTATTAAAGGCAAAACAAAATCACAATACTGAGAATTACTAAGATAATTACAGGCATATAAAAACAATACACTTATTTGGGAATGGGGAACACACGGCACATCGAGGGAACAAACACATTAAAGTCCCCTTATCCTAACTAGATTAAGCTATGAGGGACCAGGGATTCATGCTCACCAATTCGAAACCTGTTGACTTTTTAACTGGTTGTGAGTTTTGGGGTCCACTCTTGCTGTCCTTTGGGGCGTGTTGTTGCCACCTGGTCACAGGGCGTGGCGATGGAGTTGTTTGTGCGAAGCACCCTCCTTTTTCCTCCGTTAATGTCTTCGTTGAGTCGCGATGGGCCTTCTTCTTCTTCTGGC
This sequence comes from Somniosus microcephalus, assembly GCF_052327205.1. Classification (NCBI taxonomy): domain Eukaryota; kingdom Metazoa; phylum Chordata; class Chondrichthyes; order Squaliformes; family Somniosidae; genus Somniosus; species Somniosus microcephalus. Next base: position 25,324,278 of record NC_140993.1, on the reverse strand, counting down.
GGTTTGGTCGCCGATGGTTTTATTACGGTTGGGGCTCGGTTGGCGGTTTATATTGTCAATATGCTTTTACTACCCTTGTTTCGAATGCCAGTTTATTCATCAAACGCCAGCTTATAACTAGGCCGTTTGTCCCCCAATGCGTCTTCCCGCTGCCCTTCTCTGCCCTTACCGGTTTATCATTTTCTTCTTCTCGTCTCGTCTCGTCTGCCCATTTGTGGCCCTGTATGCCCTGTGCTTGTTTGAATCGGGTCTCGTTCTCCTCCCGCGTTCGGCCCTCGGTGTAGAAATGAGCGTCCTTGATGTTGAGCGGTGCGGGGAGCGAGAAGAGAACCTGCGACGAGACCAGGGCAAGAGAGTTGAGAAGCACGAGCGGCAAGAGAGGGAGTCAAGAGGCAAGAGCGAGCTTGGCTACTGGTGGGCCTACAATTATACCCGGTTCTTCATCCCTTATCTGCGTGCTGAATCAGGTCAGTCCTTTGTCTAAATTTTGGCGGGCTCGTCCAAAGTGATTTCGATCATCTACTTTAACGGCTTTTGGGGCGGTTGTCTCCTCGTTTAAGGGCTCCGATAACCTGGCTGTTTGTTATTTATGAAATTTAATTGTCCTTATCCTGGCTTGATGGCTACTGTGAGCTGTTACCGATTATGTATGCAGAAACTTAATGGCCTCACGATTAGGCCCATTCTGGCTTGATCTGTCCCAAGGTGAGGAATGCATATTCTGTGTTTGCCTAGCTGTCTGGCTTCACAAAGTCTTTCACAGATTCATGCATGTTAGGTTTCATTTCAGGTTTTGAAAGTGCCTGCCTTTTAGCAGGGCCTTGCTTTTAAAATCCTGTACCTGTATAACCAGAGACAAATTAAGCTGGATTGCTATATTTCTGCCACTGTCAACACATAAATGAAAAATTAGCTTTCCTGCTGTCTGACTTTCTCCCGAATACCACATCCCTCTTTATGATGTAATTAATTGTAACCTTTCAGTGTAAGGAGTACAAAAGAGACTAAAACATCCCCCGTCAACTTTACAACAATGATAAAGAAGGTTGGAAATCCATTGGGTATTTAATGAAAAATATTTCACCTCTGTTATTCCAAATCAGAGAATAATACACTACAGAAGGAGGCCATTTGGCCCATCGTGCCTGTGCCGGCTCTTTGAAAGAGCGATCCAATCAGCCCCGCTCCCCCCCCGTTCTTTCCCCCATAGCTCTGCAAATGTTTCCTTTTTAAGTGGAGATCTAATTCCCTTTTGAAAGTTATCATTAAATCTGCTTCCACCACCCTTTCAGGCCATGCATCTCAGATCACACCAACTCGCAAAATGGGATTCGCCTAATCCAACCGAAGAACAAAACAAACTAAATGAAAAACCCATTGGCTCCAAGAAGCATTTGTTGATTCAAGGGAAAAGTGTATTCTACTGAATTGTTACATCAGCTTAAATCGGATAACTGGACGCTTATCAATTGCTTATTACTCCTTTTTTTTTAATATACTGAGACCACTATTTAGAGGTGCCCAGGAAACAGAATTTTGTTTTAATTTTGTTAAAATTATGTGATATTCCGGTGACAGCATTGACGAGGGATTCTACCCACAGCTCATCATTTAAGTGTCCAGGGATATTTTACTATGTTACAGGCACTGAGGGTGAACTTCTGCGGGGCCTTCCTGCTAGTTGGCAGAAGAGACTTCCTTGGAAGCCCAGGAAAATCAGCATAAAGCTAACGATACCTGTGGCTCTTCTGCCGGAGATACGGTCGGATGCATTTGAAAACCCTGCGGGAATCCACCCTCGCTGTATAACTGCAAGTTGTTGTTGTCATGGTGTTGTTGTTGCAGAGCTGGGTGATGTCACATCAGTCAGAGCTGCCCATGGGTTGCCTGTTTAAAGTCAACCTCAAAATTAACAATATTAAAGCGCCATAGACAACAGCAAGGAATGACTGAAAGACGCTGCCAAAATTTTCTTCACTAACCCTCAAGATTTTTCGTAGAATCATAGAAAGTTACAGCACGGAAGGAAGCCACTTCGGCTCATCGGGTCCACGCCGGCCAACAAAGAGCTATCCAGCCTAATCCCACTTTCCAGCTCTAGGTCCGTAGCCCTGCAGGTTACAGCATCCCAAGTGCACATCCAAGTACTTTTTAAATGTGGTTAGCGTTCCTGCCTCTACCACCCTTTCAGGCAGTGAGTTCCAGACCCCCACAACCCTCTGGGTGAAGATATTCCCCTCAAATCCCCTCTAAACCTTCCACCAATTACTTTAAATTTGTGCCCCCTGCTTTTTGACCACTCTACTAAGGGAAATAGGTCCTTTCTATCCACTTTATCTATGCCCATCATAATTTTATACACCTCAATAAGGTCTCCCCTCAGCCTCCTCTGTTCCAAGGAAAACAAACCCAGCCTATCCAGTCTTTCCTCATAGCTAAAATTCTCAACTCCCGGCAACATCCTTGTAAATCTCCTCTGTACCCTCTCTAGTGCAATCAAATCTTACATAGAAACATGGAAGATAGGAGCAGGAGTAGGCCATTCGGCCCCTTGAGCCTGTTCCGCCATTTAATGAGATCATGGCTGATCATCCAAATTCAATACCCTGTCCCTGCTTTCTCCCCATATCCCTTGATCCCCTTAGCCTTAAGAAATATATCTAACTCCTTCTTGAATATATTTAATGAATTGGCCTCAACTGCCCTGTGTGGCAGAGAATTCCACAGGTTCACCACTCTCTGGGTGAAGAAATTCCTCCTCATCTCTGTCCTAAATGGCTTACCCCTTATCCTTAGATTGTGACCTCTGGTTCTGGTCTCCCCGCCATCGGGAACATCCTTCCCGCATCTAGTCTGTCTAGTCATGTTAGAATATTATAAGTTTCAATGAGATCCCCTCTCATTCATCTAAACTCTAAGAATATATGCCTAATCGACTCAATCTCTCCTCATATGTCATTCCTACCATCCCAGGTATCAGTCTGGTGAATCTTCGCTGCACTCCCTCCATGGCAAGAACGTCCTTTCTCAGATAAGGCAACCAAAACTGCACACAATACTCAAGGTGTGGTCTCATCAAGGCCCTGTACAACTGCAGCAAGACATCCTTGCTCCAGTACTCGAATCCTCTCGCTATGAAGGCCAACATACCATTTGCCTTCTTAACCGCCTGCTTAACCTGCATGCTTACCTTCAGCGACTGGTGCACAAGGACACCCAGGTCTCGTTGCACTTTCCCTTTTCCCAATCTATTGCCGTTCAGATAATAATCTGCCTTCCTGTTTTTGCCATCAAAGTGGATAACCTCGCATTTATCCACATTATACTGCATCTGCCATGCATCTGCCCAATCACCCAACCTGTCCAAATCATACTGGAGCTTCTCTGCATCCTCCTCCCAGCACACATGCCCACCCAGCTTTGTGTCGTCTGCAAACTTGGAGATATTACATCTAGTTCCCTCGTCTAGGTCATTTATATATATTGTGAATAGCTGGGGTCCTGGCACCAATCCCTGCGGTACCCCACTAGTCACTGCCTGCCACTCGGAAAAAGACCCATTTATTCCAACTCTTTGCTTCCTGTCTGCCAACCAGTTCTCTATCCAATCATTACCTTACCCCCAATCCCATGTGCTTTAGCTTTACACGCTAATCTCTTATGCGGGACCTTATCGAAAGCCTTCTGAAAGTCCAAATATACCACATCCACTGGTTCTCCCTTATCTATTCTACCAGTTACATCCTCAAAAAATTCCAGTAGATTAGTCAAGCATGATTTACCTTTTGTAAATCCATGTTGACTTTGCCTGATCCTGTCACTGTTTTCCAAGTGCTCTGCTATTACATCTTTTATAATATACATTTTCCCCACTACCGATGTCAGGCTTATTGGTCTAAAATTCCCCGTTTTCTCTCTACCACCTTTTTTAAATAGTGGGGTTACATTAGCTACCCTCCAATCCATGGGAACTGTTCCAGAGTCTATAGAATTTTGGAAGATTACCAGCAATGCAGCTATTATTTCCAGGGCCACTTCCTTTAGTACCCTAGGATGTATATTATCAGGCCCTGGGGATTTATTGGCCTTCAATCCCTTCAATTTCCCTAACACCATTTCCCAACAAATACTGATTTCATGCAATTCCTCCCTCTCATTAGACCATATGTTCCCAGACATCTCTGGGAGGTTATTTGTGTCCTCCTTTGTGAAGACAGAACCAAAGTATGTATTTAATTGGTCAGCCATTTCTTTGTTCCCCATTATAAATTTCCCTGATTCTGACTGCAAGGGACCTACGCTTGACTTCACCAAACTTTTTCTCTTCACATACCTATAGAAGCTTTTGCAGTCAGTTTTTATGTTCCCTGCAAGCTTACTCTCATATTCTATTTTCCCCCTCTTAATTAATCCCTTTGTCCTCCTTTGCTGAATCCTAAACTGCTCCCAATCCTCAGGTTTCCTTCTTTTTTTGGCCAATTTATATGTCCTCTCCTTGGATCTTATGCTATCCCTAATTTGCCTTGTTAGCCATGGTTGTATCACCTTTTTTGTTTTATTTGTATGACAAACTGTCTGTGTGGAGTTTGTACATTCTCCCCGTGTTTGCGTGGGTTTCCTCCGGGTGCTCCAGTTTCCTCCCACAGTCCAAAGATGTGTGGGTTAGGATGATTGGCTATGATAAATTGACCCTTAGTGTTAGGGGGATTAAATATGTGGGGTTACGGGGATAGGGTGGGATATGTGTTGGTGTAGGGGTTATGGGGATTGGGTGGGATATGTGTCGGTGCAGGCTCGATGGGCCGAAATGGCCTCTATCTGCACTGTGGGGTTTCTGTGATTTCTGTGACCTGTGAAACTGGGATGAACAAATTCTGTAGTTCATCCATGCAATCTTTAAATGTTTGCCATTGCCTATCCACCGTCAACCCTTTAAGTAATGCTCCCCAATCCATCCTACCCAACTCGCGCCTCATACCATTCCTTTATTTAAATTCAGGACCCTAGTCTCTGAGTCAAATACTTCACTCTCCATCTTAATGAAGAATTCTATTGGATTATGATCGCTCCTCCCCAAGGGGCCTTGCACATGAAGATTGCTAATTAATCCTTTCTCATTACATAATACCCAGTCTAACGTGGCCTGATCTCTAGTTGGTTCCTTGACATATTGGTCCAGGATACCATCCCGTATACACTCTAGGAATTCCTCCTCCGCAGTATTGTTACTAATTTGGTTAGCCCAATCTATATGTAGATTAAAGTCACCCATGATAACTGCTGTGCCCTATTGCATGCATCTCTAATTTCCCATTTAATGCCAACCCCAACCTCAGCATTACTGTTTGGGGTTCTGTATACCACTCCCACTAATGTTTTCTGCCCCTTGGTATTTCTCAGCTCTACCCATACAGATTCTACATCATCAGAGCTAATATCCTTCCTTACTATTGTGTTAATCTCCTCTTTAACCAGCAATGCTATCCCACCTCCTTTTCCTTTTTGCCTGTCCTTCCTGAATATTGAATACCCCTGGATGTTGAATTCCCAGCCTTGGTCACCCTGGAGCCATGTCTCCATAATCTCGTTAACATCTATTTGTGCAGCAAATTCATCCACCTTATTATGAATGCTCCTCGCATTAAGACACAAAGCCTTCAGGCTTGTTTTTTTAACACTCTTAGTCCTTTTACAATTATTATATACTGTGGCCCTGTTTGATTTACACCCTTGATTTCTCTGCCTTCCACTTTTGCTTTTCTCCTTCCTGTCTTTTGTTTCTATCCTTGCTTCCCTTTCCTCTGTCTCCCTGCAGAGGTTCCCAACACTTTGCCATTCTAGTTTAAACCCTCCCCAACTGCACTAGCAAACACTCCCCCTAGGACATCTGTCCCGGTCCCGCCCAGGTGCAAACCGTCCAGGTTGTACTGCTCCCACCTCCCCCAGAACCGGTTCCAATGTCCCAGGAATCCCTCCCCCTTGCACCATTCCTCTAGCCACGTATTCATCTGAAATATCCTTCTATTTCCACTCTGACTAGCACGTGGCACTGGTAGCAATCCTGAGATTACTACCTTTGAGGGCCTATTTTTTAATTTACCTCCTAACTCCCTATATTCAGCTTTTAGGACCTCATCCTGTTTTTTACCTATATCTTTGGTACCTATATGCACCACAACAACTGGCTGTTCACTCTCCCCCTCCAGAATGCCCTGCAGCTGCCCCGAGACATCCTTCACCCTTGCACTAGGGAGGCAACATACCATCCTGGAGTCTCGTTTGCGGCCGCAGAAACGCCTATCTATTCCCCTTACAATAGAATCCCCTATCACTATAGCTCTCCCGCTCTTTTTCCTCCCATCCTGTGCAGCAGAACCACCCATGGTGCCAGGGTTTTCCTCAAATGTGGTAACCAGAACTGCACGCAGTACTCTAGCTGAGGGCTAACTAGTGTTTTATACAGTTGAAGCACAACCCCCCTGCTCTTGTATTCTATGCCACAGCTAATAAAGGCAAGCATTCCGTATGCCTTCTTAACCACCTTATCTACCTGGCCTGCTACCTTCAGGGATCTGTGGACATGCACTCTGAGGTCCCTTTGTTCCTCTACACTACTGAGTGTCCTACCATTTAATGTGTATTCCCTTTCCTTGTTAGCCCTCCCCAAATGCATTACCTCACACTTCTCCAGATTGAATTCCATTTGCCACTGTTCTGCTAACCTGACCAATTTATTGATATCTCCCTGCAGTCTACAGCTTCCTTCTTCAGTATCAACCACACAGCCGATTTTAGTATCATTTGCAAACTTTTTAATAATACCCCCTATATTCAAGTCAAGATCATTGATATATACCACAAAAAGCAAGGGACCTAGTACTGAGCCCTGCGGAACCCCACTGGAAACAGCCTTCCAGTCACAAAAACACCCTTCAACCATTACCCTCTGCTTCCTGTCTCCGAGCCAGTTTTGAATCCAACTTGACACTTTGCCCTGGATCCCATGGGCTTTTAACTTCGTGACCAGTCTGCCATGTGGAACCATATCAAAAGCCTTGCTAAAGTCCATATACGCTACATCAAATGCACTACCCTCATCTACCCTCCTTGTTAGCTCCTTAAAAAATTCAATCAAGTTTGTCAGACACGACCTTCCCTTAACAAATCCGTGATGACTATCCTTGATTAATCTCTGTTTCTCTCTCCACGGATGCTACCTGGCCTGCTGAGTATTTCCAGCATTTTCTGTTGTTATTTCTTGATTAATCCGTGTCTTTCTAAATGAAGATTTATCCTGTCCTTCAGAATTCTTTCCAATAATTCTCCCACCACCGAGGTTATGCTGATTGGCGTGTAATTACTCGGTATATCCTTTTCTCCTTTTTTAAACAAGGTTACCACAGTCCTTCAGTCCTCCAGCACCAGACCTGAAGCCAGAGAGGATTGGAAAATGATGGTCAGGTCCTCTGCTATTTCCTCTTTTGCTTCGCTTAACTGCCTGGGATACATTTCATCCGGGCCTGGGGATTTATCCACTTTTAAAGCTGCTAAACCCCTTAATACTTCCTCTCTCACTATGTTTATTTCATCTAATATTTCACACTCCATCTCCCTGATAGCAATGTCTGCTTCGCCCCTCTCCTTTGTGAAAACAGATTGAAAGTATTCATTAAGAACCCTACCGACATCTCCCGCCTCCACACACACATTACCCTCATGAACTCTAATAGGTCCTACCCTTTCTTTAGTTATCCTCTTACTCTTAATATATCAAGGTTTCCCTTGATTTTACTTGCCAAGAAATGTTCATGCTCTCTCTTTGCTTTCCTAATATCCTTTTTAATTGCACCCCTGCACTTTCTGTACTCCTCTAAGAATTCTGGAGTATTTAGCCCTCGGTATCTGTCATACGCCTCCCTTTTTTTCTTTATCCTACCCTGTATATCCCTAGACATCCAGAGAGCTCTAGATTTGTTAGTCCCACCTTTTTTCTTTAAGGGCACATATTTGGTCTGAACCCTCCGGATCTCCTCCTTGAATGCCTCCCACTGCACTGACACCGATTTAACTTCAAGTAGCTGTTTCCAGTCCACTATGGCTAAATCCCCTCTGAGCTTAGCAACATTTGCTTTTCCCCAATTTAGAATTTTTATTCCTGGTCTGTCCTTGTCCTTTACCATAACCACCTTAAATCTAACTGAATTATGGTCACTAGCACCAAAATGCTCCCCTACTGATACGCCTTCTACCTTCCCAGCTTCATTCCCTTAAACTAAGTCCAGAACCATCCCCTTCCTTGTTGGGCTTGCTACATACTGGCTAAAAAAGTTCTCCTGGATGCATTTTAGGAATTCCGCACCCTCTATACCCTTCACACTAATTTTATCCCAGTTAATATTGGGGTAGTTCAAATCTCCTACTGTTACTGCCCTATAGTTTTTACACTCACCCGTGACCTCTACCACCTAGAAGCACAAGGGCAGCAGACGCATTGGAACACCTCCATTTCCAAGTCACACACCCATCCTGACTTGGAAATATATCGCCGTTCCTTTATCGTCGCTGGGTCAAAATCCTGGAACTCCCTCCCTAACAGCACTGTGGGAGTGCCTTCACCACACGGACTGCAGCGGTTCAAGGCGGCGGCTCACCACCACCTTCTCCAGGACAACTAGGGATGGGTAATAAATGCTGGCCTTGCCAGCGACGCTCACATCCCATGAATGCATAAGAAAAAAGTAGATTATACGTCTCCTTTAGTTCCGGTGATTGTAAAACTGATGCACCCCTAGAAAATAGCATTGAATTAGTTGTTCCTATTGGGCCATCATTTGCTGTAGGAGTGAATATATCAGTGTCTGTCATTAATTAAACTTGTCCCTGCACACGTAGTTTTATAAAAATTTTGCCTTGCAAGCTGTTGAAAGTGCGAGCTGATAATGGCACACCGAGGGGGAACCGAGCATCTGGGACCTGAGTGAACAGGGCAACCAACGGTGTATCTCTTTACCCAATCAGATTTCAAGATTGTGAAATTAACAGCGCAAGGACAGACAAGGAAGTGTAAGTTAGAGCGGGTGAATTCAATGTCAAATCAGGTACAGGAAGAGGAATAAAGAGAGGGAAAGAAAGATTAGATTAAGATAGAAAGAGAAAAGAGACAGAAAGGAAAAATAAAAAAAATTAATTCAAAATTTTACATTTTTAACATCTCCAACAACAATTAAAACCTGAAGGAATGTGACTCCACTCTTGTAATAGTTAACTTTCAGTGCCAGAGAGGTTGACTGGCAGTAATGAATACTTATCACGTTGATAAAAGGGTACTTAACTTGAAATGACTTGACTTAACTTTCTGTGGCGAGTTTAGTCCGTATCTACAGTGCAAATACAGCCACTTCACGGCACTCACTGCATTTTAATGGGGAGGCAGACAGCGAGATGCCGTTTTCACAAAGCGGAGTGGCGTAACTCAGACAGCAACTTTTGGATTTTTGAATTCAACCACGCATCTGCCCTCTCGCCTGAAGTTGCTGTACCATTCGCGCATAAATAACAGCGCGTGTCATTAGCCTCATCGTTACTTTGACAGAAAAATCTGGGCCAATGTCTTGTTCAGGAGAATATCAAGAACTTATGTACTAAACTACCCTCGACCTTTCTTAATCTTGTCTCCAGAGTATTTATGATTCATGTGTTACTGATCAGCATTGAAAATATTTGTGACTGAGGTACTCAGTGGACTGAACAAATCATTACTGTTAGATCACTGGCTATTTGTTTAAAATTGGTAATTGTTGTGAAAGATTAAAATATCCTCACAATACCCCAAACACACCATTAGTTTCACTTAACTTATCTAATCCCTTACAGTCAGGATGTAACGGGGGCTGTTTTGGATTTGAAGCCTTTTTTTAGGCTGATAAACCACTTCAGTGACTTCATTGCTCACTGATGCAGTCATGGGGAAAAAGGTTTTGTATGTAGGCAGCACGAAAGAACATGGGTTTCTGGTTCAGTGAGTGAATCTCATTTAATGGGACACGATCTGGTAAGGCCTGTTGCTGAGCTAATATTGGATTTTTTCGTTGTTGTTGATGTATTCGTCCTATTTATTTACACCCATTTAAACAGAGGACTGAGATCCTATCACTGCTATTCTGATACAGGTTTTAGATGGGAGGGATTTTATAAACCAAACCGATCAAGTTCATAGCTCCAAATCAATGCTTAACATAAACGAACCAACATCACTAACAAAAAAGATAATCTGGTCATTATCACATTGTTGTCTGTGGGATCTTGCTGTGCACAAATTGGCTACCGCATTTCCTACATTACAGCACTTCAAAAAGTGCTTCAGTGACTGTAAAGCGCTTTGGGATGCCCTGAGGTCGGGAAAGGCGCTATAGAAATGCAAGTCTGTCTTTTTTTTCCCCCTGGCATTTCAGATCATCAGATGTACGCATGGATGTTTGCAGTATGGAAGGCCCCTGGCAACAACAACAACAACAACAACAACTTGTATTTATATAGCACCTTTAACATAGTAAAGCGTCCCAAGGTGCTTCACAGGAATGATTATCAGACAAAATCTGACACCGAGCCACAGAAGGAGATATCAGGACAGGTGACCAAGAGCTTGGTCAAAGAGGTAGATTTTACGGAGTGTCTTAAAGAAGGAGAGAGAAGTAGAGAGGCGGAGAGGTTTAGGGAGGGAATTCCAGAGCTCAGGGCATGGAGAACCGAAGGCACCGCCGCCAATGGTGGAGTGAAGGAAATGGGGGATGCGCAAGTCAACAACTATAAACAACTCAGGTCTTTTTGCCTTGGAAGAATGCTTCATTTTATTATTTAGCTGTCTGCACTGTAACACTAATCACACACTGTAGGTTGAGCAATGTTTCTCTGCAGTGAGTACTAAGGCCTTAACGGTACATCACATTGATAAACTTTAAGAACTGCTGATGGATATTGTATTAATATAGTTACTGTGCCCAAGGTTCTCTATCTGCTATTTTAACAATATCCATTAACCCATCTAAAAAGAACAGGCGAAGGCCACTGCTAGAAATAGTGAAGAAAGCAATCCCATAATACATCTCAGCTCATTCGTTACTAATATTACACAACAAAGTTTGAGCCCGGAAATCTCCATAGCCTGTCAGCTCATGTTCACTTGCGTATCCACGATTTTCATTGCTCTACCACTGGGGGCCGTGCCTTCAGCTGTCTAGACCCTGGAATTCCCTCCCTAAAGCTCTCCATCTCTCTAGCCTCTCTCTTTCCTTCTTTTAAGATACTCCTTAAAACCTACCTCATTGACCAAGCATTGGTCACCTGTCCTAATATCTCATTATGTGGCTGAGTGTCAGATTTTGTTTGATAACGCTCCTGTGAAGCACCTCGGGACATTTTGCTATGTTAAAGGCGCTATATAAATGCACATTGTTGCTGTTGCTGTTGTTGCTGACCTATCGTCACTTATCAGCAAATTAATAATTGTCCCTGAAGGGCAACAAAGATAACAGTTAGTGACAGGCCCGAGTGCGCATTCACATAGTTAAATATGTGGGGTAGAGTCCGCAATAAAGTGATCACACATGGCTTAGAAAGGGTAGACTTGAAGGATCAAGTGGCCCTCTCTTCATGACGGGAGTAGTTTTACGAGTCTGCGCTTCTGGAAGTAGCTTTCACCCACCAGAAGCACATATGGAAATTTGGGTGTCTCCCATTCACAATTTTCCAACCGTTGGGGCAGACTCATAGGGGGGAGTTTTTCAGGGGGTCAGCGGGGGCATTTGGTGGTGGGTCGGGCGTGAAATTCTTTTTATTTTGACAGTGGGTAGAGAACCCGCTGTCAAGCCGTCGCCACACTAGTCTCCCAGATGTTGGGTCTGTCAGCACCGAACAGGCCCGACACCAAGCGGCGGGGGAGGCAATTTAAGAGCTTGTTAACAGCCTGTTAAAGAGAATTTTGAGCTCACCTTGACATTTTACAAGGTCGCCCACGGGTTCCATGCTGCTCGGGGATCACGCCAGGTTAGCAGGTCGGGAGTTGCGTTACCATGAAATGATCTCATTACTTGACAGCTGCAAATGTGCTATAAAAGCTCCCATCTCACAGCTGTTCACTTTCCAAGCTCAGAAGCTGTTGCTTACTGCATTTGGAAGGCAGATTGAGCTTTGTGCAGGTTGCAAGTGTTTGGAGTAAACTCTGTATCCAGTGTCACCTCATTGGAACAACCTCTCTCACCATTGACAGATCACTTCCGTCATCTCAACTTCACCTGCCATCAGCAGCGTTGCCCTTGAAACTATCTTACCTTGATCCTCAGAATCCCACCATGCTCAGCCCCAATACCAGCAGCACCAGGCACACCAGCAGCACCAAAAACAACACCAACCTTCTCCGCAATCAGCTGGTGCTGCACAGGACAGAGAGCATCAGCACCCGACCACATTGCTGCCTGGGACGCCAGGATGGTCTCACCATGGCCAGATTTACTTCACTTGACACTGTACACCCTGGCTGCCACATGATGTGCCAGGTTGGCATCATCCCACACCAACAACATAAAGCATCCTTACAATGTCCAATTCCTTTCATACTCATCACCATTGCGGGGGGGGGGGGGTACTGTTATGTCTGACCATTAACTGCAACTCACTAAGTCCCTTTCAAAGCTGCACACAAATCTGTCCAAGAACGCAAAGTGTTGAAAATAAAGATTTCAATGTTTGACAGCACATTAACAGAAACTTCACATGAACATTGGCTAAAACACAAAATTGCCTACCCTTGTGTGTTGTTAGTTGGTATGATTGTATAATGTAGATAGAGAGGGATGGGTGGAGGTGTAAGGTAATTTGTGTGAGTAAAGGTGTGCAGGGGTAGGGTAGGGAAGGCAGAGTGATGGGGATGTGATGAGAGGCACAGCAGGATGAGGTTGAGTGTAGCTTTGCAGTAACATTTTGTGATCTGTTGAGATCATTGAAAGGTTTGCGCCACTGCAGCCTGGTCCTCCTGACGACATCCTTTCTTGTGTCCTCCTGTGTAATGTGCAACCAGGCTGCGTTGGTCTCCTGGGGAGGTCTCTTCCGCCCATTGGAAGAGAAGAGGACCTCCCTGCGTGCTGTGACTCATTCCATTAGCATATGGAGGGAGTCATGGGAGAGCCTGGGTACAGCCCTGCACCTCTGTGCAGTGCTTGTCAGTGTTTGCAGCACCTCAATGCTGTAGAACACTGACAGCACAACTGTCAAAATCAATTTATGCATGATCCCTTTAAGGAAATTGGCTGATGACGCGTCATCAAATGACGTCAGCAGACCCCCTTCCTTCAATTGGCTGGGAACCACTCTGGGTGGGCTTAACAAGCCCAATCAACGTAAAATCACTTTGTACAGCGGGCTGGAGCCTGCAGCGAGTTTGCAACCCACCAACGACCCCGGCCGCACCGGACCCGCTGAGGGAGGGGAAATCGTGGCCATAAAATGACCCTTTGTACACTTTTGAATGTTCTAAGTGTCAGCCTTGGCTCAGTTAGTAGCACTCTTACCTCTGAATCAGAAGGTAGCAAATCGAAGCCCCACTCAAGAGACTTGAGCTCATAAACTTATCTAACACTCCAGTGCAGTACCAAAGGAGTGCTGCACTGTCAGAGGTGCAGCCTTTTGAATGAGGCATTAGAATCATAGAGTAGAATCATAGACTGGTTACAGCACAGAAGGAGGCCATTCGGCCCGTTGAGCCCATGCCGGCTCTCTGCAAGAGCACTTCAGCTAGTTCCACTCACCCGCCCTTTCCCCATAGCCCTGCAAATGCTTTTCATTTAGGTACTTATCCAATTCCCTTTTGAAAGCCATGATTGAATCTGCCTCCACCACCCTTTCAGGCAGTGCATTCCAGATCCTAACCACTTGCTGTGTAAAAAAGTTTTTCCTCATGTCGCCTTTGGTTCTTTTGCCATTCACCTTAAATCTGTGTCCTCTGGTTCTTGACCCTTCTGCCAATGGGAACAGTTTATCTCTATCTACTCTGTCTAGACCCCATTGTGATTTTGAACACTTCTATCAAATCTCCTCTCAACCTTCTCTGCTCTAAGGAGAACAACCCCAGCTTCTCCAGTCTATCAATATAACTGAAGTCCCTTATCCCTGGAACCATTCTTGTAAATCTTTTCTGCATCCTCTCTAAGGCCTTCACATCCTTCCTAAAGTGCGGTGCCCAGAGTTGGACACAATACTCCAGTTGAGGCCCAACCAGTGTTTTATGAAGGTTCCTCATAACTTCCTTGCTTTTGTACTTTCTGCCTCTATTTATGAAGCTGTAGGGGGTGGCGGGTGTGGCGCGGGCGCCCAGTCAGTTATGCCCCTGACTGTTGGTGAGCGGTTCGAATCGCTCCCACACCCCTGGGTTCTAGACACCGGACTTAGGTACAGGCGGCGATACAGAAAACTCGAGTAGACAACTGGTTTGAATGTAAGAAAACCAAGATTTTATTAAAACAGAGAATAAAACAGTCTTATGAGAAGTTCACTGGTAAACAATTACAGGCATGAACAAAATAACTATACTTATACAGGGAATGGGGAACACACGGCACAGCGAGGGAAAAACAAACTATATTAACAATCCCCTTATCCTTATCCCACCCCCTATACCTAACTAGATTAAGCTATGAGGGGCCAGAATTCATGCTCACCAATCCAAAATAAAGCCAACTGTTGGACGAATTCAGGTTTTGAGGTTTGGTCTTTGGTCCTTCTAGGTACCCCGTCGCCACGTGGTCTCCGGGCGTGGTGCTGGAACTGCTACTGCGACACACCTTCTTCTCTTCAGCTACCGTCGTCGTCTCGTCTCGATGGGTTCTCCTCTTCTTCTCCCTCGGGCGGTCGTCGGCGGTAACGTTATATTTATCGGACAGTTATCAGTCGTTACCGTTTAGATTTTACTAGCCATGCATCAAATGCCTGTATATTCGTTGTGGTGTAGACACCTGCGTTATCGCAGTGTTCAAAAAGGTGTTCGTCTTTACCGTCCTCAAGGACTTTCTTCCCCGAGCGTCAGCTTATAACTTGGCGCTCGGTTTTAATTAATATGTCTTCTGCTGCCCTTCTCTGCTCTTCGTTGGGACTACCTTACTCTTCGTCTCTACTCGTCTCGTCTCATCGGACTACTATACAAGTCCTGGGCTACCTGCTCAACTTCGTCTTGTCTCGTCGGACTACTATACAAGTCCTGGGCTACCTGCTCAACTTCGTCTCGCCCCTTTTTCTGCGGCCTGGGCGTCCCGGATGACTGGGGACTCGGGTCTCTTTCCCTTCCCCGGTAGTTGGTATGGTGTCCTTGACTGCTGAAATCACCGTGGGGAGGGAGGAGAGACCCGCCACGAGGCCAGGGCACGAGTGAGCCAAGGACCAAGAGCGAGGGCCAAGCGTAAGGGTGCCGAGCAAGAGAGAGAGAGAGGGTTGCTATCCAGGTCCTACAGTTATACCCGTTGTTTCGCTCCTTATCTGCGCGCCAAATCAGGTTAGTTCATTGTTCCAATTTTGGCGGGCTAGTTTAAATAATTGTAGCAATCTAAACTAACTGTTTTTAGATGGCTGTTTATCGCACCTAATGGCCTGATGTCCAAGCTGTATTGTTATTAATGCATCTTAATCGGCCTGTCCAGCCTCGATGGCTTCCATAAGCTGTTTCCAATTATTTATGCAGCCAGCTTGATGGCCTCAAGTATAGGCCTAACTGGTTTTGATCTGTCTACGATCTGGCTTAATGCATATTCAAAGTTCTGTGTCTGCTTTCCAAAATACAAAGTCCTTTTTCACAGAAACTGCATTTTAGGTTTCGATTTCCCCAAGAGCTGCTTGTGCTGCAGAGAGTCCAAGCTTTAAAAATCTTGCAGGCTTTTGGTCACGAGGTGCGGACGCCATCTTTTGGGTACCCTTTTTTTTAAATTTCCATGCAGGGTCCCTTTTATTAATAACCTTGGGGGAATGTGGGAATTTTGCGAATCTTACAAAGCCCAGGATCCTGTATGATATTTTAACCGCTTTCTCAACCTGCCCTGCCACCTTCAACGATTTGTGCACATATACCCCAGGTCTCTCTGTTCATGCACCCACTTTAGGATTGTACCCTTTAGTTTATATTGCCTCTCCTCATTCTTCCTACCAAAATGTATCACTTCGCACTTTTCTGCGTTAAATTTCATCTGCCACGTATCCGCCCATTTCACCAGCCTGTCTATCCCTATCTGTCTCACTGTTCACTATACTTCCAAGTATTATGTCATCTGCAAATTTTGAAATTGTGCCCTGTACACCCAAGTATAAGTCATGAATATATATCAAGAAAAGCAGTGGTCCTAGTACCGACCCCTGGGGAACCCCACTTTATATCTTCCTCCAGTCCGATAAACAACCGTTCAGCGGTACTCTCTCTTTCCTGTCACTTAGCCAATTTCGTATCCATGCTGCCGCTATCCCTTTTATTCCATGGGCTTCAACTTTGCTGGCACTTTAATAAACGCCTTTTGGAAGTCCATGTACACCACGTCAACCGCATTACCCTCATCAACCCTCTCTGGTACCTCATCAAAAAACTCAATCAAGTTAGTTAAACACGATTTGCCTTTAACAAATCCATGCTGGCTTTCCTTAATTAATCCACACTTGTCCAAGTGATCCTTAATTTTGTCCAGGATTATCGTTTCTACAAGCTTCCCCACTACCAAGATTAAACTGACTGGCCTGTAGTTGCTGGGTTTATCCTTACACACTTTTTTGAACAAGGGTGTAACATTTGCAATTCTCCAGTCCTCTGGCACCACCCATGTATCTAAGGAGGATTGGGCGATTATGGCCAGTACCTCTGCAATTTCTACCTTTACTTGCCTCAGCATCCTAGGATGCATCCCATCTGGTCCTAGTGACTTATCAACTTTAAGTACAGCCAGCCTTTCAATACCTCCTCTTTATCAATTTTTATCCCATCCAGTATCTCAACTACCTCCTCTTTCACTATGTCTATGGCAGCATCTTCTTCCTTGGTAATGACAGATGCAAAGTACTCGTTTAGTACCTCAGCCTTACCCTCTGCCTCTGTGCGTAGGTCTCCATTTCAGCCCCTAATCGGCCCCACCCCTCCTCTTACTACCTGTTTACTATTTATGTGCCTATAGAAGATTTTTGGGTTCCCTTTTATTTTAGCCGCCAATCTATTCTCGTACTGTCTCTTTGCCCCTCATATTTCCTTTTTCACTTCCCCTCTGGACTTTTTATATTCAGCCTGGTTCTTACTTGTATTCTCAACCTGACATCTGCCATATGCTTCATCTTACTCTCCAACTCTTTCATCATTCAGGGAGCTCTGGCTTTGGTTGCCCTTCCTTTCCCCCTTGTGGAAATGTACCTCGACTGTACCCGAACCATCTCCTCTTTAAAGGCATGCCATTGTTCAATCACAATGTTGCCTGCCAATCTTTGATTCCAATTTACCTGGGCCAGATCCATTCTCAACCCACTAAGGGCCAGAAATTCGGGTCCCCACGGGTGATTATGCGCTGTGTACTCACCCGTAGTGCCAACGGAAGTGCCGGTTTCACGCATGCACTGCCCATGCACTGGAAACCGGAACGTCCATTCCCTTGAAGAAAGGGGTTCGAAGGTCAACCGCGTGCGCCGGAGAGGCAGCGCGTACGCATCGAACTTCCGCTTTTTTCTCCGTTTTTCAGTGCGGGTAAGTCCCTAGCAGCTGTGCATGGAAAAGCAGGCCCAAGGCCTGCTTTTAACAAGGTAAGAGGTGAAGTAAGTAAAATTAAAACATTTTTCCCACAGGTTTATCATTTTAAAATACTTTAAAGAAAGGTAAGTTTAATTTTAGCCCCATTAAAAACTTTAATTATTTTTTCAAAAATTTAAATTTTTGTTTAAAATAGTTAATTTATGTAATTTATAGTTATTTTAAAATGTGATTTTTTTTAAACATTTACTTGAAGTTTTACTTAGGTTTTCAGGGGCTGATCTCTATTCATAGATTTGACAGGTCTTCCTGTCAAATCTATGAATGGAGATTCCCTGCTCCGATTGGCTCCCCATGGCCCACGTGATTCCCAGGGCTGCTGCGAACTAGCTGCGCCCCTGGGATACGCGTGCCCTGCGCACCGGCAGCTGGAGCAGGCACAGCAACGGAATTCAGCGCCGGCCCAGAGCATAATGGTAGGCGCGCTTCTTAAGTGCAGGTCGGGGGCTTGCGCCTGCAGGAAGCCTCCAACCGGAATTTCTGGCCAGTTATGTGAAGTTATCCACTTTGGTAGAAAAAACAGAAAGGCAGAGTATTTCCTAAATGGTGAAAGATTGGGGAATACAGATGCTCAAAGGGACCTGGGTATCATTGTACATGAGTCACTGAAAGTGAATGTGCATGTGCAGCAAGCCATTAGGAAGGCAAATGGTATAGAGTCATAGAGTCATAGAGTAATACAGCACGGATAGAGGCCCTTCAGCCCATCATGTCCACGCCGGCCATCAAGCCCTGTCTAATCTAATCCCATATTCCAGCATTTGGTCCGTAGCCTTGTATGCTATGGCATTTCAAGTGCTCATCCAAATGCTTCTTAAATGTTGTGAGGGTTTCTGCCTCCACAACCCTTTCAGGCAGAGTTCCAGACTCCAACCAACCTCTGGGTGAAAAAGTTCTTTCTCAAATCCCCTCTAAACCTCCCGCCCTTTACCTTGAATCTATGCCCCCTAGTTATTGACCCCTCTACTAAGGGAAAAAGCTCCTCAGCATCCATCCTATCTATGCCCCTCATAATGCTGGCCTTCATTACAACAGGATTTGAGTACAGGAGTAAAGAAGTCTTACTCCAATTATATAGGGCCTTGGTGAGACCACACCTGGAGTACTGTGTACAATTTTGGTCTCCTTACTTAAGGAAGGATATACTTGCCATAGAGGGAGTGCAACGAAGGTTCACGAGATTGATTCCTGGGATGGCGGGACTGTCGTATGAGAAGAGATTGAGTAAACTAGGCCTGTATTCTCTTGAATTCAGAAGAATGAGAGGGGATCTCATTGAAGCATACAAAATTATTACAGGGCTTGATAGGGTGGATGCTGGGAGATGTTTCCCTTGGCTGGGGAGTCTAGAACCAGGGGCCACAGCCTCAGGATAAAGGGTAGGCCATTCAGGACTGAGATGAGAAGAAATTTCTTCACACAGAGGGTGGTGAATCTTTGGAATTCTCTACCCCAGAGGGTTGTGGAGGCTCAGTCATTGGGTATATTCAAAACAGAAGTCGATAGATTTCTGACTAGTAAGGGCATCAAGTGATATGGCGATAGGGCTGGTGAATGGAGTTCAGGCAGAAGATCAGCCATGATCTCATTGAATGGCGGAGCAGGCTCGAAGGGCTGAATGGCCGACTCTTGCTCCTATTTCTTATGTTCTTATGTACTTAACACAGCAGTTAGTAACAGTTCTGTGAATCTAACCCATTCTTTTAGTTTTAAAATTACTTATTGAAAAGGTTTGGAAATTCTGTCATGACCACCAACACCCTATCATACAGGTCAATGCCTGGTTTCCAGGTGGCACCTGGGATGCTTTAATTTTGTGCTAATCATCTCCGGCAGGTTTATTTGGAGGTGAAGGGACACTGAAAGGCTGGCTATTTTTCAGCCCTGGTGGCTAACAGCCTTGTGGGCAACCACAGAAAGAACGTGACCACAGATAAAATAAAGATCCTGAAACCGCTATGGTCATTCTTGAATCTAGCAATTCTTTAAGCACTGCTGTATCCTTAATCTTGCATTTATATAGCGCTTTTAACATAGTAAAATATCACAAGATGCTTCACAGGAGCATTATCAGACAAAATTTGACACAGAGCCACATAAGGAGATATTAGAACAGGTGATAGGTCAGGGAAGTAGGTGTCTTAAAGGAGGAAAGAGAGACAGAGAGGTGGAGAAGTTTAGGGAGGGAATTCCAGAACTTAGGGCCTCGGCAACATAAGGCACGGACACCAATGGTGGAGTGAATAAAATCAGGGATGCTCAAGAACCATCTTCATCATTTTTATTCAGGTCCATTGAATCCAGCAAATGGTATTGACTCTGGCTGTAAGTTTCTTTCTAATACTTGTTCCTGGGATGTGGGCGTCGCTGGCAAGGCCAGCATTTATTGCCCATCCCTAGTTGCCCTCGAGAAGGTGCTGGTGAGCCGTCTTCTTGAACCGCTGCAGTCCGTGTGGTGAAGGTACTCCCACAGTACTGTTAGGGAGGGAGTTCCAGGATTTTGACCCAGCGACAATGAAGGAACAGCCGATATAAATCCAAGTCAGGATGGTGTGTGACTTGGAGGGGAACTTGGAGGTGGTGGTGTTCCCATGCGCCTGCTGCCCTTATCCTTCTAGGTCGAAGAGGTCACTGTTATGTTCATTAATAACTAGACATTCTTATTATGAACAGCTAGCTTCTAGCTAGTCATTTATTCAGTACACGTTCTCTAGGTACAGCATCTGTAGAGATTCAGCATGTGTACTTCTGTGTGCAGGCAGCCATCTTGACTACTGCCTTGTGGGTAGCCTAGTGCATCGTGGGTAGTGTAGTCTTAAACACATACAACTAAATATACAGCTGTATACAGCTCTACGGCTCCATCTAGTGTACCACTCTAGAATGACATGTTATTGATCATTACATCCCCCTTTCTTTGAGGTTAACAAAATCAATATCAATCAACTTTCAAGAAAAACGATAAAGATGATATCAGTAACACTTTTGTTAGTGCTCTATAAACATAAATATTTTCACAACAGTCAATACATTTTCAATATAGTTTTTCTTTGTACTCAAAGATTGAGTCTATCAGGCTTTTTTACTACACGTGTGGGTCTTCTCAGCACGGGTAAGTCTGATGTGTTTTCATGAGATTGTCCTGGTGGTGAATGACAAGATTCAGTTGCGGCATTGTCATCAATCTGCTCTTGGATAGTTTCTTGTGTTTTCAGGAGGGAACGGCGGTTCCTCCTGAGAATCTGTCCTTCCTCAGTTCTAACAGTGTATGACCTTGGTCGTACTTCCTCAAGAACTGTAGTTTTCCTGTTCCATGCATCTGGATCCTCAATCCTGACAACATCATCCTTTGTCAATGGTTTTAGAGTTTTGGATGACTTGTCATAGTATGATTTCTGTTTCAGCTTTAACAGTTGAAGTCTCTGTCTCAGTTCCTTACTTTGCTGTTCTTTTGCACAGCAGGGTAGTGTGGTGCGCAACTTGCGACCCATTAGTAGTTCAGCAGGTGAAGAACCACAGTCTAAAGGTAAGGCTCGGTAGCTCAGCAGGGCGAGATAAGGATCCGGCTTGCTTTCTGTCGCTTTCTTCAGTAGCTGCTTGAGAACTTGAACACCTTTCTCTGCCTTACCATTTGACTGAGCATACAAAGGACTGGATGTGATGTGCTGAAAGTCATACTGTGCTGCAAATTGTTGCCACTCCTTACAGTTGAAGCACGGACCATTGTCGCTAACGGCAATCCTGGGAATTCCATGTCTGGCGAAGATGGATTTCACATGCATTATGACACTGCTTGCTGTGGTGCTTGAGAGCAGCGCCATCTCAGGATAGTTAGAATAGTAGTCAATCACTATTAGATATTCTTTACCATTCAAATGAAAGAGGTCCATACCAACCTTTTGCCATGGTGCTGTTGATATGTCAGCTACTATCATTGGTTCCTTTGCTTGTTTGTTTTGGTGTTTCTGACATGTCTCACATTTGCCTATCATGTTCTCAATGTCCTTATTTATGCCAGACCAATAAACAGTGTCTCTTGCTCTCCTTCTGCATTTTTCAATTCCGAGGTGTCCCTCATGAATCCTTTTGAGCATGTCTTGACGTAGAGCTTGTGGAATGATTATTCTGTTCTGTTTTAGTAATAGTCCACTTACGACACTCAACTCTGACCTTATGTGATAGTATTTTGGACAGGAACCTTTTGGCCAACCATGATGAATGTTCTCTATTACTGTTTGTAACACTGTATCTTTTACTGTTTCTTCTGCTATTTGCTTTGATTTTGTGTCTGACACGGGCAGCGCAGCAGTGACCATACTCACATGAACAGCCACGTCTTCTTCAGTAGAGCTCACTTGACTCATTGTGGGTGCTCGGGATAGTGCATCTGCTAACACTATGTATTTCCCTGGTGTGTAGATCAGTTCAAAGTCATATCTTTGCAGCTTCATCATGAGTCGTTGAATCCTTGGAGACATCTCATTCAGATATTTTTTAATGATGGCAACCAGTGGGCTGTGGTCTGTCTCAGCTGTGAAGGTGGGAAGTCCATATATGTAGCCATGGAACTTTTCTAATCCAACTACCAAGCCTAGACAATCCTTTTCAATCTGGGCGTATCGACACTCAGTATCAGTCATAGACCTGGAGGCATAGGCAACAGGCTTCCAATCTTCACCCTCTGCTTGTAGCAAGACCGCGCCTAGGCCATCTTTTGATGCATCCGTTGACACTTTGATTCTCTTTGTCGTGTCAATGAAAGTGAGTACAGGTGTGGTTGGCAGCACTGTTTTAAGATTCATCCACTCTTGTTCATGTCTTTCTGTCCATGCGAACTAATTTGTTTTATGTAGCAGGTCTCGCAGACAGGCTGTCTTGGCTGACAAGTTAGGAATGAACTTTCCAATGAAGTTTATCATCCCCATGATGCGTAGCACTCCTTTTTTGTCAGTGGGTCGGGGCATGTTGAGTATGGCGTTTACTTTTTCCATATCTGGCTCTATTCCTTTACCAGATAGATTATTTCCTAGGAAAGTGACTTCCTGGATGCCAAACTGACACTTGGCTTTGTTGAGCTTCAGTCCATTCCGGCGTATGCTCTGTAGCACTTTAGTCAGTCTCTCATTGTGTTCTTTCAGTGTGGAGCCCCAGATGATGATGTCATCAACATAGACACAAACACCTTCCAGACCTTCAATTATGTGTTCCATCGCTCTATGAAAGATTTCAGATGCAGATATTATCCCGAAAGGCATTCTGAGGAAACAATACCTGCCAAATGGTGTGTTGAAGGTACAGTATTTGGTGCTCTCTTCATCCAGTTTTAGTTGCCAAAATCCTTGTGAGGCATCGAGCTTTGTAAAGTATCTGGCACCTGACATTTCACTGGTGATTTCTTCTCACTTGGGAATCTGGTAGTGTTCACGTTTTATGTTTGCATTTAAGTCCTTTGGATCCATGCATATTCTTAGATCATTGTTCTTTTTCTTTACACATACCATGGAGTTAACCCAGTCTGTTGGCTCTTTGACTTTCCTGATGACTCCTAGTGTGGTCATTCTGTCCAGTTCTTTCTTGAGCCGGTCACGCAGGGGTGCTGGAACTCTTCGTGCAGCATGTACCACTGGCTGAGCATCCTCCTTTAGCTGGATCTTGTATGTGAATGGTAGAACTCGAAATCCTTTGAACACATCCTGGAAATTATTTACTACAGAATCCACCGAGTCATCTGGTCTGTATATGGCACAGTTTATACGGTAGACTCTCTTGACCAGTTCTAAGTCCTCACAAGCTTTGTCACCCAGTAGTGAATCAAGTCCTTCACCACAGCAGAAAACATGAGATGATGCACTTTGTCTTTGACTGTCACTTTAAGTCTGCATACACCTAAGCTATTTATTTTCTGTCCATTATAGTCCTTCAGTAGTACTGACTTTTTCTGTATTTTGGGCTTTTCTTTCATATTTTTAATGTCACTCATACTGATTAAGTTTGCTTTTGCCCCAGTGTCTAGTTTCAATGTAATTAATGCTCCATTTACCTGCAGTGGGATCGTCCATTTGTCCTCTTTTACTGCATTAATTTTATGTCCAGCATTGTCCATATCTGAGGGCTGCACATTTTCTGTGTCATTTTTGACATTGTCACATGACACCATTCGTACAAAAAATGTCTCACTTAAATCAGTGTCCTCTATCACATTGACTTGGACTTGTTGCCCTTTCTTTGTTTTTACTTTTGAAAAGCATTGTTTGGCAAAATGATTCTTTCCATGACATTTTGTGCACATTTTTCCAAACGCTGGGCATTGTCTTAACTGGTGTTTGTAACCACAGCGTTTACAATTAAAAATTCCTTCCTCCGATTGCTTTTCATTTCTGTTCTGCCCATGTTTCTTCCCTTTGTAGGACACAGCACAGACAGCAGCACTTACTACAATCGCATCATCATTGATTTCACTGAAAGTCTTCGCATGCTTTTGAGCTAGCTCGCTGGCTTGGCATATTGTCACAGCATTTTCCAATGTTAGTTCGGTTTCTCTCAACAGACGTTCCCTGACCTTTTTATCCTGAATACCAAACACAATCTGGTCACGAATCATGGATGCTTTCAGTTCAGAGAAATTACATGTCTGTGCTTTCAGTTTCAGATCGGTCACAAAGCTATCAAAAGTCTAATTTTGCTGGTGTGTCCTTGAATGGAACACGTAACTTTCATAGGTTTCATTCTTTTTGGGAGAACAATGTGTATCAAATTTCTTTAGCACATCGTCTAATTTTTCTCTGTTCTCCTCTGGGTTGAATACAAATGTATTAAATACCTCTATTGCCTGTGGGCCTGCAACCGTGGGCAGCAACGCTATTTTCCTTGCGTCTGGCTTCGTACCGAACCCGATGGCAGCAATGTAGAGTTCGAATTGTTGTTTGAAAGTCCGCCAATTGTCGTCGACATTTCCCGTGAGATTCAAAAACTCCGGTGGCTTCAAATTCTCTATGTCGCGTTTCACAATTTTTAGCAGATCCTCACCCCACTCCTGGTACCATGTTATGTTCATTAATAACTAGACATTCTTATTATGAACAGCTAGCTTCTAGCTAATCATTTATTCAGTACACGTTCGCTAGGTACAGCATCTGTAGAGATTCAGTATGTGTACTTCTGTGTGCAGGTAGCCATCTTGACTACTGCCTTGTGGGTAGCCTAGTGCATCATGGGTAGTGTAGTCTTAAACACATACAACTAAATATACAGCTCTATACAGCTCTACAGCTCCATCTAGTGTACCACTCTAGAATGACATGTTATTGATCATTACAGTCGCGGGTTTGGGAGGTGCTGCTGAAGAAGCCTTGGTGAGTTGCTGCAGTGCATCTTGTAGATGGCACACACTGCAGCCACGGTGCGCCGGTGATGGAGGGAGTGAATGTTTAAGGTGGTGGATGGGGTGCCAATCAAGCGGGCTGCTTTGGCCTGGATAGTGTCGAGCTTCTTGAGTGTTGTTGGAGCTGCACTCACCCAGGCAAGTGGAGAGTATTCCACCACACTCCTTACTTGTGCCTTGTAGATGGTGGAAAGGCTTTGGGGAGTCAGGAGGTGAGACACTCACCGCAGAATACCTAGCCTCTGACCTGCTCTTGTAGACACAGTATTTATGTGGCTGGTCCAGTTAAGTTTCTGGTCAATGGTGACCCCCCCACAGGATGTTGATGATGGGGGATTCGGTGATGGTAATGCCGCTGAATGTCAAGGGGAGGTGGTTAGCCTCTCACTTATTGGAGATAACCATTGCCTGGCTCTTGTGTGGCGTGAATGTTACTTACCACATAATGGTCCATACTTGAATCATATTTGAATAATATTTTTAGGGATGGTGCCTTTCAGTCCCACACATGACATCACTCTTTTCCTGAATTTCGTGGATGAGAAGCATCTAATTTAGCAGCTGTCCTTCTGGCAGGCCACATTTTACAGGTACATTGAAGTGTTTGGCGTATTCTCGCTGCACAAATGCAGAGGTTTAAATGCCTGTTAAATCAATTTAAATGATGTTCAATGGTCTATTTCATCCCACACTCCATTGGGCAGCTTGCTGTGCAGACCAAAGATTGGTTGGTTGCAAAAGAACAGCAACATGGGGGTAAACAGGATGATGAAAAAGCTTTAGTGTTTCACAGCTAGCCCTCGAGTAATACACCAATGTAATTTCTAGGCTTGTATCACACTGAACATAGCAGCATCAATTAAATAGAAGGGACAAGAGCGGTTGTGACAGAGAGAGACGTCTCGAGACTAGAGGTGACAGAGGATTTGCTTTTGGACGACAAGGTTCAGAGTGCAAGGGGGTGTGTAAGTAGAACATCCCCAGATATGGGGACAAGACTATTTAAGTCTTGGGCAAATTTGGGTTTTATAGGGCGAATGAAGGTTATCAATGTAGAATGGAACCACCAGCAACAATAACAACAACTTGCATTTACATAGCGCTTTAATGTAGTAAAAAGTCCCAAGGCGCTTCACAGGAGCGTTATCAGACAGAATTTGACACCGAGACACATAAGGAGATATTAGGACAGATGACCAAAAGAGGTGGGCTTTAAGGCCAGTCTTAAAGGAGGAGAGCGAGGTAGAGAGACAAAGAGGTTTAGGGAGGGAATTCCAGAGCTGAGGGCCAAGGCAGCTGAAGGCACGGCCGCCAATGGTGGGGCGGAAAAAATCGGGGATGCGCAAGTGGCCAGAATTGGAGGAGCGCAGATATCTCGGAGGCTTGCAGGACTGAAGGTGGCTACAGAGATAGGGAGAGGCGAGGCCATGGAGGGATTTGAAAAGAAGAATGAGAAATTTAAAATTGAACCAATGTAGGTCAGCGAGCTCAGGGGTGATGGGTGAATGGGTCGAGAATGGACTGAGAGAGATCAGATATCAAAAGGACTACATTTCTAAGCTGTATGTCACCTCGTCCAATGCTAGCAGAGTCCGATTTAGCTGAACATGAAAATATCCGTGACTTTAATTTTAACTTCCGGACTTAATGGCACCTTTTTTGGATTTGTTCTAATGAAACACTGAATTTTGATCCTAGTGAATACATTATATATCTGTATTCATTCCACGAGAAAATTAGTTGTAGTTATTATCTCTGTTGTGCTGCTAGCATTTTTTAATGAACTAAATGCAAATGTCGTTATATTTTTGTAATTCAGATATTTTAATTCTGGTGATTAATTATTTGTTATATTGCATGCTATTAAAACTCCTACAAAGTTTCAATTAAAGGTTCCATCTTTTGTTGGGATAGCACTTTAATAGAAAGTACGAATACAGCCAATCCACTGCTAAAAGACATAAAGGTGCATTTTTTTTCAGACAAGAAGAGAAGGTTTCTCTCTGGCTCCCTCTGCCGGGATTGATATCTTGGCACAGTCACAGCTTCATGAAGTGCCATGGCAACCCACTCCTCCCACCCCCTCAACTCCCCCATCAGTCCACATGGTTCTCCAAGTACCCCTCTGTAATGTATGTAATGTATATATACCTTAAGGGAGAGAACTACTTTTTACAGCTCCTGTATACTGTAGTACCGGCAGTGACCACACCTGTATATAAACCCTGAGTAGTGATCTGTACAGTTAGTTCTAGAGTAACCCTCATTCAGTAAACACCTGTTGAATCGTTCCCTGCAGTCTGATTATTGAAGGACACAACATTAACATACACTGATCTAACACTGGCGACGATGCAGATTCAAACCTACCTGCAACTCTGCATCACCTCCCAGGGATTCGCTCCTGGAGAACAGTGGAAGGAGGTCAAGTCCAAAAGCATGGGCGTCGACCACGGGCAACCGCCCAGTCATCCAGCAGAGATTTGAGCATCGCAGGGGAGGCTGTCGAGAGCCAGGCTTGGATTTCCAGTCACGGTGGTCCAGCGAAACGGGCTGGCAACAGGTACTGCGCAGACCCTTCCCGGACAGCGGTGGCTAGAGCCCGACCGAGCGGCACAGAAAAAGGCCGAGCAGCGTCGACGGGGGAGAGTGAGAGGGCAGAGCGCACAGGGCGCAGCCGGTGTTCAGGACCGAGCGGCGTCAACGGGGAGAGAGACGAGAGAGAGCAGAGCGCAGCCGGTGTTCAAGGGCCGAGCAGCATCAACGGAGGAGAGGGGCGCGCAGGAAAACGCGAGGGGCTGCCATTGCCACGAGGACCGCAGAAAGCGGCATTGGCAGCAGCGCAAGAGCAGTGCACAAAACCCACAGGGCGTCGCCATTTGCCATGAGGAACGCCGAGAGCGGTGTTGGCAGCAGCGCGGGAGACGCCATTTTAAGCCACAGCGGGGAAGAAAGGAAAGCGCAGGAGACGCCATTTTAAGCCAGTCTAACCACACCCAAAAATGCCGAAGAGTGGCAGTATCACAGCGTTCGACAATGAAGTCGAAGGTTGGACGACATATGTCGAACGCATAGAAGTATACTGCAAGGCGAATGAAGTGCCAGATGACAAGAAAGCGCTGGTATTGTTGAATTCAATGGGTGCAAAAACGTATGGCTTACTACGAAACCTAGTAACCCCAGAGAAGCCAGTAGAAAAGGATTTTGAAAACATAGTGTCAATCCGACAGGACCACTTAAACCCCACACCGCTGCTGATAGCAGAAAGATTTAAGTTTCACTAAAGGAACCAGCATGAAGATGAAAGTAATGCTGAGTATTTAACGGAACTGCCCAAGCTATCGAATCACTGCCAGTTTGGAACGGGACTAGCAGATACTTTAAGGGACAAGTTTGTGTGTGGGCTTCAAAGTGAAGGAACCCAGAAACGGCTTCTATCAGAAAAGGATCTTACGCTGGACAAGGCTTTCAGCATTGCAGGATCACATGAAGCAGCCGCATGGGGCGCTGCAGAGATACAATGGAGACCGCAAGAATATGGCACAAATGAAATGTCATACGGAACAGTGAAGTGCTATCGCTGCGGCAGAACAACACATGACCATAATGATTGCTGGTTCAAGGACAAAGTGTGTAGACAGTGTGGAAAAGTAGGACACATAGCAAGAGTCTGCAGGTCGGGAAAGAAAACCAGCAGCAAGAAATCTCCACAGGAGAAGTACAAGAAGGTACATAAGGTGACAGAGAGTAGTTCAGACGAACAGAAAAGTGATACAGACTCCGGAAGCAAGGAGCTGGGTTGTCTGAAACTACATAATGTGATCAAAGCGTATGAATCCCCAAACTATCTGGGTCACGCTCAAGATAGCAGGAGTCCAAGTGAAAATGGAATTGGACACAGGATCAGCCCTAACAGTCGTAAACCGAAGGGACTACAAGCGGCTATTCTCACATATATCCTTGAGAGATACAAAGATTGTCTTGAAGACGTACACGGGGCAAAAAGTCTACCCCAAAGGAAAAATAAGGGTGAACGTTATATATAACGGCAAGGAAACACCAAAAATGGACCTATATGTATTGCCAGATGGAGGACCACAACTACTAGGATGTGAATGGATCCAAAAGATACAGCTAGATTGGCATTCCATACAAGCACTGACTGTAGATGCCAAAAAGGATGACGACGTCACACCTGGACAACTGTCAAAAATGCTAACTGACGCACAAGAAGTGTTCCAGCAGGGACTCGGAACACTAAAAGGCATTACAGCAACGATCAAAATAGAGGAAAATGCAAGCCCAAAGTTTTTTAAGGCCAGACCGGTACCTTATGCGATCCGCCCAGCCGTCGAAGCAGAGCTGGAAGGTTTGGAACGTTCAGGAGTACTGTCCAAAGTGGACTGGAGCGAGTGGGCTACACCCATCGTTCCTGTAATGAAGAGGTCATTGAGTAATACGCCTGGGGAACCAAAGAAGTTTCGCATCTGTGGGGACTTTAAGGTGACAGTGAACCCAGTCCTTTACACTGTACAATATCCGCTTCCGTGGATTGAAGATATTTTTGCCTCGCTATCTGGAGGGAAACGCTTCACTAAGATTGATCTGGCCCAGGCGTACCTGCAAATGGAGGTAGAAGAAGCCTCGAAACAGTACCTCACGATCAACACTCATAAAGGTCTCTACCAATACAAACGGCTGGTGTTCGGGGTAGCATCAGCTCCGGCTATTTGGCAAAGGGCAATGGAACAAGTCCTGCAAGGAATTCCAGGGACCCAGTGTTATTTGGACGACATCCTGGTCACGGGCGAAAATGACAGTGATCACCTCGCCAACCTGGAGCAGGTGCTCACTAGATTGAAGGAATATGGGCTCCGAGCTAATCGCCACAAATGTGAGATTTTCCAGAAGCAGATCTCGTATTGTGGCCACGTTATTGATAAAGAGGGGTTACATAAGTCCTCTGAAAAGATTGAGGCAGTAGTCAAGGCTCCAGCACCGGAAAATGTGTCACAACTGAGGTCGTTCCTCGGGCTGGTGAACTACTACTATAAGTTCTTGCCGAATTTGTCTACCATACTACACCCACTGAACACCCTACTGCAAACGGGGGTACCATGGAAGCGGAGTGACGAATGTAAACGAGCTTTCCAGAAGAGCAAAGCATTGATCACATCAAAAGAGGTGTTGGCTCATTTCAACCCAGCACTACCAATTCGGTTGGCGTGTGATGCATCACCCTATGGCATTGGAGTGGTGCTGTCGTGCAAATTCCCGGATGGCTCAGAGAGGCCAGTAGCCTTTGCGTCTCGGTCACTAACCTCAGCCGAGCGTAACTACGCCCAGATTGACAGGGAGGCCCTCAGCCTAGTGTGGGGAGTGAAAAAGTTCAATCACTATC
Organism: Somniosus microcephalus; assembly: GCF_052327205.1. Taxonomy (NCBI): domain Eukaryota; kingdom Metazoa; phylum Chordata; class Chondrichthyes; order Squaliformes; family Somniosidae; genus Somniosus; species Somniosus microcephalus. Next base: position 25,293,687 of record NC_140993.1, on the reverse strand, counting down.
TGCACGGGAAGAAGTTCACCTTGCTGACTGACCACCAACCACTTGTCTCCATCTTTAATCCAAAGAAGGGCGCTCCGGTGATGACTGCACAACGGCTACAAAGATGGTCCCTTTTTCTAGGGGCGCACTAATATGAAATTGAGTATAATGAAACAGCATGGAAACGCTGATGGGCTATCACGCCTGCCACTGCCTACTGCGGAGGAAGCACCAGCAGTGGATCCTGTCGAAATATTTCATTTGACTGTAATTGAATGCTTGCCAGTAACTAACGCTGGTATAGAGAAGGAGACCCGAAATGACCCAACACTGTCTCGGGTATATTATTTGACGGTGAAGGGATGGCCAGCACATGGCGACTCACTGTTGCCAGCATTCTCATCCAGAAGAGAACAGCTGTCAGTATGCCAGGGGACCTTGATGTGTGGATCCCGAGTGGTAATTCCACCCAAGTTAAGGGAGAGAGTGCTCAATGAGCTTCACGAAGGTCATCTGGGAGGGGTGAAAATGATAACCCTTGCTAGGGCTTATGTGTGGTGGCCGGGGATCGATCAGCAAATCGAGGACCTGACTAAGAGCTGCTCAGGATGCCAGAAGGTCCAAAATGCACCACCACATGCCCCTATACACCCATGGGAGTAGCCCTCATCTCCATGGCAACGGGTGCATATTGATTTTGCTGGTCCATTCATGGACTCAATGTTTTTAATAGCCGTGGATGCGCACTCAAAATGGCCTGAGGTGATCAAAATGTCCTCCACCACCACGGAGAAAACTATTGCAGTCCTATGGACCATTTTTGCCAGGAACGGCTTGCCAGAGCAGATTTGCTCTGATAACGGACCACAGTTTGTGTCCGAAGAGTTTCGAAGATTTATGAAAAGGAATGGGGTAAGGCAATACACATCCGCCCCGTATCATCCAGCCACAAATGGATTGGCTGAGAGATTCGTATAAACCTTTAAAAAAGCAGTAAATGCCATGTGCGATGACGACATTCCACTGCAGCATAAGGTGGACAATTTCCTGTTAGCCTACAGAAATGCGACACATGCAGTCACCAACCAGGCCCCGGCCATGATGTTCTTTAACCGAAGGTTGAGATCTCGTCTGGATTTGCTCAGACCAAATGTACGAAGAGATGTTGAGAGTAAGCAATTCCAGCACATCAATGAGAAGCCAACAAGGAGCTTCAATGTAGGGCAACCAGTCTTGGCACTCGACTACCGAACAGAGAAATGGCAACCAGTGTTGTGTATGTACCTTTAAGGGAATAACTTGTCTTAGACTGCAGTACCAGCAGTGAACACCCCTGTATAAAAGGCCCTAGCAGGCTTCTGTAGTTTCAGTTTCAAGCTGCCTCTTGTTCAGTAAAGTACCTGTTAAACTGTTCTCCTGAAGTCCGTGTATTATTGAGGCGCCGACTTTACAGTGGCGATGAGTAAGTTCGAATTCACCTGCAGTGTGGCATCATCTCACGGGGATCTCGCCTGAAAGGAAGGTCCTGGAAGGTCGTAGTCTGAGCAACGGGCGTCGACCGAGGGCAACCGCCCAAAGAATCCATCGGTGTTTGGAGAATTGCGGCGGAAACTGTGGTTCCAGTGAATCGTGCTGGTAGCAGGTAGCGCGCTGACCCTTCCGGACTGCGGCGGGCTCAAGCTCGATCGAGCGGCTCTACAAATCGGGCTGCGCAGCATCGCCGGGAAAAGAAAACAAGAGAGAGAGGGTGGAGCGCACAGGGCGCGGTCGGTGCTCGAGAACAGGACAGCGGAGAGAAACTAAACGGGGGGGGAAGGAAAGCGAGACGCGCCGAAGCTGCGGGTCACCGCCATTACCCCGTAGAACGCTAGGAGCAGCGTGGCAGTAAGGGGAAGAAGCAAAAGCGTGGGAGGCGCCATTTTATCCCGTTGGGGAAGAAGCAAGAGCGCGGGAGGCGCCATTTTATTCCATTGGGGAAGAAGCAAAAGCGCGGGAGGCGCCATTTTAAATCGCCCAAGATGCCGAAAAGTGGCAGTGTCACTGCTTTCGACAACAAGGTAGAAGACTGGCCCGCGTATGTAGAAAGAATTGAAGTGTACTGCAAGGCAAATGAGGTGGCCGATGGAAAGAGGGCATCGGTATTATTAAATCTGATGGGTGCAAATACGTACGGCCTATTGTGGAATTTAATTACCCCAGCTAAACCAATGGAGAAAAGTTTTGAGGAGATTGTTCATATCTTACAGTAACACCTAAGCCCTACACCACTGCTGATAGCAGAAAGATTCAAGTTCCATAAAAGAAACCAGCACAAAGATGAGAGCAATGCTGACTATCTTACGGAACTACGCAAGTTATCGAAGCACTGCCAGTTCGGAGCAGGACTGGCAGACACCTTACGGGATAAGTTTGTCTGCGGGCTCCAGATTGAAGGAACCCAGAAATGACTACTTTCAAAAAAGGACCTGACGCTAGAACAGGCTTTCAGCGTGGCAGTATCCTACGAAGCAGCAGCATGGGGAGCTGCAGAAATACATCAGAAACCAGAAGAATACAGCGCTAACGAAATGGCGTATGGAGCCAAAAAGTGCTATCGCTACGGCAGAACAACCCATGAGCAGAAGGACTGCTGGTTTAAAGACAAAATATGCAGGCAATGCGGGAAGATGGGACATATAGCAAGAGTCTGCAGGTCGGGAAAGAAGACCAACACGACAAGAACTACTAAGGAACAGTACAGGAAAGTAAAGAAACTGACAGATAGTAGTTCAGAAGATCAGGAGAGTGATAAGGACGCCGGGAGCAGGCGACTAAGTTGTTTAAAGCTACACAACGTGATCGCAAAAGAAGATCACTGAACCATTTGGGTCACCCTCATGATAGCAGGGTCCCCAGTGAAGATGGAATTGGACACAGGATCAGCCCTAACTGTCATGAATCGATGAGACTATGAGCGGCTATTCTCACACATACCCTTAAAGGACACGTCCATTGTATTGAAGACATACACGGGGCAAAAGGTCTACCCCAGAGGAAAAATAAGGGTGCCAGTTGAATATAACGGAAAGGAAACACAGAAACTATACATGTATATACTACGAGATGGAGGACCACCATTATTGGGATGTGAATGGATCCGAAGACTACAATTGGATTGACATTCCATTCTGGCACTAACTGTGACTGAAAATAAGATGATGATGTCGCACCTGGACGTCTGTCACAAATTCTATCTGACGCGGAAGAGGTGTTCCAACAAGGACTTGGGACTCTAAAAGGAGTAAAGGCAACCATAAAGATTGAGGTTAACGCAACCCCAAAATATTTCAAGGCCAGACCGGTGCCATACGCGATACGCCCAGCTGCGGAAGCTGAACTGGAGAGTCTGGAGCAATCGGGGGTGCTGTCTAAGGTGGACTGGAGCGAGTGGGCCACACCCATCGTTCCTGTAATGAAGAAAGCATTGAGCAGCACGCCTGGGGAGCCAAGGAAGGTTCGCATCTGTGGGGACTTCAAGGTGACTGTGAACCTAGTCCTGCACACAGTACAGTACCCGCTTCCGCGGATAGAAGATATTTTCGCCTCACTATCTGGAGGGAAACGTTTTACAAAGATTGACCTGGCTCAAGCATATCTACAAATGGAGGTGGAAGAAGCATCTAGGAAATACCTCACGATAAACACTCACAAAGGCCTATACCAGTACAATCGACTGGTATTTGGGGTAGCATCGGCCCCGGCTATGTGGCAGAGGGCAATGGAACAAGTCCTGCAAGGGATCCCGGGGACCCAGTGTTATTTGGACGACATCCTGGTTACGGGCGAAAATGACAATGAACACCTTGCCAACCTGGAACAGGTGCTCACGAGATTGCAGGAATATGGGCTACGAGCCAACCGTCCCTAATGCGAGTTCTTCAGGAGACAAATCTCGTATTGTGGCCACATGATTGATGAGGAAGGGTTGCATAAGTCGCCGGACAAGATTGAGGCTGTAGTCAAGGCTCCAGCACCAGAAAATGTGTCGCAACTGAGGTCGTTCCTGGGATTGGTGAAATTGTAAGGATTTCGGGGGCTTCTTTTAAACTGGTTTAAGGTAATCTACCTGGCCAGCAGTCTTTTTGCTGCTGCACTCTAGACCAATTTACAAACAGCGGTTTCGAATCGCTACCCCTCCTTTAGTTCTGAGTGGAGGAACTTATAATTAATGATATTAAAACGGAACACGTGGTTTGGATGAGAGAAAAAAATCAAGCTTTATTAACTAAAAGAAACTACAATCACAATATCAAACTATCCCACACGAACACAGTAAAATTGTAAAACTATATATCAAGGGGGTACACACGGCAAAAACGAGGGGTACAATGGCTACAATGTATTTAAACAATCTTAGCAATTCCCTTAAATCACCATCCCCCCTTAACTCCTGCTAGGTTGCCTTGTGTGGAGTCAGAAACTCTGCCGACATGTGGTCCAGCGAAGAGAGAGAGAGAGAGAGAGAGAGAGAGAGAGAGAGAGAGAGCTCACCTATGTTCCCAGGAAGTCAAGAGCCAAGAGTCAAGAGCTGGCTTCAGCATCTATCTTTATACCTGGTGAGCCCCCCTGCCATTCTGCCTTGCAAGGGCTGTGTGCAAAAATTCCCCACCCAAAAGGGTCGAAAGCTGTGATAGGCTAACTCAAAGTGGTTAGATTGAGTTAATGTGATTTTCAGAGCTCCCTGTGCTGAAACAAAAGGGAGATACATCTGCTCCATTGTCCAGTACTGGGTGATTTAAAAATCCTTTCAAGTGTTAACGCTTCCCATTTAAGATACAAAAGGTCTCTTCTGCAGTTTAGATGTCCTTTGGATCCACTCGACATACAAACAAATGCTAATAGCATTCAGTTGTTTTGTAAACAAAGCAATGTCCTTTGTCTTCATTGAACCTTACTTCCAGACACAGAAAGCTGCATTGCAAACCTCTTTTGTCATTCGGCCATGTGGTGTGACAGCCATTTTATCCCTGGAAATTTAAAAAGCACATTGCCCAGGGATACTTTAATCAAAAAACATGAATCTTCAGAACTGTAAATTATTGCGAATTCTTACAGTCCGCCCTTGGATACTTCCAGCTTGCTTGTAGTATCCTCTTGAAGAAATGAGCAATAATTTCTGACCCCCCACAAACAACCATCCCCTGTATTTACCTAATAGCTATCTGCCACTGATCCCCGTCCTGTCTATTCCCCTTAAATTCAAGAAAAAAAACCATGGTACGGTAGGCATCTTACAGATACTTCAGTTTTCACTAAGGGGTCACATACCCCTACACGCTTGTAAAATTATATAGTGTAAACCAAATTTACAATCACCTTTTTTTTTACATCATAAGTTATTACAAAATGTTGCAATCTTAGTTACACAATGTACTCAAAAATTATCGCAAGCACAGAGAGGGTCCTACGCCTCTGCTCAACTTGGAGTTGTCACAAACTGGTCCCAAGTACGGAGAGGACCTCACGCCTCTGCTCAACTTGGGGCTGCAACACAAAATACAAAAAATCATTAAACAACATGCTTAAATGAACCCCGATCATCACGTGCCGATGATGGGTCGCGAAATTCGAGTGGGCATTGCTCCTCCCACTCGGGCAGTAAAAGTACCTTCCACCCCCCTTTGATCAGCTTAAACTTTAAAACAGGCAAAATGGATTTTGCGACCAGCCTGCTCCGCCAGCCCCGAGCCGTTCCCTTGTCCTTTTGTGGAGGCGGGGTACCCCTCACGTTTAAAATTACCTTCCACAGACCGAGACCGGGGAGTATGGGATCTCATGACTCCCAGTCCCTCCCCCTCCCGTCTTCCCTCGACTGGCTGCAGAAAATGATGGGTGCCTGTGTGGCGGCACTCCCTGGCCCCACACCGATCCGGCCACCCACTCATCCTTCCCAGCCACAACTTATTGCCCGTGGGCCCCCGGGTGAGTTCCTCCCTCCCCCGACCGCACCCACGCGACTCTTGGGCCTCCCCCTCCTCTATAAAATCATTCCCGGGCCATCACCACCCACCCCCGGGGAACGCGTCCCTATGACCAGGCGCCCGCGCTTCCCCATCGTGACTCCTCAACAGCGAGGTCTCCCGCACGTGAACTTCGGTCAGGATAGTACTGGGTTGGGGGCCATGCCCCACCCAGCTGGGGCCATCTCCTCTCCGTAGGAGGAGTAGGCAAGTTCCTCCGGACTCTGTCCGGTTTTTCCTGAAGATCGCTGCGGGGTCTCCTGGATTCGTCCAGTGGTGAGGTGATCCCCAACATTCCGTATCTTCATTCGATGTCCAGCTCGGGCTGGGCGAACATGGCTGCTTCATTTTCCCATCTCCTGCAAAAACTTAAAAGGACATGCAGCCAGGTCTCACTGACCTGCTGCCTTAGGTGGAGACATGGTCGGGTCCCTCGACCTCGGACCAAAACACAAACATTTGGCACACATGTGCACTTAAACTCTTTAAACTTACTTAAAACTAGTTAAATAAAAATCATTACACCTTATCAAGCTTTATACACACATAGCTATGATACAAATGCCGCCCGTCTCCGGACGGCCAGTCTAATTTCTGGCACTGTTGCAGATTGCTGCTGGCTGCAGCGAAGCTGGTCTGCCTCCTGTCTCTGGTCCCCCGCAGCTTATGGCTGTTGAGTGGGGGCCTCTGTTCTCTGGCTTTTTCCTGGCTCGGGAAACCGTCCTACTCCACTGTAAAGTGGGTGACCATGCTTTCTTAGGCTGGGGCACCCGCTGAGACCTTCTGAGGGGTGTCTCTCTGGGGGAAACTTTGGCTGGCAGACCCTGAGCTTGGGTCACAGCCCCAGCTGGCTGGGAACCTTCTCCCCCATGTCCAAATAGCCCGCACTGTATAATATATCTGGAAGCCTGCTGGTACAAATCTCTCTATCCTGATCCAAAACCTGGTGTCAGCTCCCTCCCTATGTCTCCTACCACCCCATTGTCCACCCCTCCTCGCTGCCAGAGCTCCTCAAGACCCGGAGCTGTGGGCTGCTGTCTTGGGATCTCTAATTCCCAATCCAGCACCGTTCTGGGTGTTGCCTGTGGGATGGTTCTACTTGGGCTGCCAGTAAAATCCAGCTGACCTGCCTTCGGGCTGATCATGCAAATCATTCCCCTTGCTGCCTTTAAAGCCACGTTAAGACTTTCTATCTCTGCCCTACAGGGGCCATGATCTGCTTCACCAAACCTGGCATTCTCTTCCCGCAGTCTCATCTCACTGTCCCTCGCCTCTGTGACTTCCTGCACAAGGCGCTCTATAAATGCCTGGCATTTCGTGACCTCTAGTGTGAGGCGTGCATTCTCTTCCCGCACCCTCATACCACTAGCTCTGGCCTCTTTAAACTCCTCCTGCTCTCCCATCACACCCAGCCACCTATTCCCCGATAGGTGAGCCTACACGCTGCTGCTAACATCCGCAGGGCTACCCACATACTGAAAACGGGAGAAACAAGAGCTGATGCTTTCACCAGATCCAGACCACTTATTAAATCAAAAACTGCCTCCACTCCTACCTGGCTCGCCATTGTAAGGATTTCGGGGGCTTCTTTTTAACTGGTTTATGGTAATCTACCTGGCCAGCAGTCTTTTTGCTGCTGCACTCTAGACCAATTTACAAACAGCAGTTTCGAATCGCTACCCCTCCTTTAGTTCTGAGTGGAGGAACTTATAATTAATGATATTAAAACGGAACAAGTGGTTTGGATGAGAGAAAAAAATCAAGCTTTATTAACTAAAAGAAACTACAATCACAATATCAAACTATCCCACACGAACACAGTAAAATTGTAAAACTATATATCAAGGGGGTACACACGGCAAAAACGAGGGGTACAATGGCTACAATGTATTTAAACAATCTTAGCAATTCCCTTAAATCACCATCCCCCCTTAACTCCTGCTAGGTTGCCTTGTGTGGAGTCAGAAACTCTGCCGACATGTGGTCCAGCGAAGAGAGAGAGAGAGAGAGAGAGAGAGAGAGCTCACCTATGTTCCCAGGAAGTCAAGAGCCAAGAGTCAAGAGCTGGCTTCAGCATCTATCTTTATACCTGGTGAGCCCCCCTGCCGTTCTGCCTTGCAAGGGCTGTGTGCAAAAATTCCCCACCCAAAAGGGTCGAAAGCTGTGATAGGCTAACTCAAACTTGCAGCACTCCATTCTCTTAGATCCAACCCTGACATTGTCATTAAACCCGCTGACAAGGGTGGTGCTGTTGTTGTTTGGCGTACTGACCTCTACCTAGCGGAAGCTGAACGCCAACTCTCCGACACCTGCTCCTACCTCCACCTGGACCATGACCCCACTACCGAACATCAAACCACCGTTTCCAAGACTGTCACTGACCTCATCTCCTCTGGAGATCTTCCCCCCGCTGCCACCAACCTCATAGTTCCCCAACCCCGCACAGCCCGCTTCTACCTCCTTCCCAAGATCCACAAACAGGACTGCCCTGGTAGACACATCGTTTCAGCCTGTTCTTGCCCTACGGAACTTATCTCTTCCTATCTTGACTCTATCTTTTCTCCCCTTGTCCAGTCTCTTCCCACCTACATCCGCGACTCTTCGGACGCCCTCCGCCACTTTAACAGTTTCCAGTTTCCTGGCCCCAACCGCTTCCTTTTCACCATGGACGTACAATCCCTCTACACCTCCATCCCCCACCCGGATGGCCTGAGGGCACTCCGCTTCTTCCTCGAACAGAGGCCCGACCAGTCCCCATCCACCACGACCCTCCTCCGCCTGGCTGAACTTGTTCTCACATTGAACAACTTCTCCTTTAACTCCACTCATTTCCTCCAAATCAAAGGTGTTGCCATGGGTACCCGCATGGGTCCTAGCTATGCCTGCCTTTTCGTGGGCTATGTGGAACAATCTTTGTTCCAGTCCTACTCGGGTCCCCTCCCTCACCTCTTTTTCCGATACATTGATGACTGTATCGGTGCCGTTTCCTGCTCTCGCCCCGAACTTGACAATTTCATTCACTTTGCCTCCAATTTCCACCCTTCCCTCACCTTCACATGGTCCATCTCTGACTCTTCCCTTCCCTTCCTCGACTTCTCCGTCTCCATCTCTGGGGATAGGTTATCGACCAATATTTACTACAAGCCCACTGACTCCCACAGCTACCTGGACTACACTTCCTCCCACCCCGCTTCCTGTAAGGACTCTATTCCATTCTCCCAGTTTCTCCGCCTCCGCCGTATCTGCTCCGACGATGCCACCTTCCACACCAGTGCTTCAGACATGTCTTCCTTTTTCCGCAACCGAGGATTCCCCTCTACCGTGGTTGACACTGCCCTCGACCGTGTCAGTTCTATCTCCCGCACCTCTGCCCTCACCCCTGCCCCTCCCTCCCGGAACCACGATAGGGTTCCCCTTGTCCTCACCTTTCACCCCACCAGCCTCCACATTCAACGGATCATCCTCCGGCATTTCCGCTACCTCCAAAGTGATCCCACCACCAAACGTATCTTCCCCTCCCCTCCCCTTTCAGCATTCCGCATGGACCGCTCGCTCCGAGACACCCTAGTCCACTCCTCTATCACCCCAAACAGCCCTTCCCCTTCGCCTGGCACCTTCCCGTGCAAGCGGAGGAGATGTAACACCTGCCCCCATACCTCCCCCCTCCCCACTGTCCAGGGCCCCAAACACCCCTTCCAGGTGAAACAGCGATTTACTTGTACTTCTCGCAATCTAGTATACTGTATTCGCTGCTCACGATGCGGTCTCCTCTACATTGGGGAGACCAAACGCAGATTGGGTGACCGCTTTGCGGAACACCTCCGTTCAGTCCGTAAGGGTGACCCCGAGCTTCCGGTCGCCTGTCATTTCAATTCACCGCTCCATTCCCACTCGGACCTCACCGTCCTTGGCCTCTTGTACTGTTCCACGGAAGCTCAACGTAAACTCGAGGAACAGCACCTCATCTTCCGATTAGGCAGTCTGCAGCCTTCCGGTCTCAATATCGAGTTCAACAATTTCAGATCATAACCTCGGCCCCTATTTCATTTTCACTTATATTTTTCCACTCCTTTCCTTTCCCCCCCCCCCTTTCCTTTTGTTTCTCTCTCACACCTGGCAGCTATCTTTTGCCCTGCCAGTACACTTTACACCTAATCACAGCCTATTACCATCTCATCTAGCTTCTAATCTCTTTCACTTCTTTTGGTTCTTTTATTCTTTTGTCCGATCGCAGCCCTGCCTTCGATCTAGTTCCTTTTCTCTCCAGTTTTGAAGAAGGGTCAAACACGAAACGTCAACTCAAATTTCTCTCCACGGATGTTGCCTGACTTGCTGAGTTTTTCCAGCATTTTCTGTTGTTATTTTAGATTGAGTTAATGTGATTTTCAGAGCTCCCTTTGCTGAAACAAAAGGGAGGTACATCTGCTCTATAGTCCAGTACTGGGTGTTTTAAAAATCCTTTCAAATGTTAACGCTTCCCATTTAAGATACAAAAGGTCTCTTCTGCAGTTTAGATGTCCTTTGGATCCACTCGACATACAAACAAATGCTAATAGCATTCAATTGCTTTGTAAACAAAGCATTGTCCTTGTCTTCATTGAACCTTACTTCCAGACACAGAAAGCTGCATTGCAAACCTCTTCTGTCATTCGGCCATGTGGTGTGACAGCCATTTTATCCCTGGAAATTTAAAAAGCACATTGCCCAGGGATACTTTAATCAAAAAACATGAATCTTCAGAACTGTAAATTATTGCAAATTCTTACAGGTGAACTACTACCATAAGTTCTTGCCGAATTTATCTACAATTCTGCACCCACTGAACGCTCTCCTTCAAACTGGTGTAACATGGAAATGGAGTGATGAGTGTAAGCGTGCCTTTCAGGAATGTAAATGCCAAATCACTTCAAAAGAAGTATTGGCCCACTACAACCCAACACTACCGATTCGGTTGGCATGTGATGCGTCACCTTACGGCATTGGAGCGGTGCTGTCACACAAATTCCGTGACGGTTCAGAAAGGCCAATAGTCTTTGCATCGCGCTCGCTAACCTCAGCCGAGCGTAACTACGCCCAGATTGACAGGGAGGCCCTCAGCCTGGTGTGGGGGATGAAGAAGTTCAATCACTATCTGCACGGGCAGAAATTCACCCTACTGACTGATCATCAACCCCTGGTCTCAATTTTTAACCCAAAGAAGGGCGTTCCGGTGATGACGGCGCAACGGCTGCAAAGATGGTCACTTTTTCTAGGGGCACATCAGTATGACATAGAGTACAAAGGTACGAAACAACATGGAAATGCTGATGGGCTGTCGTGCCTACCGTTGCCTACGGCAGAAGAAGCACCTGCAGTGGACCCTGTGGAGATATTCCATGCGACCATAGTCGAATGTTTGCCTGTTACAAACGCAAGTATTGAGAAGGAAACCCGAAATGACCCGACACTCTCTCGGGTCTATGATTTGACGGTGAAGGGATGGCCAGCATATGGCGACTCACTGTTGCCAGCATTCTCGCCAAGGAGGGAACAGCTGCCAGTGTGCCGGGGAACCTTGATGTGTGGATCCCGAGTGGTAATTCCACCCAGGTTGAGAGATAGAGTACTCGATGAGCTTCACGAGGGTCATCTGGGAGGGGTAAAAATGAAGAGCCTAGTCAGGGCGTTTGTGTGGTGGCCGGGAATCAATAACAAAATCGAGGATATGACCAAGAGATGCACAGGATGCCAGAAGGTCCAAAACGCTCCACCACAGGCCCCGCTACATCCATGGGAGTGACCCTCATCTCCATGACAACGGGTACACATTGATTTCGCTGGTCCATTTATGGACTCAATGTTTCTAATCGCTGTGGACGCCCATTCGAAATGGCCAGAGGTCATTAAAATATCCTCCACCACCACGGAGAAAACTATTGCAGTCCTAAGGACCATCTTCGCCAGGAATGGGTTGCCAGAACAGATCTGTTCCGACAATGGCCCACAGTTTGTGTCTGAGGATTTCCGGAGGTTCCTGAAGAATAATGGGGTGAAACATTACACATCTGCCCCATATCATCCAGCCACAAATGGATTGGCTGAGAGGTTTGTTCAGACCTTTAAAAAGGCCATAAAGGCAATGTATAATGATGACATACCACTGCAACACAAGGTAGATAACTTCCTGTTTGCTTACCGGAATGCGACACATGCAGTAACCAACCAAACTCCAGCCGTACTGTTTTTCAACCGGAGACTAAGATATCACTTGAATTTGCTCAAACCAAACATAAGACGAGATGTGGAGGATAAGCAGTTCCAGCACATAAATGAGAAGCCAACCAGGAGCTTCAAGATAGGGCACCCAGTCTTGGCCCACGACTACCGAACAGAAAAATGGCAGCCAGGCACGATATGCACACAGCAGGGACCACTAATGTACACAGTGGACGTTGGAGAGAGCATCGTGAGACGCCATGCTGACCAGATTCTAGAATCACAGGAACAAGCCAAACCTGTACCACAAGCATGTGCACCTGGTAATGAGCCCGAAGTACAGATTGCGTCTACCTCAGAAGCAGGGGTATTGGAAGCTGACGAACCAACCAATGACAATGAGCCAGAATTGACTCCACCGCCAGAACAGGATACTCGAGAAAGGCGCTATCCAGTCCGGATCAGGAAGCCTCCTCAAAGACTGAACTTATATATGACTATTTCAGTTGATGTATATATTACTGAGAAAATTGTAATTGTAATTAGTTATTATTTAGTTGTTAAATGAATGTTATGTACTGTTTATCTAAAAGGGGAGGAATTGTTGTGTATGTACCTTTAAGGGAATAACTGGTCTTAGACTGCAGTACCGGCAGTGACCACCCCTGCATAAAAGACCCTAGCAGGCTTCTATAGTTTCAGTTTCAAGCTGCCTCTTGTTCAGTAAAGTACCTGTTAAACTGTTCTCCCAAAGTCCGTGTATTATTGAGGCGCGGACTTTACAACCAGGAACGATATGCACACGGCAGGGGCCACTAATGTACACAGTGGATGTTGGGGAGAACATTGTGAGACGCCATGCTGACCAGATCCTAGAGTCACAGGAACGAGTCAACCCTATGTCTCGGCCATACGTACCTGGTGAGGAACCCAACGTACAGGTCGCATCTACCTCAGAAACAATAGCATTGGAAGCTGATGAATCAACTGACGACAGGGTGCTAGAATCGCCTCCGCACCAAGAGCGAGACACTCGGGAAAGGTGTTATCCAGAAAGAATCAGGAAGCCTCCCCAGAGACTGAATATATGAATGGACTATTTTCATATAACATTGTATATTAAAAATGTTAATTGTTAAATGAGTATTATGGTACTGTTAATCTAAAAGGGGAGGAATTGTAATGTGTATACCTTAAGGGAGAGAACTACTTTTTACAGCTCCTGTATACTGTAGTACCGGCAGTGACCACACCTGTATATAAACCCTGAGTAGTGATCTTTACAGTTATTTCTAGAGTAACCCTCATTCAGTAAACACCTGTTGAATCATTCCCTGCAGTCTGATTATTGAAGGACACAACATTAAGATACACGGATCTAACACCCTCCAATTCACACACCATCCTGACTTGGAAATATATCACTGTTCCTTCATCGTCGCCGGGTCAAAATCATGGAAATCCCTCCCTAACAGCACTGTGGGAGTACCTTCACCACACGGACTGCAGCGGTTCAAGAAGGCGGCTCACTGCCACCTTCTCAAGGGCAATTAGCGACGGGCAATAAATGCTGGCCTTGCCAGCAATGTCCACATCCCAGGAACAAATAAAAAAATATATACACTCATCTTCTGATGCCCTGATCCCATTTAAGCTGGCAGCAGACACAGAGGGCTGGATTTTCATTGAGGAGGCAGGTAGGAGGTGGGACTACAACTTTTGGGGTTATAGTCCCACCTCCTTCGAGTTGTGGCCAACCCACTCGATTTTCACTTGATTGACCTTGTTGAGCCCGTCCAGCGGGCTCAGCAGGCCAATTAAGGACCACCCGGCAACAGGTGATGTCACAGATTGACATTTCATCTGTCAAGAGCTTTTGACAGATGAAATATCAGCGTTTCACAGCTCTTTGAAGCTGTCAAACACTGACAATCTGTACACTAAGTTAACTCCTTCCTCTCAGGCTGATTTAGAGATCTCTCCAGAACAGACAGCTGAATGCTGCAACTTTTGACAGCTCGCGGCCATTCTGCTTTCTGTGCCGGTGAGATGAGGGACTCCCGAGACCTGAAGGAAGGAAGGCTGTAAAGATAAGTAAAGGTAATTAAACTTCTTTAAACACTTTACACACACCAAACACACTTACCTCTGCACTCATGCACACATCACTCACCTGAACACCAAACATCTCGACCCCTCCAAGCCCTTCAGCCCGACGGTCCACCTTGTTAACTTGGCGTGGTTTGGAGCCATCGGGAATCCCACACTTCAGGAATAAAAATAGGGATTAGGCTAAAAACTGCCTGCTAACTACCTGTTAGCAGGCATTTAATTGGCACTAATCCCCTTCCCACCTCGGGGAGGCGGCTCCCAGCACAGGTCGGGTATCTGCCTCCTTTGAAACTGGCATGGAGGCGGGTTGGGGGCGAGATGGGTTCGTGCCCCCCGATTTCGCAATTTTAACCCCCCACACGCCTCCAATCCCGCCTCCATGGCCCAATGAAAATCTTGCCCAGAGTGTACAGACAGATTCAATAGGCCTTTGACCACACCCATCATTCTATTTCAATCTGGATGGCCATGGTTACGCTCAAAACGTTAACAGACCAGATCCGTTCATTAGTCCAAGCCCGACGAGCTTTGGAAATCCCTCAGTTGTGCAAGGATGGATATGAAGGGAGCTGAGGGACGAAGGGAGGTGCCAATCAGCAGGTTTGCTAGCCCAAGTTTGACCTGCAGCCACGGTATTTCATGGTGTGGAGATGCCAGAGTTGGACTGGGGTGGACAAATGTAAGAAGTCACACAACACCAGGTTATAGTCCAACAGCTTTATTTGAAATCACAAGCTTTCGGAGCGCTGCTCCTTCGTCAGGTGAAGTGGAGATATGCATAAAGACACAGCTTATATAGTCAGAGAATCATGTCAGATGATTACAGGTAACCTTTCCAACTGCCATTTATCACACCTCGGCAGAGAGATAATCACAGCAGTCAAAGGTGTGAATGGTGTCCAAACAGGTCAGTCAGGGAAACATTACATCAAAGAACAATGAGGTGGGGTCACAAGGGGTCAATTATTGCAGATGCTGGGGTCTGTATGAAAAACAAAAAAACAGACAAAAAACATTTTTTGGCTGGAAATCACAGCAGGTCCGGCCGCATCTGTGTAGAGAGAACAAGCCAATGTCGACTCGAGTCTGGATGACCCTGCATCAGGTGGGGTTACATGTAGCATGACATGAACCCAAGATCTCGGTTGAGGCCGTCCTCATGGGTGCGGAACTTGGCTATCAGTTTCTGCTCGACGATTTTGCGTTGTCGTGTGTCTCGAAGGCCACCTTGGAGAATGCTTACCCGAAGATCGGAGGCTAAATGTCCTTGACTGCTGAAGTGTTCCCCGACTGGGAGGGAACACTCCTGCCTGGTGATTGTTGCGCGGTGTCCGTTCATCCGTTGTCGCAGTGTCTGCATGGTCTCGCCGATGTACCATGCTCCGGGGCATCCTTTCCTGCAACGTATGAGGTAGACAACGTTGGCCGAGTCACATGAGTATGTACCATGTACCTGGTGGGTGGTGTCCTCACGTGTGATGATGGTATCTGTGTTGATGATCTGGCATGTCTTGCAGAGGTTGCTGTGGCAGGGTTGTGTGGTGTCGTGGTCGCTGTTCTCCTGAAAGCTGGGTAATTTGCTGCGAACGATGGTCTGTTTGAGGTTAGGCGGCTGTTTGAAAGCGAGTAGTGGAGGCGTGGGGATGGCCTTAGCGAGGTGTTCGTCATCATCGATGACATGTTGAAGGCTGCGAAGAACATGGCATAGTTTCTCCGCTTCGGGGAAGTACTGGACGACGAAGGGTACTCTGTTGGTTGTGTCCCGTGTTTGTCTTCTGAGGAGGTCTATGCGATTTTTCGCCGTGGCCCGTCGGAACTGTCGATCGACAAGTCGAGCGTCATATCCTGTTCTTACAAGGGCGTCTTTCAGTGTCTGTAGGTGTCCATCGCGTTCCTCCTCATCTGAGCAGATCCTGTGTATTCACAGGGCTTGTCCATAGGGGATGGCTTCTTTAACGTGGTTAGGGTGGAAGCTGGAGAAGTGAAGCATCGTGAGGTTGTCCGTGGGCTTGCGGTAGAGTGAAGTGCTGAGGTGTCCGTCTTTGATGGAGATTCGTGTGTCCAGGAATGAGACTGATTCTGAGGAGGATCCTGCGAATACTGAGGGGGCTTGACAAGGTAGACGCAGAGAGGAAGTTTCCCCTCGTGGGGAAATCTAGAACTCGGGGGCATAGTTTCAGAATAAAGGGTCACCCTTTTAGAACTGAAATGAGGAGGAATTTCTTCTCTCAGAGGGTCATAAATCTGTGGAATTCTCTGCCCCAGAGAGCCACGGAGGTTGGGTCATTAAATACATTTAAGGTGGAAATAGACAGAATTTTCCAGATAAGGGAGTGAAGGGTTATGGGGAGCGGACAGGGAAGTGGCTTTGAGCCCAAGATCAGCCATGATCTTATTGAATGGCGGAGCAGGCTCAAGGGGCCAAGTGGCCTATTCCTGCTCCTCTGTTCTTATGTTCTTGCACACAATGACAGCTATTCAACTATAGCAGGCACAAGGGTCATTTGTTATTAGAAGGTCTGTGATATGTTTATGCATAAATTTATTAATGGAGTTTGCAATAATTTGTGGTCTCTCTCATTTCACCTTTGCACGCAGGAGGACGCTGTGATATGGCATAACACAGGGATGGTATGATGAGCATGTGGTGAGCAAAAGAGATCTGGGGGGAAAAATTCAGTTGCTTTGTGCCTCCCGTTAGCACCCTAAGCAATGTTTGCGCCGCTCGTGAAATTGACCAGATGTTTTGTGGAGGCGCTAAATCTCTGGATTGCTACCAGTGCCACGAGCTAATAAGTTTAGAGAGAGTAAGATAGATAAGCTAAATACGTGGCTTGAGCAGTGGTGCAAGGGAGAGGGATTTAAATTCTCGAGGCATTGGAACCAGTTCTTGGGGAGGAGTGACCTGTACCAAGGGGACGGTCTACACCTGAACTGTGAGGGAGCCGATGTCCTCGGGGTAATATTTTTCTAGGGCGGTTCGGGAGGATTTAAACTAATTTGGCAGGGGGATGGGAACCTAGGTAGTGGAAAAGAGGGAAGTCATATGAAGTCAGAAATAGATGGTAGAAAGGTGAGAAGCAATAAGCAAAGGAGAGAAACACAAAGGGCCAAACTAATTCATAATGAGAGTGTGAAAAAAGCAAGCCTGAAGGCTTTGTATCTTAATGCTAGAAGCATTAGGAACAAGGTGGATGAATTAGTTGTGGAAATAGAGGTAAACAAGTATGATTTGATTGGGATTACAGAAACGTGGCTGCAGGGTGGGCAAGGCTGGGAACTTAACATCCAGGGATATACAATATTTAGGAAGGATCGGCAAAAAGGTAGGGGAGGTGGGGTAGCATTGCTGGTAAAGGAGGGGATTAATGCAATGGAAAGGAAGGATATTAACTCGGATGAAACGGAATCTGTATGGGTAGAAATGAGAAATAGCAAGGGGAGGAAAACGTTAGTGGGTGTGATATATAGGCCTCCAAATAGTAATATGGAGGTGAGGGAAGGCATAAAAAGGGAAATTAGAGAAGCGTGCGATAAGAGCACAGCTGTCATCATGGGTGACTTTAATTTACATATTGATTGGACTACCCAAATTAGTAAAAATTCTGAGGAGGAGGAATTCCTGGAATGTTTTCGGGACGGTTATCTGGACCAATATGTCGAGGAGCCGACTCGAGATCAGGCCATTTTAGACTGGGTATTGTGCAATGAGAAGGGACTTATCAGCAATCTTCTTGTACGAGGCCCCTTGGGTCAGAGCGATCATAATATGATCGAGCTCTCAGTCGAGATGGAGAGTGAGGAAATTGAATCAGAGACTAAGGTCCAGAACTTAAATAAAGGGAATTACGAGGGTATGAGACGGGAATTGGGTAAGATTGATTGGGTGGTGTTTCTGGGGGGATTGACAGTGGAGAGACAATGGCAAGCATTCAAAGATAGAATGGAAGAATTCCAGAACATGTTTATACCGGTTTGGCATAAAAATAAACCTAAAAAGGTGACTCAACCGTGGATAACGAGGGAAATTAGGGACAGCATAAAATCAAAAAAAAGGGCATATCAACTGGCAAAAAAAAGCACCAGACCGGAAGATTGGGGGCAGTACAAGATACAGCAAAAGAGGACAAAGGGATTAATCAGGAAGGGGAAAATAGAATACGAAAGTAAACTTGCAGCAAACATAAAGACAGACTGCAAAAGCTTTTATCGGTATATCAGGAGGAAAAGACTGGTAAAATCCCAAGTCGGTCCCTTGCAGTCCGATTCGGGAGAATATATAATGGAGAATAAGGAAATGGCAGACCAATTAAACTCATACTTTGGTTCTGTATTCACAAAGGAGGACACAAATAACCTCCCAGGAATATCGGCAAACATAGGGACTAATGAGAGGGAGGAGCTGACAGAAATTAGTATCTCTAGGGATATGGTGTTGGGTAAGTTGAGGGGACTGAAGGCCGACAAATCCCCGGGGCCTGATAAACTACATCCTAGGGTACTTAAGGAGGTGGCCCTGGAGATAGCAGATGCTCTAAGGATCATCTTCCGGAACTCCATTGACTCGGGAACAGTACCCGTGGATTGGAGGGTAGCTAATGTTACCCCAATATTTAAAAAGGGGGGTAGAGAGAAAGCAGGGAATTATAGACCAGTAAGCCTTACATCGGTTGTGGGCAAAATGCTAGAGTCCATTATTAAGGATAAAATAGCGGAGCACTTGACAAATGGGGAAAGGATCGGACAGAGTCAACATGGATTTACAAAGGGTAAATCGTGTTTGACTAATCTGCTGGAATTTTTTGAGGAAGTAACTGGTAAAATAGATGGGGGAGAGCCAGTGGATGTGGTGTACCTTGACTTCCAGAAAGCCTTCGATAAGGTTCCACACAAAAGATTATCATGCAAAATTAAGGCTCATGGGATTGGGGGCAAAGTATTAACGTGGATAGAGAACTGGCTGGCGGATAGAAAACAGAGAGTTGGAATAAACGGCTCGTTTTCGGAGTGGCAGGCAGTGACCAGCGGGGTGCCGCAAGGATCTGTCCTGGGACCCCAGCTGTTCACAATATATATAAATGATCTGGATCAGGGAATTGGATGCAATATTTCCAAATTCGCTGACGACACTAAACTAGGAGGAGGGGTGGGCTCTGATGAGGATGTCAGGAGGCTACAGTGCGATTTGGACAGGTTGGGGGAATGGGCGGATACGTGGCAGATGCACTATAATGTGGATAAATGCGAGGTTATCCACTTTGGGGGTAAAAACAGGAGGGTAGATTATTATCTAAATGGCAATAGATTGGGAGATGGGGAAGTGCAGAGGGACCTGGGTGTTCTTGTGCACCAGTCACTGAAGGAGAGCATGCAGGTGCAACAGGCGATCAAGAAGGCAAATGGTATGTTGGCCTTCATATCAAGGGGGTTCGAGTATAGGAATAGGGATACCTTACTACAGCTGTACAAGGTGCTGGTGAGACCGCATCTGGAGTATTGTGTACAGTTTTGGTCGCCCCATCTGCGGAAGGATGTTCTTGCCATGGAAAGAGTGCAACGGCGATTCACCAGGCTGATACCTGGAATGGCGGGAATGACCTACGAAGAGAGATTAAATAGTTTGGGCTTGTACTCACTGGAGTTTAGAAGATTGAGAGGGGATCTCATCGAAACATATAAAATTATGGCAGGCCTGGACAGGCTGAATTCAGAGAGAATGTTTCCAATGGCCGGGGAGCACAGAACCAGGGGCCACAGTCTAAAAATAGCGGGCAAATCATTTAAAACAGAGATGAGGAAGAATTTCTTCACTCAAAGAATGGTGAGCCTGTGGAATTCCCTGCCACAGAGGGCTGTGAAGGCTAATTCAATAAATATTTTCAAGAGAGAATTGGATATATTTCTGAAGGCTAAGGGGATTAAGGGTTACGGAGAAAAGGCGGGGACGGGGTACTGAACTGGTAATATCAGCTATGATCTCAGACGAAGATCAGCCATGATCTCATTGAATGGCGGAGCAGGCTCGAAGGGCCGAATGGCCTACTCCTGTTCCTATCTCTATGTTTCTATGTTTCTAAACACTACCATCACGATCTCCTGCGCCCGCAGATCGTGATGTCAGTCAAGCGTGCTTCGCCCTGGTAGCGCCCTGGACTAGATATTGAGTAGCGCCCCCTGCCTTACCACCTACCGCTAGCAATGACTGGTTGAGGGGACCGTTTGGCAGTCGGGAAGGGACTGGGGGAGCTATTTAAAGGCGACCGCTTCCTGCCTTTTTTTGTTGGCGACAATTTTGCACCATGCATTCTGAGAGAGAGAGAGAGGCTTCTGGAGAGATTCAACGCTGTGTGAAGGAGTTTTGGTACTGAGCAGCACTTTGCAGGTTCATTTTGATTTGACCTTCCTTGTATCGATTTAGAAGAGACTGTGGGGGCTGCACTCTGAGCTCTTTCCCTGGGCCTCTCCATTGTTCTTTCCAGCAGATTTGATGTACAGGTCTCTCCAGGCTGAGATTCAAGGCTGCAATGAGCAGGGTGTGGATGGAGAGCAAGATCGACCCTCCCCTTTAAGAACTGGCTGGCGCCAGTGTGTCTGTGTTCCATTGCTGACTGACATCACATGAGCTCCGCCAGCGCTCTGAGGTAGCGCCTCACTCCTCGGCGTTAGCACATAAAGAGAGGTGTGTAGTGCCTGATTTAGTGCTCCAATCACCTCCAGTGGCGATAGAAGCCAAGTTTGCAGTCGGAGGCGATAATTAGCACCAGGCGCTAAACTTTGTGCCCGGCCGATAATTGTGCCTCAAACAGGGCGACACCGAATTTCTCCCCCCTGGGGTTTGAGTCATCCTGGTGTGAGGTCTGTTTGGAGGAGGTGGCAGACTTCTGTGACCACCACCTTGGTTAATTGAAGGCAGGAGAGGTGCTGTTAGAATATCCTCGGAGGGTAAGGCCACTTGGTGAGAGCCCTGATGGCCCTCCTCATCCCTCTCCGCACATGTTCCCGTACTTCTCGCTGCCTACGCTCCCTCCACCGTAGATCCTGGTGGGTGAGGTGGCACCAGTACTGCCCCTCATTAATGGTGCCAAGTGTAGCAGTTTGAATCTTTGAACAATAAATGTAGCCACTTTGCACTTGCCAGAACACTGCTGATTATAAAACAAGCTTGAAATTACTCATACAAACTGTTCCACGGGGTGAAACTGACAAGAGACCACTGACACTAACCTGCCATGGCAGTTCCGAGTGATTAATGTGGATGCCTTTAAATAACGTCCCTGGAGCCGGTGTCCTGCAGCTGTGCTCCTCCTGCCCCTGCCACTGTCTGGCCAAGGCACAAAGGTAAATGTCCATAATGAATTTGGCAGATCAGGCACCCAGTGTGCGTTGCCCACTCACTGATGTCATGATCTGCCTGGGGTTGATGCCCCCGGTGGTACCTAGTACCGGCGGCGTAACTGGGGGTCCGGATTTGCCATGCCCCGCCGAATTCGCCTTGCCCCGGCATGGACCAAGAGCTGGCAGGTGGAATTAGGCTGGATAGCTCTTTGTCGATTGGCGCGGACACAATGGGCCGAATGGCCTCTTTCCGTGCTGTAAGTTTTTATGATTCTATAATTACATCAGCGCCCCGTTAGCACACTCTGCAGGCGCTAACGGGAGGTGCTAACCAACTGAATTTTCCCCCATCTGTTTTAGTGATGTTGGTTGAGGGATAAATATTAGTCAGGACACCGGGGAGAGCTCCCCTGCTCTTCTTCGAAATAGTGCCATCGAATCCTTTACATCCACATGAGAGGGCAGACGAAGCCTCAGTTTAACATCTCATTGAAATGGCAGCACCTACCAAAAGTGCCGCGCTCCCTCAGTACTGCACTGAAGCATCCATCTAGATTTTGTGTTCAAGTTCCTGGAGTGGGACTTGAACCCACAACCTTCTGATATACAGAGATGAGAGTGCTAACCACTGAGCCCTGGCTGACAGCTTACTTCAAGCTTGATTAACCTCTTCAGTACCATTTCTCGTTCAATAACAACTGCCACTAACTGTTTTGCAGCCGCCTCTTGTGGTTTCTATAACATTAATCTGGCCCCTCTGTAAGGGGTGGTGTTTGGAGTTAGCTTCACCTCTGACTCGTGAGCAGTTCGAATCGCTCCCACTCCCTTGGTCCTAGACCTTGGACTTATTTGGATGTTGTAATGAACTTGCAACAGACAACTGAGTTGGTGAAAGAACTTGGATTTTATTTGAGACAAGAAAATATACACAACACAATAAATCTTATCACTCTAAAAAAGGGGGAACACTTCGGAATATACGAGGGAGCATAACAATAGACAAAATACTTCACCTCTCCCAATCTCACTACACTAACTAAGTTGGACTCCAGAGGACCAGGGAAAATGCTCACCAAACGACTTCCTTGACAGTTGTAGAGGTTCACGATTTCGGGGTTCTCTAGGTGTGGCGGTTGGGGCCTGCCGTACCCCAGACGTGGTAGAAGACTTCACCTGCATTGCTTTTTTTCAGTCTCCGCGTGTCCGCTGATGCAATTGGGTGCGTATTGGATCTATCGGGTAAGTACCCAATTTCTTTTGGTCAGAAATAGGGTTTAGAGTCTTTTCATCAAATCTTATCCAGGGGTAAGTCAGGATAGTTGATAGAGTGGAAACAAAACTTGCGAATCTTTGGTTTCCTCCAGGTTAGTTTCTTGTTGGTCACGGTGGCCCAATATTACTTAGGTGCTGGTAATATTTTTCGGTTGTTTTGTTTCTTAGGGCCTTTGGTTGCCGGGAGGCATTCAATGGTGTCTTCTCCTGGCTCGGATACTCTTGTGACTTGTCGAGGATTTTGAAGTACGTTTCTTCTTCTTCTCCAAATCGAACTTCTTGGCCGAATAAAACCGACTCCTCTCTCTTCCTTTCTCTGTCTCCCTGAGTGTGCGATGAATGAACCTTCCTTCTGAAAAAGCAGGCCCCAATTATACCATTCGAGGCCTTGCTTAGCTGCTCACCAAATCTTCTTTGGCCCATTCTCATTTTTGGCGGGCTCGTTAACATTAATAGTTTTGAATTCTTTAACGGGTTTCGAGCTGGTCCCACCTAGCTTAATTGGTTTAAGTTGGTGTGAACTAGTTTCAGGATGGTCCATTGAAACCTAAATTGGCTTTAAATGACTGTATAATCTTTGGTCCGATTTGTCAGATTTGGCTTTTCCTGCTGGGGTCAGGGTCCCTTTTGTTGATCAGTGGCATGTTCTGCATTATGCATACTCTTGATGGCTCTGTGATTATTGGCGGGAACTGCTCTTCCGTGGGCCTATTGTCATTATGTAAAATACTGAGACAGTCCAGAACATTCCCAGACAGTTTGGCTTATGCCAATACCCAAACTGCTTGTTTCACAGAGGCCCATCCCAACCCTGTAATGATATCAGCAAATAGTGATGGTATTTGCCTGTTTGATTATGATGCCTTACCAGCATAGTTGCCTGATTGATTACTTATGCCTGACCAGCAGAGGGCATGTGACAGAGACAAGCAGTTTAGTTTCAGTTTTGTTTTAGATGGATTTCTAGCATGGTGTCTCCTGTAAGGCTGTTAACCAGAGTTGAACAAACATTAGATTAAAAGACATTCACTTTCATAAATGTCTCGTCATTGAACCCACAAAGAAATCAATACATGGTGTCAGAAGTGATTGAAAGAGATGAAGAGGAAAAATCTGAAGTTAAAACAGCTCTCCACGTATTAGCAAGCCAAAAGAGAACATCGTTACTTACCATTGGAGAATAGCTAACAAAGTGAAAAAATGGTAGGTTTACTCCCACCGGCGAAGCTTCAGTTGACAGGTAGTGCGGCTGAAAATTGGAGGAGGTTCAAACAACGTGTGGGGTTGTATTTAGCGGCAATCGGAGCTGATGAGAAAGGTGATAAAAAGAAATCGTCAGTGTTCTTACATGTCGTGGGTGATGAAGCGCTGGAGGTGTATAATAACTTCACATTCGCTGCTGATGGAGACAAAATGAAGTTGGATAAAATAATGGAACAGTTTGAGGCCTACTGCATACCTAAACGTAATGTGACATTTGAGAGGCATAGATTTTTCACATGTGTACAGAAAACGGGAGAGACTATTGATCAGTATGTGACTGAACTGAGAAACCGAAGCAAAACATGTGAATTTGGGGGACTGACAGACTCGCTGATAAAAGACAGACTGGTGTGTGGTATTTCAGATAATGGTCTAAGGGAAAGACTGCTAAGAGAGCAAGATCTAGACCTGGGAAAAGCCATAGCACTGTGTAGGGCTACAGAGACTGTGAAGTTGCAGGCAAAGGAGCTGTTCAGTGACAGTAGCTGCAACGTGGATGCAGTGAGAATGAACGGATACAAACCGTTTAACAAAAAGAGCGCCAATGTGAAAAAAGAGGCGTGGCCAGCGAACAAAAATGAAAGGGGTAATCGAAAGTCATGTAGTCGATGCGGTACACAGCATCCACCAAAAAGTGTCCAGCATATGGTAAAACATGCAATAGTTGCAACAAAAACAACCATTATGCCCGTTGCTGTAAGAACCAAGCGCAACAAAGCAAGGTCCATACAGTAGATGAAAGTGAGATAGAGGAGTTCAATGTAGATGTTGTGTCTGAAAACAAGGAAGAAAAAAGAGACTGGATGTTGACACTAAAAGTGAATGACATACATATTCCATTTAAATTGGATACTGGAGCACAAGTTAATGTGATATCAGAGACTGATTTTAAGAAAATTAGACCCAGACCAAAGATACATGGAATAAAAGTGAAAGTGACAGGATACTCAGGTACTGATATACCAGTGAAAGGAGGTGCATTGTCAAAGTGACACACAAGGACAGAGAGCACACGCTAGCATTAATCGTGGTGCCAAAGGATGTGCAAGCCATACTAGGTTTAAAAGCCTGTGAGAGACTGAACCTGGTAAAGAGAGTCCTCATTGTGGAAAGCGAAGGAGAGACAGTCTATGATGAACTCATGAAAGAGTACAACGACCTATTTCAGGGTCTAGGCTGCCTTCCAGGAGAACACACGATCAGAGTAGATAAAAGTATGCCAACGATCATACATCCATGCAGAAAAGTTCCGTTTGCTCTTCAAAAGCAACTGAAGGCAGAGTTGGACAGGATGGAAAGCCTGAACGTGATTCAGAAGAGAGATGAGCCAACTGAGTGGGTGAGTTCCCTTGTCGTTGTGGACAAAAAGAATGGAAAGCTCAGAATTTGCCTGGATCCAAGAGATCTAAACAGAGCAATAAAGAGAGAGCACTTCAAGCTTCCTACATGTGAGGAAATCATGTCACAGTTTGCAAATGCAAGGTATTTCAACAAGTTAGATGCATCATCAGGATTTTGGCAGATGAAATTGGACGAGGCAAGTTCAAGACTCTGCACGTTCAACAGTCAATTTGGCAGATACAGATTCCTAAGGTTACCATTTGGCATTGCCTCAGCTCCTGAAGTGTATCACAAAACTATCCATATGATCTATGAGCACCTGGAGGGAGTTGATACCTCAATGGATGACATCATAGTATGGGGAACCACGAGAACTGAGCATGACGAGAGACTGAAAAAAGTGCTGGAAGCAACAAGGAAAACAAACCTGAAGCTGAATAGAGAGAAATGCCAGCTCAGGGTGACAGAACTGACATTCGTGGGAGATATCCTTAGCAGTGAGGGCATCAGACCAGATCCCAGAAAGGTGTCCGCCATTGAGAATATGCCAAAGCCACAATGCAAAAAGGACGTGCAGAGGTTTAATGGAATGATCAACTACATGGATAAATTCATATCCAACCTCTCAGAAAAGATGGCACCACTGAGAAGACTAACTGAAAAGAACACAGAATGGGAATGGAATCATGAGCATGAGAAGTCATGGAGCGATCTAAAGAAACTGCTCACAGAGGAACCAGTTCTGAGGTTTTATGACCCAGCGAGACCCATCAAGATATCAACAGATGCATCACAGAGTGGGCTCGGTGCCGTTCTTCTGCAAAAATATGACTACTGGCAACCTATTGCATATGCATAGCGCTCAATGACAGACGCGGAGACGCGATATGCTCAAATAGAAAAGGAGCTGCTCAGTATCACATACGCCTGTGAAAGATTTCACCAGTTTGTGTCAGGACAAGCAATCAGTGTAGAGGCTGACCATAAGCCCTTGATTGCATTGTTCCAAAAGCCACTAAATAGCTGTCCGCTTAGAATACAAAGAATGATGATCAGGCTGCAACGCTATACACTGAATGTTGCGTACACACCGAGTAAGCTGATGTATACAGCAGACACGTTGTCCAGAACTGTAGACCCAAGAGAGCCCGCAAACACCAAAAAGTGAAGGCCTACGTGGACATGATCACAAGTGCACTGCCCATAGCAGATGCAAAAATGGAGCTCATAAAAACTGAGACAAAAAAAGATGAAACAATGAGACGACTGAGGAAAAGCATCTTGGATGGATGGCCCAACATGAAGCAAGACTGCTCACCTGACATGGCAGAGTACTGGAACTGCAGGGCGGAACTATCACTGGTCAAAGACATCATCTACAAAGGGAGTAAAATAGTTATCCCAAAGAGTCTGAGAAAAGAGATGCTAAAAAGGATCCATGGAGGACATCTGGGAATCGAAAAGTGTAAGAAAAGAGCATGAGAGGTGATGTACTGGCCACGAATCAACCAAGATGTGACAAATGAGGTGTCAAACTGCACAATATGCCTGAAATATCGAGCAAGCAATCCTGTAGAACCACTAAAGCCACACCCAGCGCCAGACAGACCTTACCAGAAGGTAGGCGCTGACCTATTCGTATGTCAAGGGAAGGACTGTCTTGTAGTCACAGACTATTACTCCCTTTATCCAAAGGTTTGTAGACTGTACACCACCACTGCAGATGCTGTGATAACATGTATGAAAGCCATACTCTCCAGACATGGCGTGGCAAGCGAGGTCTTCACAGACAACGGACCCCAGTTTTACAATGCAAGTTTCCGACACTTTGCCAAAGAGTGGGACTTTGTCCACACAACGTCAAGTCCTCACTTTCCACAGTCCAATGGACTAGTGGAAAAATCGGTCCAGACAGCGAAAAGACTGATGTACAAGGCAAAAGACAGTGGAACTGACTTCTACCAAAGCATGCTTGTATACCGCACAACGCCGCTTGAGTGTGGTATGTCACCAGCCCAACTCCTTATGGGACGTTGGCTAAGGTCAAACCTACCCATCCCGGAGAACCTCCTGAAAACAAAAGAGGGGGAGAAAGTGAGGAAGTTCAAAGAACAACAGAAAGAAAAGCAAAAGTACTACTCTGACAGAGGAACACAAAACCTACCTGAACTCCACACTGGTGACCAAGTAAGGTTCAAAGACAGAACAAACATATGGACTCAGAAGGGAACTGTCCTGAGTGAAGTTCAACCAAGATCATACACCATTCAGACGGATGAGGGTGCTGTTCTGAGAAGAAATCGTCGAGATCTTCTCATGGGACCAGCCACAGCAAGTCAAACGACTGATACTGTTGAACAACCTGATCCCACAGCAGGTCAAAAGACTGATACTGTTGAACAACCTGATCACACAGCTGAGAAAACATCATCCGAGGCAACAACTCAGATTCAAGGACAATCAATCAGAAAATCCTCAAGACGTGTGAAGCCTCCTGAGAGACTCATTGAGCAAATTTAAGGACTATTGTTATAGAAGGAAGTAATGTTATCTTATTCTTTCTTCAAGTTCTAGTGTATTTACATATTTCATGTGAACACACAAAGCAAGGTTAAAAAACCTTGATAATGATAATGATAATGTAAGTTCATTAAGTGTTACAGTTAAAATGCAGATTAATACAAAGAAAACATGTTGTTAGTTAAAAGTAAAATGCTTTTGTTTTAAGAAAGGGAGATGTAATGATATCAGCAAATAGTGATGGTATTTGCCTGTTTGATTATGATGCCTTACCAGCATAGTTGCCTGATTGATTACTTATGCCTGACCAGCAGAGGGCATGTGACAGAGACAAGCAGTTTAGTTTCAGTTTCATTTTAGATGGATTTCTAGCATGGTGTCTCCTGTAAGGCTGTTAACCAGAGTTGAACAAACATTAGATTAAAAGACATTCTCTTTCATAAATGTCTCGTCATTGAACCCACAAAGAAATCAATACAAACCTCTTTGTCACAGCCTTTCACAGGCCTGGACATGCCTTTCTAAAATAACCAAAAATCTGGGGGTTTGACTTTAAGCCCCCTTTTTGGCCCAATATTCTTTAAACATTCTTATAATGTCCATTATAAAAGATGTAATAGCAGAGCACTTGGAAAACAGTGACAGGATCAGACAAAGTCAACATGGGTTTACAAAAGGTAATCTACTGGAATTTTTTGAGAATGTAACTGGTAAAATAGATAAGGGAGAACCAGTGGATGTGGTGTATTTGGACTTTCAGAAGGCTTTTGATAAGGTCCCGCATAAGAGATTAGCGTGTAAAGTTAAGGCACATGGGTAGAATTGAGAAATACTAAGGGGAAAAAACGTTAGTGGGAGTGGTTTATAGACCTCCAAACAGTAAGGCGGAGGTAGGGGATGGCATTAAAAGAGATATTAAAGAAGCGTGCAATAAGGGCACAGCAGTCATCATGGGTGACTTTAATCTACATATAGATTGGGCCAACCAAATGAGTAACAATACTGTGGAGGAGGAATTCCTGGAGTGTTTACGGGATGGTTTCCTGGACCAATATGTCGAGGAACCAACCAGAGATCAGGCCATCTTAGACTGGGTATTATGTAATGAGAAAGGATTAATTAGCAATCTTGTTGTAAGAGGCCCCTTGGGTCGGAGCGATCATAATATGATCGAATTCTTCATTAAGATGGAGAATGAAGTAGTTGACTCGGAGACTAGGGTCCTCAATTTAAATAAAGGAAACTATGATGGTCTGAGGAGCGAGTTGGGTAGGATTGATTGGGGAATGGCACTCAAAGGGTTGACGGTGGATAGGCAATGGCAAACATTCAAAGACCGAATGGATGAACGACAGAATTTGTTCATCCCAGTTTGGCATAAAAATAAAACAAAAAAGGTGACCCAACCGTGGCTAACAAGGGAAATTAGGGATAGCATAAGGTCCAAGGAGAGGGCATATAAATTGGCCAGAAAAAGCAATAATCCTGAGGATTGGGAGCAGTTTAGGATTCAACAAAGGAGGACAAAGGGATTAATTAAGAAAGGGAAAATAGAATATGAGAGTAAGCTTGCAGAGAACATGAAAACTGACTGTAAAAGCTTTCATAGATATGTGAAGAGAAAAAGATTGGTGAGGTCAAGCGTAGGTCCCTTGCAGTCAGAATCGGGGAATTTATAATGGGGAACAAAGAAATGGCAGACCAACTAAATACATATTTTGGTTCTGTCTTCACAAAGGAGGACACAAATAACCTCCCAGAGATGCCAGGGAACATAGGGTCTGATGAAAGGGTGAAACTGAAAGAAATCAGTATTTGTAGGGAAATGGTGTTAGGAAAATTGATGGGACTGAAGGCCGATAAATCACCAGGGCCTGATAATCTACATCCCAGGGTACTTAAGGAAGTGGCCCTAGAAATAGTAGATGCATTGCTGGTCATCTTCCAGAACTCGATAGACTCTGGAACGGTACCCATGGATTGGCGGGTAGCTAATGTTACCCCACTATTCAAAAAAGGTGTAGAGAAAAGGCGGGGAATTATAGACCGGTAAGCTTGACATCGGTAGTGGGGAAAATGCTAGAGTCCATTATAAAAGATGTAATAGCAGAGCACTTGGAAAGCAGTGACTGGATCAGACAAAGTCAACATGGATTTACAAAAGGTAAATCATGCTTGACTAATCTACTGGAATTCTTTGAGGATGTAACTGGTAAAATAGATAAGGGAGAACCAGTGGATGTGGTGTATTTGGACTTTCAGAAGGCTTTCGATAAGCTCCCGCATAAGAGATTAGCGTGCAAAATTAAGGCACATGGGATTGGGGGCAAGGTATTGACTTGGATAGAGAACTGGTTGGCGGACAGAAAGCAAAGAGCTGGAATAAACGGGTCATTTTCTGAGTGGCAGGCAGTGACTAGTGGGGTACCGCAAGGATCGGTCCTAGGACCCCAGCTGTTCACAATATATATTAATGATCTGGACGAGGGAATTGGATGTAATATCTCCAAATTTGCAGACGACACAAAGCTGGGGGGGAGGATATGCTGTGAGGAGGATGTCGTGAAACTCCAGCACAATTTGGACAGGTTGGGTGATTGGGCAGAAACATGGCAAATGCACTATAATGTGGATAAATGTGAGGTTATCCACTTTGGTGGCAAAAACAGGAAGGCAGATTATTATTTGAATGGTAATAGATTGGGAGAAGGGGAAGTGCAAAGAGACCTGGGTGTTCTTGTACACCAGTCGCTGAAGGTAAGCATGCAGGTGCAGCAGGCGGTTAAGAAGGCAAATGGTATGTTGGCCTTCGTAGCAAAAGGGTTCGAGTACAAGAACAAGGATGTCTTGCTGCAGTTGTACAGGGCCTTGGTGAGACCACACCTTGAGTATTGTGTGCAGTTTTGGTCGCCTTACCTGAGGAAGGACGTTCTTGCCATGGAAGGAGTGCAGCGAAGATTCACCAGGCTGATACCTGGGATGGCAGGAATGACGTATGAGGAGAGATTGTGTCGATTGGGCTTATACTCACTGGAGTTTAGAAGATTGAGAGGGGATCTCATCGAAACCCATAAAATTCTGTCAGGCCTGGACAGACTAGATGCAGGAAGGGTGTTTCTGATGGCCGGGGAGTCCAGAACCAGGGGTCATAGTCTAAGGATAAGGGGTAAGCCATTTAGGACTGAAATGAGGAGGAATTTCTTCACCCAGAGAGTGGTGAACCTGTGGGATTCTCTGCCACAGAGGGCGGTGGAGGCCAGTTCATTAAGTATATTCACGAAAGAGTTGGATATATTTCTTAAGGCTAAAGGGATCAAGGGATATGGGGAGAAGGCAGGGACCGGGTACTGAATTTGGATGATCAGCCATGATCTCATTGAATGGCGGAGCAGGCTCGAAGGGCCGAATGGCCTACTCCTGCTCCTATCTTCTATGTATCTATGTATCTATGTATTGGGGCCAAGGTATTGTCTTGGATAGAGAACTGGTTGGCAGACAGAAAGCAAAGAGTTGGAATAAACGGCTCTTTTCCGAGTAGCAGTCAGTGACTAGTGGGGTACCGCAGGGATCAGTCCTAGGACCCCAGCTATTCACAATATATATTAATGATCTAGATGAGGGAACTAGATGTAATATCTCCAAGTCTGCAGACGACACAAAGCTGGGTGGGCGTGTGTGCTATGAGGAGGATGCCGAGAAACTCCAGGATGATTTGGACAGGTTGGGTGATTGGGCAGAAGCATGGCAGATGCAATATAACGTGGATAAATGCGAGGTTATCCACTTTGGTGTCAAAAGCAGGAAGGCAGATTATTATCTGAATGGCAATAGATTGGGAGAAGGGGAAGTGCACCGAGACCTGGGTGTCCTTGTGCACCAGTCGCTGAAGGTAAGCATGCAGGTGCAGCAGGCGGTTAAGAAGGCAAATGGTTTGTTGGCCTTCGTAGCAAGAGGGTGCGAGTACAGGAACAAGGATGTCTTGCTGCAGTTGTACAGGGCCTTGGTGAGACCACACCTTGAATATTGTGTGCAGTTTTGGTCGCCTTAGCTGAGGAATGATGTTCTTGCCATGGAGGGAGTGCAGCGAAGATTCACCAGACTGATTCCTGGGATGGCAGGAATGACGTATGAGGAGAGATTGGGTCGATTGGGCATATACTCGCTGTAGTTTAGAAGAATGAGAGTGGATCTCATTGATACTTATAAAATTCTAACAGGACTAGACAGACTAGATGCAGGAAGGATGTTCCCGATGGTCGAGGTGTCCAGAACCAGGGGTCAGAGTCGAAGGATAAGGGGTAAGCCATTTAGGACAGAGATGAGGAGGAATTTCTTCACCCAGAGCGTAGTGAACCTGTGGAATTCTCTACCACAGAAGGCAGTTGATGCCAATTCATTAAATATATTCAAGAAGGAGTTGGATATATTTGTTAAGGCTAAAGGGATCAAGGGATATGGGGGAGAAAGCAGGGACAGGGTACTGAATTTGGATGATCAGCAATGATCTCGTTGAACAGTGGAGCAGGCTCGAGGGGCTGAATGGCCTACTCCTACTCCTATCTTCTATGTATCTATGTAAACTGTCCAAAAATCTCTGCTTTGGGGTAATCTTCTTGGTTTGGGGACTCTGCAAATTTTGCGAACCTTACACCTCTAAGGAAGCTAATTCTAACGTACTTATGTAGTATCTCTGCCACATCCACACTCTCCAATACAATAATAAACGTGTGAAAATCGGAAAAAATAATAAAGCTGGGTGTTACCTCGTACAGGATCCGGAAAGATTATTTGTTACACTATCCAATATAACAGCAATTAACGAACATAAGCTGTAGGGAACCCTCGACTTCTCTCACCTGTTGCTGCTCTGTCTCATTCTTCTTAAGCATTGACTCTTCATTTTCCTTTCCTAACTTATTTTTAATTGAACTTATATTTGGAAATAGATAGGTCTTGAAAAATATGAAGGGGTTCGATAGGGTAGACGTAGAGAAGATGTTTCCGCTTGTGTGTGGGGAGGTACCAAAACCAGGGACCATAAATATAAGGTAGTCACTAATAAATCCAATAAGGAAGTCAGGAGAAACTCCTTTAGTCCTAGAGTCATATGGCACAGAAAGGAGGCCATTCGGCCCATCAATAATGTTTCTGCGTGGGCTCGAACCAGGAACCTTTCACGCGTGAGGCTAACGTGATAACCATTACACCACGGAAACCACTCCTTTACCTAGAGAGTGGTGAGAATGTCAAATCCATTACCACATGGAGTGGATGAGGTCAATAGTGTAGAGGAATTCAAGGAGAAGTTAGATAAACACACAAGGGCGAAAGGAATAGAAGGATATGCTGATAGGTTTAGAGGAAGTGAAGTGGAAGGAGGTTCGTGTGGAGCATAAATGTTATGTCCGTGAATAATTGAGGCACGGACAGCAGGAGTGAACAAAATAAGTCTTTACTGGTGGAAGTCAATAGTGAAACTAAAAACACAGAGGCTCACTAGCGCCTTTTATACAGGGGTGGTCACTGCCGGTACTGCAGTCTGAGACCAGTTATTCTCTTAAAGGTACATACACAACAATTCCTCCCCTTTTAGATAAACAGTACATAACATTCATTTAACAACTAAATGATAACTAATTACAATCACAATTACTGTTGCTAGATACATTGGTTAAGTTTAAGCAATTATAAGTTCAGTCTTTGAGGAGACTTCCTGATTCTGTCTGGATAACGCCTCTTTGGGGTATCAGGTTCTTCTGGCAATGTTGAGTCGGAATCAATGTCATTGTTTGGTTCATCTGCTTCCAATATTACCGGTTCTGCGGTAGCTGCAATTGGAACGTCAACTTCATTACCAGGTGTATCAGATCGTGGTGTGGAGTTGACGTTTTCCAGTGACTCTAGAATCTGGTCAGCATGTCGTCTTACAATGCTCTCCCCAACATCCATGGTATACATGAGAGGTCCTTGTCGTGTACAAATCGTTCCTGGCTGCCATTTCTCAGTGGGGTAGTCCCGGGCCAAAACTGGTTGACCTATCTTAAAACTCCTGGTCGGCCTTTCATTCATATTCTGAAACTGCCTGTTCTCCACATCTCTTTGGATGTTTGGCTTAACCAAATCCAAGCGGCATCGTAGTCTTCGATTGAAGAACATCATGGCTGGAGTTTGGTTGGTAACCGCATGTGTCGCATTCCGGTAGGCAAACAAGAAGTTGTCCACCTTGTGTTGTAGGGATATATCTTCATTACACATTGCCTTGATAACCTTCTTGAATGTTTGGACAAACCTCTCGGCCAATCCATTAGTGGCTGGATGATATGGGGCAGATGTGTAATGCTTAACACCATTGTTCTTTAAGAACCTCCGGAACTCTTCAGACACAAACTGTGGTCCATTGTCAGAGCAAATCTGTTCAGGCAGCCCATTCCTGGCGAATATGGTTCGTAAAACTGTGATAGTTTTTACCGTGGTGGTTGAGGACATTTTTATTACCTCTGGCCACTTTGAATGTGCATCCACCGCAATTAAAAACATCGAGTCCATGAAGGGACCAGCAAAATCAATGTGCACCCTTTGCCATGGAGATGAGGGCCACTCCCATGGATGCAGAGGAGCTTGTGGTGGGGCGTTTTGGACCTTCTGGCATCCTGCACAGCTCTTGGTCATCTCTTCGACTTCTCTATTGATTCCTGGCCACCACACAAACGCTCTGGCTAAGCTCTTCATTTTTACCCCACCCAGATGACCCTCCTGAAGCTCATTGGGCACTCTATCCGTCAACTTAGGTGGAATTACTACTCTGGATCCACACATCAAGGTTCCTCTGCACAATGACAGCTGTTCTCTTCTTGGCGAGAATGCTGGCAGCAGTGGTTCGCCATGTGCTGGCCATCCCTTCACCATTAAATCATAGACCCGTGATAGTGTCGGGTCATTCCGTGTTTCCTTTTCTATGTTTGCATTTGTCACAGGGAGACATTCGACTATGGTCGAGTGGAATAACTCCATTGGATCCACTGCAAGGTCTTCTTCTTCCACCGTTGGCAACGGTAGACGTGACAATCCATCAGCATTTCCATGCTGTTTAGTTCCTTTGTACTCGATGTCATATTCGTGTGCCCCTAGGAAAAGGGACCATCTCTGCAGCCGTTGTGCCGTCATTATCGGTACGCCCTTCTGAGGGTTGAAAATGGAGACAAGAGGTTGAT
Organism: Somniosus microcephalus; assembly: GCF_052327205.1. NCBI lineage: Eukaryota > Metazoa > Chordata > Chondrichthyes > Squaliformes > Somniosidae > Somniosus > Somniosus microcephalus. Next base: position 25,258,460 of record NC_140993.1, on the reverse strand, counting down.
GATCGGTTAGTAGAGTAAATTTCTGACTGTGCAGGTAGTGATTGAACTTCTTCACCCCCCACACTAGGCTGAGGGCCTCTCTGTCAATCTGGGCGTAGTTACGCTCGGCAGAAGTTAACGAGCGTGACGCAAAAGCTATCGGCCTCTCTTAAACCATCAAGGAATTTATGTGACAGTACCGCCCCAATGCCGTAGGGAGACGCATCACACGCCAGCCTGATTGGCAGTGCTGGGTTGTAGTGAGCCAATACTTCCCTTGAAGTGATTAAGTCCTTACTCTTCTGAAAAGCACGCTTACAATCATCACTCCATTTCCATGCTACCCCCGTTCGTAGCAGAGCGTTCAGTAGGTGCAGAATTGTCGACAAATTCGGGAAAAACTTATGATAGTAATTCACCAATCCGAGGAATGACCTCAGTTGCGACACATTTTCAGGCGCTGGGGCCTTAACAACTGCTTCAATTTTGTCAGGGGACTTATGTAACCCCTCTTCATCAATCACGTGGCCACAATACGATATCTGTTTCTTAAAAAATTCGCACTTGGGGCGGTTGGCTCGCAGCCCATGTTCCCGTAGTCTAGTGAACACCTGTTCTAGGTTGTTAACGTGTTCACTGTCATCTTCACCTGTTACAAGGATGTCGTCCAAGTAACACTGAGTCCCCGGAATCCCTTGCAGAACTTGTTCCATCGCTCTTTGCCATATCGCCGGAGCCGATGCTACTCCGAATACCAATCGATGATACTGGTAAAGACCTTTGTGAATGTTTATCGTGAGATACTTCCTAGAGGACTCCTCAACCTCCATCTGCAAATATGCTTGTGCTAGGTCAATTTTTGTAAAATGCTTCCCTCCAGACAGTGAGGCGAAGATGTCTTCTATCCTTGGAAGAGGATATTGTACTGTGTGAAGGACTGGGTTCACCGTCACCTTGAAATCCCCACAGATGCGAATCTTCCTTGGCTCCCTGGACTTATTGCTTAACGTTTTCTTCATGACAGGAACGATGGGTGTCGCCCACTCGTTCCAGTCGACCTTAGACAACACGCCCGCCTTCTCCAGATTCTCCAGCTCTGCCTCGACGGCTGGGCGAATTAAATATGGTACCGGTCTTGCTTTGAAAAACTTGGGAACTGCATTCTCTTCTACTTTTATCGAGGCGGTTACGCCTTTAAGCGTGCCCAGTTCTTGTTGAAATACCTCTTTGGCGTTAGCTAAGATTGTTGACAATCGTCCAGGAGTGACGTCTTCATCTTTTTTACCGTCCACCGCCATTGCATGAATGGAGTGCCAATCTAAGTTTATCTTCCTGATCCATTCCCGTCCCAATAACGGTGGTCCACCATTTGGCAGTATGTAGAGATACAATTTCCGTATTTTCTTGCCATTGTATTCGACAGGCACCCTTATTTTTCCTCTGGGGTATACTTTTTGCCCCGTATATGTCGTCAAGACGATGGATGTCTCTCTCAAGGGTATGTGTGAAAATAGCCGCTCGTAGTCTCGTCGATTCATGACGGTTAGCGCTGATCCTGTATCCAATTCCATTTTAACTTGTGACCCTGCTATCGTGAGGGTGACCCAAATGGTTCGGTGATCTTCTTTTGCGATTACATTGTGAAGTTTGAGACAGCTTAGTCTCCTGTTCCCAGATTCACTATTGCTCACCTGGTCTTTGGAACTACTGTCCGCCATCTTTTGTACTTTCTTGTACGGTTCCTTAGTAGCCTTTTTGTTGTCGCTGGTCTTCTTCCCAGACCTGCAAACTCGTGCAATGTGTCCCATCTTCCCGCATTGCCTGCATATTTTGTCTTTGGACCAGCAGTCCTTCTGGTCATGGTTAGTTCTGCCGCAGCGATAACATTTTGCAAATCCCCGTGTCATTTCGTGGGTGCCGTATTCCTGTGGTTTTTGTTGAATTTCTGCAGCTCCCCTGGCTGCTGCTTCATACGATACTGCCACGCTAAAAGCCTTATCTAGCGTCAGCTCTTTCTCTGAGAGTAACTTCTTCTGTGTTCCTTCACTCAGGAGTCCACAGACAAATTTGTCCCGTAGGGTATCTGCCAGTCCTGCTCCAAACTGGCAGTGCTTTGATAGCTTGCGTAGTTCCGTAAGATACTCAGCATTGCTCTCATCTTTGTGCTGAGTTCTCCTGTGGAATTTAAATCTTTCTGCTATCAACAGCGGTGCAGGGTTTAAGTGTTCCTGTCGGACAGCAACAATTTCGTTAAAACTCTTCGCCTTCGGTTTGGCTGGAGTAATCAGGTCCCACAATAGGCCATATGTTCTAGCGCCCATTAAGTTTAGCAATATCGATGCCTTTTTCCCCTCCGCTATTTCGTTTGCCTCGAAATATACCTCGACTCTTTCCACATACGTGGTCCTGTCCTCTATTGTATTATCAAAAGCAGTGATACAGCCAGTCTTCGGCATCTTGCAAATCTAAAATGGCGCCTCCCGCGCTTTGCCTTCTTCCCCGATTTAACAAAATGGCGCCTCCCGCGCTTTGCCTTCTTCCCCGCTGTTGTTAGCGCTGCTTTCCACGGTTTCTTACGCGTTTAATATTGATTCTTTTTCTTTTATTATTTTCACGTCGTGGAGCGGACCCTCTGGGACACTTCCCTCCCTCTTCTTAGGTCCGAACGCTGCCTGGATTCGAAGCACCGGCCGCGCCCTGTGTGCTCCACCCTCTCTCTCTCTCTTTGCTTCCCGACTCGCTGCCCGGCCCCGTTGAAAAGCCACCCGATCGAGCTCTAGCCCGCCGCAGCCCAGGAAGGATCAGTGCACTACCTGCCACCAGCCCGATTAGCTGGGAAACCACAGACCGAGGAACCCAGCCTGGCTCTGGGCAGTCTCTCCTGCAAGTTTTCAATCCGACGATTTGGAGGGCGGTTGCCCACGGTCGACGCCTGTTTCTCGAGTTTCTTTGGATTTTATTATTATTTTTTTTCTTTCTTCTGGCTTCGACCTTCAATATCGTCGTCTGAGGTGCTGCCGAGTTGCAGGTAAGTTCGTTTCTTACTCGTCGCCAGTGTTACGTCCATGAATAATTGAGACACGGACAGCAGGAGTGAACAAAATAAGTCTTTACTGGTGGAAGTCAATAGTGAAACTAAAAACACAGAGGCTCACTAGCGCCTTTTATACAGGGGTGGTCACTGCCGGTACTGCAGTCTGAGACCAGTTATTCTCTTAAAGGTACATAATGTAAGATTCGAAATTTTCAGCAATAATCACGCAAGAAAACAGGATAAAATAAGACAGTTTATTGACCAAAGTAAGCTTGCACAGAAAAACCTTTGATAAAAGGGCATACAAAATGGCCACCGGGCCTCGTGATCAGTTTCTGGACCATTTGATTTCTGTTACTGCAAGCCAGACAGGCTTGTGGATTGAAAACAGTAAGCCCGCGAAAGCCAGTATCGGGAAACCGAAACTCAGGGAAACTGCAACATATTCAATGGATTCTAAGTACAGGACGGTTTCAGGCAAACAGGATGGGGCCCATCAAGATATGGGCGGACAATGCATGAACACTTATACCCATTTAATGTACAAAGGAGAAACCGTTTAACAGCCATCAAGGGAAATCTCCAGACCGATCAATATGCGAACCGAGTCACGGTGACAATGTAAAAGACATTAAAAGACACTATCGGCCAGGAAGGCCAGTTAAGTTATCACCGGCTCCCGTTACAAGACAAAGCGCCCCTGCAGAGATTTCTGCCCGCCAAAATTAATACAAAGACAGGACTATGATTTGGCGGGAGATAAGACTGTCCCAAAAGGGTATAACTATGGATTGAAAGTCCATCAAAGTTATGGTTACACAGATCCAGGATCAAGTTCATGTTTCACTTCTTCGGAATTCGACCAAGACGTTTCTTCTTTTCGAGGACGCTTCGGACGGACTTTTCAGTGCAAGGCAGCACTTCGATTTCGGGACACGATCGGTGGTCAGCCAGACAAGGCTCGGCCACGACGGGAAGACGACGAGGGTGGCCCGGGTGCTGTTGTCGGGAGATCATCGACGACCCAGGCCGAAGGAGAAGACACCCTCGGGAAAAACCGACGATCCAGGTCGGATAAAAAGGACATTCCGAGCCTAGCCAGGCAAGGCCTCGACACGTGCATCCATTTCTTCAATATCACATTGGTGGCAGGGACTGCTCCATGAACCCAAATCCACAATAGTGGATCTCAACCTTGACGAGCGCTCATCGAGGCTGTGTCTACCCCGCCGCCTCGAGAGAGAGAGAGAGAGAGAGAATATCGACTGCGCCAGAAGTTTCCAGATCCACGTGACGACGGAAAGCTGTGCTAAAAGATTGCGAACCCCTTTTTGCGATTCTGATAGTGGTGAGCATGATCCCGAGTTCCTCAAATTCGAAACTTAGTTTAGGTATTTAGGGGAGGGAGTAAGGTTAAATTGTAATGTGTTTCCCCTTTTACGACGTGCCGTGTGTTCCCCATTTCCATAGAGTCAAGTTCATAAATTTGTGCATGATTGTAGTTACTTTAATCTGTGCCTATGACATGTATTTTGTAATGCTTCAAACTGTTTAAAAATAAAAGCATCCATTTCGTGCTATTCAACCTGGTCTATTGAGTCCTTTCTCTGCACTACAGTTCTCTGCATCTAAGTCCAAGGTCTAGAACCGTAGGGGAGAGTGGGTCGAACCACTCAAGGGTAATTATTGCACAAAGCCTGGCAGGAGACCAGAACGAGCAAGAGAAACCCCCTACAGAAATGGCGACCGTGGCAGGACCTTGGCAGCAGGAAAGTAGTGTGTTAGATCAAGGTCTGAATAAACTAAATGTGATGGATGAAAGAATAGTGGATTATGTTTTTGGAAAAGTCAACCTCACAAAACAATGGATATCTGACCTATTAAGGGATAGGCGCCCGCTAGACGCAGCCATCAAGTGGACAGAGGGTAAAGAGCATAAGAAATCTGTAGAAAAGGCGGTCTGGCTGATGTGCTACAAGAAGCAAGTCCAGCTTTTGGACCAAGTCGTTGCAGCACGAACAGCCCAGATCAAAGGGTTGCTTACAGACGTAGAGGAAAAGGTTGCGGGAGGTCAAAAACTGATTGAATCGCTTAACGCGCTGAATCAGGAACGCCACTCCACAACTCGCTGCCACGAAACCCGGGTAGAGTATTTAAAATGTCAGGTCATTGAAGCCAAGGCCTGTGAAGGTAGAATGAGAGAGAGGTGTTTCCGTCTAGCTAAGCAAATAGAGACCCAAGAGGAAAAACTTCTGGGAGCCAGGGCAGCATATAAGATGGCCATGGAGGATAGATCTGAGAGCACCGACCACAGCGCTTGCCGCCGGGAGCAAGAGGACCTGAGAACGGCCCTAGCCAAGGCAAACGGGTTGGTGTGTCTCATAAACCCACCAGCGAGCCAGCTATTGCTAGCCAAGGAATCCAAAAGACCGATTCCACAAGAGATAGTTCAGGAACCAACCCCCGAACCCTCTGCGCCTCCTGCTTATGATGAGTCTTGGACTCCGGGGAAGGAAACGGAGACGGTAGATGAAGAGATTCTTGAGGTAGAGCAACACCAGATAGTAGAGTCGGGGCCGGCGCCGATGTGTCCAACTCGACACTGGAGGCTCGGTCCGAATGAAGACAATGGCGAGGACGGACCCCTTGTGAACCAGATCATAATGCCCCACAGCGCACAACAGCTGAGGGCAAAGATAAGTCACATCCCAAAACTCTCCGAGTCAGGAGATCCCTCCGTCCATTTTAGGGACGTGGAGCAGACCGCAGCAGTTAATGACTGCGACGGGGCTGAACAGTCTAAGGTGCTGCTGTTCTCCCTGGACAGCTCGCTCCTCCAGTGTCTCCCTGATGAGAGCAAGAGAGGGCACAGGGAATATGAGTTGTTACGGGACGAGATCCTGGAGATTATAGGAGAGGGTGACGGAACTCCGTTCCTCCGTTTAGAAAAGACAGTGCAGCTAGAGGGAGAACCCCCACGGGTTTTCGCCGGAAGGTTGTGGCCCGTGTATCGGCGCAGCTGCCCGGGAGGACCGGAACGGAACGCGCTAAATGATGAACAAAGGGCTCATTGGCTCCGGTGCCTGGTAGCACGTTGCTTGCCAATAGTGAGGGAGCAGGCCAAAGCATGGTTTGACCCCACTAACGCCCGCTCCACGGAGGAACTAGTACTTGATCAGCTCACGATCAGTTACAGGAACAACAAGGGTAGGAAAACCACTGCTGCCAGCATTCTCGCCGAGAAGAGAACAGCTGTCAGTGTGCAGAGGAACCTTGATGTGTGGATCCAGAGTAGTAATTCCACCTAAGTTGACGGATAGAGTGCTCAATGAGCTTCATGAGGGTCATCTGGGTGGGGTAAAAATGAAAAGCTTAGCCAGAGCATTTGTGTGGTGGCCGGGAATCGATAGAGAAATCGAAGATATGACCAAGAGCTGTGCAGGATGCCAGAAGGTCCAAAACGCCCCACCACAAGCTCCTCTGCATCCATGGGAGTGGCCCTCATCTCCATGGCAAAGGGTGCACATTGATTTTGCTGGTCCCTTCATGGACTCGATGTTTTTAATTGCGGTGGATGCACATTCAAAGTGGCCAGAGGTAATAAAAATGTCCTCAACCACCACGGAAAAAACTATCACAGTTTTACGAACCATATTCGCCAGGAATGGGCTGCCTGAACAGATTTGCTCTGACAATGGACCACAGTTTGTGTCTGAAGAGTTCCGGAGGTTCTTAAAGAACAATGGTGTTAAGCATTACACATCTGCCCCATATCATCCAGCCACTAATGGATTGGCCGAGAGGTTTGTCCAAACATTCAAGAAGGCTATCAAGGCAATGTGTAATGAAGATATACCCCTACAACACAAGGTGGACAACTTCTTGTTTGCCTACCGGAATGCGACACATGCGGTTACCAACCAAACTCCAGCCATGATGTTCTTCAATCGAAGACTACGATGCCGCTTGGATTTGGTTAAGCCAAACGTCCGAAGAGATGTGGAGAACAGGCAGCTTCAGAATATGAATGAAAGGCCGACCAGGAGTTTTAAGATAGGTCAACCAGTTTTGGCCCGGGACTACCCCACTGAGAAATGGCAGCCAGGAACGATTTGTACACGACAAGGACCTCTCATGTATACCATGGATGTTGGGGAGAGCATTGTAAGACGACATGCTGACCAGATTCTAGAGTCACTGGAAAACGTCAACTCCACACCACGATCTGATACACCTGGTAATGAAATCGACGTTCCAATTGCAGCTACCGCAGACCCGGTAATATTGGAAGCAGATGAACCAAACAATGACATTGATTCCGACTCAACATTGCCAGAAGAACCTGATACCCCAAAGAGGCGTTATCCAGACAGAATCAGGAAGTCTCCTCAAAGACTGAACTTATAATTGCTTAAACTTAACCAATGTATCTAGCAACAGTAATTGTGATTGTAATTCATTATCATTAGTTGTTAAATGAATGTTATGTACTGTTTATCTAAAAGGGAGGAATTGTTGTGTATGTACCTTTAAGAGAATAACTGGTCTCAGACTGCAGTACCGGCAGTGACCACCCCTGTATAAAAGGCGCTAGAGAGCCTCTGTTTTGTTAGATTTGTTTATGCCTTCCACCAGTAAAGTTCTGTTTGTTTCTCTCCTGCTAGTCCGTGTCTCAATCATTCACGGACTTAACAATACTGACAACTGCAAGTAATCCTAAGCCCGCAATGTGAAAGTCCCACTCGTGAAATGATACACGCCACAACTGCAACAGTTGCCATCAGAATTTTTATGTACAAGAACCAACTGATGGCATTTTTACAATAAACACATCAGTTCACCCAAGTGACTACCCTTGTGACTACTTGTGCAGAATTTTCCTCTTACGCATGCTCCTACATAGTGCTTTCCCTGTGGCTTCAGCAGATGTGGAGGCCCCTTGCTCACTTTCCTGCTGCTCCTGTCTCGACACCTTTGGTGGGCGTCCTCTGGGGTTGCAAGCCTGTGAGGGCTCGTCAACAGTCTGCTGCTCCTGCGGCTGTGCAGGAGTTGAGACGCCTATCTCACTTGGGTATGGACTCCGGTGGGGCTCTGACCGAGGGCTCTGCAGTGGCATGGAAGTGTGAGCGCTTGGAGAGGAGCCCCCACTTCCTTGAGGTCTGCCACCAACCTCCCTCTCATGGGTCAGGTCCCCCTCACCGCCTGCAAGTGGTTGGAGAGCACCTTGCTGCACATCAGGGGGGCCATGGGGACCCGTATCTGCAATGTTAGTCCTACTCAGAAGGACTTCCATGAAGGTCTGGTTTCTTTTTTCAATAGATGCCCATCGCTCCTCAAGAGATGTCATTCTATTCTGAACAATGACCATGTTTTCCATACCCTGGCGATTAAGCTCCTCCATGACCGTAGCCCTCCTCTCCTCTACCGTAGCCATCCTCTCTTGCACGGTAGCCAGCCTTAACACGGAGGTAGGCATCCTTTCCGTGTTCATGCGTTCATGCGCCAATGACTCCACAAAGGCTCTGCTCATGTTCGCTATGGACTCCTCCATTCGCTCCACACTCGCAGCGACCCTAGAGACAAAACCTGCCAGAGACTCCTGCATTTGTGCCTGGAGTTCCATCACTGCTGATCTCATGGATGGACACAGAGGCAGAGGGTTGACATGCTGCTGAGCTGAGCTGGCAGAGTCCTGCACCCTCTGACTAGGACTCTCCACTGCTGTCCCTGTCTCCACAATCTGCTGATGCTCACTTGTGAGCTGTGATACACCAGGTGACAACATTACTCTATGTCCCGAAGGTCCCACTGAGGTGTGAGTGTCTGCGCTGGTGCTGGGTGCGCAGAATTCTGCTGACGCTGTAACCTTAGAGGTTACAGCTTCCTCTGAGGAGTCTGGCTGCTCAGCCTCTTCTTCCTGGCTAGGGGGACGGATGCTTGTGATGGTCCTGTGGGGGAGTAAAGGAAAGAGTTGCAGATGTTATGCCAAGGCTACATGCACATAGCTTTTTGCAGATGCTCATAAGTCCATCTGTCACAGCTTGACACACATTATCAGCGACTCATGCAATGTCAAAGAGAGAGATGGGAAACTTTTCTGTCACCAGCTTGCTGTGTTGCACCCGTCTGCCCATCCCCCATGCGTGAATCATCCTCAATGCCAATGATTTCCAGGATGGCCTCCTCCCAGGGGGTCAGGTGGGCTATTGAGGGTGGCCCTCCTCCTGTCCTGGCTCACTCTCTTTTGTTGTGAGCTCTCTTTTCCTGCAATGAGGGAGACAAGTGGAGGTTGAGTGAGAATGAAGGAGTGAGTGTAGAGTTTGCATAGCATAGATACTTAGAAGGAGACAAAGATGGAGTGAGGTTGCAAGACCAAGGGCCCTCCCTGTGTGTTGTCATAGAGTCATAGAGTCATAGAGTAATACAGCACGGATAGAGGCCCTTCGGCCCATCGTGTCCGCGCCGGCCATCAAGCCCTGTCTAATCTAATCCCATATTCCAGCATTTGGTCCGTAGCCTTGTATGCAATGGCATTTCAAGTGCACATCCAAATGCTTCTTAAATGTTGTGAGGGTTTCTGCCTCCACAACCCTTTCAGGCAGTGAGTTCCAGACTCCAACCACCCTCTGGGTGAAAAAGTTCTTTCTCAAATCCCCTCTAAACCTCCCGCCCTTTACCTTGAATCTATGCCCCCTAGTTATTGACCCCTCTACTAAGGGAAAAAGCTCCTCAGCATCCATCCTATCTATGCCCCTCATAATTTTGTACACCTCAATCATGTCCCCCCTCAGCCTCCTCAGCTCCAAGGAAAACAAACCCAACCTGCCCAGTCTCTCTTCATAGCTGAAGCGCTCCAGCCCTGGTAACATCCTGGTGAACCTCCTCTGCACCCTCTCTAACGCGATCACATCCTTCCTGTAGTGTGGCGACCAGAACTGCACACACTATTCCAGCTGTGGCCTAACCAGTGTTTTATACAGCTCCATCATAACCTCCTTGCTCTTATATTCAATGCCTCGGCTAATGAAGGCAAGTATCCCATATGCCTTTTTTACCACCTTATCCACCTGTTCCGCCGCCTTCAGGGATCTGTGTACTTGCACACCCAGATCCCTCTGACCCTCCGTCTTGCCTAGGGTCTTTCCATTCATTGTGTATTCCTTTGCCTTGTTAGTCCCCCCAAAGTGCATCACCTCGCACTTTTCCAGGTTAAATTCCATTTGCCACTGTTCCGCCCATCTGACCAACCCATCTATATCGTCCTGCAGACTGAGGCTACCCTCCTCGCTATTTACCACCCTACCAATTTTTGTATCATCCGCGAACTTACTGATCATACCCTTTACATTCATATCCAAGTCATTAATGTAGACCACAAACAGCAAGGGACCCAGCACCGATCCCTGTGGTACCCCACTGGCCACAGGCTTCCAGTCACAAAAACAACCTTCGACCATCACCCTCTGCCTTCTGCCACTAAGCCAGTTTTGTATCCAATGTGCCAAGGCACCCTGGATTCCATGGGCTCTTACCTTCTTGACCAGTCTCCTGTGCGGGACTTTATCGAAGGCCTTACTGAAATCCATGTATACCACATCCACTGCGTTACCCTCATCCACACACCTAGTCACCCCCTCAAAAAATTCAATCAAATTAGTCAGACATGATCTTCCCTTGACAAAGCCATGTTGACTATCCCTGATTAATCCTTGCCTCTCCAAGTGGAGACAAATTTTGTCCCTCAGGATTTTTTCCAATAATTTTCCTACCACTGATGTTAGGCTCACTGGCCTGTAGTTCCCCGGTTTTTCCCTACTACCCTTCTTGAATAATGGTACTACATTAGCGGTTCTCCAGTCCTCTGGCACATCCCCTGTGGCCAGAGAGGTCCTGAATATATGTGTTAGAGCCCCCGCAATCTCCTCCTTTGCCTCACACAGCAGCCTGGGATACATTTCATCCGGGCCTGGGGATTTATCCATTTTTAGGCCAGCTAAAACCGCCAATACCTCCCCCCGCTCGATGTTAATATGTTCGAGCATATCACAGTCCCCCCGCCCTATTTCTATGTCTACATCGTCCTTCTCCATAGTGAAAACAGACGCAAAATATTCATTCAGAACCCCTCCTACATCTTCCGGCTCCACACACAGATTGCCACTTTTGTCCCTAATGGGCCCTATTTTTTCCCTAGTTATCCTCTTACCCTTAATATACTTATAAAACATCTTCGGATTTTCCTTTATTTTGCTTGCCAGTGTTATTTCATGGCCCCTCCTTGATCTCCTAATTTCTTTTTTAAGTATCCCCCTGCACTTTTTGTACTCCTCTAGGGCTTCCTCCGTCTTTAGCCTTTTGTATCTACCAAAAGCCCTCCTTTTTTTCCTAATCCATTCCCGTATATCCCCTGACATCCAAGGTTCCCTGTGGTTTTTGGAACCACCCTTGACCTTTACGGGAACATGTTGCCATTGTATGATCTCAATCTCCCTTCTGAAAGCCTCCCATTGCTCCGATGCGGATTTTCCTACAAGTAGCTGATCCCAGTCCATTTTGGCCAGATCCTGCCTTATCCTATTAAAATCGGCCTTCCCCCAATTTAGAACCTTTATTTCCGGCCCATCCCTGTCCTTTTCCATGGCCACCTTAAATCTTACCATATTATGGTCACTATCACCAAAGTGCTCACCTACTAGCACTTTTTCCACTTGGCCGGCCACATTCCCTAGAATTAGGTCCAGTACCGCCCCCTCTCTTGTAGGACTTTCTACATGCTGGCTCAAAAAGCTCTCCTGGATGCACTTTAAGAATTCTACACCCTCTGAGCCTTTCACACTCTGACTATCCCAGTTAATATTGGGGAAGTTGAAATCCCCCATTATTATTACCCTATTATTTGCACATTTCTCTGAGATTTGCCTACATATCTGTTCCTCTATCTCCCCCTGACTGTTTGGAGGCCTATAGTACACTCCCAGCAAAGTGCTTGCCCCCTTTTTGTTTTTAAGCTCCACCCATATGGCCTCATTAGAGGACCCTGCTAATATATCATCCCTCCTTACTGCAGTAATTGACTCCTTAATTAATATTGCGACACCCCCTCCTCTCATACCTCCCCCTCTGTCTCGCCTGAAGATTCTGTACCCCGGAATATTGAGCTGCCAGTCTTGCCCTTCCCTCAACCATGTCTCCGTGATAGCAACAATATCATACTCCCATGTGTTTATCAACACCTTCAGTTCATCCACCTTATTCGCAAGACTCCTTGCATTAAAATAGATGCCATCCAGCCTTGCCCTTATATATTTGCCCTGTCTACCAAGCTGACTTGTTTTTTTCTCTATAATTGGCAGCACATCCCCCCCTATTTCAGCTCCCCTCTGTATCCCATCCCCCTGCCAAGTTAGTTTAAACCCCCCCCAACAGTGCTAGCAAACCTCCCCGCAAGGATATTTGTCCCGCTCTGGTTCAGGTGCAACCCGTCCGACTTGTACAAGTCCCACCTTTCCCAGAAGCAGGCCCAGTGATCCAGGAAAGTAAAACCCTCCCCCCTACACCAACTCTTTAGCCACGCATTCATCTGCTCTATCCTCCCATTCCTATACTTACTAGCACGTGGCACTGGGAGTAATCCAGAGATTACAACCTTTGAGGTCCTGCTCTTTAATCTGTTACCTAGCTCCCTAAATTCTTGATGCAGGACCTCATCCCTCTTTTTACCTATGTCGTTGGTACCAATGTGGACCACGACCATTGCCTGTTCACCCTCCCCCTCCAGAATGCCCTGCAGCCGCTCAGTGACATCCTTGACCCTGGCACCAGGGAGGCAACAAACCATCCTGGATTCACGTCTACGGCCACAGAAACGCCTATCTGTTCCCCTTACTATAGAATCCCCTACCACTATTGCTCTCCCACTCTTTTTCCCCCCTTCCTGGGCAGCAGGAGCACCCCCAGTGCCAGGAAGTTGGCTGCTGCTGCCTTCCCCTGGTGAGTCATCCCCCTCAACAGTATCCAAAGCGGTATACTTGTTTGAAAGGGGGATGCCCGCAGGGGTTCCCTGCACTACCTGCCTGCCTTTGTTGCTCCGCCTGATGGTCACCCCCTGTGCCGCCCTGCCCTGAGGCGTGAACAACTCGCTAAACGTGCTATCCACGAGCCTCTCAGCATCGCGCATGCTCCAAAATTCATCCACCTGCAGCTCGAGCGCCGCAATGCGGTCTGCAAGTAGCTGCAGCTGGATGCATTTCCCGCACACATGGTCGTCAGGGACACTGGCAGCTTCCCTGATTTCCCACATGGAGCAAGAGGAGCAGAACACGGGTCTGAGCTCTCCTCCCATGACTTACTCCTTTAATTAATTAAAAATTTTATTCAATACCCCAGTTACAGGTATACTCTAGGGCGCTTTATTTACCAACTGTCCCCACTACACCACAGAAATGTAACACCACAGAATTCAAGCTTGTATTGAAAAGAGAGAAATACTCACCAACCAATCACTTACCTGCTCCCTGGTGACGTCACACTTGGATTACTTTTTACCTCTCTCCTCTGCTGTTGATTTGGTATGCCTCTGCCTTCGCGCCGGTTTTTATACCGGGCTCACCTCCGCTGCTGCTGCTCTCCCCCGAACTGGTCGGGCCTCTGCCTTCGCGCCGGTTTTTATACCGGGCTCACCTCCGCTGCTGCTGCTCTCCCCCGAACTGGTCGGGCCTCTGCCTTGGCGCCGGTTTTTATACCGGGCTCACCTCCGCTGCTGCTGCTCTCCCCCGAACTGGTCGGGCCTCTGCCTTCGCGCCGGTTTTTATACCGGGCTCACCTCCGCTGCTGCTGCTCTCCCCCGAACTGGTCGGGCCTCTGCCTTCGCGCCGGTTTTTATACCGGGCTCACCTCCGCTGCTGCTGCTCTCCCCCGAACTGGTCGGGCCTCTGCCTTCGCGCCGGTTTTTATACCGGGCTCACCTCCGCTGCTGCTGCTCTCCCCCGAACTGGTCGGGCCTCTGCCTTGGCGCCGGTTTTTATACCGGGCTCACCTCCGCTGCTGCTGCTCTCCCCCGAACTGGTCGGGCCTCTGCCTTGGCACCGGTTTTTATACCGGGCTCACCTCCGCTGCTGCTGCTCTCCCCCGAACTGGTCGGGCCTCTGCCTTCGCGCCGGTTTTTATACCGGGCTCACCTCCGCTGCTGCTGCTCTCCCCCGAACTGGTCGGGCCTCTGCCTTCGCGCCGGTTTTTATACCGGGCTCACCTCCGCTGCTGCTGCTCTCCCCCGAACTGGTCGGGCCTCTGCCTTCGCGCCGGTTTTTATACCGGGCTCACCTCCGCTGCTGCTGCTCTCCCCCGAACTGGTCGGGCCTCTGCCTTCGCGCCGGTTTTTATACCGGGCTCACCTCCGCTGCTGCTGCTCTCCCCCGAACTGGTCGGGCCTCTGCCTTCGCGCCGGTTGTGTTCAAAGCATCAGAGTGAGAGGGAGTGTGAGGGCTGCATGGAGGAATAGTTATGTGAATGTGAGCATAGAGAGAGAGGGAATGGGTAAGGGTGCATGGATGTCAATGTCAAGTGGGATGTGGAGGAAGAGATTGCTAAAGCTGAGTGCTGGTGAGCAAAGACAATGGGAATCAGATTGAGGGTGATGAGAAATTCATACTCACTTTTCCAGTGCGCTGAAGGTCATGAAATCTTTTCCTGCACTGTGTCCAGGTTCTGCAGGTGACTCCCAAAGAATTGACCTCCTTAGCCACCTGCATCCACACAGTCTTGGTCTGAGTGGAAGGCCTCCTCCTCCCTGATGAAGGGAACAGGACCTCCCTTTTGGCCCTAGCCCCATCCACCAATGCCTGAAGTGCTGCCTCGTCAAAGCAAGGAGCTGCTCTTGCCCTCCCACTTGTCATCTCTCCTGCAGGTCCCTCTGACACCAAATGGAGGAAGCTTGGAAGCCTGCAGAAGAAGTAAGGCTTGCTGTGGACCTTAAATGCAGCAGCAATGATGATGTCATCAGAGGGGACTTTCAGTCATGAAAAACCCCCTTGCAAAGGCTTCCCACACATTGGAAATCAATTGGCCAATTGTGTTAAAATTGCATCAATCCCCCACATCCATTTAGATTCATGTGGGAAACACAAAATTCGGATAACACGACAACAGCCCGCACCTGAGCTAAAATTACCCCCACAATGTCTGCTAAAAAGCAGTTAAGCCAATATTAAGAATCTTCGATAAGAATGACATCAAACGGAAACCATAGCTGTCATTGTTTTTATGATGGTTTTTGGAACACCTAAAGGTAGAGAAATAATTATGCATGCAATAGTTGAATTGACAGTAAAATAGAAAGCATTCAAAAGAGGTATCAATAAAGACAATTAGCTGACATCAGCAGAGAACATCAAAGAAGAAACCACTGCCAAAAGGGTATAAAAATAAGACCTTTTTTAACAGAAGTCAGAACACGCTGAACGGGCAGGGCATTTCTCAACTTTCCAGAGGCACCTCTGTAAGTCTTTAACTATGAGTCTCGGGAAGTCAGATTGATTTTGGTGGATGTTCTGGATTTAGAAATAAAAAATAAGAAATGTAACGAAGTAAAGATTTGAAAATAAGGATCTCTGAGAAATAAGGAATGTAAGCTAATTGTATTTTGAATTGTTAATGTTGCGACTGATTCAACAGATGTTAACTGAATGTCGGCTCTTAAATAAAACGATATATTTTTAGGATGGTCTCAAAGAGTAATTCTGTATAGACTTGCGAACCCACAAATTCTGTACACTTTTTTGTAAGGAGTTGCAGAATTCTGGGGGGTATTCCGGACCCTCATAATATCCGGAAGGTTACAGTCTAGTTCAACTTATTAAAAGTACTATCTGGAGGATGGTAACATCTTCAGTCGTTCCGTTCCTTTAGGGAGAGATAGCCTGAACCTTTAGACCCATTTTAAGCGGCTTATGGAATTCGGCTATCTCTAACTTAAGTTGAAGGTGAACGTCTGGGGAATATGCCTGATCTGGGGTTGCCCAAAAGGGCTAGGACTGTAATTAACCCTTCATGATTTAATGCAAAAGGCAAGGAAGGCTGTATAAAACACAGTGGCTAAAGAATATCAGCACTGCAGGATCAAGCTGCAGTCGGAAGGAGGGGCCTGGTCAGTCTTTTCGCTTACGAGGACCTACAATCAACGTTGGACTGATCATCAGCGGGTGGCTGTACGTATGATTTCCTGTAATATTATTGATGAACTGCTCGAATAGTGGTTGGGGTTTTGAATCTGTCTTAGGAACAATAAAAGGTTAAAGATAGAACCCGTGTGTCTGGTGTAATTTCTCATAAGTCTCAAGTCCGAACTCTATAACCTGTTGGACGGGGCGAGGGGTAATTCCGCACGTCTTACGCTGTCCATGAGGATTGGTTAAAAGTATGTGCTGTGGCTCAGTGGGTAGCACTCTCGCCTCTGAGTCACGAAGGTTGTGGGTTCACAGTCCCACTCCAGAGACTTGAGCACCAAAATTTAGGCTGACAATCCAGTGC
This sequence comes from Somniosus microcephalus, assembly GCF_052327205.1. Lineage (NCBI taxonomy): Eukaryota > Metazoa > Chordata > Chondrichthyes > Squaliformes > Somniosidae > Somniosus > Somniosus microcephalus. The sequence goes on along the minus strand of NC_140993.1, from coordinate 25,241,923 downwards.
AGTGCTGAGGGAGTGCTGCACTGTCGGAGGTGCCGTCTTTTGGATGAGACATTAAACCGAGGCTCCGTCTGCTCTCTCAGGTGGACGTAAGAGATCCCATGGCACTATTTCAAAGAAGAGCAGGGGAGTTATCCCCGGTGTCCTGGGGCCAATATTTATCCCTCAATCAACATCACTAAAACAGATTGTCTAGTCATTATCACATTGCAGTTTGTGGGAGCTTGCTGTTCCAAATTGGCTGCCACGTTTCCTACATTACAACAGTGACTACACTTCAAAAAGTACTTAATTGGCTGTAAAGCGCTTTGGGACATCTTGAGATCATGAAAGGCGCTATGTAAATGCAAGTCTTATTTCTTTTTCTTCTTGAGTTCATGATTTGCTGCACTTTGGAAGGAGAAGGAGAGATAAGGAGACAGAACCAGACAGCTGTGCTCTAAAACCGTGAGAGGAGAGAAAAACATTGGAAGCTGTTTTTGAGGCAGCGACACTGGCATAAGAACAGTAATTTTCAAGTGAAAGAAGGAGGCAGCCCGAGACCGAGAAAGGTAGGTGTCAACAAAGAATTAGCCCTTCAGTCTCTCGAAGCAGAAGAATTGAGAATTCTGAGTTTCGAGTTGCGCAACTGACGAAGGTTGTAAGCATCTCGCTCTGTAAAACTGTTGTGGGTTAATGCCAATAAATGCAATTATTTAAAAGAGTATTTAGCCTCGGTTGATCCTTACCTCTCGGTACCCTAAAGCGGTAAAGAGAGAGTTAAAAAAAAAACCCTAAGTCACTGGCCAAATGTATATTGATACAGTAGAATGCGCTTCTTTCCACGTAGGCCATGGTATTGTGGCCAGCCGCCTGATTGGCCACATGGGGTCCATCAATCTCTCCCGGGGAGTGATTTTGACTCTGGATGACTGTGTAAGATGGGCGATATTGGATCATCTGCCCGTTGTGTACATCTCTCCCCATTTACATTTCTGTTGGCTGATCCGATATTGCCTGTTTTACACTATTGGCCAAAGTCAAAATTACTACCCCCCCCCACCCCCCGCGGCCCCCCCATCTATTTTAAGGAAGCCAACAGTCTCGTGGAATTGGACAGTGCTGTCATGCAGCTTTTGCTTGTCAATGGGAAAGGAGATGAAGCTGTTGGCCGAAAGCTTGTTGTTTCTCCTTTGATGCATCGATGGAAAGCCAATGGGAAACTAATGCTGCTGATCTCCGCTGCAATAATCTGGGAGGAGCCGATGCTTAAAAAGAGAAGGCCATGGTCCCTTAGAGGGCGAGACTGGGGAATTAATAATGGGGAACGGGGTAATGGCAGAGACTGAACAAATATTTTGTATCTGTCTTCACGGCAGAAGACACTAACAACATCCCAATAATGGATAATCACTAAGGAAAAAGTACTTGGTAAAATAATGGAACTAAAAGACGACAAGTCCCCTGGACCAGATGGCCTGCATCCCAGGGTCTTAAAAGAAGTGGCTGCAGAGATAGTGGAAGCATTGGTTGCAATATACCAACATTCCCTGGACTCTGGAGAGGTCCCAGCAGATTGGAAAACCGTTAATGTAACACCCCTATTTAAGAAAGGAGGGAGACAGAAAGCAGGAAACTATAGACCAGTTAGCCTAACATCTGTCGTTGGGAGAATGCTGGAGTCCTTCATTAAAGAAGCAGTAGCAGGGCAGTTGGAAAATCATAATGCAGTCAAGCAGAGTCAGCATGGTTTTATGAAAGGGAAATCATGTTTAACAAATTTGCTGGAGTTCTTTGAGGATGTAACGAGCAGGGTGGACAAAGGTAAGCCAGTGGATGTGGTGTATTTGGATTTCCAGAAGGCATTCGATAAGGTGCCACATGAAAGGTTACTGCATAAGATAAGAGCTCACGGAGGTGGGGGTAATATATTAGCATGGATAGAGAATTGGCTAACTAACAGAAAGCAGAGAGTCGGGATAAATGGGTCATTTTCCGGTTGGCAAACGGTAACTGGTGGGGTGCCACAGGGATCGGTGCTGGGGCCTCAACTATTTACAATCTACATTAATGACTTGGATTAAGGAATCAAGTGTAATGTAGCCAAGTTTGCGGATGATACAACGATGGGTGGGTAAGCAAGTTGTGCAGAGGACTAATCTGCAAAGGGATATAGACAGGCTAAGTGAATGGGCAAACATTTGGCAAATGGAGTATAATGTGGGAAAGTGCGAGGTTATCCACTTTGGCATGAAAAATAAAAACGCAAACTATTATTTAAATGGAGAGAGATTACAAAATGCTACAGTTCAGAGAGACCTGGGGGTCCTTGTGCATGAAACACAAAAAGTTAGCATGCAGGTACAGCAAGTAATCAAAAAGGCAAATGGAATGTTGGCCTTTATTGCAAGGGGGTTGGAGTATAGAAGCAGGGAAGTCCTGCTACAACTGTACAGGATATTGGTGAGACCACACCTTGAGTACCGCGTACAGTTTTGGTCTCCTTATTTAAGGAAGGATATACTTGCATTGGAGGCAGTTCAGAGATGATTCACTAGGTTAATTCCAGAGATGAGGGGTTTGACTTATGAGGAAAGGTTGAGCAGGTTGGGCCTATACTCATTGGAATTTAGAAGAATGAGAGGTGATCTTATTGAAACATGTAAGATTGTGAGGGGGCCCGATAAGGTAGATGCAGAGAGGATGTTTCCCCTCATGGGGAAATCTAGAACCTGGGGGCATAGTTTCAGAATAAAGGGTCGCCCTTTTAGAACTGAGATGAGGAGGAATTTCTTCTTTCAGAGGGTTGTAAATCTGTAGAATTCTCTGCCCCAGAGAGCCGTGGAGGCTGGGTCATTAAATACATTTAAGGTAGAGATGGACAGATTTTTGCAAGATAAGGGAGTGAAGGGTTATGGGGAGCGGGCAGGGAAGTAGCTTTGAGCCCAAGATCAGCCATGATCTTATTGAATGGCGGAGCAGGCTCGAGGGGCCAAGTAGCCTATTCCTGCTCCTATTTCTTATGTTCTTATGTTTAATAGCCGCAGGCGGTGCTGTGCCTACGTTCAGAGTTGTCTGCCATTCTTCTTCAAGCAGATCTCATGTGCTCCTCTGTCATTACCTCGGACTGTAGATACAATGGTTAGCATAGCTCCCTGAAGTATCAGGCAGCAGTGTACCCTGCCGCTGCATGTCCTTCTCTACCATATCCTGGTACAGGGGAAGCACTGCATGCAGTCCCTACTGTGTTAAACAGCTGCAGTTCCCGTCTGATTGGTATTGTGTCAGCCGTGGATCAATGGGTAGCGCTCTCACCTCTGGGTCCGAAGGTTGTGGGTTCAAGCTCCACTCCGAGAGACTTGAGCACAAAAATCTAGGCTGACACTCCAGTGCTGTACTCCAGTGCAGGGAGTGCTGCACTGCCGGAGGTGCCGTCTTTCAGATGAGACGTGTCTGGATGTCCCACTCCAAAGACTTTGAGCTCCAAAATTTAGACTGACAATCCAGTGCAGTGCTGAGGGAGTGCTGTGTTGTCGGAGGTGGCATCTTTCAGATGAGACGTTAAACTGAGGCCCCGTTTGCTCTCTCAGGTGGACATAAAAGATCCCATGGCACTATTTTGAAGAAGAGCAGGGGAGTTATCCCCAGTGTCCTGGCCAATATTTATAGCTCAATCAACATCACAAAAACAGATTATCTGATTATTATCACATTGCTGTTTGTGGGAGTTTGCTGTGTGCAATTTTGACTGCCACATTTCCTGCATTACAACAGTGACTACATTTCAAACAGTACTTCACTGGCTGTAAAGCGCTTTGGGACGTCCTGAGGTTGTGAAAGGTGCTATATAAATGCAAGTCTTTTTTCTTTCTGTCATGTGATACACCTGTCTCAGCTGCGATGCCTGTTCTATGTGGACAGACCGAAGCCTTGATTTTAACCTAACCCCCCCCACCCCCGGCGGAAATGGGGCGGGTTTACATCGGACGCCCGTTTTACAGCACACTCAATTTTACACTCCACCGAAGTCAATGGAGCGTAAAATCGAGTGGGGTGTAAAGCAGGTGTCTGACCTGAGCCCGCCCTGTTCCTGGTGGGCAGGTCAGGCATGTGCGCTGTGTAAAGATGGGAATTCTGTGGATTCTGCCTCTAGCTTGCAATAATCTGGTAATTATTGGGGGAAAATGAGGCTTATGCAAGTCACAATGCACAGCCAGAGCAAGAGTACTGCGGCAAATTCCTGACAGGAGTGGGACAAAATGTGATTGCTGATGTTGTTGGCCAACCACACTGCATTGGCTCTGGCGTATTGATTTACACCAACAGCAAGTTCTGGGCTACAGTATTTCTGATATTACTATGAACAGTGCCTCTCGAAACTTTTCTCCCTTGCCAATCTCAAGTTGAAACTGCACCATTCTAAGCTCCTCCTCCTCCTCCTCGTCCTCGTGGTTGCATCTTCACGATGTTGAAATCAAGACACACTACACGGCTTTCTTATTCCAACTCAGACTTTCATGGAAGCTGAAATAAAAACAGAGAATGAAGGAGATACACAGCACATTCATTGGCATCTGAAGAGAGACAAGATGGGTCAGCATCCCTGTGTGTGGACCATTTATCAGAGAGTTTCAGGTGTGGCCCTTCGAATCTGTCAAAGGTCTGAAATGTCAACCCATCTTTTCTCTTTACAGGTGTTGGTTGGCCTGCTGTATATTGCCAATATTTCGGATTTTATTTTCTCTTCACTCCCGGTCATTCCTTCCTTCTACGGTTTCCAGCCCTTTAAAATTTCAGTGCGATGCCACCTAATCAATACATCCTGATACACCTCGCCTCCTCTTTTACTCTGTTCAGCCTTTGCCTCTCAATCAAAAATAACGCCCAAGTATTCAAACTGTGTGGGTAGTTTACAGCCTCCAACAAGAAATGTAAGAAGTCACACAACATCAGGTTATAGTCCAACAGTTTTATTTGAAATCACAAGCTTTCGGAGCGCTGCTCCTTCGTCAGGTGAAGTGGAGAGATGCATAAAGACACAGCTTATATAGTCAGAGAATAATGCCAGATGATTACAGGTAATCTTTCTAACTGCCATTTATCACACCTCGGCAGAGAGATAATCACAGCAATCAAAGGTGTGAATGGTGTCCAAACAGGTCAGTCAGGTGTAAGATCCGTGATCTTTCAGGTATGATGTTTTCCCAATAACTACACGGAGGCTGTAACTTAACAAATAACAGGTGTTTACTGGAGGAGGGTAGCCTCAAGACTGGGGTACAGAGGCATGCGCAAAGGCTTATATACCGGTGTGGTCACTGCCGGTACTACAGTACACAGGAGCTGCAAAAGCAGCTCTCTCTTAAAGGTACATACACAACAATTCCTCCCCTTTTAGATTAGCAGTACCCATAATATTCGAATAACAATTAACACTTTAACATGCACATTAAACAGAAATAGTCCATTTATAGATTCAGTCTTTGGGGCGGCTTCCTGACCCTTTCTGGATAACGCCTTTCCTGAAGTTCTTGTTCTTGGTGCGGAGGCGATTCTGGCTCCCTTTCGTCTGTTAGTTCATCCGTTTCCACGGCTACTGTTTCGGAGGCATATGCTACCGGTATGTTGGGTTCAATCCCAGGTACGCAAGACATGGGTTGACTCGTTCCTGTGACGCTAAGATCTGGTCGACGTGGCGTCTCACAATGTTCTCCCCAACATCCACGGTGTACATTAAGGGCCCCTGCCGTGTGCATATTGTTCCGGGTTGCCATTTCTCAGTTCGGTAGTCACGGGCCAAGACTGGTTGGCCTACATTGAAGCTCCTTGTCGGCTTCTCATTGATGTGCTGGAATTGCTTATCCGCAACATTTCTTCGCACATTTGGTCTGAGCAAATCCAGACGAGATCTCAACCTTCGGTTACAGAACATCATGGCCGGGGTCTGGTTGGTAACTGCATGTGTCGCATTTCTGTAGGCTGACAGGAAATTGTCCACCTTATGCTGTAGTGGAATTTCATCATCGCACATGGCCCTTATCGCCTTTTTAAAGGTTTGTACGAACCTCTCAGTCAATCCATTTGTGGCTGGATGATACGGAGCGGATGTGTAATGCCTTACCCCATTCCTTTTCATAAATTTTCGAAACTCCTCGGACACAAACTGTGGTCCATTATCAGAGCAAATCTGCTCTGGCAAGCCGTTCCTGGCAAATATGGTCCGTAGGGCTGCAATCGTTTTCTCTGTAGTGGTTGAGGACATTTTTTTCACCTCAGGCCATTTCGAATGAACATCCACTGCTATTAAGAACATTGAGTCCATGAATCGATCAGCAAACTCAATATGCACCCATTGCCCTGGAGAGGAGGGCCACTCCCATGGGTGTAGAAGGGCATGTGGTGGTGCATTTTGGACCTTCTGGCATCCTGAGCAGCTCTTGGTTAGATCCTCGATTTGTTGATTGACCCCCAGCCACCACACATAAGCCCTGGCGAGGCTTTTCATTTTCACCCCTCCCAGATGACCTTCGTGAAGCTCATTTAGCACTCTCTCCCTTAACTTGGGTGGAATTACCACTCGGGATCAACACATCACTGTCCCCTGGCATACTGACAGCTGTTCCCTTCTGGATGAGAATGCTGGCAACAGTGAGTCGCCATGTGTTGGCCATCCCCTCACCGTCAAATCATATACCCGAGACAGTGTCGGATCATTGCGGGTCTCCTTCTCTATATCCGCGTTAGTTACTGGCAATCGTTCAATTATTGACGAATAAAATATCTCGATAGGGTCCACTGCTGGTGCTTCCTCCACAGTAGGCAGTGGCAGGCGTGATAGCCCATCAGCGTTTCTGTACTGTTTCGTGCCTTTTTGTGTTCCGAGTCCCTCCTGGAACACTTCTTGTGCGTCAGTTAGCATTTTTGACAGTCGTCCAGGTGTGACGTCGTCATCCTTTTTGGCCTCAACCTGCAGTGCCTGTATGGAATGCCAGTCTAATTGTATCTCCCGGATCCATTCACGTCCTAGTAGTGGTGGTCCTCCATCTGGCAATACGTATAGGTCCATTTTAAGTATTTCCTGGCCTATGTATATCACTTTCACCCTTATTTTTCCTTTGGGGTAGACTTTTTGCCCCGTGTACATCTTCAAGACAATCTCTGTAGCTTTCAAGGGTATGTGTGAAAATAGCCGCTTGTAGTCCCTTTGGCTTATGACTGTTAGGGCTAATCCTGTGTCCAGTTCCATCTTCACTTGGACTCCGTCTATCTTGAGTGTGACCCAGATAGTCTGGTGATCCTCCATTTTGTTTACCTTATGTAGTTTCAGACAACCCAGCTCCATGCTTCCGGAGTCTGTATCACTTTCCTGTTTGTCTGAACTACTGTCCATCACCTGATGTACCTTTTTGTCCGTCTCCTGTGGAGATTTCTTGCTGTTGGTTTTCTTCCCTGACCTGCAGACTCTTGCGATGTGTCCTGCTTTTCCACACTGTCTGCACACTTGGTCCTTGAACCAACAATCCTTCTGGTCGTGTGTTGTTCTGCCGCAGCGATAACACTTCCCTGCTCCACATGACATTTCATTGGTGCCATATTCTTGCGGTCTCCGCTGTATCTCTGCAGCGTCCCTTGCGGCTGCTTCGTGTGATACTGCCATGCTGAAAGCCTTGTCCAGCGTAAGATCCTTTTCTGATAGAAGCCGTTTCTGGGTTCCTTCGCTTTGAAGCCCACACACAAACTTGTCCCTTAACGCATTTGCTAGTCCTGTTCCAAACTGGCAGTGTGTCGATAGCTTGCGCAGTTCCGTTAAGTACTCAGCATTACTTTCATCTTTATGCTGGTTCCTTTTGTGGAATTTAAATCTTTCTACTATCAGCAGCGGTGTGGGGTTTAAGTGGTCCTGGAGAATTTCTACTATGCTTCCGAAGTTCTTATCCGCGGGCTTCTCTGGGGTTATTAAGTTTCGCAGTAAGCCATATGTTTTTGCACCCATGGAATTTAACAAAACCAGTGCTTTCCTAGCATCTGGCACGTCATTCACCTGGCAGTACACCTCAATACGTTCCACGTATGTCGCCCAATCTTTGACTTCATTGTCGAACGTAGAGATACTGCCACTCTTCGGCATCCCTGGGCGTGATTCAACTATCAAAAATGTCGTCTCCCGTGTTCTCCCTTCTTCTCCGCTGGCACAAAATGGCGTCTTCCGCGCTTTCCTTCCTTCCCGCGCTCGCCCATCTTCTCCGCTGGCACAAAATGGCGTCTCCCGCATTTTCCTTCCTTCCCGCACTCGCCCTTCTTCTCCGCTGCGGCTTCTACAAATGGCATCTCCCGCGCTCTCCCTTCTTATCCGCGGCTCAATGGCGTCTCCCGCGCTCTCCCTTCTTCTCCCCGTGGACAATGTTCAGCGCTTGAGCCCTGGCTGTGCTCTGCGTGCTTCCCTGTACACCTTCCATTTCTGCCTCTCGGTCCTGAACCCGGCTGCTGTTTTACCCTCTCTCGCTCCGATGGTTTTTCTTCGACGCCGCTCGGTTTCCAACACCCCCGGCTGGCTCCTGCGCTCTTCACCCTCTCTCTTACCCCGTCGATGCTGCTCGGCTTTTCCTCTGCCGTCGGTCAGCTCCAGCCGCCGCTGTCCAGGAAGGGTGTGCGCTGTACCTGTTGCCAGCCTGTTGCTGGATCGTCGTGGCTGGGGAACCAAGCCCGGCTCTCAACAGCCTCCCCTGCGATGTTCACTCTCTGCTGGACGACTGGGCGGCTGCTCGTGGTCGACGCCCATGCTTCTGGCCTGGACTTGCTTCCACCGCCCTCCCGGAACGAATCCTTGAAGGGATTGAACCTTTGAATCCTTGCCGTCGAAACAGAGCTGCAGGTGGATTCGAATCGATCTTGTCGCCACTGTAAGATCCGTGATCTTTCAGGTATGATGTTTTCCCAATAACTACATGGAGGCTGTAACTTAACAAATAACAGGTGTTTACTGGAGGAGGGTAGTCTCAAGACTGGGGTACAGAGGCATGCGCAAAAGCTTATAGACCGGTGTGGTCACTGCCGGTACTACAGTACACAGGAGCTGCAAAAGCAGCTCTCTCTTAAAGGTACATACACAACATCAGGAAAACATTACATCAAAGAACAATGAGGTGGGGTCACAAGGGGTCAAATGTTGCAGATGCTGGGGTCTGTATGAAAAACAAAAAACAGACATAAAAACATTTTTTTTGGTGGAAATCACAGCAGGTCCAGACGCATCTGTGTAGAGAGAACAAGCCAAAGACGACTCAAGTCTGGATGACCCTACATCAGGTGGGGTTACATGTAGCATGACATGAACCCAAGATCCCGGTTGAGGCCGTCCTCATGAGTGCGGAACTTAGCTATCAGTTTCTGCTCTATGATTTTGCGTTGTCGTGCATCTCGAAGGCCGCCTTGGAGAATGCTTACCCGAAGATCGGAGGCTGAATGTTCTTGACTGCTGAAGTGTTCCCCAACTGGGAGGGAACACTCCTGCCTGGCGATTGTTGTGCGGTGTCCGTTCATCCGTTGTCGCAGTGTCTGCATGGTCTCGTCGATGTACCATGCTCCGGGGCATCCTTTCCTGCAACGTATGAGGTAGTCAACGTTGGCCGAGTCACAAGAGTATGTACCATGTACCTGGTGGGTGGTGTCCTCACGTGTGATGATGGTATCTGTGTTGATGATCTGCCATGTCTTGCAGAGGTTGCCGTGGCAGCATTGTGTGGTGTCATTGTCGCTGTTCTCCTGAAAGCTGGGTAATTTGCTGCAAACGATGGTCTGTTTGAGGTTAGGCGGCTGTTTGAAGGCGAGTATTGGAGGCGTGGCGATGGCCTTAGCGAGGTGTTCATCATCATCGATAACATGTTGAAGGCTGCGAAGGACATGGCGTAGTTTCTCCGCTCCGGGGAAGTACTGGACGACGAAGGGTACTCTGTTGGTTGTGTCCCGTGTTTGTCTTCTGAGGAGGTCTATGCGATTTTTTGCTGTGGCCCGTCGGAACTGTCGATCGACGAGTCGAGCGTCATATCCCGTTCTTACGAGGGCATCTTTCAGCATCTGTAGGTGTCCATCGCATTCCTCCTCGTCTGAGCAGATCCTGTGTATTCGCAGGGCTTGTCCATAGGGGATGGCTTCTTGAACGTGGTTAGGGTGGAAGCTGGAGAAGTGGAGCATCCTGAGATTGTCCGTGAGCTTGCGGAAAGACAGACTTGCATTGATATAGTGTCTTTCATGGCCACCGGACATCCCAAAGAGCTTTACAGCCAACAAAATACTTTTCAAAGTGTAATCACTGCTGTAATGTAGTCAATTTGCGCACAGCAAGCTCTCAGAAACAGCAATGTGATAATAACTGGATAATCTGTTTTAGTGATGTTGATTGAGAGATAAATATTGGCCCAGGACACAAGGGATAACTCCCCTGCTCTTCTTCGAAATAGTGCTCCGGAATCTTTTACGTCCACCAGAGAGAGCAGACAGAGCCTCGGTTTAACGTCTCATCCGAAAGACGGCACCTCCGACAGTGCAGCACTCCCTTAGCACTGCACTGGGAGTGTCAGCCTAGATTTTTGTGCTCCAGTCTCTGGAATGGGACTTGAACCCCACAACTTTCTGACTCAGAGGCGAGGGTGTCACCCACTGAACCATGGCTGACACGCTCGAAACACTGCTTTGTTAATGCATTAAAAAAAAATGTTTTGAAGACAAATCTTTTCAGAGCCTTCAGGGGTCCAGGGTGGACTGAGCACCTGGCTCGCTGAGCAGTTCGTCTGTGCGACAACCTTTGCCACCTGGTATCCCACCCGTGCGATTATCTTCACCAAGCGGGAATTGAGGTGATAAGGAGTGGGAAATCACCCCCCGTGGAGTCAAAGAGCAAGTGGGGTCTGCAGGATTAGAAGGCAGGAGATAATTGTACCTGGGCCGAGGGAGGACTATGAAACTGGATGCCAGAAGAAGATGAAAGTAAAGGAGGATTAAGGGCTGGGGTTGTGTGGTGGAGGTGGGGGGGGAAGTGAGAGAAGGTAGTGCAGGGGTAGAGGCCAGGAGGGCGGAGAGTGAGAGAAAGGAAAGCACAGTTAGCGGACAGAGGAGAGTTAGGGGCTGGGGAGAGGGAGGATACCAGGGTGGGGCTGGAGTCTGAAGGAAACAATGTCATTGCTGCAGTGACAGCAATATGGCACCCTCCTCATTACAGTCCCCTTTAATAAAAGAACAAAAGACTTGCATTTATATAGCACCTTTCACGATCTCTGGATATCCCAAAGCGCATAACAGCAAATGAGTACTTTTGAAGTGTAGTCACTGTTGTAATGTAGGAACCACTGTAATGTTGTAATGAACCACTTTCCTTACCTTGGGGGCCTACTGTCAACAAGGGCAGATGTCGATGACGATGTCCAACACCGTCTTCAGTGTGCCAGTGCAGCCTTCGGTCGCCTGAGGAAGAGTGTGTTTGTAGACCAGGACCTCAAACCCAGCACCAGGCTCATGGTCTACAGAGCAGTAGTGATACCCACCCTTCTGTATGCTTCAGAGACATGGGCCATGTACAGCAGGCATCTCAAAGCACTGGAGAGGTACCACCAATGCTGCCTCCGCAAGTTCCTGCAAACCCATTGGCAGAATAGGCGCACCAACGTCAGTGTTCTCGCTCAGGCCAACATCCCCAGCATTGAAGCTTTGACCACGATCAATCAGCTCCGATGGAGGGGTCACATTGTCCGCATGCCTGATACGAGACTCCCAAAGCAAGCGCTCTACTTGGAGCTCCGACACTGCAAGAGAGCCCCAGGTGAGCAGAGGAAACATTTCAAGGACAGCCTCAAAGCCTCCTTGAAAAAGTATAACATCCCTACTGACACCTGGGAATCCCTGGCCCAAGACCGCACAAAGTGGAGGGGAAACATCAGGGAAGGTGCCGAACACCTCGAGTCTCTTCGCCGGGAGCAAGTGGAAGCCAAGCGCAAACAGCGGAAGGAGCCCACGTCAACCCAAGCACCCTACCCACCCGCCCCTTCAACCACCGTCTGCCCCACCTGTGACAGAGACTGTGGGTCCCGCATTGGACTCATCAGTCACCTGAGAACTCATTTTTAGTGTGGAAGCAATTCATCCTGGGTTCTGAGGGACTGCCTAAGAAGAAGAACTAGGAAATGCAGCAGCCAAATTGCGCACAGCAAGCGCCCACAATCAGCAACGTGATAATGACCTGATAATCTGTTTTAATGATGTTGGTTGAAGGATAAACATTGGCCAGGACACCGGGGAGAACTCCCCTTGCTCTTCTTTGAAATCATGCATGCCCAGTCTGTCTTTCTGCCTTCGGGATGAGACGTTAGACCGAGGCCCCGTCTGCTCTCTCAGGTGGATGTAAAAGATCCCGTGGCATTATTTTGAAGAAGAGCAGGGGAGTTTTCCCCGGTGTTCTGACTAATATTTCTACCTCAATCAACATAACAAAAAAAACAGATTATCTGGTCATTTTCACATTGTTGTTTGTGGGAGCTTGCTGTGCGCAAGTTGGCTGCCGCGTTTCCCACATTACAACAGTGACTCCACTTCAAAAGTATTTCATTGTCTGTAAAGCACTTTGAGACGGCCGGTGGTCGTGAGAGGCGCTATATAAATGCAAGTCTTTCTTTCTTTCTTTTCATTCCTTGACCTATATTCAATTTTTGTCTGTTACCAGTCTCTAGAATCGGCAGAGCTCACTCCTGGAAATTCGAATCACTACGCAAAGAAGGTTAGACACAAAAATTGAGTGCTATTGGCATCTCACTGGGTCCTGAAGCACGTCCCAAAACCCACAACCCCTTCCACCTAGAAGGGCAAGGGCAGAAGGTGCATGTGAACACCACCGCCTCCAAGTTCCCCATCCAGGTCACGCACCATCCCAACTTGGGCCTATATCGCCGTTCCTTCAGCCACCCTGGGTCACAATCCCGGTACTCCCGACTGATTAGCACCGTGGGAAGCACCTTCACGAGGTGGACTGCAGCGGTTCAAGAAGAAGACCCACCAGCACCTTCTCAAGGACAAGTGGGGATGGGCAATAAATACTGGAAAGTCAGCGAAGCTCACATCGGAGGAATGAATAAATAATATAAAAGCACCTGAAGACAAAAGTAGCAGAGGTGGGTTGGGGGGAGGAGAGGGGTGCACCCCAACCCAAGAGATTGTATAGTATTTTAGGAAACCAGGGCTAGATCCTTAAAACCAGCTAATAGATGTACTCAAAGGATTGCAATACAATGTGTGCTGCAGGTTTAACAGGATCAGCAGTTGCTCATATGAGGACTGATGGCCTATTTTCCCCACACCATTGGCCTGAATAAATAACCGTCTGAGAGTGTTCATAGCCCACATGGGCATTAAGTCGACCTCAAATTGCACTGAGATTGGAATCAATGAAGCGACTACACCGTCTGGCTTGGGTTAATTCCCCTGCAAATTAGTCACTTAAGAAAAAAATTAATTTAATCGTGCCCACTTGCAGCAAGTCTGCCAGTTATTACATTTTGATGGTAGATAGCTTGTTACAAGCTTGAAGTTCATTTATTGTAAGTTGGCTCACTATTGGCTGCTCCGGTTAATCAGCAGTGAAGAGCTGAGCCAGAGAGAGGAGAGAGGTCCCAGATTCAATGGCCAGCCTGCGATGAGTTAACTCCCGTCAGCAGCAGGGGGTTTAAGAAGTAGGAAAGAAAGTAAAAAAAGACTTGTATTTCTATAGCGCCTTTCACGACCACCGGTCATCCCAAAGCGCTTTACAGCCAATGAAGAACTTTTTTGAATTTTAGTCACTGTTGTAATATAGGAAACATGGCAACCAAATTGTGCACAGCAAGCTCCCACAAACAGCAATGTGATAATGACCAGATAATCTATTTTTATTGATGTTGATTTGAGGGATAAATATTGGCCAGGACACCGGGGATAACTCCCCTGCTCCTCTTCAAAATAGTGCCATGGGATCTTTTATGTCCACCTGAGAGAGCAGACGGGGACCTCGGTTTAACGTCTCATCTGAAAGACGGCACCTCCGACAGTGCAGCACTCCCTCAGCACTACACTGGAGTGTCAGCCTAGATTTTTGTGCTCAAATCTCTGGAGTGGGGCTATGAACCAAAACCTTCTGATTCAGAGGTGAGGGTGCTACCCAGTGAGCCACAGCTGACACATTGGGCAGGGTTTCTGTTCCTGATTGTTTTCCATCAGCTGCCTACTGGAAGCGCATGCGTATGTATGCTGACCGACGACAGGTTTGAGCTGGGTTGGAATGCCCACCATGTTGAATAGCCTGGAGGTGTTAATGGTGAGATGGATCCAGGCCAATGGCTGTTGTTATAAATCTCATCATTCATCAAGAAACTACTCATGAAATAACGCTGGATGGCCAGCTGGTGGCGCCATCCAAGGAGTATAAAAACTCAGGTGTCGGCCCCAGCTTACCAGGGACATTTTGTAAGGCAAGGAACTAGTGAAGTACAACTAGACCTCCATGTTCTGAAACAAGTTGATTAAAGCCTTGCTTTATGCTCAAACCAAGTGTGTAGTGAGTTTTATTACATCAGCTGTATTTGCCACGGCTGAAGCAGAGCTTTAGTCAGGGAGGGATTTGTAATGATATCAGCAAATAGTGATGGCATTTGCCTGTTTGATTATGATGCCTTACCAGCATATTTGCATGTATTGATTACTTATGCCTGACCAGCAGAGGTCATGTGAGAGACAAGCAGTTGAGTTTAGTTTTAGTTTCGCTTTAGAGGGATCACCAGCATGGTGTCTCCTGTAATGCTGTTAAAAAGAGTTGAACAGACTTTAGATTAAAAGATATTCTCTTTCATAAATGTCTCGTCATTGAACCCACATACAAGTCGATACATGGTGTCAGAAGTGATTGAAAGAGATGAAGAGGAAAAATCTGAAGTTAAAACAGCTCTCCACATATTAGCAAGCCAAAAGAGAACATCGTTACTTACCATTGGAGAATAGCTAACGAAGTGAAAAAATGGAAGGTTTACACCCACCGGCGAAGCTTCAGTTGACAGGTAATGTGGCTGAAAATTGGAGGAGGTTCAAACAACGTGTGGGGTTGTATTTAGCGGCAATCGGAGCTGACGAGAAAAGTGATAAAAAGAAATCATCAGTGTTCTTACATGTCGTGGGTGATGAAGCGCTGGAGGTGTATAATAACTTCACATTCGCTGCTGATGGAGACAAAGTGAAGCTAGATAAAATAATGAAACAGTTTGAGGCCTACTGCATACCTAAACGTAACGTGACGTTTGAGAGGCACAGATTTTTCACATGTGTACAGAAAACGGGTGTGACTATTGATCAGTATGTGACTGAACTGAGAAACCAAAGCAAAACATGTGAATTTGGGGGACAGACAGACTCGCTGATAAAAGACAGACTGGTGTGTGCCATTCCAGATAATGGTCTAAGGGAAAGACTGCTAAGAGAGCAAGATCTAGACCTGGGAAAAGCCATAGCACTGTGTAGGGCTACAGAGACTGTGAAGTCGCAGGCAAAGGAGCTGTTCAGTGACAATAGCTGCAACGTGGATGCAGTGAGAAAGAACGGACACAAACCGTTTAACAAAAAGAGCGCCAATGTGAAAAAAGAGGCGTGGCCAGCGAACAAAAATGAAAGGGACAATCGAAAGTCATGTAGTCGATGCGGTACACAGCATACACCAAAAAAGTGTCCAGCATATGGTAAAAAATGCAATAGTTGCAACAAAAACAACCATTATGCCCGTTGCTGCAAGAAACAAGCGCAACAAAGCAAGGTCCATGCAGTAGATGAAAGCGAGATAGAGGAGTTCAATGTAGATGTTGTGTCTGAAAACAAAGAAGAAAAAAGAGACTGGATGTTGACACTAAAAGTGAATGACATACACATTCCATTTAAATTGGATACTGGAGCACAAGTTAATGTGATATCAGAGACTGATTTTAAGAAAATTAGACCCAGACCAAAGATACATGGAATAAAAGTGAAAGTGACAGGATACTCAGGTACTGATGTACCAGTGAAAGGAAGATGCATTGTCAAAGTAACACACAAGGACAGAGAGCACACGCTAGCATTAATCGTGGTGCCAAAGGATGTGCAAGCCATACTAGGTTTAAAAGCCTGTGAGAGACTGAACCTGGTAAAGAGTCCTCGTTGTGGAAAGCGAAGGAGAGACAGTCTATGATGAACTCATGAAAGAGTACAACGACCTATTTAAGGGTCTAGGCTGCATTCCAGGAGAACACACGATCAGAGTAGATAAAAGTATGCCAACGATCATACATCCATGCAGAAAAGTTCCGTTTGCTCTTCAAAAGCAACTGAAGGCAGAGTTGGACAGAATGGAAAGCCTGAACGTGATTCAGAAGATAGATGAGCCAACTGAGTGGGTGAGTTCCCTCGTCGTTGTGGACAAAAAGAATGGAAAGCTCAGAATTTGCCTGGATCCAAGAGATCTAAACAGAGCAATAAAGAGAGAGCACATCAAGCTTCCTACACGTGAGGAAATCATGTCACAGTTTGCAAATGCAAAGTATTTCAGCAAGTTAGATGCATCATCAGGATTTTGGCAGATGAAATTGGATGAAGCAAGTTCAAAACTGTGCACGTTGAACAGTCCATTTGGCAGATACAGATTCCTAAGGTTACCATTTGGCATTGCCTCAGCTCCTGAAGTGTATCACAAAACTATCCATATGATCTATGAGCATCTGGAGGGAGTTGATACATCAATGGATGACATCATAGTATGGGGAACCACGAGAACTGAGCATGATGAGAGACTGAAAAAATTGCTGGAAGCAACAAGGAAAACAAACCTGAAGCTGAATAGAGAGAAATGCCAGCTCGGGGTGACAGAACTGACATTCGTGGGAGATATCCTTAGCAGTGAGGGCATCAGACCAGATCCCAGAAAGGTGTCCGCCATTGAGAATATGCCAAAGCCACAATGCAAAAAGGACGTGCAGCGGTTTAATGGAATGATCAACTACATGGGTAAATTCATATCCAACCTCTCAGAAAAGATGGCGCCACTGAGAAGACTAACAGAAAAGAACATAGAATGGGAATGGAATCATGAGCATGAGAAGTCATGGAGCGATCTAAAGAAACTATTCGCAGAGGAACCAGTTCTGAGGTTTTATGACCCAGCGAGACCCATCAAGATATCATCAGATGCATCACAGAGTGGGCTCGGTGCTGTTCTTCTGCAAAAATATGACTACTGGCAACCTATTGCATATGCATCGCGCTCAATGACAGACGCGGAGACGCGATACGCTCAAATAGAAAAGGAGCTGCTCAGCATCACATACGCCTGTGAAAGATTTCATCAGTTTGTGTCAGGACAAGCAATCAGTGTAGAGACTGACCATAAGCCCTTGATTGCATTGTTCCAAAAGCCACTAAATAGCTGTCCGCTTAGAATACAAAGAATGATGATCAGGCTGCAACGCTATACACTGAATGTTGCGTACACACCGGGTAAGCTGATGTATACAGCAAACACGTTGTCCAGAGCTGTTGGCTCTGGATATGTATTTACATATTTCATGTGAACACACAAAGCAAGGTTAAAAAACCTTGATCATGATAATGATAATGTAAGTTCATTAAGTGTTACAGTTAAAATGCAGATTAATACAAAGAAAACATGTTGTTAGTTAAAAGTAAAATACTTTTGTTTTAAGAAAGGGAGATGTAATGATATCAGCAAATAGTGATGGTATTTGCCTGTTTGATTATGATGCTTTACCAGCATATTTGCATGTATTGATTACTTATGCCTGACCAGCAGAGGTCATGTGAGAGACAAGCAGTTGAGTTTAGTTTTAGTTTCGCTTTAGAGGGATCACTAGCATGGTGTCTCCTGTAATGCTGTTAAAAAGAGTTGAACAGACTTTAGATTAAAAGATATTCTCTTTCATAAATGTCTCGTCATTGAACCCACATACAAGTCGATACAGGATTGAGCTGGAGAGTCTAGAACGTGGGGTCACAGTCTCAGGCTAAGGGGCCGGCCTTTTAAGGCTGAGATGAGGAGGAATTTCTTCACTCAGAGGGGTGTGAATCTTTGGAATTCTCTACCCCAGACGGCTATGGAAGCTGAGTCGTTGAGTATATTCAAATCTGAGATCGATAGGTTTTTGGACTCTAGAGGAATCAAGGGATATGGGCATCGGGCGGGAAAGTGGAGTTGAGGTCGAAGATCAGCCATGATCTTATTGAATGGCGGAGCAGGCTCGAGGGGCTGTATGGTGTACTCCTGCTCCTAATTCTTATGTTCTTATGTACTGAGGCTGACGATGGCAGGAAGGATAAGGAAAGAAGGAGGTGTGTGGGTACGATGCTTGTGGCAGGGAGAGAGGGTAGGTGAGGGGGTGGGAAATCATGGGTGCGTGGGGCGGGAGGAGGGACTGGGAGCCCAGAATTCTCCCCCCTGCCACCCACAGCGGGAGCTGGAGACAGTGACAAATTATGGCTGAAACCATAATGCTTAGGCAGTGGGGGCATCAGGAAACGACACTCCAGATAGGCAACCAGAATATGGGGGCGCCCTTGTGTCAGGGTGCCGTCAGGTGGTAGTAGCTTAGGTCAGGGAGTTGGCTGCACAGGCTCACAATGGGAGCCAGAAGCAACAGTAAGCTGTGGCCAAAGACGTGACGAATATCCAGTGATAGCAAGACACAGCGACCTGATATTTAGAAACAGAATGTGACAAAAGCTGTGACGGTTCGGCACTGGGTCAGTAGGTCGCAGGTCTGTTGGCAGATGACATTATAGGGGAGTGAGGGTGCGGAGATAAAAGGCGACGAGTTGGACGCCTCAATTCACAGAGTGGGACTTTGTTGGGTTGGAAATTAAGTGGGGAGGCCCAGAAGCAGAAGGAAGGAGTAGCAAGAAACGGAGGAGGCGGACAATGGGAACAGGAAAGGCCATAGTATCATCTAGTGGTGGGAGGTCGACAATTACAACGTGACGATGAATTGGATTTAACCAGGATAACTGTTGACATAGATGCCTGGAATTTCTATGGAGATTTTCCAGGAACCCTGGAAAAAATGGCCTAAGTGGCTAAAAATTGGGAGAAGACTGTGGAAATTCAGGGCCAGAATTTTTACATTATAGATGTTGGCATTAACTCAGATTAACTCAAAAATCATGACACAGGAAGTAATGCCCATGTGGCTAGGAATTGCCTGCCATCGACAAAATTTTTAACACATGGGCCCAGAAATTCAGGTCGGGGGCTTCCCGCGGGTGCAAGCCTCGACCTGCACTTACCTTGCGCTCCGGCCGTTGAGCTGTGGGCCCATGTGGAATTCCGATCCTGGGCCTGCTCCAGCTGCCGGCGCGCAGCGCTTGCGTATCCCAGGGGCGCAGTTAGTACGATGCATCCCCTGGGATCATGTGGGCCATGGGGAGCCAATCAGAGCAGGGAATGCCCATTCATAAGTTTGACAACCTATAAATACTATAAGCCCCAAAACATCACTAAATCTTCAAATAAATTTTTTTTAAATCACATTTTTTAACTAAACTATAAATTACATGAAATAACAATTTTAAACAATAATTTGAATTTTTGAAAAAATAATTTTATTTTTTAATGGGGTTAAAAATAAACTTACCTTGCTTTAAAGTATTTAAAAATAATAAACCTGTGGAAAAGATGTTTTAATTTTAATTAATTCACCACTTACCTTGTAAAAAGTAGGCCGTACGCCTGCTTTTTAAATGTGTAACTTTTGCAGACTTACCCTCCCGGGAAAACCTGCAAAAAAAACGTAAGTTCAATGCGCACGCGCAGCCTCTCCCGCGCACGCGTTCGACCTCTTAACCCCTCCTTTCAGGGGAATGGAAGTGCCGGTTTCCCACGCATACGCAGTGCATGCAGGAAACCGGCACTTCCATTGGGCCTACGGGTGAGTACCCCATGCGTACTCACCCGTGGAGACCCGAATTTTTGGGCCAACAGAGCTTGAATTTACATAGTGCTAGATTTCCTGAAGCACTTCTCAGGCAACCAATTCCTTTAAAAGTAAAAACAGAAAATGTTGGAACGCACACAACAGGTCAGGCAGCATCTGTGGGGAGAGAAACAGAGTTAGCGTTTCAGGCCGATGACCTTTCGTCAGAACATTTACTTTTGAAGTGCAGTTAATTAACAAGGGACCTTCCAATTACTTAGATTCAAGAGGCCTGAGATTCGCCAATGTTGCCCACTTGAACTCTGAACATCATCTGATTGGGGATCAGATAAACCAATCAGACCGCAAGTGTCAATCTAAATAATTGTTGCATTATATGCACCAACTAAATTAATTAAAGTTACACCCTCAGAATCCTCAATTTTACCTTCAGAAATGATGATATTTAATTCTACAATTAGAATCATTTCAACTTTTTTAAATAACTCTGCTTTGATCAAAGACAGGATGAGATGTTAAACAGGCTGTTAAAGTTTCATAGGAACAGGAGGAGGCCATTCAGCCCTTTGAACCTGTTCTGCCATTTAATTAGATCATGGCTGACCTGTATCTTATCTCCATCCACCCACCTTGGTTCCGTAACCCTTAATACCCTTGCTTTCTCATTAAACATCAAGTTATATTCATCGATATAATCCCAGTCCAAATTCTAACACAAGAATATTCTCCCAGTATTACTTTAAGGTTATCAGTTAAATTACCTGCTTGGTAATAATTTGCATCACAGTGGGTGTTGAATCATAGAATCATAGAATGGTTACAGCACGGAAGAAGGCCATTCGGCCCGTCGAGCCCGTGCCGGCTCTCTGCAAGAGCACTTCAGCCAGTCCCACTCCCCCACCCTTTCCCCATAGCCCTGCAAATTTCATTCCTTCAGGTACTTATCCAACTCCCTTTTGAAAGCCACGATTGAATCTGCCTCCACCACCCTTTCAGGCAGTGCATCCCAGATCCTAACCACTCGCTGCGTAAAAAAGTTTTTCCTTACGTCGCCTTTGGTTCCTTTGCCAATCACCTTAAATCTGTGACCTCTGGTTCTCGAACCTTCTGCCAATGGGAACAGTTTCTCTCAATCTACTCTGTCGGGATCCCTCATGATTTTGAACACCTCTATCAAATCTCCTCTCAATCTTCAGCAAAGGAGAGGTGAAAATTGGGGAAATTGATAATAACATATGCCATCAGAAGTTAATGTGCAATAAATATCCAAGGAAATTAGATAAATATGTTTGCTGGAAGTGGTTGATGCATTGTAAAACAAATGCAGAATCGCATTATTTTAACTGATGTAATTACATGCTAATGACAGTAACCTGTTGTAGGTGTAACATAGGAGTAATTGAATCCGTTCAATTGAAATTATTTTTCTTTATTACAGATCAAGATGCTGTGAACTGCATTCCAGAGCTGTTTGATTTTTTTTCCCCTTGCGATTATCTGGTTCAACTTATACACCCCTGTGTAACAATCATTCTCCTTGCACGTGCTGGTAAATATGTTGTTCAGTTTTAAACATACCATGAAACAGAATCCCTAACATTCGAAACAAACTGCATCTTAACTCCATCTACCTGCCTTGGTTCCGTACCTCTTAATACCCTTGCCTAACTGAAATCTTTCAATCTCAGTTTTACATTTTCAATTGACCTCCAGACTCAACAGCTTTTTGGGGGAGAGAGTTCCAGATTTCCACTAGAATGGTTTTAAATTGAAGACCTTTTAAATAGAAGACATTTTAAATAGAAGAAGGGCTTCCTGACATCACCCCTGAATGGCCTAGCTCTAGTTTTAAGGTTCTGCCCCCTTGTGCTGGACTCCCCCACCATGGGAAACAGTTTCTCTCGATCTGCCTTATAAAATCCTTTAATCATCTTGAACACCTCAATTAGTTCACCTCTTATATTCTATACTCAAGGGAATACAATCCTAGTCTATGGAGCCATTCCTCATAATTTAACCCTTTTAGCCCCGGTATCATTCTGGTGAATCTGCGCTGCCCCCTCTCCAAGGCCAAAATACCGTTCCTGAGGTGTAGTGCCCAGCACTGAAGGCAGTGCTCCAGATGAGTGTAACTTAGCAAGAACCAGGAACTGTCTAATCGTATCTTTTGCACAAGAAAACAACAATGAGTCTCTGGGGTAGATTCCCTGCTCCCTCCCCCCCACCCCAGGCAGTGTTCGGGTGGTCAGTGGGTGGGGCGATCGTTCTGGTTGCCCCAATCACGTGGGCGGAACCCCCGGTCGAGTCTGACAGCCAAGACTTATTTGCATTTCATTGGTGGGCTTTCCAGCATTGCGGGGAGAGGGATGGGGGGGAGGGGTGAGAGGGTGGGGGGAGGGGTGAGAGGATGGGGGGGGGAGGTGGGAGAGGGTGGGGGGAGTGGAGAGAGGGTGGGGGGGAGGTGGAGAGGCTGGTAGGGTGAGGGTGGGGCAGAGGTGGGGAGGGTGGGGGTGAACGGGGGAGAGGATGGGGTGAGTGGGGAGTGGGTGGGGGAGGGGAGAGGATGGGGAGGGGAGAGAGGGTGGGGGAGGGGGAGATGGTGGGGGAAGGGGGGAGAGGGTGAGGCAGAGAGGGAGTGGGTGGGGGGGAGGGGGGAGAGGGTGGGGTGGAGGGGGAGAAGGTGGGGGGAGGGGGGAGAGGGTGGGGGAAGGGGGGAGAGGGTGGGGCGGAGCGGGAGTGGGTAGGGTGGAGGGGGGAGAGGGTGGGAGGGAGGTGGGTGAGGGTGGGGGCGTAGGGGGAGAGGGAGGGGGAGGGGGAGAGGGGGAGGCGGAGGGAGGAGGGGGAGAGGGTGGGGGCAGAGGTGTGAGAGTGGAGGGAGAGAGGGTGGGGGCGGAGGGGGGAAGGGGTGGGGGGTAGGATGGGGGTGGGGGAGAGGTTGGGGGGAGGGGGAGGATGGGGGTGGAGAGGGGAGAGGGTGGGGGGAGAGGGAGAGTATGGAGGAGAGGGAGAAGGTGGGGAAAGAGGGTGGTAGGGGGCATCCACCCCTTCACTCAGAATGGAGGAGGAAGCGTTGCAGATTTGGGGCAAGGAGCAGCCAGAAACATTGGTGATGGTAAGGCTGGCACACGCCCACAGTATGGTGTCTATATTACTACAATCTCTCTTTCCTCTCACTATCCTGCATGTAGTGGCACTTTGGTGCCGTCTAACGTTGACAGTCATCCACTGCTCTGTTAGCTGTTTTCTCCATGATAACCCTTGTCCCTTCGCCTCCTCCAAGGCTTCTGCTTCATCTTGCGAAGAAGGAAGAGAACCCTCTCGAAGAAGCACCACCCCTCGCTCTATCTCTTCCCAGCACCAGCTCAGAGATCAGCACCCCGATTGGGTTAGATAGGGAGGTAGGGGGGTGGGGAATGCACAACGGGATTCGCACAACACTTGTGAGCAGGAGCGCGAGCCAGTGGAAAGGGGAGCCTGTGGACATGGCTTGCTGGAGGGCAACCCCAGGTCCCAGCTCTGCTATAGAGGATCGGGATGCATACCTCAGAGACTCGGCCTACAATAGAGACTCCTTGACAGGCGCCAGCAGTTATTGGGGTAATCGACTGCATACTTAAAATAGCAGTGGGGTCCTATATGTGTTGTAGGACTGGCCTACTGCAGTGGCTAAGCTGAGGACCCCAGGAAAATGGCACTGGCAGCGTTATAAAATCATAGAATCATAGAAAGTTACAACACGGAAGGAGGCCATTTCGGCCAATCGTGTCCGCGCCGGCCAACAAAGAGCTATCCAGCCTAATCCCACTTCCCAGCTCTTGGTCCGTAGCCCTGCAGGTTAGAGCATCCCAAGTGCACATCCAAGTACTTTTTAAATGTGGTTAGGGTTCCTGTCTCTACCACCCTTTCAGGCAGTGAGTTCCAGACCCCCACAACCCTCTGGGTGAAGAAATTTCCCCTCAAATCCCCTCTAAACCTTCCCCCAATTACTTTAAATCTGTGCCCCCTGGTTTTTGACCCCACGGCTAAAGGAAATGGGCCCTTTCTATCCACTTTATCGAGGCTCCTCATAATGTTATACACCTCAATAAGGTCTCCCCTCAGCCTCCTCTGTTCCAAGGAAAACAGACCCAGCCTATGCAGTCTTTCCTCATAGCTACGATTCTCTACTCCCGGCAACATCCTTGTAAATCTCCTCTGTACCCTCTCTAGTGCAATCACATCCTTCCTGTAATGTGGTGACCAGAACTGCATGCAGTACTCTAGCTGAGGCCTAACTAGTGTTTTATACAGTTGAAGCATAACCCCTGCTCTTGTATTCTATGCCACGGTTAATAAAGGCAAGCATTCCGTATGCCTTCTTAACCACCTTATCTACCTGGCCTGCTACCTTCAGGGATCTGTGGACATGCACTCCAAGGTCCCTTTGTTCCTCTACACTACTCAGTGTCCTACCATTTAATGTGTATTCCCTTTCCTTGTTGTCGATGGAAATGGAGCACCGAGTCTTTCCCCGCAATTTTTGGGGCACTACTGCCCCGATCCGCCACATGGGAAGGCTCAACATTCACTGCTCTAGCTCTGTGCCCTCCTCAACAAGTTAAAAACGTTTGTCCAATGCTTTTATTGAAGGCAGGCTTCCTTTGAATAGATTATAACCCTTCTGCTATATAATGCCATCAATTTCACACCTGCCATTTATGTCTCAAATCATAAGAAATACCACAAGTTATTTGATTGTGGTGAAGGTCATTAATAGGCAACAACTGGACACTGTAAGGCTTAATAGCAGGTCTACGGGTCCCCCACAAAACCCCAGACTCTGTCCTAGTCAAATGGGTGTCACTGCATTCTAACTGCACACGCCTAGGCGCTCTGATCGGAAAACAACCTCAGCAGGGAAATCATCCGTGAGCTCCGCTCAGAAGAGCCCCAGGACCAAGTCCTCGACTGACACTGAGTAACTCAGTAACTGCCCGAGGGCACATTTCCTCAACTTCACAGATTCTGCGATCTGCCTTTCACACCAGCTCCTTCCTGTGTTGTCACACGACTAATTACTTTTTCTGTTATTTGTCCAGCATCTAAGCAGCTCCCTGACTGAGACTGTCTCTCAGCTTGAAGGCTGAAATTCTCTGACGGAACCGTGTAAAGGTTATTTTTTAATCTTTGTCGGCTGACTCCCCGGGAGATTTCATTTTAATTTGTCTGTTAACAGTTTTATTATTTGCGTTGGAAATTGATTGAAGACGGTAATCTTTTGCGAAACTTTCACATTTTGAAATATTTATGAGATGGAACAGATTATTCTTCTCACACATCAGGTAAAAGTTCTTACCAGATGTGATTCTACAGCGCATAATTTTTGCATTAATTGCCATTCTCACTCAGGCATGTCCCAAGGAAGGTTGGTGTGGGAAATAAAATGAGATTTAATAGAGGTGTTCAAAATTATGAAGGGCTTTGATAGGGTGGATAGGGAGAATCTGTTTCCACTGGCAAGTGGGTTTGTAACAAGATTTAAGATAATTGGCAATAAAGACAGAGGGGGAGAGGAGGAGATTCTTTTTACTCAGCGTGTTGTTATGATCTGGAATGTGCTGCCTCAAAGAGTGATAGAAACAGATTCAATAGTAACTTTTAATAGGGAATTGGACATGTACTTTAAAAGGAAGAAACTGTAAGGTTACATAAGAACACAAGGGCATAAGAAATATTGGCAGGCTCAGACTGGCAGCTATGTCCTTCAGGACTTGGCCAGCTCGGTCAGTCGTGGTGCTACCGAGCCACTCTTGGTGATGGACATTGAAGTCCCCCACCCAGAGTACATTCTGTGCCCTTGCTACTCTCAGTGCTTCTTCCAAGTGGCGCTCAACATGGAGGAGTACTGATTCATCAGCTGAGGGAGGGCGGAAGGTGGAAATCAGCAATGACTAGCTCCAACAAGCGAGAGTCTAACCACCACCCCTTGACATTCAACGGCATTACCATCATCGAATCCCCCACCATCAACATCCTGGGGGTCACCATTGACCAGAAACTTAACTGGACCAGCCACATATATACGGTGGCAACAAGAGCAGGTCAGAAGCTAGGTAATCTGCAGCGAGTGTCTCACCTTCTGACTCCCCAAAGCCTTTCCACCATCTACAAGGCACAAGTCATGAGTGTGATGGAACACTCTCCACTTGCCTGGATGAGTGCAGCTCCAACAACACTCAAGAAGCTTGACATCATCCACCACCATAAACATTCACTCCCTCCACCACCGACGTACTGTAGCTGCAGTGTATACCATCTACAAGATGCACTGCAGCAACTCGCCAAGGCTTCTTTGGCAGCACCTCCCAAACCCACGACCTCTACAACCTAGAAGGACAAGGGCAGCAGGCGCATAGGAACACCACCACCTCCAAGTTGCCCTCCAAGTCACACACCATCCTGACTTAGAAGTATATCACCAACCCTTCATCGTCACTGGGTCAAAATCCTGGAACTCCCTCCCTAACAGCACTGTGGGAGTACCTTCACCACACGGACTGCAGCGGTTCAAGAAGGCGGCTCACCACCACCTTCTCAAGGGCAATTAGGGATGGGCAATAAATGCTGGTCTTGCCATAGATGCCCACACCCCATGAACTAATAAAAAAAAGGAGCAGGATTAATCCCCTCGAGCCTGCTCCGCCATTCAATAAGGTCTTCTACCTCAACTCCACTTTCCCGCTCGATCTCCATGTCCCTTGATTCCCTTAGAGTCCAAAAATCTATCGCTCTCAGTCTCGAATATACTCAACGACTGAGCCTCCACAGCCCTCTGGGGCAGAGAATTCCAAAGATTCGCACCCCTCTGAGTGAAGAAATTTCTCCTCAGCTTGGTCCTAAATGGCTGACCCCTTTTCCTGAGACTGTGACCCCATAGTTCTAGACACGCCAGTTGGGGGAAACAAGTTCTCAGCATCTACCCTGTCAATCCCCCTCAGAATCTTATATATTTCAATGAGATCACCTCTCATTCTTCTAAACTCCAGAGAGTATAGGCCCATTCTACACAATCTCTCCTCACAGGACAACCCTTTCATCCCAGGAATCAATCGAGTGAACCTTCGTTGCACCGCCTACAAGGCAAGTATATCCTTCCTTAGATAAGGAGACCAGAACTGTGCACAGTACTCCAGGTGTGGTCTCACCAAGGTCCTGTACAATTGTAGCAAGACTTCCTGACCCTTATACTCCAACCCCCTTGCAATAAAGGCCAACATGCCATTTGCCTTCCTTATTGCTTGCTGTACCTGCATGTTAACTCTTTGTGTTTCCTGTACAAGAATATCCAAATCTCTCTGAACACCAACATTTAATAGTTTCTCACCATTTAAAATATTCCGTTTTTCTATTCTTCTTACCAAAGTGAATAACCTCACATTTCCCCACATTGTACTCCATCTGCCACCTTACTGCCCACTCACTTAGTCTATCTATATCCCTTTGCAGGTTATGGGGGAAGAACAGGTGAGTGGGACTTTCAAAGAGCGGCACAGGCCCGATGGGCTGAATGGCTTCCTTCTGTGCTGTATGATTCTATGATTCTATAAGGGAGTATGGGCTGCTCCTCTGATGATGTAGAGTAGCTCTAGTTTTACCCTGTATCAGTTCTGTGCCATTATTTGAGCCGGCTGTGCTCAATGCTGGGCATGCAAAACACAAACAAAAATGTTTCATTCCATATTGTTACAAATTCCAAAAGCTATTAAATAAACACATGGTGAAGAATTACACTGGTCAATAAAATCAAAATTGTAAACACTTTGGAATGGATTTCCGTCTCACTGCCTTGGGCATTCAGCAGCACCTGGGTGGTACACGAAAAGGAAAACCTGGTGGAGAGGATCACAGACAGTGAGGGGCTGTAGGGTTAGAGCTATGAAGGAAAAAGCTTTTCAGGACTCCGGGGAAAGGGCGGGTGAGTGGGACTAGCTGAAGTGCTCTTGCAGGGAGCCAGCATGGGCTCTACGGGCCGAATGGCCTCCTCTGTGCTGTAACCATTCTATGATCCTATGATTCTATGACTCTATGATGACACACATTGAGGGGTTGTAGGGATAGAGTTATGAAGGATAACACACAGTGAGAATTTGTAGTTAGAGCTATGGAGGATTACACCGGTAACAGAACTCGTCTGATAATCCTTCCATTGAAACGTAATGGAAAAGAAAACTCAACCAGTTCTGTAAAGGGCACGTGACCTTCCATCCATAATTTTCCTTTCTGCCTGGCTTTCACATAGTAACAAGTTACCCCTTACCAAAGCTTTTCTGCCTACCTACGCGCTTCACTACTTGCCCTGCCACAACCACGGCGGTGATGGTGTGACACTTATTGTCAGGTCACACCTTGATCTCTCCCTCTACTCTTCTGTCACCTTCTCCTCTTCAAGCACTCCGCCCTGTAAAATCCTTCTCGGCTTTTCTTTAAAATTCTCATTGCCCACCAGCAACCCCCCCCACACCCCAAGACCTACGCCGAGCTTCTCTCACATCCTCGCTTCTTTCCTCCCTAAACCTCTGCACTGAGTGACTCCTCATGACCTTCTTCCAATGGCTCTGCTCCATTGTGCAGCTGATTGGGATTAACTTTGGTTCCACTCTTGAGAAGGGGCATATCGACTAGATGATCCACCTCAAATGGTGGAGCAGAGGAAGTGGGGAAGAAGGAGTAGACTGGAATCAAAGGGATGCCGGATGTGGGAGTACAAAACTCGTACAAAACAAAGTGTTTAGTTGCTCTTACATTATCAATACAGTAGTTGGAAATACATACATAGATACATAGATACATAGATACATAGAAGATAGGAGCAGGAGTAGGCCATTCGGCCCTTCGTGCCTGCTCCGCCATTCGATGAGATCATGGCTGATCCTTTAATTCAGTATCCCGTCCCCGCCTTCTCTCCGTAACCCTTAACCCCTTTTGCCCGTAGAAATATATCTAATTCCCTCTTAAATATATTTAATGAGCTGGCGTACACTGCCCTCTGTGGCAATGAGTTCCACAGGTTCACCACTCTCTGAGTGAAGAAATTCCCCCTCATCTCTGTCCTAAATGGTTTAGCCCTTATCCTTAAATTATGTCCTCTAGTTCTGTTCTCACCCGCCAAGGGAAACATTCCTTCTGCATCCAGTCTGTCTAGACCTGTCAGAATTTTATACACTTCTATGAGGTCCCCTCTCAATCTTCTAAACTCCAGTGTGTACATCCCTAAACTACATAGTCTCTCCTCATAGGTCATTCCCGCCATTCCTGGTATCAGCCTGGTGAATCGCCGCTGCACCCCCTCCATGGCAAGAACATCCTTCCTCAGATGAGGCGACCAAAACTGTACACAGTACTCGAGGTGTGGTCTCACCAGTGCCCTGTACAGCTGCAGCAAGGTATCCCTGTTCCTGTATTCTAACCCTTTTGCTATGAAGGCCAGCATACCGTTTGCCTTCTTGACCGCCTGTTGCACCTGCATGCTCGCCTTCAGTGACTGGTGTACAAGAACACCCAGGTCTCTCTGTACTTCCCCCTCTCCCAATCTATTGCCATTTAAATAATAATTTGCCCTCCCGTTCCTGCACCCAAGGTGGATAACTTCGCACTTGTCCACATTATAGTGCATCTGCCATTTATCCGCCCAATCGCCCAGTCTGTCCAAATCGCTCTGGAGCTTCCTGGTCTCTTCCTCTGAGCCCACCCCCCCTCCTAGTTTAGTGTCGTCTGCAAATTTGGAAATGCTGCATCCGACTCCCTGATCCAGGTCATTAATGTAAATTGTGAACAGCTGGGGGCCCAGGACAGATCCCTGTGGTACCCCACTTGTTACTGCCTGCCATTCAGAAAATGAGCCGTTTATTCCAACTCTCTGTTTTCTATCTGACAGCCAGTTCCCTATCCACGCCAAAACTTTCCCCTTTATCCCATGAGCCTCAATTTTCCATGCTAATCTTTTATGTAGGACCAATAGAAGCAGGAAAAAATTGCAGAGGTATTCTGTATAAAAAGATTTGTTAGCATTCTACAAAAATGGCGCAGTGATTATTTAGTATGCAGTTAATTACTTTTATAGTTATAGGGACATAAGCTGGTGGACATTTCCTAGATAGTGTGGAGAGAAGCTGTGGAGTGATTCGAGGACAAGGTTGAGGAACTTGAAATTATTTAAAATTTATAAATGTTTTATCCTGTAGACCATTCTGTGCTCCTGTGATGGTCATCTTTAAAGATTTCACCTCAAGCATTATGATGCTGGAACAATTTCTAATATTATATAAATATAGCTACTTAACATTGGTGACCTGTTGTGGATATCAGACACTTATTATGTTCGTTCCAACCTTGGCACTCCATCCACCACCTTAAACATTCACTCCCTCCACCACCGGTGCACCGTGGCTGCAATGTGTACCATCTACAAGATGCACTGCAGCAACTCGCCAAGGCTTCTTCGACAGCACCTCCCAAACTCGCGACCTCTTCCACCTAGAAGGACAAGGGCAGCAGGCGCATGGGGAACACCACCACCTCCAAGATCCCCTCCAAGTCACACACCATCCTGACTTGGAAATATATCAGCCGTTTCTTCATCGTCGCTGGGTCAAAATCCTGGAACTCCCTACCTAACAGCACTGTGGGAGCACCTTCACCACACGGACTGCAGCGGTTCAAGAAGGCGGCTCACCACCAGCTTCTCGAGGGCAATTAGGGATGGGCAATAAATGCTGGCCTTGCCAGCGATGCCCACATCCCATAAATGAATTTAAAAAGAACCTAAGCTCAAAATGACCAGGACAGATCATCCATATAAGGTAGATAAAAATTCAGCTTCAATGAAAAGTTCAAACTGTCGCATTATACTCTGAGAACATGCAATAAGCTAGGGGGAAGAAATTAAGTAATTTAACCGTCCCCAACATTCAGCATGATTTGGACACTGTCGGCACAAGTTCATTACAAAAAGGAAATAGCAACATCATTTACAAAAAAGACAAATGTTGCACTATTCCTTACAAGGGACGGTGCAAGCTTTCGATTTTGAAAGCGAATCATGCTCGCAGTCAGAAAGCAATGATGGGGTTGAATCGCAAGAGAACATTTAAGCTTTGAAGTGAGCACAGTTTATGAACCGCTCCAGCATCTCAAGGTACCTTGCTGAAAGGAATGCACAGTACAATAAAATAGGCTAAAATTTAGACTTCGGCCGAACCCATGGAAAATATCACTTGAGTCTATATTGCAATTGAAGCAAAATTGAGGCCGATGCCTGCGGGGACTTTTATATGTAGGCATATACAGCTTCTGGTTAAGATACCTGTGGCTGTGGTATAAGAAACATAGAAACATAGAAGATAGGAGCAGGAGTAGGCCATTCGGCCCCTCGAGCCTGCTCCGCCATTCAATGTGATCACGGCTGATCATCCAAATTCAGTACCCTGTCCCTGCTTTCTCCCCATATCCCTTGATCCCTTTAGCCTTAAGAAATATATCTAACTCCTTCTTGAATATATTTAATGAATTGGCCTCAACTGCCTTCTGTGGTAGAGAATTCCACAGGTTCACCACTCTCTGGGTAAAGAAATTCCTCCTCACCTCAGTCCTAAATAACTTACCCCTTATCCTTAGACTGTGACCCCTGGTTCTGGACTCCCCCGCCATCGGGAACATCCTTCCTGCATCTAGTCTGTCTAGTCCTGTTAGAATTTTATAAGTATGCTGCATCTGACTGAAATGTAGCTGTTAATCATTGAATAGTTGAAGCTGGTGTGCGTTTACATTGTAAAGAACAAAACAGTTGTATTTATACAGTGACGTCTACTGGGCATTCCTAAATGCTTCACTACTTTTGAAATCTAGTTATGATTTTTATGTAAAAGAAATAATTTATATTGCACATTTCACAACCTCCAAGCTGTCCCAAAGTGCTTTACAGTCAATGAAGTACTCTTGAAGTGTAAGAAACGCAGCAGCCGATTTGCACACAGCAAGCTCCCACAAACACCTCTCTCTTAGTGATAATGACCACCTGTTTTAGGTGTTGGTTGAGGGATAAACAATGGCCAGGACACCAGGGGAGAACTCCCCTGCTCTTCTTCGAAATAGTGCCATGGGATCTTTTACATTCACCTGAGAAGGGTCCTTGGTTTAACATCTTATCTGAAAGACAGTGCAGCACTCCCTCAGCACTGCACTGAAATGTCAGCCTATATTTTGTACTCAAGTCTCCAGAGTGGGACTTGAACCCACAGTCTTCTGATGCAGAGGCAAGAGTGATACCCACTGAGTCACAGCTACCATTGTAGCTTGTTTTATCATTCGTTCAAGGGATGTGGGCGTCGCTGGCAAGGCCAGCATTTATTGCCCATCCCTAATTACCCTTGAGAGGGTGGTGGTGGGCCACTATCTTGAACCTCCACAGTCCATGATACTTCTTTGTAGTGGTTTGGTACAACTGAGTGGCTTGCTGGGCCATTTCAGAGGGCAGTTAAGGGTCAACCACATTGCTGTGGGTCTGGAGTCACATATAGGCCAGACCGGGTAAGGACAGCAGATTTCCTTCCCTAAAGGACATTGGTGAACCAGATGGGTTTTTATGACAATACAATAGTTTCACGGTCAACATTACTGATACTAACTGTTTTATTCCATATTTATTAATTAACTGAATTTAAATTCCCCAGTTGCCATAGTTGGATTTGAATTCATATCTCCAGACCAGTTAGGCCAGGCCTCTGGATTACCATTCCAGTAACATAACCGCTATGCTACCGTACCCCTTACATCCACTTCAACAGAGAGATGGGGCCTGGGCGTAATGTCGCACCCAAAATACAGCACTTCTAACAATGCAGATACACATCCTCTCTCATGACTGCAATGAAGTGTTATTCTATATTATATAAGAACATAAGAAATAGGAGTAGGAGTCGGCCATTCGACCCTTCAAGCCTCCTCCGCCATTCAATAAGATCATGGCTAATCTTCTACCTCTACTCCACTTTCCCGCACTATCCCCATGTTCCCTGATTCCCTTAATATCCAAAAATCTATCGATCTTTATCTTGAATATACTCAACGACTGAGCCTCCACAGCCCTCTGGGGTAGAGAATTCCAAAGATTCACCACCCTCTGAGTGATGAAATTTCTCCTCATCTCAGTCCTAAATGACCGACCCCTTATTCAGAGACTGTGACCCCTGGTTCCAGACTTCCCAGCCAGGGGAAACATCCTTCCTGCATCTACCCTGTCAAGTCCTGTAACAATTTTGTATGTTTCAATGAGATCACCTCTCATTCTTCTAAACTCTAAAGAATATAGGCCTAGTCTACTCAATCTCTCCGCATAGGACAATCCCCCCATCTCTGGAACCAGTCTGGTGAACCTTTCTTGCACTCCCTCTATTGCAAGTATATCCTTCCTTAGGTATTATGTAACGAGAAAGGATTAATTAGCAATCTTGTTGTACGAGGCCCCTTGGGTCGGAGCGATCATAATATGATTGAATTCTTCATTAAGGTGGAGAATGAAGTAGTTGACTCAGAAACAAGGGTCCTCAATTTAAATAAAGGAAACTACGATGGTCTGAGGAGCGAGTTGGGTAGGATTGATTGGGGAATGGCACTCAAAGGGGTGACGGTGGATAGGCAATGGCAAACATTCAAAGACCGAATGGATGAACTACAGAAGTTGTTCATCCCAGTTTGGCACAAAAATAAAACAAAAAAGGTGACTCAACCGTGGGTAACAAGGGAAATTAGGGATAGCATAAGATCCAAGGAGAGGACATACAAATTGGCCAGAAAAAGCAATAATCCTGAGTGTTGAATCCGTGATTCTTAAAGTATGATGTTTTCCAATAACTACACGGAGGCTGTAACTTAACAATCAACAGGTGTTTACTGGAGGAGGGTAGTCTAAAGACTGACAGTACAGAGGCTTATATACAGGTGTGGTCACTGCCGGTACTACAGTATACAGGAGCTGTAAAAGTAGTTCTCTCTTAAAGGTACATACACTGCAATTCCTCCCCTTTTAGATTAGCAGTACCGATAATATTCAAATAACAATTAACACTTTAACATGCACATTAAACTGAAATAGTCCATTTATAGATTCAGTCTTTGGGGCGGCTTCCTGATCCTTTCTGGATAGCGCCTTTCCTGAGGTTCTTGTTCTTGGTGCGGTGGCGATTCTGGCCCCCTTTCGTCGGTTAGTTCATCAGTTTCCACTGCTACTGTTTCTGAGGTAGATGCTACCGGTATGTCGGGTTCACCCCCAGGTACGCGAGTCATGGGGTTGACTCGTTCCTGTCGACGTGGCTTCTCACAATGTTCTCCCCGACATCCACTGTGTACATTAATGGCCCCTGCCGTGTGCATATCATTCCGGGTTGCCATTTCTTTGTTCGGTAGTCACGGGCCAAGACTGGTTGTCCTACATTGAAGCTCCTTGTTGGCTTCTCATTGATGTGCTGGAATTGTTTATCCTCAACATTTCTTCGCACATTTGGTCTGAGCAAATCCAGACGAGATCTCAACCTTCGGTTAAAGAACATCATGGCCGGGGTCTGGTTGGTAACTGCATGTGTCGCATTTCTGTAGGCTAACAGGAAATTGTCCACCTTATGCTGTAGTGGAATTTCATCATCGCACATGGCCTTTATCATCTTTTTAAAGGTTTGTACGAACCTCTCAGCCAATCCATTTGTGGCTGGATGATACGGGGCGGATGTGTAATGCCTTACCCCATTCCTTCTCATAAATTTCCGAAACTCTTCGGACACAAACTGTGGTCCATTATCAGAGCAAATCTGCTCTGGCAAGCCGTTCCTGGCAAATATGGTCCATAGGACTGCAATCGTTTTCTCTGTAGTGGTTGAGGACATTTTTATCACCTCAGGCCGTTTCGAGTGAGCATCCACTGCTATTAAGAACATTGAGTCCATGAATGGACCAGCAAAATCAATATGCACCCATTGCCATGGAGAGGAGGGCCACTCCCATGGGTGTAGAAGGGCATGTGGTGGTGCATTTTGGACTTTCTGGCATCCTGAGCAGCTCTTTGTTAGGTCCTCGATTTGTTGATCGATCCCCGGCCACCACACATAAGCCCTAGCAAGGTTTTTCATTTTCACCCCTCCCAGATGACCTTCATGAAGCTCATTTAGCACTCTCTCCCTTAACTTGGGTGGAATTACCACTCGGGATCCACACTACACTGTCCCCTGGCATACTGACAGCTGTTCTCTTCTGGATGAGAATGCTGGCAACAGTGAGTCGCCATGTGTTGGCCATCCCCTCACCGTCAAATCATATACCCGAGACAGTGTTGGATCATTGCGGGTCTCCTTCTCTATATCTGCGTTAGTTACTGGCAATCGTTCAATTATCGACGAATAAAATATCTCGATAGGGTCCACTGCTGGTGCTTCCTCCACAGTAGGCAGTGGCAGGCGTGATAGCCCATCAGCGTTTCCATGCTGTTTCATGCCTTTATATTCTATTTCATATTGGTTCGCCCCTACAAAAAGGGACCATCTTTGTAACCGTTGTGCAGTCATCACCAGAACGCCCTTCTTTGGATTAAAGATGGAGACAAGTGGTTGGTGGTCAGTCAGCAAGGTGAACTTCTGCCCATGCAGATAGTGGTTGAATTTTTTTACTCCCCATACTAGGCTGAGGGCCTCCCTGCCAATCTGGGCGTAGTTGCGCTCGGCTGAGGTTAGTGACCGAGACGCAAAGGCTACTGGCCTCTCCAATCCGTTTGGGAATTTGTGCGACAGCACCGCTCCAATGCCATCGGGTGATGCATCACATGCCAACCGAATTGGTAGTGCTGGGTTGAAATGGGCCAACAACTCTTTTGATGTGATCAATTCTTTGCACTTCTGGAAAGCTCGTTTACATTCGTCATTCCACTTCCATGGTACCCCCGTTTGCAGTAGGGTGTTCAGTGGGTGTAATACTGCAGACAAATTTGGTAAGAACTTATGGTAGTAGTTCACCAGCCCGAGGAACGACCTCAGTTGTGACACATTTTCCGGTGCTGGAGCCATGACTGCTGCCTCAATCTTTTCAGCGGACTTATGTAACCCCTCTTCATCAATAACGTGGCCACATTACGAGATCTGCTTCTGGAAAAACTCGCACTTGTGGCGATTAGCTCGTAGCCCATATTCCTTT
Organism: Somniosus microcephalus; assembly: GCF_052327205.1. Lineage (NCBI taxonomy): Eukaryota > Metazoa > Chordata > Chondrichthyes > Squaliformes > Somniosidae > Somniosus > Somniosus microcephalus. The sequence continues at coordinate 25,205,765 of NC_140993.1, read as the reverse complement.
AATCTAGTGAGCACCTTCTCCAGGTTGGCGAGGTGATCACTGTCATTTTCGCTCGTGACCGGGATGTCGTCCATATAACACTGGGTTCCTGGAATCCCTTGCAGGACTTGATCCATCGCCCTTTGCCAAATAGCCGGAGCCGATGCTACCCCGAACACCAGCTGGTTGTATTGATAGAGGCCTTTATGAGTGTTGATCGTGAGGTATTGTTTCGAGGCTTCTTCTACCTCCATTTGCAAGTACGCCTGGGCCAGATCAATTTTGGTGAAGCGTTTACCTCCAGATAGCGAGGCGAAAATATCCTCAATCCGTGGAAGCGGATATTGTACCATGGGAAGGACTGGGTTCACTGTCACCTTAAAATCCCCACAGATGCGGACCTTCTTTGGTTCCCCAGGCGTATTACTCAACGACCTCTTCATTACAGGAACGATGGGTGTAGCCCACTCGCTCCAGTCTACTTTGGACAGTACTCCTGAACGTTCCAACCCTTCCAGCTCTGCTTCGACGGCTGGTCGGATCGCATAAGGCACCGGTCTGGCCTTAAAAAACTTTGGGCTTGCATTTTCCTCTATTTTAATCGTCGCTGTTATGCCTTTTAGTGTTCCGAGTCCCACCTGGAACACTTCTTGTGCGTCAGTTAGCATTTTTGACAGTCGTCCAGGTGTGACGTCGTTATCCTTTTTGGCCTCAACCTTCAGTGCCTGTATGGAATGCCAATCTAATTGTATCTTCCGGATCCATTCACATCCTAGTAGTGGTGGTCCTCCATCTGGCAATACATATAGGTCCATTTTAGGTATTTCCTGGCCGTTGTATATCACTTTCACCCTTATTTTTCCTTTGGGGTAGACTTTTTGCCCCGTGTACGTCTTCAAGACAATCTCTGCAGCTTTCAAGGGTATATGTGAAAATAGCCGCTTGTCGTCACTTTGGTTTATGACTGTTAGGGCTGATCCTGTGTCCAATTCCATTTTCACTTGGACTCCGTCTATCTTGAGTGTGACCCAGATAGTCTTGTGATCCTCCATTTTGATTACCTTATGTAGTTTCAGACAACCCAGCTCCTTGCTTCCGGAGTCTGTATCACTTTTCTGTTCGTCTGAACTACTGTCCATCACCTTATGTACCTTTTTTTACTTCTCGTGTGGAGATTTCTTGCTGCTGGTTTTCTTCCCTGACCTGCAGACTCTTGCTATGTGTCCTGCTTTTCCACACTGTCTGCACACTTGGTCCTTGAACCAACAATCCTTCTGGTCGTGTGTTGTTCTGCCGCAGTGATAACACTTCCCTGCTCCATATGACATTTCATTGATGCCATATTCTTGCGGTCTATGTTGTATCTCTGCAGCGCCCCTTGCGGCTGCTTCATGTGATACTGCCATGCTGAAAGCCTTGTCCAGCGTAAGATCCTTTTCTGATAGAAGCCGTTTCTGGGTTCCTTCACTTTGAAGCCCACACACAAACTTGTCCCTTAACGTATCTGCTCGTCCCAATCCAAACTGGCAGTGTTTCGATAGCTTGCGCAGTTCTGTTAAGTACTCAGCATTACTTTCGTCTTTATGCTGGTTCCTTTTGTGGAACTTAAATCTTTCTGCTATCAGCAGCAGTGTGGGGTTTATGTGGTCCTGTAGGATTTCCACTATGCTTTCGAAATTCTTATCCACGGGCTTCTCTGGGGTTATTAGGTTTTGCAGTAAGCCATAAGTTTTTGCACCCATGGAATTGAACAAAACCAGTGCTTTCCTAGCACCTGGCACTTCATTCGCCCTGCAGTACACCTCAATGCGTTCCACATATGTCGCCCAATCTTCGACTTCATTGTCGAACGCAGTGATACTGCCACTCTTCGGCATCCCTGGGTGTGATTTAACTGTCTAAAATGGCATCTCCCGTGCTCTCCCTTCTTCTCCGCTGGCACAAAATGGCGTCTCCCACACTTTCCTTTCTTCCCGTGCTCGCCCATCTTCTCCGCTGCGGCTTCTAAAATGGCGTCTGCCGCGCTCTCCCTTCTTCTCCGCGGCTCAATGGCATCTCCCGTGCTCTCCCTTCTTCTCCTCGCGGATGCTGTTCAGCCCTTGAGCCCTGGCTGTGCTCTGCGCGTTCTCCTGTGTGCCTCTCCCGTTGCTGCCGCTCGGTCCTGAACCCAGCTGCTGCTTTACCCTCTCTCTCTCTGTTTTGTTTTTCCTCGACGCCGCTCGGTTTTCAACCCCCGGCTGCGCCCTGTGCGCTTCACCCTCTCTCTTACCCCGTCGACGCTGCTCGGCTTTTTCTATGCCATCGGTCGGCTCCAGCCGCCGCTGTCCGGGAAGGGTCTGCGCTGTACCTGTTGCCAGTCTGTTGCTGGATCGTCGTGGCTGGGGAACCAAGCCTGGCTCTCAACAGCCTCCCCTGCGATGTTCACTCTCTGCCGGATGACTGGGCGGTTGCTCGTGGTCGACTCCCGTGCTTCTGGCCTCGACTTTCTTCCACCGCCCTCCCAGAGCGAATCCTTGAAGGGAAATGCAGAGTTGCAGGTAGATTCGAATCGACCTCATCGCCACTGTTGAATCTGTGATTCTTAAAGTATGATGTTTTCCAATAACTACATGGAGGCTGTAACTTAACAATCAACAGGTGTTTACTGGAGGAGGGTAGTCTAAAGACTGACAGTACAGAGGCATGCTCAAGGTTTATATACAGGTGTGGTCACTGCCGGTACTACAGTATACAGGAGCTGTAAAAGTAGTTCTCTCTTAAAGGTACATACACTACACTGAGGATGGGGAGCAGTTCAGGATTCAACAAAGGAGGACAAAGGGATTAATTAAGAAAGGGAAAATAGAATATGAAAGTAAGCTTTCAGGGAACATAAAAACTGACTGTAAAAGCTTTCATAGATATGTGAAGAGAAAAAGATTGGTGAAGTCAAGCGTAGGTCCCTTGCAGTCAGAATCGGGGGAATTTATAATGGGGAACAAAGAAATGGCAGACCAACGAAATACATATTTTGGTTCTGCCTTCACAAAGGAGGACACAAATAACCTCCCAGAAATACCGGGGAACATAGGGTCTGATGAAAGGGTGGAACTGAAAGAAATCAGTATTTGTAGGGAAATGGTGTTAGGAAAATTGATGGGACTGAAGGCTGATAAATCCCCAGGGCCTGATAATCTACATCCTAGGGTACTTAAGGAAGTGGCCCTAGAAATAGTAGATGCATTGCTGGTCATCTTCCAGACCTCGATAGACTCTGGAACAGTACCCATGGATTGGAGGGTAGCTAATGTTACCCCACTATTCAAAAAAGGTGGCAGAGAAAAAGCGGGGAATTATAGTAATTCTGACATCGGTAGTGGGGAAAATGCTAGAGTCCATTATAAAAGATGTAATAGCAGAGCACTTGGAAAGCAGTGACAGGATCGGACAAAGTCAACATGGATTTACAAAAGGTAAATCATGCTTGACTAATCTACTGGAATTTTTTGAGGATGTAACTGATAAAATAGATAAGGGAGAACCAGTGGATGTGGTGTATTTGGACTTTCAGAAGGCTTTCGATAAGGTCCCGCATAAGAGATTAGCGTGCAAAATTAAGGCAAATGGGATTGCGGGCAAGGTATTGACTTGGATAGAGAACTGGTTGGCGGACAGAAAGCAAAGAGTTGGAATAAAAGGGTCGTTTTCCAAGTGGCAGGCAGTGACTAGTGGGGTACCGCAAGGATCGGTCCTAGGACCCTAGCTGTTCACAATATATATTAATGATCTGGACGAGGGAATTGGATGTAATATCTCCAAATTTGCAGACGACACAAAGCTGGGTGGGAGGGTATGCTGCGAGGAGAATGCCATGAAACTCCAGTATGATTTGGACAGGTTAGGTGATTGGGCAGAAACATGGCAAATGCACTATAATGTGGATAAATGTGAGGTTATCCACTTTGGTGGCAAAAACAGGAAGGCAGATTATTATTTGAATGGCAATAGATTGGGAGAAGGGGAAGTGCAAAGAGACCTGGGTGTTCTTGTGCACCAGTCGCTGAAGGTAAGCATGCAGGTGCAGCAGGCGGTTAAGAAGGCAAATGGTATGTTGGCCTTCATAGCAAGAGGGTTCGAGTACAGGAACAAGGGTGTCTTGCTACAGTTGTACAGGGCCTTGGTGAGACTGCACCTTGAGTATTGTGTGCAGTTTTGGTCGCCTTATCTGAGGAAGGACGTTCTTGCCATGGAAGGAGTGCAGTGAAGAGTCACCAGGCTGATACCTGGGATGGCAGGAATGACGTATGAGGAGAGATTGTGTCGATTGGGCTTATACTCACTGGAGTTTAGAAGATTGAGAGGGGATCTCATCGAAACCTATAAAATTCTGTCAAGCCTGGACAGACTAGATGCTGGAAGGATGTTCCCAATGGTCGGGGTGTCCAGAACCAGGGGTCATAGTCTAAGGATAAGGGGTAGGACATTTAGGACTGAAATGAGGAGGAATTTCTTCACCCAGAGAGTGGTGAACCTATGGAATTCTCTGCCACAGAGGGCGGTGGAGGCCAGTTCATTAAATATATTCAAGAAAGAGTTGGATATATTTCTTAAGGCTAAAGGGATCAAGGGATATGGGGAGAACGCAGGGACAGGGTACTGAATTTCAATGATCAGCCATGATCTCATTGAATGGCGGAGCAGGCTCGAGGGGCCAAATGGCCTACTCCTGCTCCTATCTTCTATGTTTCTATGTTTCTATGTAAGGAGACTAAAACTGTACACAATACTCCAGGTGTGGTCTCACCATGGCCCTCTATAATTGCAGTAAGACGTCTTTACTCTTATACTCAAATCCTTTTGTAATAAAGGCCAACATACCATTTGCTTTCCTAATTGCTTGCTGTACCTGCATATTAACTTTCAGAGATTTGTGTACAAGGACACCCAGGTCCCTCTGAACACCAACATTTCCCAATCTCTCACCATTTACAAAGTACTCTGCTTTTCTATTTTTCCTACCAAAGTGGATAACTTCACATTATATTCCATTTGCCATGTTCTTGCCCACTTGCTTAACCTGTCTGTATCCCCTTGCAGCCTCTTTGCATCCTCCTCACAACTTACATTCCCACCTAGCTTTGTATCATCAGCAAACTTGGATCTATTATTTTTGGTCCCCTCATCCAAATCATTGATGTAGACTGTAAACAGCTGAAGCCCAAGCAGTGTTCAAATCTGGGAGTGATGCTTGAACCCACAGCCTTCTAACTGAGAAGTGAGAATACTATGAACTGAGCCAATCAGACACCTAACCAGAAACCACATCCCTCAGAAATGTCGCAAAGTGCTTCACAAGCAATGAGATACTCTGAAGTGCACAGTTGGTATGGTAGAATGCTGGTAACTCTTCAGTGTCTGTTAGAAAGAAAGAAAGAAAGAAAGACTTGCATTTATATAGCGCCTTTCATGATCACCGGACATCTCAAAGCACTTTACAGCCAATGAAGTACTTTTTGAAGTGTAGGCACTGTTGTCATGTGGGAAACGTGGCAGCCAATTTGCGCTCAGCAACCTCCCACAAACAGCCATGTGATAATCACCAGATAGTCTGTTTTTGTGATGTTGATTGAGGGATAAATATTGGCCAGGACACCGGGGATAACGCCCCATGCTCTTCTTCGAAATAGTGGCCATGGGATCTTTTACGTCCAGCTGAGAGAGCAGACGGGGCCTCGGTTTCACGTCTTATCCGAAAGGCGGCACCTCCATTAGTGCGGCGCTCCCTCAGCACTGCACTGGGAGTGTCAGCCTAGCTTTATGTGCTCAAGACCCCTGCAGTGTTATAAAATATTTCCCCAAGTCCTTACAAGCTGTGCTCTGTGGTGGTAATTGGCCAACTTTACCCTTCCAGCGAGCAACTCATTAGCCTGTCGGGGCATATTAGAAATTCAGCCGCATAATTTTCTCTCCAAATGTTTATATTACATGTACAGAAAGGCAATGCTGAATCCCCCACTATCAACATCCTGGGGGTTACCATTGATCAGAAACTGAACTGGACCAGCCATATAAATACTGTGGCTACAAGAGCAGGCCAGAGGCTGGGAATTCTGCGGCGAGTGTCTCACCTCCTGACTCCCCAAAGCCTTTCCACCATCTACAAGGCGCAAGTCAGGAGTGTGATGGAATACTCTCCACTTGCCTGGATGAGTGCAGCTCCAACAACACTCAAGAAGCTCGACACCATTCAGGATAAAGCAGCCCGCTTGATTGGCACTCCATCCACCACCTTCAACATTCACTCCCTCCACCACCGGCGCACTGTGGCTGCAGTGTGTACCATCTACAAGATGCACTGCAGCAACTCGCCAAAGCTCCTTCAACAGCACCTTCCAAACCCGTGACCTCTACCACTTAGAAGGACAAGGGCAGCAGACGCATGGGAACATCACCACCTACAAGTTCCCCTCCAGGCCACACACCATCCTGACTTGGACCTGTATCGCCGTTCCTTCACTGTCGCTGGGCCAAAATCCTGGAACTCCCTTCCTAACAGCATTGTGGGTGTACCTACACCATATGGACTGCAGCGGTTCAAGGCGGCGGCTCACCACCATCTTCTCAAGGGCAATTAGGGATGGGCACTAAATGCAGGCCTAGCCAGCGACGCCCACATCCCATCAATGAATTAAAAAAAAATGCATCTTAAATAAGCAATTTGGGTTTAGATGTTTCACAGATATCCAACATCTGGAGCAGGCTGCTAGGAGTGGGGATTCAGGGCTGGAAAGCAGTTGCTGAAGAAACAGATACTATGACGGGATGGTTAGAGTTTGTGTGGTGTATGTAACCTGTTCCACCTTAAGAGAACTACCTTAAGAGATGTACTACTTTCTCTTGGCTGCTGTATACTGTAATACCGGTGGTGACCACACCGGTATATAAACGTTGTGTAGGGATTTGCTGGGCAGTTTAGCCCTGAACTCCGAATAGTAAAGACCTGTTAAAAGTTATTCTTGTGGTCTGTGTCCAGTGATTTATAATAAGCATAACTGGGACACACAGACTTAACAGTGGCGACGAGTTCGATCTTACCCTGCGGCAGTTTTACATCCAAGGCAGCTTCGTCCTCAGAACGGGCGTCGAGAAGAGGCATCCGCCCTCATCATCCTGCTGAGCACCATCGCACGGGAGGCATCGAGAACCCGTGTTAAAAAGAAAAATTCTGACCACGAAGCCCTCCATCAGCGACAGGCAGTGATCATCCCTTCTACCACGGTGGTGGGTAAGCCGATCAGCGACACGAGCAGAAAGTCGGCCGCGTTGACTGTGGAGTGGGGGAGGGAAAACGGAGGAAAAAGGGCGGAGAGCTCGACCACGGCCGGTGAAAAGGGCCGGGCTGCAATCGAGGCCAAGAGGCGCAGCGACTGGGGCAGCTTAAGGCACGAGAGCCGCGGAGAACTCCAATGCAGCTGGTGTAAAGGACCGGGCTGCATGCGGAGCTGAGAGGTGCAACAGCAGGGGAAGCATGAATGCCCACGGGAACCGCGGGGGAGTAAAAGCAGCGTCGGGGAATTGAGAACCGCTGGGGAGGCGAGAACGGCAGCAGCACGGCAATCGCCATTGCAGCCAGCGGGGGAAGAAGGCAAATGCGGGAATCCGCCATTGTAGTCGGCAGGGGAAGAAGACGAGCGCGGGAAAGACCGCCGAGCGTGGGAAAGACCGCCAAGCGCGGGAAGCCGCCATTTTTAGTAGGCGGGGGAAGAAGACAAGCGCGGGAAGCCGCCATTTTGAGAAAAAGAAAAATTTAAAAAACTTGCAAGGATGCCTAAACATGGGAACATTAATACCTTTGATAGCGATATTGAAGATTGGACCACGTATGTAGAACGCATGGAAGTTTATTGTAAAGCAAATAAGGTACCAGATGATGAGAAAGCACTAACCTTATTAAGCTCAATGGGTGCGAAGACATACGGGCTATTGAAGCACCTTCTATCACCAGATAAACCGGTGGATCAGACTTTCGCGAATATTGTTACTGTCCTGAAAAATCATTTAAACCCCACGCTGCTGATGATAGCGGAACGATTTAAATTTTACAGAAGAACGCAGCTGAAAGACGAAAGCAACGCTGAATTTTTAATTGAACTGCGTAAGCTATCAAAGTACTGTCAGTTTGGAACAGGACTAGCAGATCAGAATCACAGAATCACAGAAACCCCACAGTGCAGATAGAGGCCATTTCGGCCCATCGAGCCTGCACCGACACATATCCCACCCGATCCCCGTAACCCCAACACATATCCCACCCTATCCCTGTAACCCCACCTATTTAATCCCCCTAACACTAAGGGTCAATTTATCATAGCCAATCAACCTAACCCGCACATCTTTGGACTGTGGGAGGAAACCGGAGCACCCGGAGAAAACCCACGCAAACACGGGGAGAATGTGCAAACTCCACACAGACAGTCGCCCAAGGCCAGATTCGAACCCGGGTCTCTGGCGCTGTGAGGCAACAGTGCTAACCACTATGCCACCGTGCTGCACTGAGAGATAAATTTGTGTGTGGATTGTTAAAAGAAGGAACACAAAAGCGACTGCTTGAGGAGAATGATCTTACGCTTGATAAAGCTGTCACTATTGCAGCATCGCACAAAGCCGCAGCGAGAGGCACTGCGGAAATGCAGCTACGGTCACCGGAACTCAGCACCAATCAAGTGGTCTTGGGTACAGTAAAATATTATCGTTGTGGAAAGACAACGCACGATCAGAACCAGTGCTAGTTCAAAAATCACGAATGCAGAAAATGTGGCAGGCTTGGTCACATAGCTAAAGTATGCCGGTCAGGAAAGAAGACCAGCAACAAAAAGTCACCGCAGGAAAAGTACAGAAAGGTACACAAGGTGACAGAGAACAGTTCGAATGAACAGAAGTCAAATTCAGACTCCAGCAGTAATGAACTGGGTAGTCTAAGAGTACACAATGTTGGTAATGAAGCAGGCCTCCAAACAATCTGGGTCACACTTCAGATAGCAGGAGTCCAAGTGAAGATGGAATTGGACACTGGATCGGCATTGACGGTCATGAATAAGCAAGATTACAAAAGGTTATTCCCACATATTCCCCTACGGGATACGGAGATTGTATTGAAAACATACACGGGGCAAAGAGTATACCCCATCGGGAAGATAGAGGTAAAGGTGGTCCACAAGGGCAAAGAAAGCCGAGGAATGGACTTATATGTGCTACCTGAGGGAAGTCCACCACTACTGGGACGGGAGTGGATTAGGAAAATAAATATGGACTGGCATTCCTTAAAAGCACTAACGGTAGATTCTGGTAAAAAAGATGTCAAACCTAAACGATTGTCCAGAATATTGGACGATGCTAAAGAGGTGTTCCAACAGGGACTGGGAACACTGAGAGGAATTACGGCAAACATCAAGGTTGAAGAACATGCAAACCAGAAATTTTTCAAAGCCAGACCGGTACCTTATGCGATACGACCTGCTGTGGAAGCTGAGCTGGAAGGGCTAGAACGTTCAGGAGTACTGTCTAAGGTAGACTGGAGTGAGTGGGCCACGCCCATTGTTCCCGTCATGAAGCGTTCATCGAGCAACACGCCGGGGGAACCGGGGAAGGTTCGCATCTGTGGAGATTTCAAGATCACTGTTAATCCGGTGCTTCACACGGTGCAGTATCTGCTTCCGCGGATTGAGGATATCTTCGCTTCGTTGTCTGGCAGGAAACACTTCACCAAGATAGACCTGGCGCAGGCGTACTTACAGATGGAAGTTGAGGAAGAGTCACGCCAGTATCTCACGATCAACACACATAGAGGCTTGTACCGGTATAATAGACTGGTTTTTGGAGTGGCATCGGCTCCAGCAATTTGGCAGAGGGCCATGGAGCAGGTATTACAGGGAATTCCAGGCACACAATGTTACCTGGATGATATTCTGATTACAGGAGATGATGACGAGGAACACCTTGCAAATTTGGAACTGGTGCTCACCAGATTGAAAGAATATGGACTTCGAGTTAATCGCCAGAAATGTGAGTTCTTTCAGAAGCGGATCTCGTACTGTGGTCATGTCATTGACCAGGAGGGGCTTCATAAGTCTCCTGACAAGATCGAAGCTGTTGTGAAGGCTCCCGCTCCAGATAATGTATCCCAGTTGAGGTCGTTCCTAGGGTTGATTAACTATTACCATAAGTTTCTGCCAAATTTATCCACGGTGCTGCACCCGCTGAACGCTCTTTTGCAGAAGGGAGTACCATGGAAGTGGAGCGAGGACTGTAAGAGGGCCTTTCGCAAAAGCAAGGCATTGATCACCTCAGAGGAAGTGTTGGCTCACTTCAACCCAACGCTGCCTATTCGTTTGGCTTGTGATGCTTCTCCATATGGTATTGGGGCAGTACTCTCACACAAGTTGCCAAATGGCCTGGAGAGGCCAGTTGCGTTCGCATCCAGATCATTGACCTCCGCTGAGCGCAACTATGCTCAGATAGATAGGGAGGCTCTCAGCCTTGTGTGGGGAGTAAAGAAGTTTAATCATTACCTGCAGGGCCAAAAGTTTACGCTTCTGACAGACCACCAGCCGTTGGTATCCATTTTTAACCCTAAGAAGGGTGTTTCGGTGATGACAGCACAGAGACTCCAGAGATGGTCCCTTTTCCTAGGGGCACATCAATATCAGATCGAATTCAAAGGTACAAAGCAGCATGGTAATGCTGATGGGCTGTCGCGCCTGCCACTACCTACAGAGGAGGAGGCACCGACGGTTCACCCTGTTGAGTTATTTCACTCGACCATCATCGAATGTTTACCAGTCACCAATGCAAGTATTGAAAGAGAAACCAGGAACGACCCGACACTGTCCCGGGTCTACGAAGTGACAGTGAAGGGATGGCCAGCACATGGTGATCCACTGTTACCGGCATTCTCAGCAAGACGAGAACAGCTGTCTGTCTGTCAAGGAACATTGATGTATGGAACACGGGTGATTATTCCTCCTAAGTTAAGAGAGAGAGTTCTAAAGGAACTGCATGAAGGTCATCTGGGGGGAGTCAAGATGAAAAGCCTTGCTAGGGCTTATGTGTGGTGGCCGGGTATCGACCAACAGATAGAGGATCTGACGAAAAGCTGCTCAGGGTGCCATAAAGTGCAAAATGCACCTCCGATTGCACCGCTGCATCCATGGGAATGGCCTTCAAACCCATGGCAACGTGTACATATTGACTTTGCTGGTCCATTCATGGACTCCATGTTTTTAATTGCGGTGGACGCACATTCTAAATGGCCAGAAGTGATTAAGATGACTACCACTACCTCGGAAAAGACGATCGCGGTGCTAAGAACGATATTTGCAAGAAATGGATTGCCAGAACAAATATGTTCAGACAACGGACCGCAATTCGTGTCAGAAGAATTCCAGAAATTCATGAAGAAGAATGGGGTGAAACATTATACCTCTGCCCCATATCATCCGGCTACAAACGGGTTGGCCGAGACATTTGTACAAACGTTCAAAAAAGCAATAAAGGCCATGAGCGAAGATCAGATTCCACTACAACACAAGGTGGACAAATTCCTACTGGCATATCGAAACGCCACTCATGCAGTGACAAACCAAAGTCCTGCCATGATGTTCTATAACAGGAGGTTGCGGTCCAGGTTGGACTTGTTAAAACCAAATGTGCGGAGGGAAGTTGAAAACAAACAGTTCCAGCATATAAATAACAAGACCACTCGGAGTTTCGAAATAGGACAACCAGTGTTAGCCCGGGACTATAAAAACGAGAAATGGCAATCTGGAACAATTCGGGCCAGACAAGGACCCCTGATGTACACGGTAGATATTGGTGAAAATGTAATACGGCGTCATGCTGACCAACTGGTAGAATCGAGAACAAGGGTCGAACCCAGGGTTACGGCAGAGACAACCGTGGAAGAAGTTAGTGAACCTGAAGCATCTACCTCAGAAGTGAATGTACCTGAGGATGATGTCCAATCCATAAGAGATCAACTAGATGAGTCACCCCAGCAACGAGAATCAGAGACCCCTGAAAGGCGTTATCCAACTCGAATCAGGAGGCCTCCTCAGAGACTGAATCTTTGAACTGTTTTGCATGAAGTTGTATATATATATATCTATATGTTATTATGTTATGTTAAATGGGGATATAACTGTTAAGCTAAAAAGGGAGGATTGTGGTGTATGTAACCTGTTCCACCTTACGAAAACTACCTTAAGAGATGTACTACTTTCTCTTGGCTGCTGTATACTGTAATACCGGTGGTGACCACACCGGTATATAAACGTTGTGTAGGGATTTGCTGGGCAGTTCAGCCCTGACCTCCGAATAGTGAAGACCTGTTAAAAGTTATTCTTGTGGTCTGTGTCCAGTGATTTATAATAAGCATAACTGGGACACACAGACTTAACAGTTTGGAAAGGATGAGCTCAGATGAGCTGAGTGTTTTTTTCTTCATCTGAACTTGTGGGGGGTAATATTGATGTTGGACAATCTTGTAAAAAGCAGGCTATGGGGCTGGGCCACCGGAGTGAATGGGAAGGTAAATGGGGAGGTGAGATTAACAGGTGGCCAAACCCATATCGTCCCGTTTTACACCATTGTTCAAAGTCAACATGACCACCATTGTGTGATTCACAAAGACCTCCCGCTGAGCAGAGAACATTCTCGATTAGTCACAAAATAAAAGAAGCTATCAGACTGAATGAAAAGTAAGGTGAGCCGTACGCCAAATCTATACTTGGTAAGAGCTCGAACACATCGGATTAATTAATGTTCAAAGTACGCTTTAAAAGCTGCTGCAAGGTGTATAGTGATAGATATATAAATAAAGAAAAAAAGAAAGTCTTGTAATTATATAGCTATTTTCATGATCTCGGTACGTCCTAACGTGCTTTACAGCCAATGAAGTAGGTATGGTAGCAGAGTGGTTATGTTACTGGACTAGTAATACAGAGGCCTCAATTAATGATCCAGAGACGTGAGTTCAAGTCCTAGCATGGCAGTTGGGGAATTTAAATTCAGTTAATGAACTAATGTCCTTCAGGGAAGGAAATCTGAATGTCCTTTCCTGGCTTGGTCTATATGTGACGCCAGAACCACAGCAATGTGGTTGACTCTTAACTGCCCTCTGAAATGGCCCAGCAAGCCACTCAGTTTTAACAAACCGCTACAAGAAATAAAAATAAAACTGGATGGACCACCCGGCATCGACCTCGGCTCCAGCTACGGACATGACAATGACACACCCAGCCCAGTCGACCCTGCAAAGTCCTCCTCACGAGCAGCTGGGGACTTGTGCCAAAATTGGGAGAGCTTCCCACAGGCTAGTCAAGCAAGAGCCTGACATAGTTATACTCATGGAATCATACCTTTCAGCCAATGTCCCAGACTCCTCCATCACCATCCCTGGGTACATCCTGTCCCACCGGCAGGATAGACCCACCAGAGACTGTGGCACAGTGGTATACAGTTGGGAAGGAGTGGGCCTGGGAATCCTCAACATTGACTTCTGACCCCATGAAGTCTCATGGCTTCAGGTCAAGCATGGGCAAGGAAACCTCCTGCTGATTACCACCTACCGACCTCCCTCAGCTGATGAATCAGTACTCCCGCATGTTGAACACCATTTGGAAGAAGCACTGAGAGTAGCAAGGGCACAGAATATACTCTGGGTGGGGGACTTCAATGTCCAACACCAGGAGTGGCTCGGTAGCACCACTAGTGGCCGAGTCCTGAAGAACATAGCTGCCAGACCAGGATTGCAGCAAGTAGTGAGAGAGCCAACATGAGGAAAAAACCTACTTGACCTCATCCTCACCAATCTACCTGTCGCAGATGCATCTGTCCATGAAAGCATTGGTAGCAGTGACCACCGCACAATCCTTGTGGAGACAAAATCCCGTCTTCACACTGAGAACACCCTCCATCGTATTGTGTGGCACTACCACCATGCTAAATGGGATAGATTCAGAACAGATCTAGCAGCTCAAAACTGGGCATCCATGAGGCGCTGTGGGCCATTAGCAGCAGCAGCAGAATTGTATTCCACCACAATCTGTAGCCTCATAGCCCGGCATATCCTTCACTCTACCATTACCATCAAGCCAGGGGACCAACCCTGATTCAATCAGAAGAGCACGCCAGGAGCAGCACCAGTCATATCTAAAAATGAGGTGCCAACCCGGGGAAGCTGCAACACAGTGCTACATGCATGCTGAAGCAGCATGCTATAGACAGAGCTAAACAATTCCACAATCAACGGATCAGATCAAAGCTCTGCAGTCCTGCCACATCCAGTCGTGAATGGTGGTGGACAATTAAACAATAATGAGAAGAGGAGGTTCCAATAATGATGGACATTGCTGCAGGAGTTCCTCAGGGCAGTGTTCCAGGACCAACCATCTTCAGCTGCTTCATCAATGACCTTCCCTGCATCATAAGATCAGAAATGGGGATGTTCGCTGATGACTGCACAGTGTTCAGCACCATTCACAACTCCTCAGATAATGAAACAGTCCATGCCCGCATGTAGAAAGACCTGGACAATATTCAAGCTTGGGCTGAGAAGTGGCAAGTAACATTCGCACCGCACAAGTACCAGGCAATGACTATCACCAACAAGCGAGAGTCTAACCACCACCCCTTGACATTGAACGTCATTACCATCGCCGAGTCCCCTACCATCAGCATCCTGGGATCATTGATCAGAAAGTTAACTGGACCAGCCACATAAATACTGTGGCTACAAGAGCAGGTCAGAGGCTGGGTATTCTATGGCAAGTGTCTCACCTCCTGACTCCCTAAAGTCTTTACACCATCTACAAGGCACAAGTAAGAAGTGTGATGGATTACCCTCTACTTGCCTGGATGAGTACAGCTCCAACAACACTTAAGATGCTTGACACCATCTAAGACAAAGCAGCCCGCTTGATTGGCACCCGATCCACCAGCTTAAACATTCATTCCCTCCACCACCGGTGCACCGTGGCTGCAGTGTGTATCAGCTACAAGATGCACTGCAGCACTGTAGCATAGTGGTAATGTCTCTGGGCTAGTAATCCCGAGGCCCAGATCAATGACCAAGAGATGTGAGTTCAAATCCCACCACGCCAGCTGGGGAATTTAAATTCAGCTAATTAAATGAATCTGGAATAAAAAGCTAGTATCAGTCAATGGTGACCATGAAACTATTAGATTGTCAGAAAAACCCATCTGGTTCACTAATGTCCTTTAGGGAAGGAAATCTGCCGTCCTTACCCGGTCTGGCCGATATGTGACTCCTAGACCCACAGCAATGTGGTTGACTCTTAACTGCCCCTCTGAACTGGTCTAGCAAGTCACCCAGTTATAACAAACTGCTACAAAACAAAATAAGAAAGAAATTGGACGGATCACCCAGCATCGGCCTCGGCTACGGACATGGCAATGACACACCCAGCCCAGTCAACCCTGCAAAGTCCTCCTCACCAACATCTGGGGACTTGTGCCAAAATTGGGAGAGCTGTCCCACAGACTAGTCAAGCAATAGCCTGCCATAGTCATACTCACAGAGTCACACCTTTCAGCCAATGTCCCAGACTCCTCCATCACCATCCCTGGATATGTCCTGTCCCACCGGCAGGGCAGACATAGAAAAATAGGAACAGGAGTAGGCCATTTGGCCCTTCGAGCCTGCTCCGCCATTCAATATGATCATGGCTGATCCTCTATTTCAATACCATATTCCCGCTCTCTCCCCATACCCCTTGATGCCTTTTATGTCTAGAAATCTATCTATCTGAAGAGATCGCAAAGTCTCTGTTTGAAGAATGGACTCAGTCAAGAATATTTTTGCGGACTTTATGGGATTTTTCTGAGGGTGTTTTCCCCATGGTGGGATCGCCCTGTGCAGATGCGTGAGGGACTGGTTTGTTAAAACTCCAGAGAACACATGGCAGTTGGCTGTGACCAAAGAACTGTCAGTCATCCAGAATCTATGGGTTCACCCGACAGTCCTGGAAAAAGGAAGGGGGCCATCGACGAAGGGGCTGAGGACCCTGAGGCACCCGTTAAACTTGAACCTATTAGAAAGCCACTCTAATATGCAAAAGCACTTCTCACCTCCATCTCAGAAGAGAAGCAGAACAATGAACCCACTAGTCCAGCCAGCCGAAGAGGAGCCAGTTTTTCCCAACACAAAGACCAAAGATATGTCCCAGACTTAGGGCCATTAATCCAATCACGGAATACTCATGGGTCCGATGATGGCCCATCACTGATTAAGCACCGGAGTGCTTAGAAACAAAAGGATTTTAAAGATTGGCGGGAAAGATAGGGGTAGCCAGACTCCTATAAAGATAGATCCTTTTCCACCATTCTCTCTCTCTCTCACTCCCGCTCCACCAAGATCAACCTAACAAGAAGTACCAGAGGAAGAAGCCACTGAGCGGAGTGATCGAGACCGACTGTGTGTGGTGGTAAGCATGGTCTCAAGTGTCCCAAGCCGGTAACCCGATATCCCAGGCGAGCTGGGTGAGCTATAAGGGCTCAGGGATTTTCTCAGAAGTGAAGTTTTTGGGCTATTCCGAGGGGGGAGCTTCGTTTGGTTCAGCCAGGCGAAGGGGTTTATGCGACTGGGTAATTCGTTGGTAGGGGTGGAGTTAGAGTCCACCATAGCAACAAGGGAATTACTGCATGTTATAGTCCCCAGTTGTGTACTGTATGTATGTTGATTGTAACCTGGATCTTATTCTCCACAGAGACAGTGCATGTTTTAGCCAGTGTATGTTTTAGCCAGTGTATGTTAGACCAAATAAATATAAGTCTGATTTTTCACCGAAGCATTCCTGTCTGTGACTTATTTCATTTACACTCTGAATAATAATTCCCGGGTATAGAACCTTCGTAAGGCGGGGGCGATTCGAACCGTCCGTCTAGAAATTGGGCTAGGATCAAAACCACTTACACTATCTCCTTCTTAAATATATTCAGTGACTTGGCCTCCACAGCCTTCTGTGGTAGAGAATTCCATAGGTTCACCACCCTGTGAGTGAAGAAATTTCTCCTCATCTCAGTCCTAAATGTCCTACCCAGTATCCTGAGCCTGTGACCCCTCGTTCTAGACCCCCCAGCCAGGGGAAACATCCTCCCTGCATCCAGTCTGTCTAGCCCTGTCAGAATTTTATACGTTTCAATGAGATCCCCTCTCATTCTTCTAAACTCGAGTGAATACAGGCCTAGTCGACCCAATCTCTCCTCATACGACAGTCCTGCCATCCCAGGAATCAGTCTGGTGAACCTTCGCTGCACTCCCTCTATGGCAAGTATATCCTTTCTTAGGTAAGGAGAGCAAAACTTCACACAGTACTCCAGGTGTGGTCTCACCAAGGCCCTGTATAACTGTAGTAAGGCACCCTTGCTCCTGTACTCAAATCCTCTTGCAATGAAGTCCAACATACCATTTGCCTTCCGAACTGCTTGCTGCACCTGCATGTTTGCTTTCAGTGACAGGTGTACAAGGACACCCAGGTCCCTTTGTACATCAACATTTCCCTATCTATCACCATTTAAATAATACTCTGCCTTTCTGTTTTTCCTACCGAAGTGGATAACTTCAGATTTATCCATGTTATTCTGCATCTGCCATGTATTTGCCCACTCGCTCAACTTGTCTAAATCGCTTCGAAGCCTCTTTGCATCCTCCTCACAACCCCATCTAGTTTTGTGTCGTCAGCAAACTTGGAAATATTACATTTGGTTCCCTCATCCAAATCATTGATATATAGTGAATAGCTGGGGCCCGAGCACTGATCCCTGCGCTACCCCACTACTCACCGCCTGCCAGCCCGAAAAAGGCCCATTTATTCCAACTCTCTGTTTCCTGTCTGTTAATGAATTTTCAATCCATACCAGTATATTGCCCCCAATCTCATGTGCTTTAATTTTGCACACTAACCTCTTATGTGAGACTTTATCAAAGGCCTTCTGCAAATCCATGTTGATCACATCCACTGGTTCTCCCTTATCTATTCTACCAGTTACATCCTCAAAAAATCCAGTAGGTTTGTCAAACACCATTTCCCTTTCATAAATCCATGTTGACCTTGTCTAATCCCATTGATATTTTCTAAGTGTCCTGTTATCACATCATAAGAACATAAGAACATAAGAAATAAGAGCAGGAGTAGGCCAATCGGCCCCTCGAGCCTGCTCCACCATTCAATAAGATCATGGCTGATCTGATCCTAACCTCAAATCTACTTCCACTCTACATCCCACCCGAACCCATGTGATCTCCTGGGAGAGGCGAAAAAACAGATAAAAACCCAATGGCCAATTTGGGAGAAAAAATCTGGGAAATTCCTCTCCGACCCATCTAGGCGATCGAAACTCGTCCAGGAGATTACTCTGTCCCTATATTTTCACAGTACTTACCTTCTGTAAAAGGTGATCTCCACCCCAGCCAGGAACAGGAATAGAACCATCTCCTGAAATCTAACACAGAATTAGAACACAAGAAGTAGGAGCAGAACCAGGCTACACGGCCGCTGGGCTCGCTCCGCAACCCACAGGGCCATGACCGTTCCGAACCTAGACTCATGTCCAATTTCCTGCCCGCTCCCCGTAACCCTTAATTCCCTTTACTTCTAGGAAACTGTCTATTTCTGTTTTAAATTTGTTTAATGATGTAGCTTCCACAGCTTTCTGGGGCAGCAAATTCCACAGACCTACTACCCTCTGAGTGAAGAAGTTTTTCCTCATCTCAGTTTTGAAAGAGCAACCCCTTATTCTAAGATTATGCCTCCTAGTTGTAGTTTCACCCATCATTGGGAACATCCTCACCGCATGCACCCGATCAAGCCCCTTCACAATCTTATATGTTTCAATAAGATCGCCTCTCATTCTTCTGAACTCCAATGAGTAGAATCCCAATTGACTCAACCTCTCCTCATATGTCCACCCCCTCATCCCCGGGATTAACCGAGTGAACCTTCTTTGTACTGACTCGAGAGCAAGTATGTCTTTTCTTAAGTGTGGACACCAAAACTGTATGCAGTATTCCAGGTGTGGTCTCACCAATACCTTGTACAACTGCAACAATACCTCCCTGTGTTTATATTCTATCCCTCTAGTAATAAAAGCCAACATTCCATTGGGCTTCTTGATCACTTGCTGCACCTGCATACTAACTTTTTGAGTTTCGTGCACCAGGACCCCCAGATCCCTTTGTACTACAGTACTTTCCAGTTTCTTGCCATTAAGATAATAATTTGCTCTATGATTTTTCCTGCCAAAGTGCATAACCTCACACTTTCCAGTATTGTATTCCATCTGCCAAATCTCTGCCCACTTACTTAGCCTGTCTATGTCCCGTTGCAGGTTTTTTATGTCCTCCTCACTCACTACTTTCCCTCCCATCTTTGTATCATCTGCAAACTTTGATATGTTACACTCGGTCCCCTCCTCCAAATCGTTAATATAGATTGTAAAGAGTTGGGGACCCAGCACTGACCCCTGCGGAACACCAATAGTTACTGATTGCCAGTCTGAGAATGAACCATTTATCCCAACTCTCTGCTTTCTTTTAGATAGCCAATACTCCGCCCATGCCAGAATATTACCCCCAATCCCGTGATTTTTTATCTTGAGCAATAATCTTTTGTGTGGCGCCTTGTCAAATGCCTTTTGGAAGTCTAAATACACTACGTCCACTGGTTCCCCTTTATCCACCCTGTATGTTACTTCCTCAAAGAACTCAAGCAAATTTGTCAAACATGACTTCCCCTTCATAAAACCATGCTGACTTTGTCCTATTAAATTATGTTTATCCAAATGTCCTGTTACTGTCTCCTTAGTAATGGACTCTAAAATTTTACTAACCACAGATGTTAGGCTAACAGGTCTATAGTTTCCAGCCTTCTGCCTACTACCCTTTTTAAATAAGGGTGTTACATTAGCAGTTTTCCTATCTGCCAGGACCTTTGCTGAGTCCAGGGAGTTTTGGAAAATTATTACCAATGCATCCACAATCCCTACTGCCACTTCTCTCAAGACCCTAGGATGTAAGCCATCAGGTCCAGGGGATTTATCTGCCTTGAGTCCCATTGTTTTACCAAGTACCACTTCCTTAGTGATTTTAATCGTACTTAGTTCCTCCCCCCCTAGAGCCCCCTGTTTGTCCAGTGTTGGGATATTCTTAGTGTCCTCTACCGTAAAGACTGATACAAAATATTTGTTCAGCGTTTTTGCCATCTCCATGTTTCCCACCATTAAATTCCCGGTCTCATCCTCTAAGGGACCAACATTTACTTTAGCCACCCTTTTTCTTTTTATATAACTATAGAAACTTTTGCTATCTGTTTTTATATTTTTTGCTAATTTACTTTCATAATCTATCTTCCCTTTCTTAATCAATCTTTTAGTTATTTTTTGCTGTCTTTTAAAGACTTCCCAATCTTCTATCCTCCCACTAGATTTGGCTACCTTATATGCCCTTGTTTTTAGTCGGATACTATCCTTAATTACTTTACTTAGCCACGGATGGCTATCTTTTCTTTTACACCCTTTTTTCCTCAGTGGAATATATATTTTTGGGAAGTTGTAAAATAACTCCTTAAATATACACCACTGATCATGTACCATCTTACCCTTTACTCTATTTTCCCAGTCCACTCTAATCAATTCCGCTCTCATACCTTCATAGTCTCCTTTATTCAAGCTCAGCACGCTTGTTTGAGATCCAACCTTCTCACCCTCTAATTGAATATGGAATTCAACCATGTTATGGTCACTCATTCCAAGGGGATCCTTTACTAGGACATTTTTAATTAATCCTGTCTCATTACACTGGACCAAATCTAAGGTTGCTTGCCCCCTGGTCGGTTCAGTTACATACTGCTCAAGAAACCCATCCCTAATACACTCAATGAACTCATCCTCAAGGCTGCCCTGCCCAATTTGATTTGTCCAGTTAATATGATAGTTAAAATCCCCCATAATTATAGCTGTTCCCTTATTACAAGCCTCAACTATTTCCTGATTAATACTTCGTCCAACAGAGTTGCAACTGTTCGGAGGCCTATAGACTACGCCCACTAGTGTTTTTTCCCCTTATTATTCCTTATCTCCACCCAAACTGTTTCACTATCCTGATCCTTTGACCCAATATCATTTCACTGTATTGCAGTGATTCCTTCCTTTATTAACATAGCCACCCCACCTCCCCTTCCTTCCTGCCTGTCCTTCCTGATTGTTAAATAACCTGGTATGTTTAATTCCCAGTCATGGTCACCCTGCAGCCATGTTTCTGTAATGGCCACAAGATCATACCCACATGTAGTTATTTGTGCCATTAATTCGTCCATTTTGTTACGAATGCTACGTGCATTCAGATAAAGAACTTTCAAATATGTTTTGTGACACTTAGTTCCTGCTTTTTCCCCTTTTACTACTTTACTTTTTACTCCATACCTTCTGTCCCTTCCTGACACATTCTGTTTTTTAATTCCCCCACTGCTACCTAATTCTATGACCTTCTCCGTTGTCATTTTTATTATTTGCTCACTAGAAACCTCCCCCCCCGCACTAATTAGTTTAAAGCCCTCTCTACAACCCTAGTTATATGATTCACCGGGATTCTAGTCCCAGCACTAGCCAAGTGAAGTCCGTCCCAACGGAACAGCTCCCTTCTGTCTCAGTACTGGTGCCAGTGTCCCAAGAAGCAAAACCCATTTTTCCCACACCAGTCTTGGAGCCACGCATTTAACTCTCTAATTTTATTCATCCTAGCCAAATTCACTCGTGGCTCAGGTAATAATCCAGAGATTATTACCCTTGATGTTCTGTTTTTTAATTTGACCCCTAGCTGTTCATATTCCTTTAACAGAACCTTCTTCCTTGTCCTATCTACGTCGTTTGTACCAACATGGACCATGACAACTGGATCCTCCCCCTCCCACTCCAAGTTTCTTTCCAGCCCAGAAGAGATGTCCTTAACCCTGGCACCGGGCAGCCAACACAGCCTTCGGGACTCCCGCTCTCGACTGCAGAGAACCCTATCTATGCCCCTAATGATACTATCCCCTACCACTACAACATTTCTTTTTACTCCCCCCACTTGAATGGCCCCCTGTTCCACGGTGCTGTGGCCAGGTTGCTCATCCTCCCTGCAGTCCCCACTCCCGCCCTCACAGGGAGTAAGAATCTCGAACTTGTTTGACAACACTAGCTCCTTCAACACTACCTCCTGGATCCCTGTACCTGCCTCACTCATAGTCACACCACCCTGTCCCTGACCACGGACTACATCTGAATTAATTAATTTCATAGGTGTGACTACCTCCTGAAACATAGAGTCCAGGTATTTCTCCCCTTCCCTGATGTGTTGCAGTGTCGGAAGCTCGGTCTCAAGCACCTCAATACGGAGCCGGAGTTCCTCTAGCAGCAAACACTTGTCGCAAATGTAATCACCGTGAGCCTCAGTGGGGTCCACTGGCTCCCACATCTCGCAACAGTAACACTTCACCTGCTCCATTCTATGCAATTAATTTAATTTCTTATTATTAGTTATGAAACCCTCTGCCCGGATATAGATGATAATATCACACCACTATTTAATAGGACTTACCAACTTATAGGTATAATAGACTCTAACATTTTCCCTACTACTGATGTTAGGGTAACTGATCTGTAGTTCCCTGTTTTCTCTCTCCCTCCTTTTTTAAATAGTGGGGTTACATTTGCCACCCTCCAATCTGCAGGAACTGTTCCATAATCTATAGAATTTTGGAAGATGACAACCAATGCATCCACTATTTCCATGGATAGCTCTTTTAGTACTCTTTGATGCAGATTATCAGGCCCTGGGGATTTATTGGCTTTCAGTCCCATTAATTTCTCCAGCACTATTTTTTTACTAATACTAATTTCCTTTAATTTTCACTAGACCCTTGGTTCATTAGCATTTCTGGGAAGTTATTTGTGTCCTCTTCTGTGAAGACAGCACCAAATTATTTGTTTAATTGCTCTGCCATTTCCTTGTTCCCCATCATAAATTCTCCCGTTTCTGACTGTAAGGGACCTACATTTGTCTTCACTAATCTTTATCTTTTTACATACTTGTAGAAGCTTTTACTGTCCGCTTTTATGTTCCTTGCAAGTTTACTCTCACTCTATTTTTCCCCTCTTAATCAATCTCTTGGTCCTTTTTTGCTGAACTCTAAACTGCTCCCAATCCTCAGGCTTGCTACTTTTTCTGGCAACTTTATATGACTCCTCTTTGGATCTGATACTATCCTTAATTTCTTTTGTTAGCCATGGTTGGGCCGCTTCTCCTTTTAACTTTTTGTGCCAGAAAGGCATGTAGAACAGTTGCAATTCATGCACTCGTTCCTTAAATGTTAGTCATTGCCGATTCACCATCATGCCTTTTAATGAAGCCCCCCAATCTATCATAGCCAACTCACTCCTCATACCTTGGTAGTTTCCTTTGTTTAGATTTAGGACCCTAGTTTCGGATTGGGCTACTTCACTTTCCATCTTAATGAAGAATTCTATTATGTTATGGTCACTCTTCCCTAAAGGACCCCGCACAACAAGATTATTAATTAATCCCTTCTCATTGCACAATAACCAATCTAGGATAGCCTGTTCCCTAGTTGGCTCCTCAACATACTGGTCTAAAAAACCATCTCGTACACACTCCAGGAATTCATCCTCCGCAGTATTATTGCTAATTTGGTTTGGCCAGTCTATATGTAGATTAATGTCACCCATGATTACTGTAGTACACTTGCCACATTCATCTATAATTTCCTGTTTGATGCCATCCCCTACATTACCACTACTGTTTGGCGGCCTATAGACAACTCCCACCAATGGACAGGTTGGGTGATTGGGCAGAAGCATGGCAGATGCAATTTAACGTGGATAAATGCGAGGTTATCCACTTTGGTGGCAAAAATAGGAAGGCAGATTATTATCTGAATGGCAATAGATTGGGAGAAGGGGAGGTGCACCGAGACCTGGGCATCCTTGTGCACCAGTCGCTGAAAGTAAGCATGCAGGTGCAGCAGGCGGTTAAGAAGGCAAATGGTATGTTGGCCTTCGTAGCGAGAGGGTTTGAGTACAGGAACAAGGATGTCTTGCTACAGTTGTACAGGGCCTTGGTGAGACCACATCCTGAGTATTGTGTGCAGTTTTGGTCGCCTTATCTGAGGAAGGATGTTCTTGCCATGGAGGGAGTGCAGCGAAGATTCACCAGGCTGATACCTGGGATGGCAGGAATGACGTATGAGGAGAGATTGGGTCGATTGGGCTTATACTCACTGGAGTTTAGAAGAATGAGAGGGGATCTCATTGAAACTTATAAAATTCTAACAGGACTAGACAGACTAGATGCTGGAAGGATGTTCCTGGTGGTCGGGGAGTCCAGAGCCAGGGGTCACAATCTAAGGATAAGGGGTAAGCCATTTAGGACAGAGATGAGGAGGAATTTTTTCACCCAGAGAGTGGTGAACCTGTGGAATTCTCTACCACAGAAGGCAGTTGAGGCCAATTCATTAAATATATTCAAGAAGGAGTTAGATATATTTCTGAAGGCTAAAGGGATCAAGGGATATGGGGAGAAGGCAGGGACAGGGTACTGAATTTGGATGATCAGCCATGATCTCATTGAATGGCGGAACAGGCTCAAGGGGCCGAATGGCCTACTCCTGCTCCTATCTTCTATGTTTCTATGTTTCTGCCCCTTGGTGTTTCTTATCTCCACCCAGACTGATTCTACATCTTGATTTTCTGAGCTAATATCCTTTCTCACTATTGCTCTGATTTCATCCTTTACTAACAACGCCACCCCACCTCCTTTTCCTTCTTGCCTGTCCTTCCTAAATATTGAATATCCTTGGGTATTCAGCTCCCATCCTCGGTCACCCTGCAGCCATGTCTACATTATATTGTATCCGTTTTCATCTATTTGCACTGTTAATTCGTCTACCTGATTATGAATGCTTCATGCATTCAGATACAGTGCCTTTAGATTTGTCTTTTTAACATTTTTAGACATCTTAACATTTTTTTTGTACTATGGCCCTATTTGTCTTATTACCATTTTTTCTTACCCAGACCCTATTTGTTAGTGCACACTGTTACATTGTTATAGTATCACACTGTTAAATGGAATTACTTTGGTATGGAACTACTTTGGTATGGTGTAGTTATATTGCTATGTGGCACACTGTGCACGGGCAGTGCACAGTGCAGCGTCGGACATCTTGTATCACTCCGCACCATGCAGCAGCACAGAAACAAGGCAAGAATACAACTAGTAAAAGCAGTAACTAAAATGAGCTAAAAGTGTCTGTATTATTTATAGAATAAGAACACAAGGAGACACAACATGGTGGCAGTGGTATAAGTGAGTAAAAAATTGTGCTATACGAACTACGAATAAGACAAAAAGTGATTTTTGGAGCTGATTGCGAGTGCCGATGTCTGCGGTGATTTGAGAGTGAATCGTACGGGAAACTAAAATGATGATTGTGCAAATGCAACCCCTCATGAACTGGGAAGCCAACGATATAGTAGAAGCATTCCGTAAGTTCAAACAAAAATGTGAGCTTACATTCAAAAGCTTCCTGAAGGGTACTACCAATGAGGAAAAGTTAGTTACATTCTGTTGTGGACAGGAGAAAAAGGTTTAGATTTGTATAATAGCTGGAGTTTGACTGAAGAGGAAAAGGAAAACCCTGTGACAATTTTTGATAAATTCAGCAACCATCTAGAGCCTAAATCCAATCACCGTATACACAGATATAAATTCCAGAGTCTAAGACAGGAACCCGGTGAAACAGCTGACAATTTCCAGACAAGGCTGAGAAATGAAGCCAGCAAGTGTAAATTTAAGGAAATGGAAGAAAGGCTTGTGGACCAGCTAATATGGGGGTCAGCGCATGTAGAGGTACAAAAAGCCCTGATAGGAAAAGAAAAGCTTGGAATAACAGAGGCTGTAGATACTGCGAGAGATCATGAAGCCATGAAGCAGCAAATGAAAACGCTGATTTCTCAAACGGCTGACATGCGGACGGCTTCTGAGACGGACAACAGAGTGGATGCAGTGAGAGAAAAGTACAACACACAAAGACATGCACATGACAACGGGGGAAACATCTGCAGAAATTGTGGAGGACCGCACGATTACATAGACAAGAGGAAATGTCCAGCATATGGCAGCACGGTGGCATAGTGGTTAGCACTGTTGCCTCACAGCGCCAGAGACCCGGGTTTGAATCCGGCCTCGGGCGACTGTCTGTGTGGAGTTTGCACATTCTCCCCGTGTTTGCGTGGGTTTTCTCCGGGTGCTCCGGTTTCCTCCCACAGTCCAAAGATGTGCGGGTTAGGTTGATTGGCTATGATAAATTGACCCTTAGTGTTAGGGGGATTAAATACGTGGAGTTACAGGGATAGGGTGGGATATGTGTTGGTGTAGGGGTTACAGGGATCGGGTGGGATATGTGTCGGTGCAGGCTCGATGGGCCAAAATGGCCTCTATCTGCACTGTGGGGTTTCTGTGATACTGTGATATGGAAGAAGCTGCAATGCATGTGGCAAACTAAACCACTGGGAAAAGAGGTGTAGAACGAAGAAAGAAGGAACATACATCAAAAACAAAGGCGGACAGCAGAACCAGAGAAAGAAACACAATATCCATGCCATGGATGAGCAGGATGATGATGATGATCACGACAATGCACTAAACATCGAAACCATAAAGATACAGCTTCACGAGATGTCCAGAGTGGAAAATACTCCGAGGAGAGAATTGCACACCATTATCCAAATCAAAAAAAAGATCAAAGGTTGGCCCAAAACCATCAACTTAAAGTTAAAGCTGGACACAGGGGCTCAGAGCAACATTCTCCCATTGAGACTGTACCAGCAGATCTTTCCCGAAAACCTGAGAGAAGATGGCTACCCAAAAAATGGTTGTTTAAAGGCAAGTAATGTCACGCTGACAGCATACGGGGGGAGTGAGATTAAACAACTTGGAATAACCTTTATCAAAGGGACACATAAAAGAAAGAACATCAACTGCATGTTCTATGTCACCGACACTGAGGGGCCAGCGATCCTGGGATTAAACAGCTGCGAGAAGTTGAGATTGATCTCAGTGCATCATGAGCTGACGGAAACACCACTGAAGATAGACAGCAACACCCCACTGGAGAACTGCCCACAAATCAAGAGTAAAAAAGACTTGATAGACATGTATCTGGAATGTTTCGATGATATAGTGGGATGTTTCGGAGATTACCAATACCACATCACCATCGATCCAGAGGTAAAGCCCGTTATCCATGCTCCACGAAAAGTACCCATCGAGCTGAAGACAAAGCTTGAAAGAGAGCTAAAGGAGATGGAAGAAAAGGGAGTGATCGTAAAGGTCACTGAACCCACAGGCTGGGTAAACTCAATTGTGGTACGAGAAAAGCCAAACGGGCGTCTCAGAATATGTTTGGACCCCAAAGATCTAAACCAGGTGATAAAGAGGGACCACTATCCCACTCCAACGCTAGAGAAGATTACGCCATCACTGGCAGGAGCCAAGGTTTTCTCAAAACTAGATGCCAGAAATGGATATTGGAACGTGAAGTTGGATGAGGAAACAACAACACTAACAACATTCAACACACCATTTGGGCGTTACAAATTCCTGCGGCTACCATTCGGGCTAAAGGTCAGTCAAGATATCTTTCAACAGAAAATAGACGAGACATACAGAGGCTGTGAAGGAGCTATAGGAATAGCTGATGATATTCAGGTCTATGGAGCAGATGAAAGAGACCATGACATGCACCTACATGAGGCCATGGAGAGTGCCAGGAAGGCTGGCATCAAGTTAAATTCAGATAAGTGCATAGTTAAAGTCAAGGAATGCCAATTCTTTGGTATGATTTATACACCAGAGGGAGTCAAGCCAAATCCAGAGAAGATTGCGGTGATTGCTGAAATGAAACCACCCAAAGACAAGAAAGAGCTGAGGAGTTACCTCGGCTTGGTCCAATACATGAATTCTTTCATCCCACACATGTCGGAACATACAACAAATCTCAGAGAGCTATTGAAAGAAGACGCCGAATACCAGTGGTCTGAATCACACGAAAGGAATTTCAAACAACTTAAAGAACTGTTGTGCAAAGAAACAAGTCTGTCATATTATGACAGAAGAAAACCAGTCACACTGCAAGTAGACGCTTCTACCAGAGGACTAGGGGCAGCTCTGGTGCAGGAAGGAAAGCCGATAGCTTTCGCATCAAAGGCCTTGACGTCAGCCGAGACGAGATATGCCAACATAGAAAGAGAACTATTAGCATATTAGCAGTAGTGTACGGATGCGAGAAATTCCATACATACTATATGGCAGGCGATTTACAATAGAGTGTGACCATCGTCCACTAGAACAGATCTATAAGAAGAATCTGTGCAAAGCGCCTGCAAGACTGCAAAGACTACTTCTAAGGACCCAAAGCTATGACTTCACGCTTAAATATAAGCCAGGAAAGGAAATGGTGCTAGCAGATGCGTTGTCTCGATTGTCACCATATGAGAAACACGAGGTGGAGGGCCTAACAGTAAAAATCCACCACCTAATGAATGTTACCCCTACAAAGCTCAGTCAAATCAGAGATGAGACTAGCAAAGATGAGGAGTTGCAACTACTCACACAACAAGTAATACAGGGGTGGCCGGGGAGAATCCAGCAGGTACAGGCGACAATTCGTCAATACTGGACGATTAAAGACGATATTGCAGTAGAAGACGGTATTCTCCTTGCTGGATCGAGGATCATCGTGCCAAAGACGATGCAGACACAACTTCTCCATCTCACACATGAAGGCCACATGGGAATGGAGAAATGCAAGCTGAGAGCCAGATCAGCTGTATACTGGATAGGCATGTACAAACATATCAAACAGATGGTCTCTGCATGTGGTATATGCCAGAAATACAGAAATGCACAACAGAAAGAGGAGATGATACCTAGTGAAATACCATCAAGACCATGGCACACTGTTGGGGCAGATCTCTTCATGTGCAATCAAGAATGGTATCTCATAGTGGCAGATTACTATTCCAAGTTTCCTTTTGTGAGAAGGATGAAAGACTTGAGAGCCACAACTACCACTAGGATTGCAAAGAGCTTGTTTGCTGAACAAGGAATCCCGGAAAAGGTAATCTGTGACAATGGAACCCAGTTCACATCGAGTGAATTCAGAGCTCTGGCAGAAAAGTATGGGTTCAAAATAGTAACCTCATCCCCACGTTTCCCAAGGGGACACGGGTTCATCGAAAGACAGATCCAGACTGTCAAGAGAACTCTCATCAAAAGTAGTGAGATGGGGGAAGACCAAGACCTTGCCCTCCTATCACTCAGATCAACACCACGGAAAGCAGACATGAAATCACCTGCGGAATTGCTGAATGGGAGGAAGTTTAAGACTACACTACCAGCAAAAATACATCCTCCCCAGGACCAGGAGGAATTCAGACAAAAGCTGGCAAAAGCACAAATCGTAGGAAGCAAACATTACGATAAACATGCAAAGACGCTACCAGAATTGCTGAATGGACAATCAGTGCATGTGCAAGACCCGGTGTTGAAAACCTGGAATCCAGCCAAGGTCATTGGAAAAGCTGATACTCCAAGATCCTACTTCGTAGAGACTGAACCTGGTAACCAATACAGACAGAACAGACTCCACATCAGACCTTCACCTGAACTGGATAAGCAGCAGACAACATCAGCAACATTGACAACACCAGCTACCACAAGCAGTACAACACCAGAAACAAGCGCTACAAATCAAACAACCACGAGCATGCACACTCCAACTCCAAAGGCGACAGCAACAACAACGAGAGCGGAACACACCAAAACACCGCAGAGAGGAATGGTCACCACCAAATCCACAAGATGGAGGGACAACATCCAACCACCTGAGCGATATCGCAAATAAAAAACTCACGATTCTTTGTAGTCGATAATAATAGTTTAGATATAATATTTGTTAATTTAAATTGTTAAATTTCATGTTTTAGTTTTTTTGAGAAAGAGGGATGTTACATTGTTATAGTATCACATCGTTAAATGGAACTACTTTGGTATGGAACTACTTTGGTATGGTGTAGTTATATTGCTATGTGGCACACTGTGCATGGGCAGTGCACAGTGCAGCGTCGGACATCTTGTATCACTCCGCACCATGTGGCAGCACAGAAACAAGGCAAGAATACAGCTAGTAAAAGCAGTAACTAAAATGAGCTAAAAGTGTCTGTATTTTTTATAGTATAAGAACACAAGGAGACACAACACACGCCTTTGTTTGTACGCTCTGTCCCTTCCTGACACAATTTGGTTATCCTTATCCCAATCATTTTCCTGCACTGCTTCCTTGTCTTTTCTCTTTAGCATTCTAGATTTCTCTCCACTGGGACCCTCACCCTCCTTATTTAGTTTAAAGCCCTATCTACCTGCCTAGTTATTCAATTTGCTAGAACTTTAGTCCCAGGCATGGTTCAGGTGTAGTCCGTCCCAACGGAGCAGCTCTCTCTTTCCCCAGTACAGGTGCCAGTGCCCCACGAATCGAAACCCACTTCTCCCACAACAATCTTGGAGCCACGCATTCATCTCCCGGATCCTACTGACCCTATGCCAATTTGGTCGTGGCTCCGGTAATAATCCAGAGATTATGACCTTTGTGGTTTTGCCTTGTAATTTAGTCCCTAGCTGCTCAAACTCTCTCAGCAGAACCTCTTTCTTAGTTCTACATATGTCATTGGTACCTACGTGGACCACGACAACTGGATCCTCCCCCTCCCACTCCAAGTTCTTCTCCAGCCCGGAGGAGATGTCCTTTACCCTGGCACCGGGTAGGCAACACAGCCTTCGGGACTCACGCTCCTGGCTGCAGAGAACTGTGTCTATCCCCTAACTATACTGCCGCCTACTGCAACCACCTTCCTTTTTACTCCCCCCACTTGAACAGCTTCCTGTACCACGGTGCCGTGGTCAGTTTATTCGTCCTCCCCGCAGTCCCCGCACTTGTCCACAAGGGTTGCAAGAACCTCGAATCTATTGGACAAGTGCAGGGACTAAGGCTCCTGCAATACTACCTCCTGGATCCCCATACCTGCCTCACTCGAATTCTCATGGCTTCAGGTCAAACATGGGCAAGGAAACCTCTGGCTGATTACCACCTACCGCCATCCCTTAGCTGATAAATCATGTTGAACACCACTTGAAAGAAGCACTGAGAAGCAAGGGCACAGAATGTTCTCTAGGTGTGGGACTTCAATGTCCATCACCAAGAGCGGCTCGTTAGCACTACTACTTGCCGAGTCCTGAAGGACATAACTGCCAGTCTGGGCCTGCGACAGGTGGTGAGAGAACCAATAGGAGGGAAAAACCTACTTGAACTCGTCCTCACCAATCTACCTGTCACAGATGCATCAAGTCCATGACAGTATTGGTAGCAGTGACCACCGCACAGTCATTGTGGAGATGAAGTCCTGTCTTTACACTGAGGACACCCTCCATCGTGTTGTGTGGCACTGCCACCGTGCTAAATGGGATAGATTCAGAACAGATCTAGCAGCTCAAAACTGGGCATCCATGAGGCGCTGTGGGCCATCAGCAGCAGCAGAATTGTATTCCACCACAATCTGTAACCTCATGGCCTGGCATATCCCTCACTCTACCATTACCATCAAACCAGGGGGCCAACCCTGGTTCAATAAGGAATGTAGAAGAGCATGCCAGGAGCAGTACCAGGCGTACCTAAAAATGAGGTGCCAACCTGGGGAAGCTGTAACACAGGACTACATGCATGCTAAAAAGCAGAAGCAGCAAGCTATAGACAGGGCTAAGCGATCCCACAATCAATGGATCAGATCAAAGCTCTGCAGTCCTGCCACATCCAGTTGTGAATGGTGGTGGACCATTAAACAACTAACGGGAAGAGGAGGCTCCATGAATATCCCCATCTTCAATGATGATGGAGCCCAGCACGTGAGTGCAAAAGATAAGGCTGAAGCGTTTGCAACCAACTTCAGCCAGAAGTGCTGAGTGGATCATATCGGCCTCCTCCTGAGGTACCCACCATCACAGAAGCCAGTCTTCAGCCAATTCGATTCACTCCATGCGATATCAAGAAACGGCTCTGCACACTGGATACAGCAAAGGACATGGGCCTCAACAACATCCCGACTATCGTGCTGAAGACTTGTGCTCCAGAACTAGCTGTGCCTCTAGCCAAGCTGTTCCAGTACAGCTACAACACTGGCATCTATCCGACAATGTGGAAAACTGTCCAGGTATGTTCTGTCCATAAAAACAAGGCAAATCCAATCCAGCCAATTACTGCCCCATCAGTCGACTCTCAATCATCAGCAAACTGATGGAAGGTGTCATCGACAGTGCTATCAAGTAGCACTTACTCACCAATAACCTGCTCACTGATGCCCAGTTTGGGTTCCACCAAGACCACTCTGCTCCTGACCTCATTATAACATTGGTCCAAACATGGACAAAGGAACTGAATTCCAGAGGTGAGGTGAGAGTGACTGCCCTTGACATCAAGGCAGCATTTGACCGAGTCTGGCATCAAGGAGCCCTAGTAAAACTGAAGTCAATGGGAATCGGGGGGGAAAGCTCTCCACTGGCTGGAGTCATACCTAGCACAAAGGAAGATGGCTGTGGTGGTTGAAGGTCAATCATCACAGCCCCAGGACATTGCTGCAGGAGTTCCTCAGGGCAGTGTCCTAGGCTCAACCATCTTCAGCTGCTTCATCAATGACCTTCCCTCCAACGTAAGGTCAGAAATGGGGATGTTTGCTGATGACTGCACAGTGTTCAGTGCCATTCACAACTCCTCAGATAATGAAGCAGTCCATGCCTGCATGCAACAAGACCTGGACGATGTTCAGGCTTGGGCTGATAGGTGACAGGTAACATTCGCGCCACAGAAGTGCAAGGCAATGACTATCTCCAACAAGCGAGAGTCTTTAACCACCGCCCCTTGACATTCAATGGCATTACCATCGCCGAATCCCCCACCATCAACATCCTGGGGGTCACCATTGACCAGAAACTTAACTGGACCAGCCACATAAATACAGTGGCACCAAGAGCAGGTCAGAGGCAAGTGTCTCACCTCCTGACTCCCCAAAGACTTTCCACCATCTACAAGGCACAAGTCAGGAGTGTGATGGAATACTCTCTACTTGCCTGGATGAGTGCAGCTCCAACAACACTCAAGAAGCTCGACACCATACAGGACAATGCAGCCCGCTTGATTGGCACCCCATCTACCACCTTAAACATTCAATCCCTCCACCGCCGGTGCACCGTGGCTACAGTGTGCACCATCTACAAGATGCACTGCAGCAACTCGTCAAGGCTTCTTCGGCAGCACCTCCCAAACCCGCGGCCTCTTCCATCTAGAAGGACAGGGGCAGCAGGCGCATGGGAACACCACCACCTCCAAGTTCCCCTCCAAGTCACACACCATCCTGACTTAGAAATATATCGCCGATCCTTCACCGTCGCTGGCTCAAAATCCTGGAACTCCCTACCTAACAGCACTGTGGGAGTACCTTCACCACACGGACTGCAGCGGTTCAAGAAGGCGGCTCACCACCACCTTCTCGAGGGCAATTAGGGATGGGCAATAAATGCCGGCCTTGCCAGCGACGCCCACATCCCATAAATGAATAAAAGAAAACTCGCCAAGGCTTCTTCGGCAGCACCTCCCAAACCCGCGACCTCTACTACCTAGAAGGACAAGGGCAGCAGGTGCATGGGAACACCACCACCTGCAAGTTCCCCTCTAAGTTACACACCACCCTGACTTGGAAATATATTGCCATTTTTTCATCGTCGCTGGGTCAAAATCCTGGAACTCCCTCCCTAACAGCTCTGTGGGAGTCCCTTCACCACATGGACTGCAGCGGTTCAAGAAGATGGCTAACCACCATTTTCTCAAGGGCAATTAGGGATGGACAATAAATGCTTGCCTTGCCAGCGACGCCCACATCCCAGGAAAGAATTTAAAAGAATTACTTTTTTGAAGTGTAGTCACTGTTGTAATGTAGGAAACGCTGCAGTTAATTAGTGCACAGCAAGCTCCCATAAACAGCTATGTGCTAA
This sequence comes from Somniosus microcephalus, assembly GCF_052327205.1. NCBI lineage: Eukaryota > Metazoa > Chordata > Chondrichthyes > Squaliformes > Somniosidae > Somniosus > Somniosus microcephalus. The sequence goes on along the minus strand of NC_140993.1, from coordinate 25,171,579 downwards.
TGACCAAATCATCTGTTTGTTTTAGTGATGTTGGTTGAAGGATAAATATTGGCCAGGACACCAGGAAGAACTCCCCTGCTCTTCTTCGAAATAGTGCTGTGGGATCTTTTACATCCACCTGAGAGAGCAGACGGGGCCTCGGCTTAACATCTCATCTGAGAAACAGCACTTCCAACAGTGCAGCAGTCCCTCAGCACTGCACTGGTTTGTCAACCTAGATTCTGTGCTCAAGTTTCGGGAGTGGGACTATGAACCCACAGCCTGCTAGATTCAGAAGTGAGAGTGCTACCCACTGAATCATGGCTGACACCGTTAAATACTGTGTGACATGAATCAGTCATTCATGAAAGAAAGACTTATGAAATAATACTGAGCGGCCTGCGGGTGGCGCTGTCCAGGGAGAGTATAAATACTCGGGCACGGGCCCAGCTTGCGCAGGACATTTTTAACAGGAACTAGTGAAGAACACAACTAGACCTCCATGTTGTAAAACAGTTGATTAAAGCCTTGTTTAACGCTTAGGCCAAGTGCCTAGTAGTTTTCTTATGTCACTGTGCTTCCAAGAAGCATGCACAATTGGAATTTCGATTTAGAATGACATTATGCACAACTCTATTGAAATTGAGCAGTCACTCAGGCAGAAATTGACAATGGTCCTCTATTACTTCAACCTGGATGTGATAACATCAGTCCTGAAATCACCAGGAGAATGGATGTCAGCTGCAACCACAAGCTAATCTCCTGGTCTTTGGACTTCAGATAAATTCTTCATGACACAGAGGCAGCAATCATAAAGAATGGAGAAAAGTTATTGAGCGTATGATGGAAGCACAAGCTTGCTATTAGTTGTGGGGAAAGCTCTACCGATTGCAATTAAAATAATTAAAGCAATATTATCTCTTAAATGTCTTGAATAACAATGGCCAGTTCAATGTGCAACGAGAAAGAGTATTACAGCTGAATGGATTGAAAGGAAACAACATTGGCAATTAACAGGTCCGTCATGGGAGATAACAATCCCATCAGAGCGTTAGTGACTGTCCACAAGAGAGGTTGCTCATGTTTGGCAGGACCAGGGATGGGAGATAGCGATCCTGTGAGAAAGATAGTGGCCAAAACACAAACTCCAAGAAAAGTTGAGTCATGGGTTAATTGAAGGGATTTAGGCTGTAGTTTTGCTAGTAACTTGTGGAATTTGCTGTGCAATTGGCAAGCCCAAGTCAATTCAGTTTCAAAAAGAAGTGTGCGTCCATTTCTGGTCATCACACTTTAGGAAGGAGGTGAAGGCCCTTGAGAGGGTGCAGAGGAGATTTACCAGAATGGTTCCGGGGATGGGAGATCTTAGCTACAAGGACAGGTTGGCGAAGCTGGATTTGTTTTCATTAGAGCAAAGGAGGTTGTGGGGTGATTTGATAGAGGTGTACAAGATTATGACGGGTTTGCATAGGCTAGACGGGGAAAGGCTGTTCCCACTAGTTGATGGTACAAGGACTAGGGGACACAGATTTAAGGTTTTGGGCAAGAGATACAGGGGGGACGTGAGGAAAAACTTTTTTACGCAGTGAGTGGTGAGGACCTGGAATTCGCTGCCGATGGAAGTGGTGGAAGCGGAGACACTCAATGTTTTCAAGGGGAGACTGGATAGGCACTTGAGGGAAATAAACTTGCAGGGCTACGGGGATAGAGCGGGGGAATGGGACTGACTGGATTGCTCTACAGAGAGCTGACATGGACTCGATGGGCCGAATGGCCTCCTTCTGTGCCGTATGACTCTATGAGATATGTTGAATGAACCTTGTTAGTGAATGGATATTCTTACTTATAAGTTTATGAATTATTCCAGAAGATTTTAGGGTTCAAAGGCATTTATTGGCTTTCATAGGAATTAAGCATCCAATGTGTTGTATCCGTGTGGTAATGAAGACCTGGAAAGCAGGAGTTGATTAAACAAGTGTTTACTGAACAAAGTCTGTAGGTGAACTAAACTATACAAGACGCTATACAGGCTTATATACCCGAGTGGTCACTACCGGTACTACAGTACACAGGGGCTTCAATAAAAACATAGTTCCTCTTAAAGGTACATACACCACAATTCCACCCCTTTTAGATAAATAGTACATAATATTTTAAGTAATCATTAATTAACATTTTTACAAGAACAGTAATCTACACATTTGCTGAAGTTAATCAATTACAAATTCAGTCTCTCTGGAGGCTTCCTGACTCAGTCCGGATAACGCCTCGGTGGTGTAGTAGGTTCTTTTGGCAAGGTCGATTCGGCTTCAATGCCAGTGTCGGGTTCATCTGGTTCCAGTGTCACTGGATCGGAGGTAGATACTATGGGTATCTCTGCTTCATCATTAGGCGTATAGAGTTGTGGTGTAGGTTGTCCCTTTTCGGATGCCTCTATGATCTGGTCAGCATGGCGCCTTATTATGCTTTCTCCAATGTCCACGGTATACATCAGCGGTCCTTGTCGTGTGCAAATAGTTCCAGGCTGCCATTTTTCGGTACGGTAGTCCCGGGCCAGAACTTGTTGACCTATCTGGAAGGTTCTAGTTGGCCTTTCATTCATGCCTTGAAATTGCTGGTTCTCTACGTCCCTTCTGACGATTGGCTTGACCAAATCCAGCCGGCATCTTAGTCTTCTATTGAAAAACATCATGGCGGGGGTTTGGTTTGTAACTACATGTGTTGCATTCCTGTACGCAAACAAGAAGTTATCTACCTTATGTTGTAGATTTATGTCTTCATTACCCATGGCCTTTATGGCCTTCTTGAAGGTCTGGACAAACCTTTCAGCTAATCCATTGGTGGCGGGATGGTATGGGGCGGACGTGTAGTGCTTAACCCCATTGTTTTTTAAGAACTTCCTGAATTCTTCGGATACAAATTGCGGTCCATTATCAGAACAGATCTGTTCAGGCAGCCCATTCCTGGCGAATATGGTCCTTAATACTGTGATGGTTTTTTCCGCGGTGGTGGAGGACATCTTTATTACCTCCGGACACTTGGAGTGTGCATCAACCGCGATTAAGAACATTGAGTCCATAAATGGACCAGCAAAGTCGATATGTACCCTTTGCCAGGGAGATGAGGGCCATTCCCATGGATGTAGAGGGGCTTGTGGTGGGGCGTTTTGGACCTTCTGGCATCCTAGACAGCTCTTGGTCATTTCTTCGATGTCTCCATCGATACCTGGCCACCACACAAATGCTCTGGCTAAGTTCTTCATTTTCACTCCACCCAGATGCCCCTCGTGAAGCTCCTTTAGCACTTTATCCTGGAGTTTGGGTGGAATCACCACTCTGGATCCACACATCAAGGTTCCTCGGCACACTGACAGCTGTTCTCTTCTTTGCGAGAATGCCTTTAACAGTGGTTCGCCATGTGCTGGCCATCCCTTCACCGTTAAATCGTAGACTCGTGAGAGAGTCGGGTCATTTCTCGTTTCCTTTTCAATGGTAGAATTTGTTACTGGTAGACATTCAACTATGGTTGAGTGGAACATCTCCACTGGGTCCACTGTAGGTGCCTCTTCAACCGTTGGTAACGGTAGGCGCGATAAACCGTCAGCATTCCCATGCTGTTTTGTTCCTTTGTATTCTATGTCATATTGGTGTGCCCCTAGGAAAAGGGACCACCTCTGTAGCCTTTGCGCTGTCATAATGGGAACGCCCTTTTTAGGGTTGAATATGGAGACGAGGGGTTGATGGTCAGTCAACAAGGTAAATTTTTGTCCGTGTAGGTAATGGTTGAATTTCTTCACCCCCCACACCAGGCTGAGTGCCTCCCTGTCGATCTGGGCATAGTTACGCTCAGCTGAGTTCAATGAGCGTGACGCAAAAGCTATCGGCCGCTCCGAGCCATCAGGGAATCTATGCGATAATACCACTCCTACGCCGTAAGGGGATGCATCGCACACCAGTCTGATTGGCAATAATGGGTTGTAATGAGCCAACACTTCCTTGGACGTGATCAAGCCTTTGCATTTATGGAAGGCACGTTTACAGTCTTCGCTCCATTTCCAAATTACTCCCGTTTGTAGCAGTGCATTAAGAGGGTGCAGAACCGTTGACAAGTTCAGTAAAAATTTATGATAGTAATTTATTAATCCCAGGAATGACCTTAATTGTGAGACATTTTCAGGCGCTGGGGCTTTTATGACCGCTTCAATTTTTTCAGGTGACTTATGCAACCCTTCTTCGTTAATGACATGGCCACAATATGATATTTGTCTCTGGAAAAATTCGCACTTGGGGCGATTTGCTCGTAGGCCCCGTTCTCTCAGCCTCGTGAGCACCTGCTCCAAATTGGCAAGGTGCTCGTTGTCATTTTCTCCTGTTACAAGGATGTCGTCTAGGTAGCATTGAGTCCCCGGAATCCCTTGCAGGACTTGCTCCATAGCTCTTTGCCAGAGAGCTGGAGCTGATGCTACTCCGAAAACTAGCCGATTGTACTGGTACAGGCCTTTGTGTGTGTTTATTGTGAGATACTTTTTAGAGGTCTCCTCAACCTCCATCTGTAGATGTGCCTGTGCTAAGTCAATTTTGGTGAAACGTTTCCCTCCGGATAGTGAGGCGAAAATATCTTCTATCCTCGGAAGAGGATACTGTACCGTATGAAGAACCGGGTTTACACTCACCTTGAAGTCCCCACAGATGCGAATTTTTCTCTGTTCTTCAGATTTATCATTATTCAACGTTTTCTTCATGACCGGGACGATGGATGTTGCCCACTCGCTCCAATCTACCTTGGATAACACGCCTGCCTTTTCCAAATTCTCCAGCTCTGCCTCGAATGCTGGGCGAATTACGTATGGCACCGGCCTTGCCTTAAAAAACTTGGGAATTGCCGCATCTTCTACTTTTATTGAGGCGGTGGCGCCTTTCAGGGTTCCTAGTTCCTGTTGAAACACTTCTTTGGCGTTAGCCAAGATTTCTTTTAATCGTCCAGGGATGATGTCATCATCATTTTATTTCTCACTGGTCACAGTCAGTGCCTGAATGGAGTGCAGGTCCAAACGTATCTTTCTGATCCATTCCCGTCCCAACAATGGTGGACCACCATCTTGCAGAACGTATAAATACAACTTCTGTATTTCCTTGCCGTTGTATACAACAGGCACCCTTATTTTCCCTCTGGGGTATACTTTCTGCCCCGTATATGTCTTCAAGATAATGGATGTGTCTTTCAAAGGTATATGCGGAAATAGCCGCTCGTAATCCCGTCGACTTATGACGGCCAGAGCTGATCCTGTATCTAGCTCCATTTTAACTGGGGACCCCGCTATTGTGAGGGTAACCCAAATGGTCTGGTAATCTTCTTTGGCAATTACATTATGTAATTTGAGACAGCTTAGTCTCTTGTTTCCGGAGTCGCTATCACTCTTCTGGTCTTCGGAGCAACTGTCCGTCATCATTTGTACCTTCCTGTACTTTTCCTTATTGACCTTTTTACTGTCAGCGGATTTTTTTCCAGATCGGCATACGCGTGCAATGTGTCCCATCTTTCCGCATTGCCTGCATGCTTTGTCCTTGAACCAGCAGTCCCTCTGGTCATGGGTGGATCTGCCACAGCGATAACATCTCTCGAAACCCCGTGTCATTTCATGGGTGCCGAAGTCCTGTGGCTTTTGCTGTATTTCTGCAGCTCCTCTTGCTGCTGCTTCGTATGATACAGCCACACTGAAAGCCTTGTCCAGTGTCAAATCTTTCTCAGAAAGTAGTCTTTTCTGTGTTCCTTCGCTTAGGAGACCGCAGACGAATTTGTCTCGTAGAGAATCTGCCAGTCCTGCCCCGAATTGGCAGTGCTTAGACAGCTTTCATAATTCAGTGAGGTAATCAGCGTTACTTTCATTCTTGTGCTGATTCCTCCTGAAGAATTTGAATCGTTCTGCTATCAGCAGCGGTGTTGGGTTTAAGTGCTCCTGTAGGGTATCAACAATCTCCTTAAAATTCTTGTCCATCGGTTTGGCTGGAGTGATCAAGTTTCGTAACAGCCCGCATGTCCTTGTGCCCATCAGATTTAGAAGTACCGATGCCTTTTTATCATCCGCTACTTCATTTGCCTTGCAATATACCTCCACTCTTTCCACATATGTGGTCCAATCCTCTATATCACTATCGAAAGCAGTAATATTGCCAGACTTAGGCATCCTGAAAATCAAAAATGGCGCCTCCCGCGCTTTCTCTTCTTCCCTGTCGAGTCAAGATGGCGCCTCCCGCGCTTTCCCGCCGCTGCCGCTGCTGCCAACGCTGCCAACGCTGTTCTCCCCGGTTTTTAATTACATATATATTTTTAAACAGTTTCTCCATCACTCCGTCGGACTCTTTGGGACTTTCCCCTCCCTTTGCTTGGTCCGAACGCCGACCTGCTTTGCAGCGCCGGCCGTGTCCTGAGTGCTCCACCCTCTGTCTCTGTTTGCTTCTGCCTTACGACTCGCTGACCGGCCCCGCTGCAGAGCTACCCGATCGAGCCGCAGCCCGCCGCCCAGGAAGGATTAGTGCAGTACCTGCCACCAGCCCGTTTAGCTGATGAAACCACAGTTTTTTTTCTTCTTTTTTTTTCTTCGACCTTCGCCTGAGGAATCGATCTCCTTGAGGTGCTGACGAATTGCAGGTAAGTTCGTTTCTAACTCGTCGCCACTGTTGTATCCGTGTGGTAATGAAGACCCGGAAAGCAGGAGTTGATTTAACAAGTGTTTACTGAACAAAGTCTGGAGGTGAACTAAACTATACAAGACGCTATACAGGCTTATATACCCGAGTGGTTACTACCGGTACTACAGTGCACAGGGGCTTCAAAAAAACATAGTTCCTCTTAAAGGTACACAATGATATCCATTATTATCAACAATTACACATTTATAATGATAACCATTGCTAATAATAATTACACATATACCTGAGACCCTTACGCTACCATGTACTGGAGAGAAGAGAAAAGAAAGATGAAAGAAAGACTTGCATTTATATAACGCCTTTCACGACCACCAGACGTCTCAAAGCGCTTTATAGCCAGTGAAGTTCTTTTTGAAGTGCAGTCACTGTCGTGATGTAGGAACCATGGCAGCCAATTTGCGCACAACAAGCTCCCACAAACAGCAATATGATAATGACCAGATAATCTGTTGTTTAGTGATGTTGATTGAGGGATAAATATTGGTCAGGGCACTGGAAATAACGCCCCCTGCTCTTCTGCAAAATAGTGCCATGGGATCTTTTCCGTCCATTTGAATGAGGAGACGGAGGCCTTGTTTGGAATTCATCATGTCACAGGTTTCGAGCTTGAGGGGATAGCTGGCCAAGCCTTGTCGATTTCTGAAGTATCTATTCTAACCGTCCCCTTCTTTAATTCCCTTCTTTCACTCTAGCACCGTGAGAATCCACATGTTTTAAAGTATTACCTCATCCAATTAGCTGGAGTTCAGTTTTAACAAGAATAATTTCCCAGATCTATGGCAGGCACATTTTCAAGGCTAGAGTGAACACAGACTATTTTGAGGCCTCGCTTTATCAACTAAAACACTGCCTGACTGGACTCCCTATTACTAACTGACCATTGCTAACAGAAACTCACTCAAAAGCTATGTGATACCTAACAGGACAGAGAAAGTAAACTTAGATCAATACTTTCTGATATGCTAAGGCAAAAGGACCAGAGGGCATACGTTCAGGATTATGAACGGCAAATTTAGGACAGATGCCAGCAACTACTTCTTTACACAGGTCATCAGTAGCTGGAACTGGTTGCCAGGAATGGTGGTTAAGGGCAGGAAAGGAGATATTTAAGAAACATGGCCTAGAAATTCAGTGCCCTTAGCACCGATTTTGCGGCGCTAGAGGGCCTAGCGCTGCAATTGGCGCCGGTTCCTAAATTGCCTGGGGCCCTTCCGCGGCGGTAGACCGGTAGCGCTGCGCCGGCACCGATGACGTCATCGGTGTGCGCAGCGTCCCGGTTGCCGTGGTAACCCGGCCCCAAGCCGAAATTCAGTTGCGGCCGCCTCGCCAGTGGCAGCCGCAACTAAGACTCCGGCAAACGAGTGTTGCCGGAGTCTGTGCCGGCGCTTTAAGGAGGCGCAGCGGCCGGCCGCTTTCCCGCCGGCCGCCTGCGCGCAGCTCCCTCCCCGGACTTCTCCCCCCCCCCCGGAACAGATGCAAGCCCGGCACTTGTCCGAGGTGCCGGGCTCATTTTTGCAGAGATTTGCGCGGGCTGCGGCCGGGTGCAGGCAGCTCCTCCTTAACGGAAGGAGGAGGCCTGCACTTCCCGAGCCTGCCGCACCGCAGCGGGCGCCGCAGCGCCGGAATAGCGCCGCAATGCGGCGCGTTGCGCCAGTTTTCAGGCGCTAAAACCCTTCAGTAGCGCCGGCAGCTGTTTGGGCGCGGCGCTACTGAATTTTTGGCGCGCGCAAAGGGACTTAGCGCCGGCGCTAACTTCCGGCGCTAAAGCCCTGGCGCAGCGCAAACTGAATTTCTAGGCCATATACTATAATGGGAAGCTTTCAAGATGAGCTTTTCCTAATAATGGATTGAAATGGGCTGAGTCTCTTCTTCATCCAAACCTGCAAAGGAGGGAGAGAGAAAACAGGGAATGGCAGGCCAGTTCGCCTGACATCAGTCATCAGGAAAAGGCTGGAATCCATTGTTAAGGAAGTGGTATCAGTGCACTTAGAAAATCATAACATGGTGAGACAGAGTCACCATGGTTTTATGAAAGGGAAATCATGTTTAACAAATTTATTAGACATTTTTGAGGATGTAGCTAGCAGGGTAGATAAAGGGGAACCAGTGGATGTAGTATATTTGGTATATAAGGTGCCACATAAAAGGTTGTTACGCAAGTTAAGGGCTCATGGGGTTGTGGGTAATATAGCAGCACAGATAGAGAATTGGTTAATGGACAGAAAACAGAGAGTAGGGATAAACGGGTTATTTTCGGGTTGACAGGCTGTAACTAGTGGGGTGCCGCAAGGATCAGTGTTGGGGCCTCAGCTATTTACAACCTATATCAATGATTTAGATGAAGGGACCGAGTGTAATATATCCAAGTTTGCTGACGATACAAAGCCAGGTGGGACAGTAAGCTGTGAGGAGGACACAAAGAGACTGCAAAGGGATAAAGATAGGTTAAGTGAGTGAATACTAAGATGCCAGACGGACTATAATGTGGGAAAATGTGAGGTTATTCACTTTGGTAGGAAGAATAGAAAAACAGAAGGTTAGAAATTCATTATAGCCCAGGAATGGGTGGTATCTTTAGAAAAGTTTGAGAATTAGCGTCAGGCACTAATGCTTTACACTGCACACAAAATTCATTCTCATTGCTCAAAGAAATGATTGGGGCACTAAATCAAATCTTAAAGGCCTAGCTCAGTGGCGTTGCACGCAAAGGGTGGACCAATATCGGGTGCAGTCTAATCTCAACTCATCATTGCCACCGGCTTTTCCCAGTACTTAAAGGGGAGGTTCATTGATACCGCAGCACCTCATTCACAGCATTGCAGGCTGTGCAGCTGCCTCAGCAAGGAGAAGCACAACAAGGAGAAGGAGCCGAAGGCCTGTAGCAGGTGTGCTCATGGCAGATCCACCTCAGTCAGGTGGTCAGGGTGATTGAATGCTTCAATAAATGCTACATACCACCACCTGTACCACAAGCTTCACACACTGCCCAAAGCACCACACCCCCAATGCTCACCCACCAACAATCTCTACCTACCAACACTCGCACCCACATCTCATGCCTTGCACACAATGACAGCTATTCAACTATGGGAGGCACAAGGGTCATTAGATATTAGAATGAATGTGATATGTGTGATATGTTTATGCATAAATTTATTAATCGAGTTTGCAATATTTTGTGGCGGACCTGGGTGTGGAGTGAGGAGCGAGGCGAGGCTTACCAATTCAGCAACGGGAGAGAGAGGTGAAAAGTAATCAAAGTGTGACGTCACCAGAAAGCGGGTATGTGATTGGTTGGTGAGTATTTCTCTCTTTCTCCTTTTTTTCCAAAATTAAACTCTGTGGTTTATAGTTTCTAAGCTCTGAGGTGTAGCGGGGGCTGCTGGTAACCAAAAAGTTAACTTAATTTAAAGGAAGTAAAGGGTAAGTCATGTCAGGACAGCTCAGCCCCGTAGTTTGCTCCTACTGCATTATGTGGGAAATCAGGGACACTTCCTGTGTCCCTGACGACCATGTGTGCGGGAAGTGTGTCCAGCTGAAGCTGCTGACAAACCACATTGCGGCACTGGAGCAGCGGATGGATAGATATTGGAGCATTCGCAAGGCTGAGGAAGTCGTGGATAGCATGATAAGGGAGGTGGTCACACCGCAGGTAAAGGTTGCACAGGCAGAAAGGGAATGGGTGACCATCAGGCAGAATACAAGGTGCAGGCAGGTAGTGCAGGAATCCCCTGGGGTCATCCCCCTCTCGAACAGTTATACCATTTTGGATACTGTTGGGGGGGATGGCTTAACAGGGGAAGGCAGCAGCAGCCAACCTCCTGGCATCAGGGGTGGTTCTGCTGCACAGGACGGGAGGACAAAGAGGGGTAGAGCTATAGTGATAGGGGATTCTATTGTAAGGGGAATAGATAGGCGTTTCTGCAGCCGCAAACGAGACTCCAGGATGGTGTGCTGCCTCCCTGGTGCAAGGGTCAAGGATGTCTCAGAGTGGCTGCAGAACATCTTGGAAAGAGAGGGTGAACAGCCAGTTGTCGTGGTGCATATAGGTACCAACGATATAGGTAAAGAACGGGATGAGGTCCTAAAAGCTGAATATAGGGAGTTAGGAGGTAAATTAAAAAATAGGACCTCAAAGGTAGTAATCTCAGGATTGCTACCAGTGCCATGTGCTAGTCAGAGTTGAAATAGAAGGATACTTCAAATGAATACGTGGCTAGAGGAATGGTGCAAGGGGGAGGGATTCAAATTCCTGGGACATTGGAACCGGTTCTGGGGGAGGTGGGACCAGTACAAACCGAACGATCTGCACCTGGGCAGGACCGGGACCGATGTCCTAGGGGGAGTGTTTGCTAGTGCTGTGGGGGAGGGTTTAAACTAATATGTCAGGGGGTTGGGAACCTGAGCAGGGAGACAAAGGAAAGGGAAACAAGGATAGAAGCAAAAGACAGGAAGGAGAAAAACAAAGGTGGCAATCAGGGAAATCAAGGGTTTAAAACAAACATGGCCACAGTAAATAATAATTCTAAAAGGTCTAAGAGTGTTAAAAAAAAAAGCCTGAAGGCTTTGTGTCTTAATGCAAGGAGCATTCATAATAAGGTGGATGAATTAGCAGTGCAAATAGAGGTAAATTAATATAATATGATTGGAATTACAGAAACATGGCTCCAGGGGGACCAAGGCTGGGAACTCAACATCCAGGGGTATTCAATATTCAGGACAGATAGGCAAAAAGGAAAAGGAGGTGGGTTAGCATTGTTGGTTAAAGAGGGGATTAACACAATTGTAAGGAAAGATATTAGCTCTGATGATGTGGAATCTGTATGGGTAGAACTGAGAAATACCAAAGGGCAGAAAACGTTAGTGGGAGTGGTGTATAGACCCCCAAACTGTAATGCAGAGGTTGGGGATGGCATTAAAAGGGAAATTAAAGAAGCGTGCAATAAGGGCACAGCAGTCATCATGGGTGACTTTAATCTACATATAGATTGGGCTAACCAAATTAGTAACAATACTGTGGAGGAGGAATTCCTGGAGTGTATACGGGATGGTTTCCTGGACCAATATGTTGAGGAACCAACTAGGGATCAGGCCATCTTAGACTGGGTATTATGCAATGAGAAAGGATAAATTAGCAATCTTGTTGTGCGAGGCCCCTTGGGTCGGAGCGATCATAATATGATAGAATTCTTCATTAAGATGGAGAGTGAAGTAATTGACTCAGAGCCAAAGGTCCTGAATTTAAATAAAGGGAACTATGATGGTATGAGACGCGAGTTGGGTAGAATTGATTGGGTAATGTCACTCAAAGGGTTGGTGGTGGATAGGCAATGGCAAACATTCAAAGATCGCATGGATGAACTACAGAATTTGTTTATCCCAGTTTGGCATAAAAATAAATCAAAAAAGGTGACTCAACTGTGGCTAACAAGGGAAATTAGGGATAACATAAGATCCAAAGAGAGGACATATAAATTGGCCAAAAAAAGCAGCAAACCTGAGGATTGGGAGCAGTTTAGGATTCAGCAAAGGAGGACAAAGGGATTAATTAAGAGGGGGGAAATAGATTATGAAAGTAAGCTTGCAGGGAACATAAAAACTGACTGTAAAAGCTTTTATAGATATGTGAAGAGAAAAAGATTGGTGAAGTCAAGCGTAGGCCCCTTACAGTCAGAATCAGGGGAATTTATAATGGGTAACAAAGAAATGGCAGACCAACTAAATACATATTTTGGTTCTGTCTTCACAAAGGAGGACACAAATAACCTCTCACAGATATCGGGGAACATAGGGACTAATGAGAGGGAGGAACTGAAAGGAATCAGTATTTGTCGGGAAATGGTGTTGGGGAAGTTGACGGGATTGAAGGCCAATAAATCCCCAGGGCCTGATAATCTACATCCTAGGGTACTTAAGGAAGTGGCCCTGGAGATAGTAGATGCATTGCTGGTCATCTTCCAGAACTCGATAGACTCTGGAACAGTACCCATGGATTGGAGGGTAGCTAATGTTAACCCACTATTCAAAAAAGGTGGTAGAAAAAAAGCGGGGAATTATAGACCGGTAAGCCTAACATCGGTAGTGGGGAAAATGCTAGAGTCCATTATAAAAGATGTAAAAGCAGATCACTTGGAAAGCAGTGACAGGATCGAACAAAGTCAACATGGATTTACAAAAGGTAAATCGTGCTTGCCTAATCTACTGGAATTTTTTGAGGATGTAACTGGTCAAATAGATAAGGGAGAATCAGTGGATGTGGTGTATTTGGACTTTCAAAAGGCTTTCGATAAGGTCCCGCATAAGAGATTAGCATGTAAAATTAAGGCACATGGGATTGGGGGCAAGGTATTGACTTGGATAGAGAACTGGTTGGCAGATATAAAGCAAAGAGTTGGAATAAACAGGTCGTTTTCCGAGTGGCAGGCAGTGACTAGTGGGGTACCGCAAGGATCGGTCCTAGGACCCTAACTGTTCACAATATATATTAATGATCTGGACGAAGGAATTGGATGTAATATTTCCAAATTTGCAGACGACACAAAGCTGGATGGGAGGGTATGCTGTGAGGAGGGTGTCATGAAACTCCAATACGATTTGGACAGGTTGGGTGATTGGGCAAAAACATGGCAAATGCACTATAATGTGGATAAATGTGAGGTTATCCACTTTGGTGGCAAAAACAGAAAGGCAGATTATTATTTGAATGGCAATAGATTGGGAGAAGGGGAAGTGCAAAGAGACCTGGGTGTTCTTGTGCACCAGTCGCTGAAGGTAAGCATGTAGGTGCAGCAGGCGGTTAAGAAGGCAAATGGTATGTTGGCCTTCGTAGCAAGAGGGTTTGAGTACAGGAACAAGGATGTCTTGCTGCAGTTGTACAGGGCCTTGGTGAGACCGCACCTTGAGTATTGTGTAGGTTTTGGTCGCCCTATCTGAGGAAGGATGTACTTGCCATGGAAGGAGTGCAGCGAAGCTTCACCAGGCTGATACCTGGGATGGCAGGAATGACGTATGAGGAGAGATTGTGTCGATTGGGCTTATACTCACTGGAGTTTCGAAGATTGAGAGGGGATCTCGTCGAAACCTATAAAATTCTGTCAGGCCTGGACAGACTAGATGCAGGAAGGATGTTCCCGATGGCTGGGGAATCCAGAACCAGGGGTCATAGTCTAAGGATAAGGGGTAAACCATTTAGGACTGAGATGAGGAGGAATTTCTTCACCCAGAGAGTGGTGAACCTGTGGAATTCTCTGCCACAGAGGGCGGTGGAGGCCAGTTCATTAAATATATTCAAGAAGGAGTTGGATATATTTCTTAAGGCTAAAGGGATCAAGGGATATGGGGAGAAGGCAGGGACAGGGTATTGAATTTGAATGATCAGCCATGATCTCATTGAATGGCGGAGCAGGCTCGAGTGTCCGAATGGCCTACTCCTGCTCCTATCTTCTATGTTTCTATGTTTCTATGTTTCTCTCATTTCACCTTTGTGCCCAGGAGGACGTTGTGATATGGCATGACACAGTGATGGTATGATGGGCATGTGGTGAGCAAAAGAGATCTGGGGTTTAAGTCATCCTGGTGTGAGGCTGGAGATCTGTTTGGAGGAGGGGGCAGAGTTCTGTGACCACCAGAGATGGTGATGCAGAGATGCCTAATACACTGTTCCTCACTTAATTGGAGGTAGGAGAAGTGCTTTCAGTATACCCTTGGAGGGTTGAGAGCCCTGATGGCCCTTCTACCTCCCTCTGGCCACATTTTCCAGTCTTTCTCATTGCCTCCGCTCCCTCCGCCATAGATCCTGGAGGGCCAGGCAGGCTGCCAGTACAGTCCCCATTAACGTAAGCCAAGTGTATTTTTTAAGAATAAATGTAACTACGTTTTCATTACCACAACACTCCTGATACAAAAGAACCTTTAAGTTACTGAATTAAACTGTTGCACAATGTCAAACTGACAAGAAAGCACTGAAACTCCACTAACCTGACAGTTGGGACTCATTACTCATGATCCTTTAAATAATGTCCCTGGAGCCAGCTTCCGCCGGCTTGACACCCCCTCTCCCTGTCGCGGTCAGGTCGATGTGCTAAGGTAGGTGGTGAAAATTAATTTTGCAGATCAGGCGCCCAGTGAGCATTGCACGCTCACTGCATTCCTGATCTACCTGGCATTGAAATACCCGGCAGTACCTCGTACCAACGGCGCAACAGGGGGACCGGATTTGCCGTGTGGCACTGGATTCGCCTTGCCCCGGTGTTATTGCATCAGCGCCCCGTTAGCGCCAGCTGCTGGCCCTAACGGGAGGCGCTCACCTACTGAATATTTCCCCCAGAATGGTGAGAAACTATGAAATGTTGGTGTTCAGAGGGATTTGGGTGTCCTCATACAGGAAACACAGAGAGTTAGCATGCAGGTACAGCAAGCAGTTAGGAAGGCAAATGGCATGTTGGCCTTTATTGCAAGGGGGTTGGTGTACAAGAGTAAGGAAGTCTTGCTACAATTGTACAGGTGAGACTACACCTGGAGTACTATGCACAGTTTTGGTCTCCTTATCTGAGGAAGGATATACTTGCCTTGGAGGCGGTACAACAAAGGTTTAATAGATTGGTACCTGGGAAGAGAGAGTTGTCCTATGAGGAGAGATTGAGTAGATTCGGTCTATACTCTCTAGAGTTTAGAAGAATGAGAGGTGATCTCATTGAAACATATAAATTCTGAGGGGGATTGACAGGGTAGATGCTGAGAGGTTACTGACCCCCTCTCCCTCAAATCTGCCGTCATCACCCCTCTCCTCAAAAAACCAAACCTTGAACACTCCGTCCTTGCAAACTACCGCCCCATCTCCAACCTCCCTTTCCTCTCCAAAGTCCTTGAACGAGTTATCGCCTCTCAAATCTGTGCCCATCTTTCCCGCAATTCCATGTTTGAATCCCTCCAATCAGGTTTGTGCCCTAACCACAGTACCGAAACGGTTCTCATCAAAGTCACAAATGACATCCTTTGTGACTGTGACAAAGGTAAACTATCCCTCCACGTCCTTCTTGACTTGTCTGCAGCCTTTGACATGGTTGACCACTCCATCCTTCTCCAACGCCTCTCCACTGTCGTCCAGCTGGGTGGGGCTGCACTCGCCTGGTTCCATTCTTATCTATTTAATCATAACCAGAGAATCACCTGCAACGGCTTCTCTTCCCGTTCCCGCACCGTTACCGCTGGTGTCCCCCAAGGATCTACCCTTGGCCCCCTCCTATTTCTCATCTACATGCTGCCCCTTGGCGATGTCATCTGAAAACACAGGCCTAGAAATTCAGTATAGCCAGTTTTGGGGCGGTAAAGTCGGGCGGGCGCTAAAGTTTGCGCCCGGCGCAAAGTCGAGGGCACTTCGCCGATATTCAGTAGCTTCGCCCTAAGAGGTTGCTTGAGCGCTAAAACTGGCGATGCACGCCTATCTTTAGGCGCTAAGCCGGCGGTGCTGAGGGATAGCGCCGAGGCCGGGCGCAGCGCAGGTGCGGTCATTTCTTGATTGACAGCAGACACCGTGGCGCCGGCCAGCTCTTAAAGGGGGAAGGGTCGACTTGGTCTGCTGCAACGGCCTGCACACTGCAGCCTTCCAGCTAGGCCTGAACACTGCTGGTGAGCAGAAGGAGCCATGGCAACGGTACAGAAGGCCCGTGAGCGTGCCCTGCGCTTCTCAGCCCATGACTTGAAGGTGATGGTGAGGGCCTTGGAGAAGAGACAGCACATCTTGTTCCCGGACACTGGCAGGAAGCCTCCCACCAGCGTCTATAGGAAAGCCTGGCGGGAGGTCGCCCGCAGGGTGTCGGCCACCGGCGATGCCCCCAGGGACAATGTCCAATGCCGGAAGAAGTTTAATGACCTGACCAGGATTGTCAGGGTGAGTACCCTTTCCAGTCTCCTCCTCATCCTTGCATGTACACCTGACATGATGGGCAAAGGGACCTGAAAGCCCTAATGGCCAGCCCTCAGCCAGCAGCTATGGGACAGTCATGAACATCAATTGCACATTCTGCACTTTACACCATGGGAGGCAGTGCACACCACATCAGGGCTACACACTGGCCAAGCTATTCCACCATGGGAGGCAGTGCACACCACATCAGGGCTACACACTGGCCAAGATTTTCCACCATGGGAGGCAGCGCACACCACATCAGGGCTACACACTGGCCAAGCTATTCCACCATGGGAGGCAGTGCACACCACATCAGGGCTACACACTGGCCAAGCTATTCCACCATGGGAGGCAGTGCACACCACATCAGGGCTACACACTGGCCAAGCTATTCCACCATGGGAGGCAGTGCACACCACATCAGGGCTACACACTGGCCAAGCTATTCCACCATGGGAGGCAGTGCACACCACATCAGGGCTACACACTGGCCAAGCTATTCCACCATGGGAGGCAGTGCACACCACATCAGGGCTACACACCGTACTTACAGGCCGTCCTTTCTCTTGCAGGCAAAACTTGCAAACAACCGAAGGCACCAGGAGGAGACCGGGGGAGGCCGCCCCCAGATCCAGGAGCTCACTCCCCTGGAGGAGCGCGTGAGTCGCCTCATGGGAGTCCGGGTGATTGGGCCCGTCGCCTGTGGAGATGCCGACCCTCTTCTGGGCCACAATGGTAAGGACATCACCTTTTGGACCTCTCTCGTCACACTTGCGCATCCGATCTACCTCCTTTGCCACTGTCCGACCAATGCGCTGAATGCCACCAGTCATGCCTCCCCCGCTGACGCCCTCTCCTCACTCTAAAGCTACTCTTGTGCCTTCCTGCTTTCAGCTGGTGACGAGGAGCTCCCTGAAGCTGCCAGTGACAGCCCCTCCGAAGAGGAGGAGGAGGAGGAGGAGGAGGAAGAGGAAGGCGGACCATCAGGGCAGCACTCAGGTCTGGCTGCAGATGCCGAAGTAGTGGACACGTCTTCCCTGGAGGAGAGCCTGGAGGAAGTGTCGGAGGGGAGCGGAGCTGCTGGGACCAGTGGCGTCCAGCAACCCAGGAGGGCTGCGGTTGGTCCGCGGCCTTCCCCCCAGAGGGGGGAATGATCGGAGGGGAGTGCAGTTGCTGGGCCCAGTCGCCGCCGGCAACGTGGCAAGGGTCAGCCAGCTCGGCCCCCTGCTCCCCAGCGGGCGAGTCCGGACTCCAGTCCAGACACGTTCAACTCAGAGGAGGCGCGCCACCTCGATCAAATGGCCCAGGATTCGGATCGCCGGCACACCGAGCTGATGGGGGTAGTGGCACGGATGCCTGAGGCGATCGAGTCCCTGGCTAGTAGTGTGCGCGAGTTCGGGGCCTCACATGCCGCAAGTGGCCGGCTGATCAGTGATGCCGTCCAGACAGTGGCTGCTCTGTTGCGGTCGCAGACCAGGGCAACAGGGGCACTCACTGCTGCCACACGCGCTGTGTCAGCCAGGCATCGCCTGGACACCCGCCGCACTGCAGCAGCACAGCAGGCTGCCCTTCGGCAGATTGGTGCGCGTGCTGCAGTGCGGGCCCGGGCGAGTGCCAAAGTGCCACATCACCAGCCAGCGCCTCCCATTTGCCAGATTGCACACATTCCTCCAGCCGTCACCGCCACTCCCCCAGTGGAGCCTCAACGGCAAGCGGCTGCGAATGATGTTGGCCAGGCACAGCTGCGCCAATCACCAGCCGGCCCCTCGAGGGCCAAACCCCGTCTAGGCCGCCCCCCAAGGGCATCTGCCGGAAGGACATCTGACCCTCAGGAGCCTTCCCCCAGCCTCGCAGCAGCCACTGGGCAGAGCTTGCGGAGGAGCAGCAGGCCGGGCAGGGGCCCCAAAAGGCTCGACAAGGTCTCGGCCTCGCGGCCCAATAAGTAGACGGTGTGGCCAAGTGTTATTTTATATGGCGATGCCTATGTTTCTTTTGGGGATGGTTGTTTTGTTTCTGGGGATGTTTTTTGGGTTAAGGCCGAGGATGAAGGCCATTTTTGTCCAAATGTTCAGTTATTCCTCCCCAGGTTGTGGGAGTGAGTCATTTGATGTACTGTTTTTTGGGGCCGTTGAATGTTTCTGGGTTTCATGTGAGAAGGGGTTTCATTTGTCTAAAATAAAGATTTCTCTTTATTCAGAGAGGCCTAGAAATTCAGTATAGCCACTTTTGGGGCGGTAAAGTCGGGCGGCCGCTAAAGTTTGCGCCCGCCGGAAAGTGGAGGCCACTTCGCCGATATTCAGTAGCTTTGGCCAAGGAGTTTGCTCGAGCGCTAAAACTGGCGATGCACAGCTATCTTTATGCGCTAAGCCGGCGGTGCAGACTGATACCGCCGAGGCCGGGCGCAGTGCAGGTGCGGTCATTTCTTGATTGACAGCAGACACCCTGGCGCCGGCCAGCTCTTAAAGGGGGAAGGGTCGACTTGGTCTGCTGCCACGCCCTGGATACTGCAGCCCTCCAGCTAGGCCTAAACACTGCTGCTGGAGAGAAACAGCGCCAGGAAGGATGCAGAGGGCCCGTGAGCGAGCGCAGCGCTTCTCTGCCCATGATTTAAAGGTGCTGGTTAGGGCTTTGGAGAGGAGACGCCATATCTTGTTCCCGGACAGTGGCAAGAAGCCTGTCACCAGGGTGTACAGGAGAGCCTGGAGGGATATCGCCCAGAGGGTCACAGCCACCTGCGATGTCCCCAGGACTGGTGTCCAATGCCGGAAAAAGTTTAACGACCTCACTCGGATTGTCAGGGTGAGTACCCTTTCCAGTGTCCTCCTCATCCTTGCATGTGCACCTCACATTATGGGCAAAGGGACCTCAAAGCCCTAATGGCCAGCCCTCATCCAGCAGCTATGGCACTGGCATGAACATCAATTGCACTTTCTGCACTTTACATACTGGCCAAGCTATTCCACCATGGGAGGCAGTGCATACAGCAACAGGGCACCACACTGGCCAAGCTATTCGACCATGGGAGGCAGTGCATACAGCAACAGGGCACCACACTGGCCAAGCTATTCGACCATGGGAGACAGTGCACACAACAACAGGGCACCACACTGGCCAAGCTATTCGACCATGGGAGGCAGTGCACACAACAACAGGGCACCACACTGTACTTAGAGGCCGTCCTTTCTCTTGCAGGCCAAGCTGGCCCAGAATCTGAGGAGCTGGACTGTCACCGGGGGAGGGCGTCCCCAGTGCCAGCAGCTCAGTGACCTGGAGGAGCGCGTGGGTCGACTCATGGGTGGCCGGCTGATTGGCCCCGTTGCATGTGGAGATGCCGACCCTGTGCTGGGCCCCAATGGTAAGGACATCACCTTTTGGACCTCTCTCGTTCCCCTTGCACTTCAGATCTACATCCTTTGCCACTGTCCGACCAATGCGCTGAATGCCACCACTCATGCCTCCCTCGCTGACGCCCTGTCCTCACTCTAAAGCTACTCTTGTGCCTTCCTGCTTTCAGCTGGTGAGGAGGAGGTCCCTGAAGCTGCCAGTGACAGTCCCTCGGAAGAGGAGGAGGAGGAGGAGCAAGAGGAAGGCGGCCCCTCGGGGGAACCCTCATCCGCGCCAGGGGATGGCAATGGAGGGGACACGTCTTCCCTGGAGGAGAGGCAGGGGGAAGTGTCGGAGGGGAGTGTAGCTCCTGTGCCCAGTGGCGTCCAGCCACGCGGGAAGGGTCAAGCAGCTCGGCGGCCTTCTCCCCAGAGGGGGGAAGTGTTGCAGGGGAGTGTAGCTCCTGTGCCCAGTGGCGTCCAGCCATGCGGGAAGGGTCGGGCAGCTCGGCTGCCTTCTCCCCAGAGGGGGGAAGCGTTGCAGGGGAGTGTAGTTGCTGGGCCCAGTGGCGTCCAGCCACGCGGGAAGGGTCGGCCAGCTCGGCGGCCTTCTCCCCAGAGGAAGAGTCCGGCCTCCAGTCCGGAGACGGTCCTCGCCCAGGAGGTGCGCCTCCTCGATCAAATGTCCGCGGACTCGGATCGCCGGCACACCGAGTTCATGGGGGTTGTGGCACGGTTGCCTGAGGCCATCGAGTCCCTGGCTCATAGTGTGTCCGATTTCGGGGCCTCACAGGCCAGGAGTTTTGAACAACTCGGGGCAGCACAGGCCAGGGGTCTCGAACAATTCGGGGCAGCACAGGACGCGAGTTGGGCCGAATTCAGGGCAGCACAGGACGCGAGTCGGGACGACTTCAGGGCAGCACAGGCAGCGAGTGGCCAGTTGATCAGTGGTGCCGTGCAGTCACTGGCTGGTCTGATGCGGGCACAGACCAGGGCAGTACGGGCACTCACTGCTGCCACACTCGCTGTGTCAGGCAGGCATCGCCAGGGCACCCGCCGCGCTGCAGCAGCACAGCGGTCTGGCCTTCAGCAGATTGCTGCACTTGCTGCAGTGCCAGCCCGGCCGAGTGCCAGTGTCTCAGGCGAGCAGTGAGTGCCTGGCATCAGCCAGCTTGCCCCCATTGCTGCAGCCGCCACTGCCACTCCCCCAGCGAAGCTGCCACGAGCTGCTGGAGAGACTGATGCTGCCCAGCCACAGCTGCAGCAGTCAGCAGCCGGCCCCTCGAGGGCCAGAGCTCGTCTAGGCCGACCCCCAAGGCCATCTGCCGTCACGCCATGTGCCCCTCAGGAGCCTTCCCCCAGCCTTGCAACACCCACAGGGCCCAGGTTGAGGTGGAGCAGCAGGTCGGCCAGGGGCCGGAAAAGGCTGGACAAGGACTCGCCCTCTCGGCACACAAAGTAGAGTGTGTTGCCAAATGTTTTTTTATATGGGGGTGGTTGTTTTGTCTATGGGGGGGGTTGTTTTGGTAAGGCCGAGGATGAAGGCCATTTGGATGGACAAGTTTTGTTATTCCTCCCCAGGTTGTGGGAGTGAGTCATGCGTTTGACTGTTTCTTGGGGGTGTTGTCTGTTTTTGGGTTTCATGTGGGAAGGGCCCTGAGTTTGTTCAATAAAGCTTTTTCTTTATTCAGCTTGTCCATGTGTGATGTTTGAAGTGGTTGTTGTGTTAACCGGCTGAGGGCTTGCGGAGCGGCTGCATTCATGTCCCTTCATTGCCACAAGCCATTCCCTGACAGGGGGCCTAGAAGTGTCGTTCAATAAGCCGCTGACGGACGGCCCTTGGACCTTGTGGCTCCCTCCTGGGCTGGTACTCCTCCTCCTCCTCCTCCTCCTCCTCATGGTCCTCCTGCTCCTCCTCCTGAGGTGGTGGTCCAACGTGAGGTGGCAGTGCCTGAGTCCTGCGGATAGCCAGGTTGTGCAGCATGCAGCAAACGACGACGAACTGGGAGACTCTATCCGGCGAATACTGCAGAGATCCGCCGGAGCGATCCAGGCAGCGGAACCGTTGCTTGAGGACGCCAATTGTTTGCTCTATGATGTTCCTTGTGGCTTGATGGCTTTCGTTGTATGCCTCCTCAGCAGGGGTCCTGGGCGCGCAGAGCGGGGTCATGAGCCATGTACACAAAGGATAGCCTTTGTCCCCGATAAGCCATCCTGTTGGGGGAGGCTGTGCCTGGAACATGTCAGCCACAGTAGTCTGGCGCAGGATAAATGCATCGTGGCTGCTGCCTGGAAAGCGGGCATTGACAGCTAGGATGCGCTGCCTGTTGTCACACACCAGCTGTACATTGAGGGAATGGTAGCCCTTCCGGTTGCGGTAATCCTCGGCATTGTCGATAGGTGCCCGCAAAGCCACATGCGTGCAGTCAATGGCGCCCTGCACCATGGGGAAGTCCGCGATCCTCGCAAATCCGACTGCACGCTGCTCCTGCCTCTCCAGGGTCATGGGGAAGGAGATGAATTGGTGTCTCCTTGTGAAAAGGGCATCGGTGACCTGCCGGATGCAGCGATGCACGGCGAACTGGGATATGTTAGCTATGTCCCCAGCAGCGGCTTGGAAGGAGCCGCTTGCATAAAAGTTCAGAGCCACCGTGACCTTCACATCCACCGACAGAGACGTCCTGCACATCAGCTGTGGACGCAGATCTCTGTGAAGCAGCTGGCAGATCTCTGCAACCACCTCCCTTCTGAAGCGCAGCCTCTTAACACACTGCGCGACAGTCATGGTGAGATAGGACACCTGCTGGTGGTATTCCCTGAGTGGGTAAGGCCTACGTTGCCGACGCCTGATGCCCCCTCTGCGTCTAGGCATGGCTGCCCCTCTCACACAGCGTCTGCGAGCCCTTCGCACATAATGCTGGAACTGAGGGTTGGAACCCCATGCAGCCCCCATAATATACTTGCAAACAATGAAATCACAATGTGGCAAATTTCCAAGCTCTGGCCAGAAGCCAAAAATACCTCTCCTATGTTGGGCCAAATCAGTAAGGTCTCTTCCTTGGTCTCTGTCCAGAAATCCGTTGCACAAAAGTCATTGCAGCAAAATGGCCGGCCTTTATAGTTCAGTGTAAGTGCCCTTTAATTAGCGCTCCCCGAGGCCCACAGGGCCTCTGCTGCGTTCCACTTCACAGTTCTTAGCACCGCCATGCCCACATTGGGCGGGCGCGACTGAAGTTCCGGTTTGGGGCGCACAAAGGGCGTTGCACGACGAAATGACGTCATAAGCTGCGCGCGCAGCTGAGTGCACGCAAACACTTTGCGCCAGCGCTAAATGCCTACTGAAGTTGGGCGTAGGCGCAGATCGCCCTGCGCCCGGCCACTAAGTGCCTAGCGCTCGAGATCTACTCCTCCTAAGGCGCTAACGGCTGGCGCACGCAACTGAATATCTAGGCCAGAGTGTCCATGTTTGTTGTTGTAAGTGTTTGTTGCCTTCGCCGGCTGAGGGCTTGCGGAGCGGCTGCGTTCATGTTCCTTCATGGCCACAAGGCATTCCCTGACAGGGGGCTTAGAAGTGACGTTCAATAAGCCGCCGACGGACGGCCCTTGGACCTTCTCGCTCCCTCCTGGGATGGTACTCCTCCTCCTCCTGCTCCTCCTCCTCATGCTCCTCCTGCTCCTCCTCCTGAGGTGGTGGTCCAACGTGAGGTGGCAGTGCCTGAGTCCTGCGGAGAGCCAGTTTGTGCAGCATGCAGCAAACAACGACGAATTGGGAGACTCGGTCCGGCGAATACTGCAGAGATCCGCCGGAACGATCCAGGCAGCGGAACCGCTGCTTGAGGACGCCAATTGTTTGCTCGATTATGTTCCTGCTTGCTTGATGACTCTCGTTGTATGCCTCTTCAGCAGGGGTCCTGGGCGCGCGGAGCGGGGTCATGAGCCAGGTACACAAAGGATAGCCTTTGTCCCCGAGAAGCCATCCTCTTGGGGGAGGCTGTGCCTCGAACATGTCACGCACAGTTGTCTGCCGCAGGATAAAGGCATTGTGGCTGCTGCCTGGAAAGCGGGCATTGACAGCTAGGATGCGCTGCTTGTGGTCACACACCAGCTGCACATTGAGGGAATGGTAGCCCTTCCGGTTGCGGTAATCCTCGGCATGCTCCACAGGTGCCCGCAAAGCCACATGCATACAGTCAATGGTGCCCTGCACCAAGGGGAAGGCCGCGAATCTTGCAAATCCCAGTGCACGCTGATGCTGCCTCTCCAGGGCCATGGGGAAGGAGATGAATTGGCGTCTCCTTCTGAAAAGGGCATCGGTCACCTGGCGGATGCAGCAATGCACGGCGAACTGGGATATGTTAGCAATGTCCCCAGCAGCGGATTGGAAGGAGCCGGTGGCATAGAAGTTCAAGGCCACCGTCACCTTCGCGTCCACCGACAGAGACGTCCTGCTCCTGAGCTTTGGACGCAGATCTCTGCGAAGCAGATGGCAGATCTCTGCAACCACCTCCTTTCGGAATCTCAGCCTTTTTACACATCGCACGCCACTCATGTTGAGGTAGGAGCGCTGCTGGCGGTATGCCCTGACTGGGTAAGGCCTATGTTGCCGACGCCTGTTGCCCCCTCTGCGTCTAGCCAGGGCTGCCCCTCTCACCCCACGTCTGCGAGCCCTACGGACATGACGCTGAAACTCAGCGTTGGCACCCCATGCAGCCTCCATAATATGCTGCCAAACAGTCAAATATCCAAGAGGCCACTTGCAACGCTCTGGCCTGAAGCCAAAAATACCTGAGCTAGTGTTGGCCCAAACCAGAAAGCTCTCTTCCTTGGTCTCTCTCCAGAAATCCGTTGCACAAGAGTGTTTGCCGCAAAATGGCTGCCCTTTATAGTGCAGGGTAAGTGCCCTTTAATTTGCGCTCCCCGGGGCCCGCGTCGGCTCTGTTGCGTTCCACTAAACAAGCGTTCGGGCCGCCGGCCGCACAATGGGGCAGTCCCACTGTAGTTCTGGATCGGGGCGCGCAAAGGGCGTTGCACGAGGATATGACGTCATTTTCTGCGCACGCAGGTGAGCGCGCGCTAAGACTTTGCGCCGGCGCTAAATGTCTACTTAATTTGGGGCGAGGCGCAGATCGCGCTGCGCCCGGACGCTACACGCATAGCGCCCGAAATTCACTTCTCTTAAGGCGCTAATGGCTGGCGCAACCAACTGAATTTCTAGGCCATGGTGTCAGTTTTCACATGTACGCTGATGACACCCAGCGCTACCTCACTACCTCTTCTCTTGACTCTTCCATGGTGTCTAAATTGTCAGACTGCTTGTCTAACATCCAGTTCTGGATGAGCAGAAATTTTCTCCAATTAAATATTAGGAAGACTGAAGCCATTGTTTTCTGTCCCCACCACAAACTCCGTTCCCTAGCCACTGACTCCATCCCTCTCCCTAACATCTGTCTGAGGCTGAACCACACTGTTCGCAACCTTGGTGTCATATTTGACCCTGAAATGAGCTTCCGACTACATATTCACAGCATAACTAAGACCACCTACTTCCACCTCCATTACATCGCCCGTCTCCGCCCTAGCCTCAGCTCATCCGCCGCTGAAACCCTCATCCATGCCTTTGTTACCTCTAGACTTGACTATTCCAATGCACTCCTGGCTGGCCTCCCACATTCTACCCTACTCAAACTTGAGGTCATCCAAAACTCGGCTGCCCGTGCCCTAACTCGCACCAAGTCCCGTTCACCCATCACACCTGTGCTCACTGACCTACAATGGCTCCCAGTTAAGCAGCGCCTCAATTTCAAAATTCTCATCCTTGTTTCCAAATCCCTCCATGGCCTCGCCCCTTCTTATCTCTGTAATCTCTTTCAGCCCCACAGCCCCCAGAGATATCTGCGCTCCTCTAACTCTGCCCTCTTGAGCATCCCTGATTATAATCGCTCTGTTGAGATACCGCGGCAAACGTGGGAGTCGAGACCAGAGCTATTGAAAACACAACTGCTTTATTCCAACCACATGACAAACAGGAACTAGAAAAGCCCGCGCATCCACTTAAATACTTCCCAGACAGGAAGTGCTCCCGGCAGCCTGTCCCTGCGGGAAACAAGTTGCTGGAGGAAAGGGCCCCTGGCTGGGGGCTTCTGCTTAGACTGTCTGTGCCGCCGTGAGCGGATTATGTCCAGTGGTGGCGTGTCGCCACAGAGCTCCCCCCAGAATCCGCTTAGGAGGAGTGGACGAGTCGTGACGGTGGTCTAATGGTTCTGCCGCAGCGGCTCTGAGTGGTCGCCGGTCTGGTTGGTTGGGTCGGGCGGTTCGCCGCCGGCTGTGCTGGCTTGCCGGGGGGACGGCCTCTAGTTGGAGGCTGGGCCACGGGGACCTGTTCCCCTGGTTCTGTGTGTGCTGGTTTGAGCCGGTCGATGGAGACTGTCTCGACCCTGTCGCCGAGTCGCAGCTTGAAGACCTTGTCCCCGGTTTGTAGTACCTCGTACGGACCGTCGTACGGGGGTCGCAGGGGCCCGCGGTGCGCGTCGTGTCGCACGAAGACGAAGCGCGCCTGCTGTAAATTTGGCGGGACGTGAGGTGTGAGTTCGCCGTGTCGGTTGACCGGAAGTGGGGCGAAATGCTGAGCGGAAGAGAAAGAGTCGAGCCGCTGCTGTTCGGCCGACCAAGGCTTGGTAGGCTCCGGAAGGAATTCGCCTGGGACGCGCAGCAGTTGTCCGTAGACTAACTCCACTGCCGAGGACTGGAGGTCTTCCTTGACCGCGGTGCGTAGGCCGAGTAGCACCCACGGTAGGCGGTCAGCCCAGGTACTGTCCTGCAGGCCGGCGCGGAGTGAGGCCTTGAGTGACCTGTGGAAGCGTTCACAAAGTCCGTTGGCCTGCGGGTGGTACGCCGTGGTGCGGTGGAGCGTCACCCCGAGGTTGCGTGCTGTGGCCGTCCAGAGCTCGGAGGTGAACTGGGCGCCTCTGTCGGAGGTTATGTCGGCCGGTACGCCGAACCGCGCAACCCAGGTGTTAACGAACGCCCTGGCGATGTCGGCTGTGGTGGTGGAGGTCAGCGGCACTGCCTCAGGCCAGCGTGTGTAGCGGTCGACCATCGTGAGGAGATAAGTTTGGCCTTGCGATGGCGGCAGGGGACCGACGATGTCGACGTGTACATGGTCGAAGCGGCGGCTGGGTACCTCGAAGTCTCCCAGGGGTGCTTTGGTGTGCAGCTGTACCTTAGCCCATTGGCAGGCGAGGCAGGAGGTGGCCCAAGTCCGAACATCTCTGCTGAGGCCGCGCCAGACGAAGCGCTTGGAGAGGAGTTTGACGGATGCGCGGGAACCCGGGTGAGAGAGCCCGTGGAGCGCGTCGAAGACGCGGCGGCGCCAGGTCTCAGGGACGACCGGCCTGGGTTGGCCGAGTGAGACGTCGCACGTGACTGCCGTGGCTTCGGGCCCGTGAGCGACCTTGGCTAGGCGTAGCCCTGGCAGGCTGGTAGCCGCCGAGAGGAGGTCTGGGTCCGTGAGCTGGGCCGCTGCTAGTTGTGCGTAGTCGACCGCGAGGTGATTCGCACAGACGGCGGGATGGGAAAGGCAGTCGGCGACCACGTTGTCTCTACCGGAGACGTGCTGAATGTCCGTAGTAAACTCGGAGACGGCCGCGAGCTGGCGTTGCTGCCTAGCGGACCAGGGTTCGGTGTGCTTGGCCATCGCGTATGTGAGTGGCTTGTGGTCCACATACGCGGTGAAGGGGCGGCCTTCCAGGAGGAACCTGAAATGGCGGACCGACAGGTGGAGTGCGAGAAGCTCGCGGTCGAAAGTGGAGTATTTGACCTCCGGGGGGCGCAGTTGGCGGCTGTAGAAGGCAAGTGGCTGCCACGCGCCATTGACCCACTGCTCGAACACGGCCCCGACCGCGTGGTCGGAGGCGTCGGTGGTGAGCGCGACCCGGGCATCGGCCCTTGGGTGCGCGAGCAGAGTGGCGTCGGTGAGCGCGTTTTTGGTGGCGTCGAAGGCGGCTGCCGTGTCAGTGGTCCAGGCTACGTCCATCTTGCCGGATTTTCCTCGGAGGGAGTCGTATAGGGGCTTCATGAGGGCTGCGGCTCTGGGGATGAACCTGTTGTAGAAGTTCACCATCCCGAGGAACTCCTGGAGGCCCTTGATGGTTGTGGGGCGGGGGAATTGCTGGACGGCCTGCACCTTGTTGGGCAGGGGGACGGCCCCAGCAGGGGTGATGTGGTGACCGAGAAAATCGATCTCGGTTAGGCCGAATTGGCACTTCGCCGGGCTGAGGATGAGCCCGTGTTGGGCTAGGCGCCCGAACAGGATGCGAAGGTATTCGAGGTGTTCCTGTTTGGAGGAGCTGGCCACGAGAATGTCGTCTAGATAGACAAATAGGAAGTTCAGGTCCCGGAGGACTGAGTCCATAAGGCGCTGGAAAGCCTGTGCTGCATTCTTGAGGCCGAAGGGCATCCTCAGGAACTCGAACAGGCCGAATGGGGTGATGACGGCCGTTTTGGGGATGTCCGCGGGGTGTACAGGGACTTGGTGGTAACCGCGCACCAGGTCGACTTTGGAAAAGACGGTTCGTCCGGCCAGTCGGGCCGAGAAGTCCTGGATGTGTGGCACCGGGTATCGATCGGGGGTGGTGGCGTCGTTGAGGCGGCGGTAGTCCCCGCAAGGGCGCCAGCCTCCGCCGGGCTTGGGGGCGATGTGGAGGGGCGAGGCCCAAGGGCTGCTGGAGCGGCGGATGATGCCGAGTTGTTCCATGGTGGCGAACTCGGCCCGCGCGATTTCCAGCTTGGCCGGGTTGAGTCTGCGGGCGTGGGCAGAAACTGGGGGGCCGGTGGTGGGGATATAGTGTTCCACACCGTGCTTGGCGGCTTTGGCTGAAAAGGTCGGGTTAGTGAGGGTGGGAAACTCAGCTAGGAGTGCCGAGTAGTCGTCCGTGGCTCTGGCGAGGCAGTAGGTCGTCAGGCCGGCCGAACGGGCCGGGGTAAAGGTGCCGGGGATGGGGGCCATAGTGTTGATGTCGATGAGGCGGTGCCTCGGAATGTCGACAAGGAGGCCGTGGGCGCGTAGGAAGTCGGCGCCGATGAGTGGGCAGAGGACCTTGGCTGTGAGGAACTCCCAGTGGTAGCGGCGGCCCGCGAGGTCGAGCGTGACCATGCGGGTGCCATATGTGCGGATTTCAGAGCCGTTGGCTGCAGCCAGTGTGATACCCCGTGTGCCGCGTTGGATCTCGAGGGCGGAGGCGGGGGTGATGCTGTGCTGGGCCCCTGTGTCGCACAGAAATCGGCGGTTGGTTCTGTCGTCAGTGACGTACAGTAGGGGCTCCTTCTGCCCCGCGGCCATCGCGGGGGCTGGTGCGGGGGGGGGGTTTGAAGGTACACGGTGGCGTGCAGCGTTGAGCCCTAGCGCCAAAACGGGTGTGGTAGTAGCAGTGACCCGGAGTGGTAGGGCGGTCGGGCCTAGCGGCCCGGGAAGACCGCGTGGTCATTGCCGTGAGGTCGGGCGCGACGTCGCGAGCGGCCTGTGCAGAGAGCAGCCGGTCGGCCTTTTCGGCTATATCATTCAGGTCCGTGGAGTCAGACTCCACAATGAGCGGGCGGATGCTGGCGGGGAGCTGCCGAATGAAAAGCGTGCGAAAAAGGGCGCCGGGGTTTTTGTCGTCTGAGAGGGACAGCATGTGGGAAAGCAGGTCTGATGCTGAAGCGTCACCAAGGCCGGGGAGGTCCAGGAGTTGGCAGTGGCGCTGGTAAGAGGACGTTTGAAATTTTTTAAGTAGCGCAGCCTTCAGATGTTCGTACTTGCCATCCGTTGGTGGATTCTGCAGCGCTGCCCAAACCTTGGGGACTGTAGCGTAGGTGAGCGAGGCGACGAGGTAGTCGTACTTCGTGGCGTCGACTGTAATGCCTTTCAGCCGGAATCTGGACTCAGCTTGAACGAACCAGGCTTCGGCGAGGTTCTCCCAAAAGTCTGGTAATTTAACCGTGACTGCGTTTGTATCCGCCATGCTAGCTTAGGATTCGTCCTGAGCGTCGGGGTCACCAGTGTTGAGATACCGCGGCAAACGTGGGAGTCGAGACCAGAGCTATTGAAAACACAACTGCTTTATTCCAACCACATGACAAACAGGAACTAGAAAAGCCCGCGCATCCACTTAAATACTTCCCAGACAGGAAGTGCTCCCGGCAGCCTGTCCCTGCGGGAAACAAGTTGCTGGAGGAAAGGGCCCCCGGCTGGGGGCTTCTGCTTAGACTGTCTGTGCCGCCGTGAGCGGATTATGTCCAGTGGTGGCATGTCGCCACAGCTCAACCTTTGGCAGCCATGCTTTCTGTTGCCTGGGCCCTAAGCTCTGGAGTTCCCTGCCTAAACCTGTCTGCCTCGCTACCTCTCTTTCCTCCTTTAAGACGCCCCTTAAAACCTACCTCTTTCACCAAGCTTATGGTCACCTGCCCTAATTTATCCTTATGAGGATCAGTGTCGAATTTTTTGTCTTAAAATACTCCTATGTAGCGCCTTGGGACATTTTACTACGTTAAAGGTGCTATATAAATACAAGTTGTTGTTGTTGTTTCCCCTGGCTGGAGAGTCTAGAACTAGGGGGCATAGTCTCGGATAAGGGGCAGGCCATTTAAGACCGAGATAAGGAGGAATTTCTTCACTCAGAGGGTTGTGAATATTTTGGAATTCTCTACCCCAGAGGGTTGTGAATATTTTGGAATCTCTACCCCAGAGGGCTGTGAATGCTGAGTCATTGAGTATATTCAAGGCTGAGATCGATAGATTTTTGGACTCTATGGGAATCAAGGGATATGGAGATTCAGTGGGAAAGTGGAGTTGAGGTCGATGATCAGCCATGATTTTATTGAATGGTGGAGCAGGCTCGATGGGCCGTATGGCCTACTCCTGCCCCATGTTGCTATTTTCCTACGTTCTGAACAGCAACTTGCATTTCTATAGCGCCTTTAACGTAGTAAAACATCCCAATGTTCTTCACAGGAGCGTAATTAGACAGCATTTGCCACCGAGCCTCGTAAAGAGATATTAAGACAGATGACCTAATGTTTGGTCAAAGTGGTAGGTTTTAAGGAGCGTCTTAAAGTAGGAGAGAGAGGTGGAGAGGCGGAGAGGTTTAGGGAGGGAATTCCAGAGTTTATGGCCTAGATAGCTGAAGGCACGGCCGCCAATGGAGGGGCGAAGTTGGGGGATGCAGGAGAGACAAAATTGGAGGAATGCAGAGTTCCAAAGTATATTCATAGCCAATTAATTATTTTTGAAGTGCAGCCAATGTTCTAAGGTAGGTAAACGAGACAGCCAAAGTTCCACAAACAGCAATGAGATCAATGAAAAGTTAATCTGTATTACTAGTGTTGATTGAGGGATAAATGATGACCAGGACAACTCCCCTGCTCTTCTTCCATTTGGTGCCATGGAGTCTTTTATTTTAACCTGAACAAAGAGCCAGGGCCTAAGTTTAATGTCACACCCAAAAGGCACCAGCTCCAACAGTATAGCACTCCCTCAGTATTGCATTGCAATGTCAGCCTAGGTTATATGCTGCAGGTTCTTGGAGTGGGGCTTGAACCCAAGACTTTCCAACGAAGAGATGAGAGAGCCAGCACTGAGCCAAGGCTGACTCTTGATATATGTGTTCCACTTCCTCTGTCTGTCCACCTCTGTCTTTCCCTCACAAATACGGAATAGCACATAGGGCTAGAAATTAATTATAGCCAAAGAATGGACGGTGTCAGTAGAAAAGTTGGAGAATGAGCAGCAGGCGCTAATGCTTTAGACTGCACGCAAAATTCATGCTCACTGTTCACAAAACAGATTGGAGTCCTAATTCAAGTCTTAAAACCCAAGCTCATTGGCATTATAATCAAAGGGTAAACCAATATTAGGTGCAGTCCAATCACAAGTCATGATTGCCACAGGCTTATTTCACTACTTAAAGAGGAGGTTCATTGATGCTGCAGCACTTCATTCTCAGCATTGCTGGCTGTGCAGCTGCCTCAACAAGCCGAAGCCAAAGCCGAAGCCATGGCAGATCCACGCCCCAGGGAGAAGGGCCTGCAGAATCTGCGATCAAGCGTTGGAGGCGTTGGTTTTCGCTGGGAGCGATGGAGGGCGATGCTGTACCCGGCAAGTGGCAGGAGACCCTCGCCACAAGTCTTCCGTGCCATGTGAAGGGAGGTAGCCCAGCACATCTCGGGCAGTGCTGTGGTCCCCAGGACCCACACACAGTGCAGGAAGAAATTTAATGACCTCACTCGGGTGGTCAGGATGAGTCAGTGCTTCAACAAATGCTACATACCACCATCTGAACCACAACCTGAACACATTGCCCAAAGTACCACACCCCCAGCACTCACCCACCAACAATCTCTACCTACCAACACTCACACCCACATCTCACACCTTGCACACAATGACAGCTAGTCAACCATGGCAGGCACATCACCCAAACACATTGCTCCAAACTCACTCACACACTTTCCTTTCTCTTGCAGGCCAAGGTGGCTCACAACAGGAGGGAGCAGGAGCGCACAGGCGGGGGACAGGCCGTCACACAACCACTGCCTGCGCTGGAGAATCGAGTGCTGCAGATTATTGGGCTCCAGGTGTTGGGCGCCGTGACAACTGGCAATGTTGACCCCCTTGGGGACAACAACAGTATGTTCACCTATACTCCTTTTTATCACATCCCACTTACCCCTCACCCCACAAGTCTTTCGCAATTACCAGCTAATCATACTGTATGCATGCATTTCTCCCTTCCTGCCCCCCTCCCCTCACCTTAACCCGACTCTTGTGCCTTTATGCTTTCAGATAAGGAGCAAGCAGCTGAGCAGCCTGTCCCTGAGAACACCATAGAGCGCGAGGCAGGAGAAGAGGAGGAGGAAGAGCACATCGCGTCACTGCATGTCTCACCCACAGGCACCAGCTCAGATACTGGCACTACGCATTCTTTAGAGGCTAGTATAGTAGCAGGATCAGCACAGGGTGATGCACTGGGAACGAGTGGGCTGCAGCAAGGCCAGGGGAAAGGGTAGCTTGGGAGCCAGCTCCCCGGAGGGCGAGTTCATGCGCGAGTTCTGCTGCACAGGACTCAGATGAGGACCTTGATGGGGAGGCCTTTAGAAGAAGGGTGATGGGCATGCACACGGAGATGATAGGTGCAATGGCAAGGGTGCCAGTGAGCCTCTCGGTAATGGTAAGGAGCGTGGAGGAGTCCGCCTCCAACATTGCACAAGGCTCTGCACACACCATGGAGCCCATCATTTCCAGACTGCAAAGGATGGTTGACTGCCAGAGAGACCGTGGCGACCCAGACCTGATGCCGCATGTGATGGGCAAACTGGCAGCTTCCATTGCAACACAGGCAGAAGCGACGCAACGTCATAGTGCAGTAATGCAGTCTCTGCTTGGCGCAGTCGATTCTCAGACTGCTCTCATGCAGTCTCAGCTTGATGCCACGCAAGCTCTGACTGCTGCCATCGTGGTTGGGTCTACCACTGTCGACTGGGACTTTCACGGTGTCACAGCAGGCCAGCAATCTGTGCTCCAACAGATTGCTAGGGATGTTGAGGTGCTGCCCTGGGGGAGTGGCAGTGGGTCAGTGGAGCAGGAACCTGCTGTCCTCTCTCAGGATGACAGCATTCCTGCTCCCACTGCTGCCACTCCACCATTGCCCTTGTTGCTGCCTGTCATCCAGCCAGCCCAGACTGCTGCTGCCCATGCTGAGGTGGTGCAGTCTACAGCCGGGCCTTCCAGGTCCAGAAGTGGTCGAGGGCATCCTGCAAGGCCATTTGAAGTCTCCCACATGGAAACTCAGCAGCCTTCCACCAGCCCTGCTGCAGCCACTGGGCCAACACTTCATAGGATCACTAGAGTAGGCAAAGGCACAGTAAGGAATTGTGCAAGGGTGAATAGTTAATATTTTTGTTGTACAGGAAACTTTTTTTTATCCGGCACGGACGGGACCGACGTGGTGCTGGTTCATCAAAAATTCTGGATAACCGAAAGCTATAGTAAAAGATACGGAGCTGAGAGCTCCGTATAAAGCAACAATGGCCAGAAGTTGCAAGCGTCTCTGTAGCTTAGCAACAGCTGCAGCCACACCCTTGCACAGCAACAAATGGAGGAAGGCAAGTAATACAAGTTACCTGAACCTACTCCTGAATTTTGCCGGTTAACCGACATTTCTGGTTATTTAAGTGCCGGTAAATCGAAAGTTTCCTGTAAATATATGTTCACTGATTTTTGATAAATTTATTAATTCACTTACCATTCTTTTATGGTGTCTAACATTTCAGCTTTGTGGTGTGAAATGGCCTACGACAGGAATGGAATGATGGGGGTGTAGTGAGCAAAGGGCTTTAAGTCATCGTATTGTGAGGCTGGAGGTCTGTTTGGAGGAGGTGTCACAGTTCTGTGACCACCTCCTTGGTGAGTCGGAGCCATCTAATACACCGCTCCTCACTTCATTGATGGTAGGAGAAGTGCTCTCAGAATACCCCTGGAGGGCAAGGCCTCCTCTTGAGAGCCCTGATGGCCCTCCTCCTCCCTCTGCACACATGTTCCAGTCTTTCTCGCTGCCAACACTCCCTCCGCTGTAGATCCTGGAGGGTGAGGTGGCATGCCAGTACAGCCCCCACTAATGTTACCAAGTTTAGCAGTTTGAATCTTTGAAGAATAAATGTAGCTACTTTTTAGTTGCCACAACACTCCTGATATAAAAGAGCCTTGAAATTACTGAATGAAACTGTTGCAGTGTGTGAAACTGACAAGAAACCACTGAAACTGCACTAACCTGACAGCTGTGGGTCATTACTGATGGCCCCTTTAAATAACATCCCTGGAGCTGGCTTCCTGGTGCTTCACACCAGCTCTCCCTGTTGGTGTTTACTCTAGGTGCTAAGGTAAGTGGCGAGAATCAATTTCGCAGATCAGGCAGTCAGTGAGCATTGCACACTCACTGATGTCATGATCCACCTCGCGTTGACATTCCCGGAGATACCTCTTACCGGCGGCGCTATGCGGGGTGGAATTTGGCGTGCGGTGCTGGATTCACCTCGTCTCGGCGATATCATCTACTGGCGCTAACCCGACGAATTTTTCTCCCATAATATAGAAGGAGTGGAACACTGAAATCCATAACAAGACTACAGATGTTACTTCGGAAAGGGTAATATACCACGATACAGATATCTAAAGAGCATTCGTTTCATGAAATAATTTTTGGCAGACTTTTTTGTGTTCATAACCAAGAGCAAAAAATTGTGTTCAACATATTTCTCACAATAACTTCATAAGCAAGTAAATAGTATTTCAATGCAATTTAGTTAATTTGTTCATAAATGAAACAAAATAAAACATGTTTTGTCAAATGATTTTAATTAATAGATCATGCCTGACAAACCTGATTGAATTTTTTGAAGAGGTGACGAAAGTAGTGGACAAGGGAGTGTCTATGAATGTTATTTATATGGACTTCCAGACGGCATTTGATAAAGTCGCACATAAGGGACTGTTAGCTAAAGTAGAAGCTCATGGAATTGAAGGCAATTTATTGACCTGGTTAGGAGATTGGCTGAGCAGCAGGAGACAGAGGGAAGTGATAATGGGCAGGTTCTCTAATTGGCAGGATGTGACTAGCGGTGTCCCGCAGGGATCGGTGTTGGTGCCTCAACTATTCACAGTATTTATTAACGACTTAGGTGATGGAATAGAGAGTCACATACCCAAGTTTGCTGATGACACAAAGATAGGCGGCATTATAAGCAGTGTAGATAGAAGCATACATTTACAATGAGATATTAGTAGATTAAGCGAATGTGTAAAACTGTGGCAAATGGATTTCAATGTAGGCAAATGTGAGGTCATCCACTTTGGACCTAAAAGGACAGAACAGGGTACTTTCTAAATGGTGAGAAGCTAAAAACAGTGGAGGTCCAAAGAGACTTGGGGGCCCAGGTACATGGATCATTCAAATATCCTGAACAGGTACAGAAAATAATCAAAAAGGTTAATGGGATGCTGGCCTTTAAATCTAGAGGACTAGAATACAAGAGGGTAGAAACTATGCTGCAGCTATACAAAGCCCTGGTCAGACCACACCTGGAGTACTGTGAGTAGTTCTGGGCACCACACCTTAGGAAGGATATATTGACCTTGGAGGGAGTGCAGCGTAGGTTTACCAGAATGATACCCGGACTCCAAGGGTTAAGTTACGAGGAGAGATTACACAAACTCGGGTTGTTTCCCTGGAATTTACAAGGTTAAGGGGTGATCTGATCGAAGTTTTCAAGATATTAAGGGGAACAGATAGGGTAGATAGAGAGAAACTATTTCCGCTGGTTGGGGAGTCTGGGACAAGGGGGCATAATCTAAAAATTAGAGCCAGACCTTTCAGGAGTGAAATTAGGAAACACTTCTACACACAAAGGGTGGTAGAAGTTTGGAACTCTCTTCTGCCAACGGCAATTGATGTTAGATCAATTGTTAATTTTAAATCTGAGTTTGATAGATTTTTGTTAACCAAAGGTATTGAGGGAGATGGGGCAAAGATCAGCCATGATCAAATTGAATGGTGGAACAGATTCGAGATGCTGAATGGCCTATTCCTATGTTCTTAAAGCTGTGCCTCTCACTTGTATCATGACATATTACCTTTATGGAGCAATATTTTACTTAGTGGGTACAGTAGATGAACTTACTTTTTGGAGTTAATGGGCCAGAAATTAGGATTGGGTGCTTGCCGCGCGTGCAAGCCCCCGATCTGCACTCACCCGGCGCGCTGACATCTGAAGCCCGGACCTGCTTGCATTTCCTGTCACTGGCCCGGTTCAGATGTCGGCGCGATGTGCTTACCTGATCCAGCGGCGTAGTTAGTGCGATGTGCTGGCTGGGATCAGGTGAGCACTCTGCAGCCAATCAGAGGAGGGGAAACTTCATTCATGATTTTGATAGTAAAGACTGTCAAACTCATGAAAAGTACAGGCGCCCAAAAGACTAGTTTAACTTTAACTAAAATTTTAAAAAACATCCCAATAATTAAATAAACTACAAATAACTTTAAAAAACTATTTAAAATCAATTAATAAAATTTTGAAAATTTTTTTTTTTAGGAATTCGGGTCTAAAAATAAACTTACCTTACTGTAAAGTCCTTAAAAACAATGAAGCTGTGGAAAAAATGTAATAATTTTAAATAATAGCCTTCAAGAATCCACTCCTTACACCTCCTTTTTTCATTTCCAAAAAGTCCAGGTCCTTGCACACGCGCAAACCTGTCAAAACGAAGGAAGTTCAACGCGTGCGCGCAGAGTCCTCTTAACCCCTTAGTTCGATGGAGAGGAAATCATAATCATAATAATAATAATCATAATAATAATCATAATCAACTTTTATTGTCATTGTTAGTGCACAAGTGCAGTACAACGAAATGTAGGCTTGCGGCTCCCGAGAGTGTACATTTAGATTAAGACATTTAAACATTCAACATTCATTTGGCTTGTAATACATTAACATAAACATAACCATAATAAAGTGCATTGGCAGATGTGCAGGCTTTAGAGTTTATTTGTGGAGTTCAGTAGGATGACAGCCCTGGGAAAGAAGCTGTTCCTAAATCTGGTCGTTCGGGTGCGAATGCATCTGTAGCGTCTCCCAGATGGCAGGAGGGCGAACAGACTGTGGCTGGGGTGGGTAGGGTCTTTGATGATGGTCCGTGACCTCCGTAAACAGCGTTTCTGGTATATGTGCTCTATGGTCGGTAGCCGGGTGCCGGTAATGCGTTGGGCAGTTTTGACTACCCGCTGCAGGGCTTTCCGGTCATAGTAGCTACAGTTGCCATACCATACTGTGATACAGTTTGTCAGGATGCTCTCTATTGTGCAGCGGTAAAAGTTAGAGAGGATCAGGGGTGACAGGTTACATCCCTTCAGCCTCCTTAGGAATATAGGCGCTGCTGGGCCTTCTTCGCCAGAGAGGAGGTATTGAGGGACCAGGAGAGGTCTTCCGTGATGTGGGCTCCGAGGAACTTAAAGCTGTCCACCCTTTCCACCACAGCCCCATGGATGTGGATGGGGGTGTGACTTCCGCCTTTAGACTTCCTGAAGTCCACAATGATTTCTTTGGTTTTCTTGATGTTAAGGGCCAGGTTGTTATCGGCGCACCACTTCACGAGATGCTGGACCTCCTCCCTGTAGGCTGACTCATCGTTGTTGGTGATCTGGCCTACTACCGTGGTATCATCCGCAAACTTGATGATGGTGTTGGAACCATGAACAGCCACACAGTCGTGGGTGAAGAGGGAGTAGAGGAGGGGGCTCAGCACACATCCTTGTGGGGCCCCTGTGTTCAGGGTCAGGGGGGTGGAGGTGTGGTTACCTAATTTGACAGACTGGGGTCTGTTTGTTAGGAAGCCCAGGGTCCAGTTGCAGAGGGAAGTGTTCAGGCCAAGAGTGTGGAGTTTGGTGGCCAGCTTGTTGGGGACGATAGTGTTGAATGCTGAGCTGTAGTCTATGAACAGCATTCTGATGTAGGTCTCTTTACCATCTAAGTGATTCAGTGCCGAGTGTAGAGCAGTTGTGATTGCATCCTCCGTTGATCTGTTTGCACGATAGGCAAACTGGTGTTGGTCAAGAGAGGTGGGAACACTGCCTTTGATGTGAGCCAGGACCAGTCTCTCGAAACACTTCATTATGATGGGTGTGAGTGCGACAGGTCGATAGTCGTTCAGGCACGTCACAGCCGTTTGCTTTGGCACAGGAATAATGGTAGCGGTCTTGAAACATGTAGGGACTACTGCCTGGGCCAATGACAGATTGAAGATGGCGGTGAAGACATCAGCCAGCTGATCAGCACATTCCTTGAGTACCCGTCCAGGGATGCTATCCGGTCCAGCAGCCTTTCGTGTGTTCACTCCGCGTAGAACACCCCTTACATCGGAGGTCGACAGGGTGAGCACCTGGTCTTCCGGGGGTGGCAAGGCTTTGGTAGCCGGCTCCCTGTTGTCCCTGTCGAAGCGAGCATAGAAGTTGATAAGCTCCTCCGGAAGGGAGGCATCGCTAACCGGGGGGCTGGTGTTTTTGCTCTTGTAGTCAGTGATGGACTGGATGCCTTGTCATATGCGCCGGGGGTCCGAGTTGTTGTGGAAATGATCCTCTATCCTCAGTGTCTGTTTCCTTTTGGCAGTCCTGATACCCTTTTTTAGGTTGGTCCTAGCTGCACTGTAAGCCGCCGCGTCGCCAGATTTAAATGCTGAGGGAATGCCGGTTTCCCACGCATGCGCTTTGCATGCTGGAATCCGGCACTTCCAACGGGCCCACGCGTGAGTACACCGTCCGTAATCACACGTTGGGACCGGAATTACTGGCCCAATGACAATTTGTTAACAATTTTATACATGTTCAGTGGAACAGATTGTTCCCTACCCATTCCATCTGCTCAGAACCTCTGTTATCCTCCTTGCTGCCGACCCATTCTTGTGCGATTTCCACTTCATGCATGCTCTCTGCTTCAAGCTCCCCTCTGCTCCAACCGCTCTGTGTCAGAGATTCTCCTCATCCTTTTAGCTTGATGTGTCTCTGACCAATTTTTCATAGTTCCAAGAGCCCTCTTTACTGTCTCAGACACTTAAGAACATAAGAAATAGGAGCAGGAGTAGGCCAATCGGCCCCTCAAGCCTGCTCCACCATTCAATAAGATCATGGCTGATCTGATCCTAACCTCAAATCTACTATCACTCTCCATCCCACCCGAACCCATGTAATCTCCCGGGAGAGGTGAAAAACCAGATAAAAAAACCCAATGGCCAATTTGGGAGAAAAAATCTGGGAAATTCCTTTCCGACCCATCTAGGCGATCGAAACTCGTCCAGGAGATCACTCTGTCCCTATATTTTCTACAGTAAAGGTGTAAAGGTGATCTCCACCCCAGCCAGGAACAGGAATAAAAACCATCTCCTGAAATCTAACAGAATTAGAACACAAGAAGTAGGAGCAGAGCCAGGCTACACAGCCCCTGGGCCCGCTCCACTACCCACAGGGCCACGACCATTCCAAACCTAGACTCATGTTCAATTTCCTGCCCGCTCCCCATAACCCTTAATTCCCTTTACTTCTAGGAAACTTATTTTAAATTTATTTAATGATGTAGCTTCCACAGCTTTCTGGGGCAGCAAATTCCACAAACCTACCACCCTCTGAGTGAAGAAGTTTCTCCTCATCTCAGTTTTGAAAGAGCAGCTCCTTATTCTAAGGTTATGCCCCCTAGTTCTAGTTTCACCCATCATTGGGAACATCCTCACCGCATCCACCCGATCAAGCCCCTTCACAATCTTAGATGTTTCAATAAGATCGCCTCTCATTCTTCTGAACTCCAATGAGTAGAGCCCCAATCTACTCAACCTCTCATCATATGTCCACCCCCTCATCCCCGGAATTAACCGAATAAACCTTCTTTGTACTGACTCGAGAGCAAGTATGTCTTTTCTTAAGTATGGACACCAAAACTGTACGCAGTATTCCTGGTGCGGTCTCACCAATACCTTGTACAACTGCAGCAATACCTCCCTGTTTTTATATTCTATCCCCCTAGCAATAAAAGCCAACATTCCATTGGCCTTCTTGATCACTTGCTGCACCTGCATACTAACTTTTTGAGTTTCGTGCACCAGGACCCCCAGATCCCTTTGTATTACAGTACTTTCCAGTTTCTTGCCATTAAGATAATAACTTGCTCTATGATTTTTCCTGCCAAAGTGCATAACCTCACACTTTCCAGTATTGTATTCCATCTGCCAAATCTCTGCCCACTTACTTAGCCTGTCTATGTCACTTTGCAGGTTTTCTATGTCCTCCTCACTCACTACTTTCCCTTCCATCTTTGTATCATCTGCAAACTTTGATATGTTACACTCGGTCCCCTCCTCCAAATCGTTTATATAGATTGTAAAGAGTTGGGGACACAGCACTGGCCCCTGAGGAATACCACTAGTTACTGATTGCCAGTCTGAGAATGAACCATTTATCCCAACTCTCTGCTTTCTGTTAGAGAGCCAATCCTCCACCCACGCCAGAATATTACCCCCAATCCCGTGATTTTTTATCTTGAGCAATAATCTCTTGTGTGGCACCTTGTCAAATGCCTTTTGGAAGTTTAAATACACTACGTCCACTGTTTCCCCTTTATCCACCCTGTATATCACTTCCTCAAAGAACTCAAGCAAATTTGTCAAACATGACTTCCCCTTCATGAAACCATGCTGAGTTTGTCCTATTAAATGATGTTTATCCAAATGTCCCGTTACTATCTCCTACTGCACTCTTGCATATCATCAAGGTGGCTTATCATTCTTATCTTGGAGAATCCCACCATTCCTTTTCCAAAGTTTTACCAACCAGTTCAAACCTTTGGCAAACCCCTTTCCCTCTTATGCTGCCTGATAACCTGTAAACTCCTTAATGCCCCCTCATCCACACCAATAGGACCTCTACCTCTTTCATCACTGAGAAACCTCTGATCTCTCTACACATGTATTCTCTTCCGTGCCCTTGAAGTAATCTTTTCTTCACAACACCCCTTTTTGTCCCTATTTGCATGCCTGATGTCTTAAATTCAGGCACCACGCCTATCTGATCAATCTCTTCCAGCTACCAAAACTCACCCAAGACCCTCCACCATCCTCCTCCGAGTTTGCTTCGGACTCCTTTACTTCTGACTTCATGGCTGTTGCAAACCCCTTTCACCATCAAGGTGCTTTCCTGTTTATTCCCACCTGATTGCATTGTTTACTGATTATCAGTCAGCACATCACAAGCCATGCCTTCAATACCAACATCAGCGAGAGAGAACACACAGACCGTCACCTTTTTAGTTCACAGCTGCTTTGAAAGAACGAAGAGGGAAAAAAGGACCCAGCGCCAAATTAAATGGTCCGCGAACTTCACAGAACATATCATTGAAACGAATGGATACTCTGGGGTGCTTTCAAGGCTGTAATCTCATTTCAGGGTTCAGATGCTGGCTCTCGACTAGTTAAGAGTGAAGTACACTGCTCGAACTGCACCATCACTGTTTATGAACCCCTCAATTAGATTAGAGCCTTGTAACGACTCCCCAGTACAGCCTGTTCTCTATTTGACCATTACCGTTGCCCCACTGATTAAAAAGGTTTACTCAATCAATGATGTGACTGATGCTTTAAGGGCTTTGACCAGCATCCCA
Source organism: Somniosus microcephalus (assembly GCF_052327205.1). Lineage (NCBI taxonomy): Eukaryota > Metazoa > Chordata > Chondrichthyes > Squaliformes > Somniosidae > Somniosus > Somniosus microcephalus. The sequence continues at coordinate 25,129,442 of NC_140993.1, read as the reverse complement.
CGATAGATGAATTTCTACCGTGTCTTCAAATGGATTTTTATATTTCCAAGCCGGTTAGAGGCTAAATTAATATTGATTGAGGTACTCCAGGGCTGGAATTTTGATCCACTCTCTCTCTCTCTCTCTCCTCTCTCTATATATTAAGAAGCTCTCTCGTAGATTTTCCAATCATTTTAATCTGCGAATCACCCTCAGTTGGTTCCACGACTGCTGTTCCCACTGATGAAATGCCTGGGGTGGCCAGCTGGCTGCCAACAAATCAATTAGCGCAAAATGTTGTAAACATTTGCCTCTTAAATTAAACAGGAGAAATATGCTCTTTTCCTGTTTCCATGAATAATGTACCACAGAGGGAATTGTGAGGGGGTGGTGAGGAGGGAATGATCTGTTCCAGTGAATACGTATAATATTTGAAATTGTGAACTATTGTCAATAAATCCAAAAAATAAGTTAATCTACTAAATCTACTAAGTAAATATTGCTCCACAAAGGTAATCTGTCATGATACAGATTAAGGCACAGTAATAATTAAAATTTGTTTCATTTATGAAGAAATAACCTAATTGCATTGAAAAACTACTTGCTTATGAGGTTATTGTGAGAAATATGTTGAACAGAATTTCTCGCTCTCGGTCAAGAACAAAGCAAAGTCTGCCAAAAACTCTCTCGTGAAGCAAATGCCCTTTAAGTCACATGCGTCGTGGCATATTACCCTTTCTGAACTAACCCTTTCTGATCTCATTGAAACGTATAAAATTATTACAGGGCTTGACAGGGAAGATGCAGGGAGGATGTTTCCCCTGGCTGGGGAGTCTAGAACCAGTGGTCACAGTCTCAGAATAAGGGGTCGGCCATTTAGGACTGAGATGAAGAGAAATTTCTTCACTCAGAGGGTGGTGAATCTTTGGAATTCTCTACCCCAGAGGCTGTGGAGGCTCAGTCGTTGAGTATATTCAAGACGGAGATCGATAGATTTTTGAATATTAAGGGAATTAAGGGATATGGGGATAGTGCAGGAAAGTGGAGATGAGGTAGAAAATCAGCCATGATCTTATTGAATGGCGGAGCAGGCTCGAAGGGTCAAATGGCCGACTCCTGCTCCTATTTCTTATGCTCTTCTTATGTTACATCTGTAGTCCTGTTATGGATTTCAGTGTTCCTCTCCTTCTATATTATGTGCTTATCCGTATTTGTGAGGGAAAGACAGAGGTGGACAGACAGAGGAAGAGGAACACATATATCAAAAGTCAGCCTTGGCTCAGTGCTGGCACTCTCATCTCTTAGTTGGAAAGTCTTGGGTTCAAGCCCCAATCCAAGAACCTGCAGCATATAACCTAGGCTGACATTGCAGTGCAATACTGAGGGAGTGCTGTACTGTTGGAGCTGGTGGACTTTCTGAGGTGACATGGTACCAGGTTTGATATATGAATATTACATAGAATTACATAGAATGTACAGCACAGAAACAGGCCTTTCAGCCCAACTGGTTAATGCTCCACACGAGCCTCCTCCCACCCCTCTTCATCCAACCCTGTTAGCATATCTTCTATTCCTTAATACAAAAAGCAAAATACTAGCACAGCTGGGGGGGGGTTTAAACTAACTTGGCAGGGGGATGGAGTACAGAGTGGAGCTATAGTAGGGGGTGATTTACAGCCAAATACAGAGGAAAAAACAAGTCAGCTGGGAAGGCAGAGCAAATATGTGAAGGCAAAAGGGAATATGGCAGGGCTGGAAGGCATTTATTTTAATGCAAGGAGTCTTGCAAATAAGGTGGATGAACTGAAGTTGTTGTTGAACACATGGGAGTACGATATTGTTGCTATCACGGAGACATGGTTGAGGGAGGGTCAGGACTGGCAGCTCAATATTCCGGGGTATAGAATCTTCAGGCGAGACAGAGGGGGGTGTAAAAGGGGAGGGGGTGTTGCAATATTAATTAAGGAGTTAATTACTGCTGTAAGGAGGGATGATATATTAGCGGGTTCCTCTAATGAGGCCATATGGGTAGAACTTAAAAACAAAAAGGGGGCAAGCACTTTGCTGGGAGTGTACTATAGGCCCCCAAACAGTCAGGGGGAGATAGAGGAACAGATATGTAGGCAAATCTCAGAGAAGTGCGAAAATAATAGGGTAATAATAGTGGGGGATTTCAACTTCCCCAATATAAATTGGGATAGTCAGAGTGTGAAAGGCTTAGAGGGTGCAGAATTCTTAAAGTGCATCCAGGAGAGCTTTTTGAGCCAACATGTAGAAAGTCCTACAAGAGAGGGGGCGGTACTGGACCTAATTCTGGGGAATGTAGCCGGGCAAGTGGTGGAAGTATCAGTAGGAGAGCATTTTGGTGACAGTGACCATAATTCGGTGAGATTTAAGGTGGTCATGGAAAAAGACAAAGACGGCCCGGAAATAAGGGTTCTAAATTGGGGGAAGGCCGATTTTAATATGATAAGGCAGGATCTGGCCAAAGTGGACTGGGAGCAGCTACTTATAGGAAAATCCACATCAAAACAGTGGGAGACTTTCAGAAGGGAAATAGAGAGAGTACAACGCCAACATGTTCCTGTAAAGGTCAAGGGTGGGACCAACAAGCAAAGGGAACCTTGGATGACAAGGGATATACAAAAATGCATTAGAAATAAAAGGGGGGCTTTCGGCAGTTACAAAAGACTAAAGACGGAAGAAGCCCTGGAGGAGTATAAAAAGTGCAGGGGCATACTTAAAATAGAAATTAGGAGGGCGAGGAGGGGCCATGAAATAACACTGGCGAGCAAAATAAAGGAAAATCCTAAGATGTTTTATAAGTATATTAAGGGCAAGAGGATAACCAGGGAAAGGATAGGGCCCATTAGGGACCAAAGTGGCAATCTGTGTGTAGAGCCAGATGATGTAGGCGGGGTTTCAAATGAATTTTTTGCATCTGTGTTCACTATGGAGAAAGACGATGCAGACATAGAAATCGGGCAAGGGGACTGTGACATACTTGAACATATTAGCATCGAGAGGGAGGAGGTGCTAGCGGTTTTAGCAGGCCAAAAAGTGGATAAATCCCCAGGCCCGGACGAGATGTATCCCAGGCTGCTGTGGGAGGCAAAGGAGGAGATTGCAGGGGCTCTGACACAAATTTTCAGAACCTCTCTGGCCACAGGGGATGTACCAGAGGACTGGAGAACAGCTAATGTAGTACCATTATACAAGAAGGGTAGCAGGGATAAACCAGGGAATTACAGGCCAGTGAGCCTAACATCTGTGGTAGGGAAATTATTGGAAAAAATTCTGAGGGACAAAATTAGTCTTCACTTGGAGAGGCAAGGATTAATTGGGGATAGTCAGCATGGCTTTGTCAAGGGTAAATCATGTCTGACAAATCTGATTGAATTTTTTGAGGGGGTGACTAGGGGGGTGGATGAGAGAAATGCTGTGGATGTGGTTTACATGGACTTCAGTAAAGCTTTTGACAAAGTCCCGCATAGGAGACTGGTCAAGAAGGTAAGAGCCCATGGGATCCAGGGTGCCTTGGCGCGTTGGATCCTAAACTGGCTGAGTGGCAGGAGGCAGAGGGTGATGGTCGAAGGTTGCTTTTGTGACTGGAAGCCTGTGTCCAGTGGGGTACCTCAGGGATCGGTGCTGGGTCCCTTGTTGTTTGTGATCTACATAAATGATTTGGATGAGAATGTAAAAGGTATGATCAGTAAGTTCGCAGATGACACGAAAATTGGTGGGGTGGTAAATTGCGAGGAGGAAAGCCTCAGGCTACAGGACGATATAAATGGGTTGGTCAGATGGGCGGAAAAGTGGCAAATGGAATTTAACCCTGAAAAGTGCGAGGTGATGCATTTTGGACGGACAAATAAGGCAAGGGAATACACAATGAGTGGTAGGACCCTAGGAAGTACAGAGGGTCAGAGGGACCTTGGTGTACATGTACATAGATCCCTGAAGGCAGCGGAACAGGTAGATAAGGTGGTTAAAAAGGCATATGGGATACTTGCCTTCATTAGCCGAGGCATAGAATATAAGAGCAGGGAGGTTATGATGGAGCTGTACAAAACGCTGGTGAGGCCACAGCTGGAGTACTGTGTGCAGTTCTGGTCGCCTCACTATAGGAAGGATGTGATTGCTTTGGAGAGGGTGCAGAGACGATTCACCAGGATGTTACCTGGGATGGAGCGCCTCAGCTATGAAGAGAGGCTGGACAGGCTGGGGTTGTTTTCCTTGGAGCAAAGAAGGCTGAGGGGGGACCTGATTGAGGTGTACAAAATGATGAGGGGCATAGATAGGGTAGACAAAGAGGAACTTTTCCCCTTAGTAGGGGGGTCAATAACAAGGGGGCATAGATTCAGGGTAAGGGGCAGGAGATTTAGAGGGGATTTGAGGAGGAACTTTTTCACCCAGAGGGTGGTTGGAATGTGGAACTCAATGCCTAAAAGGGTGGTAGAGGCAGGAACCCTCACAACATTCAAGAAGCATTTGGATGAGCACTTGAAATGCCATTGCATACAAGGCTATGGACCAAATGCTGGAAAATGGGATTAGACTGGACAGGGATGGATTGGCGGCGCAGACACGATGGGCCGAAGGGCCTCTTTCTGTGCTGTAAAACTCTATGGCCTAGAAATTGAGTTGATGCCGCGCCAGGGCTTTAGCGCCGGAAATTTAGCGCCGGCGCTAATTCCCTTGCGCGCGCCAAAAATTCAGTAGCGCCGCGCCCAGACGGCTGCCGGCGCTACTGGCGGGCGTGAGTGCCTCCCAATGGGCGCTGAGTGCCGCATTGCAGCGCTAATCCGGCGCTGCGGCACCCGATGCGGTGCGGCAGGCTGGGGAAGTGCAGGCCTCCTCCTCCCGTTAAGGAGGCGCTGCCTTCACCCGATCGCTGGCCGTTTGATTTTTTCAAAAATGAGCCCGGCACCTCGGACAAGTGCCGGGCTTGCAGGCCAGACGCATCTGTTCCGCGGGGGCGGGGGTGGAGAAGTCCGGGGAGGGAGGTGCGGGCAGGCGGCCGGCGGGAAAGCGGCCGGCCGCCGCGCGACCTTAATGCGCCGGCGCTAACTTGTGTAAGACTCGGTTGCCAGAGTCTTAGTTGCGGCTGCCACGGGCGAGGCGGCCGCAACTGAATTTCGGCGTTCGGGCGCGTTGCCACGGCAACCGGGACGCTGCGCACACCGATGACGTCATCGGTGCCGGCGCAGCGCAACCGGCTAACGCCGATGGCAGCGCCGAAGTGAATTTCAGAAACGGCTATCATTGCGGCGCTAGGCCCTCTAGCGCCGCAAAATGGGCGCTAACCCTACTGAATTTTCAGCCCTATGACTCTATGACTCTATGACTGCGGATGCTGGATTTGTGAAATAACAACAGAAAATGCTGAAGATGCTCAGCAAGTCAGGCAGTATATCTGTGGGGAGAAAAACAGAGTTAACACTTCAGGTTTCCGTTAACTCTGTTCTCGCTCCACAGACGCTGCATGAGCTGCTGAGTATTTCCAGCATTTTGTGTTTTTATTCCTTCTGATCCTTTTCTCCCTCATGTGGACTAGCCATATAAATACTGTGGCAACAAGAGCAGGTCAGAGGCTGGGTATTCTGCGGCGAGTGTCTCACCTCCTGACTCCCCAAAGCCTTTCCACCATCTACAAGGCACAAGTAAGGAGTGTGATGGAATACTCTCCACTTGCCTGGATGAGTGCAGCTCCGACAACACTCAAGAAGCTCGACACCATCCAGGACAAAGCAGCCCACTTGATTGGCACCCCATCCACCATCTTAAACATTCACTCCCTCCACCACCAGCATATTGTGTAAGGGTTGGGGCTTCTTTAAACTGGTTTAAAGTAATTTTCCTGGTCTTGCAGCCTTTGCCTGCACTCAGACCAATTCAATAAAACCAATTTTAAAACAGCGGTTTCGAATCGCTACCCCACCTTCCAGTTCGGACTGCAGGGCTTATAATTATTGATATTAAAACAGACACGTAGTTTGGATGAGAGAAAAAAATCAAGTTTTATTAACTAAAAGAAACTATAATCAAAATATCAAACTCTCCCACACGAACACAGTAAAATTGTAAAACTATATAACAGGGGGTTGCAGACGGCGAAAACGAGGGATACAATGGCTACAATGTTATTTAAACAATCTTAGCAATTCCCTTAAATCACCATCCCCCAAACTCCTGCTAGGTTGCTTTGTTGAGGAGTCAGAACACCCTGCTCACCTGTGGTCCAGCGAAGTAAAGAGAGAGAGATAGCTTCTCAGCCGTTATCTTTATACCTGGTGAGGCCCCTGCCGTTCTGCCTTGCAAGGGCTGTGTGCAAAATTCCCCACCCAAAGGGTCCAATACACAAGAGAAAGCTGTGATTGGCTAACTCAATGTGGTTAGACTGGGTTAATGTGTCTTCCGGAGCTCCCTGGGCTGAAACAAAAGAATGCAACAGCCCTATTGTCCAGTGCTGGGTGATTTAAAACCCATTCAATTGTTAAACGTTTCCCATTCAAGGTACAAAAGTCTCTTCTGCAGTTTAAATGTATCCACTCGATATACAAACAAATGCTAATAGCATTCAATTGCTTTGTAAACAAAGCATTGTCCTTTGTCTTCGGCCATGTGGTGACAGCCATTTTTATCCCTGGAAATTTAAAAGCACAACGCCCAGGGATTCTTTCATCAAAAAAATTAATCTTCAGAACTGTAAATTATTGCAAATTCTTACAATTGTGTCTGCAGTGTGTACCATCTACAAGATGCACTGCAGCAACTCGCCATGGTTTCTTCAGCAGCACCTCCCAAACCCGCGACCTCTTCCACCTAGAAGGACAAGGGCAGCAGGTGCATGGGGGGACCACCACCTCCAATTTCCCCTCCAAGTCACACACCATCCTGACTTGGAAGTATATCGCCGATCCTTCATCGTCGCTGCATCAAAATCCTGGAACTCCCTCCCTAACAGCACTGTGGGAGTACCTTCACCACACGGACTGCAGTGGTTTAAGAAGGCGGCTCACCACCACCTTCTCAAGGGAAATTAGGGATGGGCAATAAATGCTGGCCTTGCCAGCAACGCCCACATCCCAGGAACGAATAAAAAAAATCCAGCTTCCCCTTAAATGCATCTATACTATTCGCCTCAACCACTCCCTGTGTCATAGAGTCAGAGGGGGAAAAATTCAGTTGTTTGCACCTCGTGTTAGCACCTTAAGAGGGTTCTAATGAGGCGCAAAGCAACTAGCGCCCGGGCGCATCAATGTTTGCGCCGCTCGTGAATTAACTAGACATTTTGTGGCGGCCTTAAACACTACCACCACGATCTCCTGCACCCACAGATCGTGACGTCTGTCGAGTGTGCAACGCCCCGGTAGCGCCCCGGACCGGATATTGAGTGGTGCCCCCTGCCTTACCGCCTGCCGCTAGCAACGGCAGGTTGAGGGGAGTGTTTTGCAGTCAGAAAGGGACTGGGGGAGTGCTATTTAAAGGCGACCGCTTCCTGCCTTTTTTTGTTGGTGACTTTTTTGCACCACGCATTCTGAGAGAGAGAGAGAGAGACTTCTGGAGAGATTCAATGCTGTGTGAAGGAGTTTTGGGTACTGAGCAGCACTTTGCAGGTACATTTTGATTTGCCCTTCCTTGCTTCACCAGCGCTCTGAGGTAACGCCTCACTCCTCGGCCTTTGCGCCTTAAGACAGGTGTGAAGTGCTTGATTTAGCTCTCCAATCACCTCCAGGGCAATAAAAGCCAAGTTTGCCGTTGGAGGCGATAATTAGCGCCAGGCGCTAAACTTTGCGCACGGCCAATAATGGCGCCCCAAACGGGGCGATAATGAATTTTTCCCCCATAGAGTCATAGAGTTATACAGCACAGAAAGAGGCCCTTCGGCCCATCGTGTCCGCGCCGGCCATCAAGCCCTGTCTATTCTAATCCCATTTTCCAGCACTTGGTCCATAGCCTTGTATGCTATGGCGTTTGAAGTGCTCATCCAAATGCTTCTTGAATGTTGTGAGGGTTCCTGCCTCTACCACCCTTTCAGGCAGTGAGTTCCAGATTCCAACCACCCTCTGGGGGAAAAAGTTTTCCCTCAAATCCCCTCTAAACCTCCTGCTGCTTACCTTGAAACTATGCCCCCTGGTTATTGACCCCTCTACTAAGGGGAAAATTTCCTTTCTATCTACCCTATCTATGCCCCTCATCATTTTGTACACCTCAATCAGGTCCCCCCTCAGCCTTCTCTGCTCCAAGGAAAACAACCCCAGCCTGTCCAGTCTCTCTTCATAGCTGAAGCGCTCCAGCCCAGGTAACATCCTGGTAAATCTCCCCTGCACCCTCTCCAAAACAATCACATCCTTCCTATAGTGTGGCGACCAGAACTGCATAAAGTATTCCAGCTGTGGCCTAACCAGCGTTTTGTACAGCTCCATCATAACCTCCCTGCTCTTATATTCTATGCCTCGGCTAATGAAGACAAGTATCCCACTCTCTGGGTAAAGAAGCTTCTCCTGAATCCCCTGTTGGATTTATTGGCGACTGTCTTATATTGATGGCCCCTAGTTCTGGTCTCCCTCGCCATGAGTGCCATGATAACACAAACTAGATCAAACTTTAACTCCCAAGAATGCAAAGAAGCTGAAGGCCTTGGCTGCTACATTCTTTATCGCTTTATTTTTCTGATGAAATTGCAGAATTCCCAACTCATTAAAAAAATTTATTATACAAAACATAACACGAAGACTATAGTGTGATACACAAATCTTACTTAACAAACGGATTTCAGAAATCAATAATAATTCTAAATCATTTCCAAAACCTATAACTTAAGGATAGAATTACATATAAATGTTTTTAATATGAGGTGTTTAATACTTAATCTACTAATGTTTCTATTATTTGATTTTGTAGATGTTATTTACATTTGGTATCAGCTCACTAAGGGAACCGTATTAAAAATGAAATGCTGTTTGACCTGTGAGCAGATATTTGCAGGAGGAGCCTTCTCAATCAGTTTTTTTCCTGAAATGAATGAAGGTACTTAAATATAAAGATGTAGAAGGTCTCATGTCTGAGGTAATTACTCTACACAGAAAGTACTAGTCCCCGCGGCTCCCGTCTCTCATGATGTACTTAAATAATAATTAAAAATACCAGTAAATTTGCCAGAGCCACCATGATAGCAAGATCGTGGCATCGTTACATTTCATTTTCAAACTTAGGAGTTGCTCCCAACTGACGGCACTATCGGAAGGGCTGGATGAGCTTTGCTCCTTGTATATTTTGTTATGTTTTCAAATCCAACAACAGCAACTGGCATTTATATAGCGCCTTTAGCATAGTAAAACATCCCGAGGCACTTGTGGTCAGATTCATGGAGAGAATAATACATACCTGGGAATGATTATAAGATGGTAAACGCAACCAGGAGTTCACATAATGCAATAATCATGAGCTAAAATCACTTCAGGGCAACCTATATAACATTAAACTTAATAGATGGTTTTATTCAGTGTGGTCCTGTTTTGCCCCGCAGTAATCAATGGCAGATATTGATGGCCAAAATCTAACAAAGTATTAAAAAGTATTACAAGGTATTTACAGCACAGAAACAGGCCATTCGGCCCATTAGGCCTGTGCCGGTGTTTGTGCTCCACACGAACCTCCTCCCACCCTACTTCATCTCACCCCATGAACATATCCTTCTATTCCTTCCTCCCTCATGTGTTTATCTAGCTTCCCCTTAAATGCATCTGTGCAATTGGCCTCAACCGCTCCCTGTGGCAGCGAGTTCTGCATTCTCACCACTCTGGGTAAAGAAGTTTCTCCTGAATTCCCTGTTGGATTTATAAGTGACATATATATATAAGGAAACAGATTCAAGAGTAACTTTCAAAAGGGACTTGGATAAATACTTGAAAAGGAAAAATTTGCAGGGCTATGGGGAAAGAGCGGGGGAATGGGACTAATTGGATCGCTCTTTCAACAAGCTGGCACAGGCACGATGTGCTGCTTGGCTTCCTTCTGGTCTGTATTATTACATGAAATGAAGTCTAATAAGAGAACTGTATGGTATCACTAAGATTAAAAACTTTTTGGTTTGTTTGATTCTGTGTTGCAGATCAACAATGATTGCTGTCTCTAGGTAAATGAAAACGTGTGGAGGATAAAATGAGCTCGGCAGAACCGAATTGGGATTATGATGTATTGTAAAATCACCTTTATCATGCTCACCACATGCCAAACTGATGTCTAACATTATCGCTGCTATTAGTCATCGTCAGCATCTTAAATAAGTAGATATTAAAGGTGAGAATACATTTCTAATTCTTGTGATTTTTTGCAGTGGCCATGTTCTCTTGATTCCTAGTTTCACAGTTTTAGAATTGCATATAATGATGTAAGTGTTATTATTAAAAGGATGGGAAAGGCCACTTGATTCATCCTCCTTTGTAGACTAACCCCATGTACCTGCCTCCTCATCCTATCCCTTACTCTAGGATAGGAACAGGAGTAGGCCATTCGGCCCCTCAAGCCTGTTCCACCATTTAATGAGATCATGGCTGCTCATCCAAATTCAGTACCCTCTCCCTGCCTTCTCCCCATATCCCTTGAACCCTTTAGCCTTAAGATATATATCTAACCGCTTCTTGAATATATTTAATGAATTGGCCTCAACTGCCTTCTGTGGTAGAGAATTCCACAGGTTCACCACTCTCTGGGTGAAGAAATTCGTCCTCATCTCTGTCCTAAATGGCTTACCCCTTATCCTTAGACTGTGACCCCTGGTTCTGGACTCCCCCGTCATCGGGAACATCCTTCCTGCATCTCGTCTGTCCAGTCCTGTTAGAATTTTCTAAGTTTCACTGAGATCCCCTCTCATTCTTCTAAACTCTAGCGACAGGGCAACAGGAAACACTAAGACAACTTGCATTTATCCAGCACCCGTAATGTAGTAAAATGTCCCAAGGCCCATTAGGCCTACACCACCACTTTGTTAGCCATGTTCGTTTTTAAAGTCGTGGTTCCATGCTATTTCTTCTTATCTCTTACTTGCCAAGTACGTACCTACGTCCCTCTTAACACCTGAAGGTATTCTGTAACTATGGCATCCTGGGATGGGCAATCGAAACTCTCACAACCCTTGGTATGAAGACATTATTACCTGAATTGTTTCGAATTCCAAGGGGGTGAAATTGGGTACATTTGCACCTCCTGTTAGCACCCCCAGGGGGGGCTAACGGGGTGCAAATGGCTTTGCGACCGAGTGCGGCACTGACATCGACTCCCGCCATATTCGGCGGGAGCTTTGCGACGGCGCTACGGCATTACGCCCTGATTTCCTTCGCCTGGAGATTGTGACATCATCGCCGTGTGCATCGTACCAGTAGCACCCCAGACCCGAAATTGACTTCCGCCCCCTGCAGCAGTGCCGGGCGAAAAAAACGACAGCTGCAGGAGGTGCGCATCGGGTGGCCGGCCGCTTCGGGGGGGCAATGATTAAAGGCGAGGTGGCCGAGGTAAGTAAAAAAAAACTTACCATTCTTGTTCCGCTTTTTTTCGCGGGTTCCTGCCCACGAACGATCAGCCTGGCCCTCTGCTTGAGCGCCGGGCTGATCCCACGGGATCGCGGATGCCTTGCTGATCCAGGTAGGTACTTTTTCTATTGAAGAGCCTGCAGCGATGACCCTTCCCTTTAAGGGAGGGACAGAGCCTTTGAACGTGGTGGCGCTGCACGGCCCAGTGTGCAGCGCTTCTGAAGTCTCCGCCCTGCCTGCAGCCGATTGCGCTCCAAGAACAAAGTGGAGCATTTGATTTAATGCTTGATTTAATGCTCCACTTCCTTCCTGGAGCGCAAAACTGAATTTTTTAAAAAGTTTAGAAACATTAGCGCCTGTAGGGGGACATCTTTTAACTGGTTTACGGTAATTTGCCTGGTCAGGCAGCTTTGCCTGCACTCTGACCAATTCCAACCTTTTACCTGGTTTACGGTAATTTACCTGGTCAGCAGCCTTTGCCTGCTACCCTTAAACCAATTTCCAAACAGCGGTTTCGAATCGCTACCCCACCTTCCAGTTCTGACTGGAGGACTTATAATTAATGATATATTAAAAGTGAACAAGTGGTTTTGATGTGAGAATGTCAACTTTATTTAAACTAAAGAAACTATAATCAAATTTGAAACTATACCACACGAACACAGTAATTACAGTAAATTGCTTAACAGGGGAAGGCAGACGGCAAAAACAAGGGATAAATGGCTACAATGTTAATTAAACATCTTAGCAATTTCCCCTAAATTACCACCCCCTAACTCCTGACTAGGTTGCCTTGCTGAGGAGTCAGAAACCTGCTCACCTGGGGTCCAGCGAAGTAAGAGAGCGATCGCTTCTCAGGAGCTATCTTTTATATCCTGCCAACTCCTGCTGTTTGGCGTTGGCAAACTTCGTGCCCAAAAGTCTGAATACACAAGAGAAAGGCTGTGATTGGCTGATTCAAAGTGGTTGGAGTGGTTTGGATGTGTCTACCTTCTGGGGCCGAAGTGTACCCGCCCACATCCGGAGTTCACCTGGGCTAAAACAAAAGGGAATCCAACTGCCCTATTGTTCAATTAATGGGTGATTCAAAACCTCATTCATTCCTTAACTGTTCCATATCAAAAGTCCTTTCCATGGTTTCGGTGTATCCATTGTGTGTATAAGAGGCTTGAATGGAGCTGGATTTCTGTGTAAACAGAAGCCGATTGTTCTGCGGTTTCTGTTCAAATGGATTAATCCCTTAAGTCAATAAACAACTTCTGAGAAGGGAAGCTCCCTTTGATTGGCAGGTCTGACTGCCACTGCTTGATCCTCCCACTTTCTCACAGACATACTCCAAGCTGCTTTTGTCCTGGCCATGCTCTTTCCTGATGGCCATTTTAAAACCCCTTTTGATTCACCAAACTCCAGGGAACAATTTTATTAAAATGTACTGTCTTAAAGTGTGCGAATTTTTCTACGAAGTTCCTCGATTCCGGTGTTGTCCACATGCTGCAACGCAGCTTTTTGTGGTTCTGGGCCCGTTTTAAAACATTGTCCAACCCAGAGACAATTCAAATCACACAATTCTTCGTCCACAATGTGGACCAATATTTTCCGATCTGCAGGGATTTAGGGGATTTTGCAAACCGCTGCAGTCCGCCCTTTGGATACTTCCAACTTGATTGTAGTATCCACTCGAAGGAGTGAGCAAAATTTTCTGACCCCCGACAAACAACCATCCCCTGTATTTACCTATTAGCTACCTACCACTGATCCCCCAACCTGTCTATTCCCCTCAAATTTGAGAAACACTGTGGTACGGTAGGCATCTTACAGATACATCAGTTTACAATAAGGGGTCTCATACCCCTGCATCACTTGTTACATTATACAGTGCAATCAAAATTTACAATCACTTGTTACATTATAAGCTATTACAAAATGTTGCAATCTTAGCCATACAATGTAATCAAAGTGATCCCAAGCACGGAGAGGGTCCTACGCCTCTGCTCAACTTGGGGCTGTAACACAAAATACAAAAAAAAAATCTTGAACAACATGCTTAAACAAGCCCCGACCATCACGTGCCAATGATGGGTCATGAAATTCGAGTGGGTATTGCTCCTCCCACCCGGGCAGTAAACGTACCTTCCACCCCACCTTTGATGGTCTTAAACCTTTAAAACATGCAGAATGGATTTACAGACCAGCCTGCTCCACCAGCCCCGAGCCATTCCCTTGTCCCTTTGTGGAGGCGGGGTACCCCTCATGTTTATAATTACCTTGGCACAGACCGAGACCGGGAAGTATGGGATCGCGACTCCCAGTCCCTCCCCCTCCCGTCGTCCCTTGACTGGCTGCAGAAAATGATGGGTGCCTGTGTGGCGGCTCTCCCTGGCCCCACACTGAAACTTGGATCCCAGATCCGGCCACCCACTTATCCTCCCCAGCCACACTTACACTCTAACTTTGCCCATGGGCCCCGGGTGAGTTCCTCCCTTCCCTGAATGCACCCACGTGACTCTTGGGTCTCCCCCTCCCCTTTACAATCTTTCCCGGGCCATCACCACCCACTCCCGGGGAACGCGTCCCTATCTGACAACGTGCCCATGCTTCCCCACCATGACTCCTCAACAGCGAGGTCTCCCGCAAGTGAACTTCAGTCAGGATAGTGCTGGGTTGGGGGCCATGCCCCACCCAGCTGGGGCCATCTCTTCCGCGTAGGAGGAGTAGGCAAGTTCCTCCGGACCCTCTCCGGTTTCTCCCGAAGGTCGCTGCGGGGTTTTCCTCTGGATTTGTCCAGTGGCGAGGTGATCCCCAACATTCTGTATCTTCAAATCTTCATTCGATGCACAGCTCGGGCTGGGCGAACAGGGCTGCTTCTTCGCCCAATCTCCTGCAAAAACATAAAAGGACATGCAGCCAGGTCTCTGACTGGCCTGCTGCCTTAGGTGGAGACATGGTTGGGTCCCTTGAACTTGGGCCAAAATACAAACATTTGGCACACTTATAACCTTAAACTTTATACTTAAACTCAAAGCTAGTTATATCAAAACTTACAATACACCTTAAAAGCACGCTATATTCAAACCAAAGCTATAATACAAATGCCGCCCATCTCCGGGCGGCCAGGCTAATCTCTGGCACTGTCGCAGACTACTGCTGGCTGCAGCGAAGCTGGACTGCCTCCTGCTTCTGGTCCCTCGCAGCTTATGGCTGCTGGTTTGGGCCCTCTCTGATCTGTTTCCTCCCAGGCTCGGGAGATTGCTCTTTGTGGCAGGTACCCTGGTGACCAAAACCTGGTACCGGCTACCCTGCAAGAGGAATTGCTATCCCTGCCTCCCCAGGGTCCCACATCATGGGGGGGGGGGACCACTCTGGAAGTGGGCTGGGGAGCTTGTTCCTTTAAACAGGTGACTGCGCCTGCACAAACCTCCTCCCTGGAGTCCCTCGGCAGAGGCTGTGAAGCCTCTATATTCAAGCAGGCGAATGCACCTGCGCAAACCTCCTGAAAAAGAGCTGCTGTGGTCCCACCGGCAACTGCGCCTGCGCAAACCTCCTCCTCGGAGTCCCGCGGCAGAGGCTGTGAAGCCTCTGGCTTCAAACAGGCAATTGCGCCTGCGCGGGAAAACCAATAAGGAGCCATTGGGGTCCCGCAGGCAAATGCGCCTGCGCGAACAAACTCTTTAAAGGGCTGGGGAACTGCTACACTCTCACAGGCAACCGCGCCTGCGAGTTCGATTTGATTGAAAAAGATAGGAAGAACCGCTGGGTCTTCCAAGCAGGCTACTGCACCTGCGCGCTTGGCCTCACAGTGAGCAAGAGCCGCTGGGGTTTCCAAGTTCGTGACTGCGCCTGCGCAAACCTGGTGTTGGCAAACCTCTCCCCTCAGGCGCGCGGCCGCACCTGCGCGGGAAAACTGAAGAGGATCCACTGGGGGTACGGGCTGGGGAACTGCGCCTGCGCGAACCTGGTCTTGGGAAACCTCTCCCCTCAGGCGCGTGACTGCGCCTGCGCGAACCTGCTGTTCAGAAGACTGGGGGATTCCTGTCTCCAGACTAGCGACTGTGCATGCGCGGGCAGTCTTCAAGCGATCTTCTGTGAATGGATTGGCAGCAGCCTGCAGATTTCTAATCTCAGGTTGCTGTTTCTCTGGTTTTGAGCCACATAACTTGTTTAAATTTAAACTTTGGTTCGAATTTAAGCTTTGGCCAAAACTTAGGTTCCACTGGGGCAGGGAAGTGTCCCAATTTGTGGGCTGGACAACTATTCCCTGGAAACAAGCTACAGCTCCTGTCTTCACAGGCTGTGAAATTGAACTTGTCTGGTCAGCAAACTCATGTTCTCTTACCCGGGTGGCTTTAAATGGGTAATTTTGGACTTGGACCTGCCTTTGGTCTGGGGCCAAAACTATCCCCTGTGTGCCTCCCTTGTCCTGGATTTCTGCTACCGGACCTGCTCTACAGGGGTCCCAGAACTCTCCTTCCCTGTTCCCCTGCTTAAGCAGCCCAGTCCTCCTTAACTCCATACCCAAACTCTCTATCTTTCTGTTACATGGGGTATGATCTGCTCCACTAAACCTTTGGTCGCAGGCCAGCTTATAAGCTGCCTTTACCTCCCTAACCTTCTCCTCCTGCTCTGTTACTTCTGAGGTGAGGCGGGCATTCTCTTCCCACAGTCTCATCTTGTTCCTCTTTGAACTGTAAATCTGGCACTTTAGGAACTCTATCTTGTTCCTCACATGGCTTTTGCCCTTGCTAGCTTCTTGGGTGAGGTATGTGTTTTCCTCCTAGAGCCTCATCTCACTGTCCCTAGCCTCTGTGACTTCCTGCACAAGGCGCTCTATCTCTGCCTGGCATTTCGTGACCTCTAGTGTGAGGCGTGCATTTTCTTCCCGCACACTTATTCCACTAGCTCTGGCCTCATTCACCTCTCTTATGAGGCATTCTACCTCCGCCTGGCATTTTTCAAACTGGGACTCCTGATTCTTGGCCTCTTCAACCTACTCCTGCACCCTCATCTCACCCTCCTTAACCCAGCCACCTTTACCATGATAGGTCAGCCTACATGCTGCCGCTAACATCCGTAGGGCTACCCACATATTGAAAACGAGAGAAACAAGAGCTGATGCTTTCTCCAGATCCAGACCAGTCATCATATCAAGAACTGCCTCCAGTCCTGCCGCCGTCGCCAATGTGTAGGGGGCATCTTTTAACTGGTTTACGGTAATTTGCCTGATCAGGCAGCTTTGCCTGCAATCTGACCAATTCCAAACTTTTACCTGGTTTATGGTAATTTACCTGGTCAGCAGCCTTTGCCTGCTACCCTTAAACCAATTTCCAAACAGCGGTTTCGAATCGCTACCCCACCTTCCAGTTCTGACTGGAGGACTTATAATTAATGATATATTAAAAGCGAACAAGTGGTTTTGATGTGAGAATGTCAACTTTATTTAAACTAAAGAAACTATAATCAAATTTGAAACTATATCACACGAACACAGTAATTACAGTAAATTGCTTAACAGGGGAAGGCAGATGGCAAAAACGAGGGATAAATGGCTACAATGTTAATTAAACAATCTTAGCAATTTCCCTTAAATTACCGCCCCCTAACTCCTGACTAGGTTGCCTTGCTGAGGAGTCAGAAACCTGCTCACCTGGGGTCCAGCGAAGTAAGAGAGAGATCGCTTCTCAGGAGCTATCTTTTATATCCTGCCAACTCCTGCTGTTTGGCGCTGGCAAAATTCGTGCCCAAAAGTCCGAATACACAAGAGAAAGGCTGTGATTGGCTGATTCAAAGTGGTTGGAGTGGTTTGGATGTGTCTACCTTCTGGGGCTGAAGTGTACCCGCCCACATCCGGAGTTCACCTGGGCTAAAACAAAAGGGAATCCAACTGCCCTATTGTTCAATTAATGGGTGATTCAAAACCTCATTCATTCCTTAACTGTTCCATATCAAAAGTCCTTTCCATGGTTTCGGTGTATCCATTGTGTGTATAAGAGGTTTGAATGGGGCTGGATTTCTGTGTAAACAGAAGCCGATTGTTCTGTGGTTTCTGTTCAAGTGGGTTAATCCCTTAAGTCAATAAACAACTTCTGAGAAGGGAAGCTCCCTTTGATTGGCAGGCCTGACTGCCACTGCTTGATCCTCCCACTTTCTCACAGACATACTCCAAGCTGCTTTTGTCCTGGCCATGCTCTTTCCTGATGGCCATTTTAAAACCCCTTTTGATTCACCAAACTCCAGGCAACAATTTTATTAAAATGTACTGTCTTAAAGTGTGCGAATTTTTCCACGAAATTCCTCGATTCCAGTGTTGTCCACGTGCTGCAACGCAGCCTTTTGCGGTTCTGGGCATGTTTTAAAACATTGTCCAACCCAGAGACAATTCAAATCACACAATTCTTCGTCCACAATGTGGACCAATATTTTCCGATCTGCAGGGATTTAGGGGATTTTGCGAACCCCTACACGCCTGGCACTAATTTTCTCAACTTTTAAAATTTAGCACCCCAAACAGTGCTATAATAAATTTCTCCCCCTAAATGTATGTCCCCTTGTTCTGGATTCCCACACTAAAGGGAATCCCCTGTTAGAAGCAAGAGTCACTACCTGACAATTCTCTTATTTTAAACACTTCAATCAGTCCCGATTCTCTGGTCATTACCATGTTGCTGTATGTGGGAGCTTGCTGTGCACAAATTAGCTGCTGCATTTCCCACATTACAAATGTGACTACACTTTAAAAACATAAGTATTTAATTGATTGCAAAGCACTTTTTGCCCTTTGGGTGAAAGAATTCTCCGTGTCTTCCCTTTTAGATCCGAAACATCCTCGTTTTTAACGGGCATTCCCAAGTACTTGAATTCTGCTCCCTTGAGCATCCCCGATTTTAAACGATGAACCATTGGCAGCCGTGCCTTCAGCTGCCAAGGCCCTAAGCTCTGGAATTCCCTCCCTAAACTTCTCTACCTCACTTTCCTCCTTTAAGACGCTCCTTAAAACCTCCCTCTTTGTCACCTGTCCTAATATCTCCTTAAGTGGCTCGGTGTCAAATGTTGTTTGATAATCGCTCCTGTGAGGTGCCTTGGGACATTTTACTACATTAAAGGACGCTGGATAAATGCAAGTTGTCCTAGTGTGTCCTGTTGTCCTGTTGCCCTGTCGCTAGAGTTTAGAAGAATGAGAGGGGATCTCATTGAAACTTATAAAATTCTAACAGGACTAGACAGACTAGATGCAGGAAGGATGTTCCCGATGGCGGGGGAGTCCAGAACCAGGGGTCACAGTCTAAGGATAAGGGGTAAGCCATTTAGGACAGAGATGAGGAGGAATTTCTTCACCCAGAGAGTGGTGAACCTGTGGAATTCTCTACCACAGAAGGCGGTTGAGGCCAATTCATTAAATACATTCAAGAAGCGGTTAGATATATATCTTAAGGCTAAAGGGTTCAAGGGATATGGGGAGAAGGCAGGAACAGGGTACTGAATTTGGATGATCAGCCATGATCTCATTAAATGGTGGAACAGGCTTGAGGGGCCGAATGGCCTACTCCTGCTCCTATCTTCTATGTTTCTATGTTTCTATGTTTTTTGATCAATATATAAAAAAGGAAGTCACTGTTGGATAGAGATCCTGGGGTTGCTGTTACCAGTAACTGAAGACAATGAAAGGATTAAGGACATTTTGAGAGAATATAGATTTGCCTTCAACAAACCGTCACAGACAAGGTGGTAATGGAGCTAAAGGGAATTTGTCATTTTCCCAGAAATAGCTAAAATTAGAGCTTGTAATGGAGAGATGGCAGGTGGTTGGACAAACTAGGCTCTGTATAAATTTTTCTGAAGCATTCACATTGTAAAAAGAGTCTTTAATGTCCATTGACGTGTATTAATATTTAAAGAATATCATCAAATAAAAAATGAGCAGAGATTAAAGGCAGGGGTAACCCATTTTTATACTAGGCTGGCAGCTCTTCTGTGGCGTCTCTCGCAGTAAGTTGAATGATACGTTCTTTTATAATGACAATGTGTTGCACCATAATGCTTTGCTCTGCCGGTAAACTGCAGCTGTGTGGGTGTGGCCTGTTATTTTAAGGCCACAAAAAGATCTCTTGCGGGAACGGAAGCACAGTGGTTATATCACTGGATGGGTGGTTATATCACTGGACGGGTGGTTATATCACTGGATGGGTGGTTATATCACTGGACGGGTGGTTATATCACTGGATGGGTGGTTATATCACTGGATGGGTGGTTATATCACTGGACGGGTGGTTATATCACTGGACGGGTGGTTATATCACTGGACGGGTGGTTATATCACTGGACGGGTTGTTATATCACTGGACGGGTGGTTATATCACTGGACGGGTGGTTATATCACTGGACGGGTGGTTATATCACTGGACGGGTTGTTATATCACTGGACGGGTGGTTATATCACTGGACGGGTTGTTATATCACTGGACGGGTGGTTATATCACTGGACGGGTGGTTATATCACTGGACGGGTGGTTATATCACTGGACGGGTGGTTATATCACTGGACGGGTGGTTATATCACTGGACGGGTGGTTATATCACTGGACGGGTGGTTATATCACTGGACGGGTGGTTATATCACTGGACGGGTGGTTATATCACTGGACGGGTGGTTATATCACTGAATGAGTGGTTATATCACTGGACGGGTGGTTATGTCACTGGACGAGTGGTTATATCACTGGATGGGTGGTTATATCACTGGATGGGTGGTTATATCACTGGATGGGTGGCTATATCACTGGACGAGTGGTTATATCACTGGATGGGTGGTTATATCACTGGACGAGTTGTTATATCACTGGACGGGTGGTTATATCACTGGAAGGGTGGTTATATCACTGGATGGGTGGTTATATCACTGGACGGGTGGTTATATCACTGGACGGGTGGTTATATCACTGGACGAGTTGTTATATCACTGGACGGGTGGTTATATCACTGGACGGGTGGTTATATCACTGGACGGGTGGTTATATCACTGGACGAGTGGTTATATCACTGGACAGGTGGTTATATCACTGGACGGGTGGTTATATCACTGGACGGGTGGTTATATCACTGGACGGGTGGTTATATCACTGGACGAGTAGTTATATCACTGTACGAGTGGTTATATCACTGGACGAGTTGTTATATCACTGGACTGGTGGTTATATCACTGGATGAGTGGTTATATCACTGGACGGGTGGTTATATCACTGGAGGGGTGGTTATATCTGGACGAGTGGTTATACCACTGGATGAGTGGTTATATCACTGGACTGGTGGTTATATCACTGGATGGTTGGTTATATCACTGGAGGAGTGGTTAGATCACTGGACGGGTAGTTATATCACTGGACGGGTGGTTATATCACTGGACGGGTGATTATATCACTGGACGAGTGGTTATATCACTGGACGAGTGGTTATATCACTGGACGGGTGGTTATATCTGGGCGAGTGGTTATATCACTGGACTGGTGGTTATAGCACTGGATGAGTGGTTATATCACTGGACTGGTGGTTATATCACTGGACGGGTGGTTATATCACTGGACGGGTGATTATATCACTGGACGAGTGGTTATATCACTGGACGAGTGGTTATATCACTGGACGGGTGGTTATATCTGGACGAGTGGTTATATCACTGGACTGGTGGTTATAGCACTGGATGAGTGGTTATATCACTGGACTGGTGGTTATATCACTGGACGGGTGGTTATATCACTGGATGAGTGGTTATATCACTGGACGGGTGGTTATATCACTGGACAGGTGGTTATATCACTGGACGGGTGGTTATATCACTGGACGGGTGATTATATCACTGGACGAGTGGTTATATCACTGGACGAGTGGTTATATCACTGGACAGGTGGTTATATCACTGGACGAGTGGTTATATCACTAGACGGGTGGTTATATCACTCGACGAGTGGTTATATCACTGGACGAGTGGTTATATCACTGGACGGGTGGTTATATCACTGGACGGGTGGTTATATCACTGGAGGAGTGGTTATATCACTGGACGGGTGGTTATATCACTGGACGGGTGGTTATATCACTGGACGGGTGGTTATGTCACTGGACGTAGTGGTTATATCACTGGACGGGTGGTTATGTCACTGGACGGGCGGTTATGTCACTGGACGGGTGGTTATGTCACTGGACGTAGTGGTTATACCACTGGATGAGTGGTTATACCATTGGACGGGTGGTTATTTCCTGGACGTAGTGGTTATGTTGCTAGACAGAGGCCTGATCATGAGTTCAATTCCCACCACGACAGCTTGGGGAACTTAAATTCGGTTAATTAAATAAATCTGGAATAAAAAGCTAGTGTCAGTAATGGTGATCATAAAACTATCGGATTGTCGTAAAAATCCATCTGGTTCACTAATGCCCTTTAGGGAAGGGAATCTACCGTTCTTACCCGGTCTGGCTGCAGACTCACAGCAATGTGACTGCCTCTTGACTGCCCCTCTGAAACAACCTAGCAAGCCGTATCAAACCGCTACGACAAAGTAAAGCTCCCTAACAGCACTGAGAGAGCACCTTCACCACACGGACTGCAGCGGTTCAAGAAGGCTGCTCGCCACCACCTTCTCGAGGGCAACTAGGGAAGGGCAATAAATGCTGGCCTTGCCAGCGACACCCACATCCCGTGAACAAATTTTTAAAAAGCGATTTTGTTGAGGCTGTTGCAGGACATGACATCATCTGAAGTCCTCAATTAATTTAGTGTCCTACTTGCCACTGAACACTAATTGATGCCAATAATAATTCAATAAAATGTATGCAAGTAAAGGGAATGGAAGATATGAAATTAGCAAAAGACTAGCTGCGACTTGGACTATCCATAAACGCACAGTTTAAACTTTAATTTTGTTGGTGCTGGTTCAGGTATTGTGGCCTAGAAATTTGTTTAGGCCAGCTTTTAGGCAGCATTGGGATCCGCAGGGATCGACCCCTGCGCCTGCATGTGGAGGCCCAAGGATCCCGATAAATTGGTCCTCAGGTATCATTGTCGCACCTCCACAGGCAGCTTGCCAGACTGGAGAAGTGAATTTCGGGCTGCCTGTCTCGCTGGTAGAGGTGGGGGGGAACGGGAGGAGAATGGGAAGGGGGGCCAATTTTGGGCTGGCAGCAGCGGCCCCCCTCGGGCATGCCCTGGGGGTGGGGTAGGGGGATGGAGGGGAAACGGGAGATGGGGCTGATCTTGATCGGCCCTCAGCAGAGCTATGGAGTGGAGAGGTTCACCACGGGAACAGATTTTTAAAAATCATTTACAGACAATGCTTACCTTTCATTGGCAGGAGCTGCTTGGGTCGCAGAGGTTGCTGAAGGTCCCTGAGCCTGCCCGGCTCGTTGCTGATCAATTTGCCAGAGGGGGCCTGAAACCAACGTCAGGCCCATGAAAGGGGCGTGACGTCTGCTTAAGGCGGTTGAGAAGGATGCCTGAAAAATGCCTCGACCCAAATTCAGGGCGGGACTTTTACAGGACGTTGGCGCGCGGTATCAGGCCTCGTTGCGCTCAGTTTTCAGGGCATAAAACCGGGCGGAATAAGGTCCAATTTCTACCCACTGCGGCGTCTTTTCATTCAGCCTTTGCTGGATGGAAACACCGTGAGGGTTTTAGTTGGGTGTAAAGTGGAAATATTCAGGAACATGGCATTTTTCAGGATGCAAATTCTGCCGTGTGGACAACTTCATGACCAGGAGTAAGAATGTGACCTTGGAGTGGAAGAAATAAGGGAAGATTGGAGCAATTTGAGAAACGCTTACCAGGTTTTGGCCTTTGATAATCAAAGGATATTCTGACTTCAGGCTGTGCTGTTGTGAATGGTGAGATTACTTAAACTTTGGACTGTCGCATCAATTTATGATTTCATGAGCATTTTGTGGGCAGAGGATTTTGAAGGTTTCGCTCCATTTTCTGTACTTTATCGTTGGCAGAAAGAATCTCTGATTTTCATAAGGTTCCATAGAATCATAGAAATTTGCGGCACAGAAGGAGGCCATTCGGCCCATCGTGTCTGAGCCGGCCGAGAAGGAGCTACCCAGCCTAATCCCACTTTCCAGCTCTTGGTCCGTAGCCCTGAAGGTTACAGCACTTCAAGTGCATATCCAAGTACTTTTTAAATGGGATGAGGGTTTCTGCCTCTACCACCCTTTCAGGCAGTGAGTTCCAGACCCCCACCACCCTCTGGGTGAATAAAGTTCTCAACTCCCCTCTAATCCTTCCACCAATTACTTTAAATCTATACCTAGTTATTGATCTCTCTGCTAAGGGAAATAGGACCTTCCTATCCACGCTATCAGGCCCCTCATAATTTTATACACCTCGATTAAGTCTCCCCTCAGCCTCCTCTGTTCCAAAGAAACCAACCCCAGCCTATCCAAAATAACAACAGAAAACACTGGAAAAACTCAGCAGGCCAGGGCAGCATCGGTGGAGAGAGAAACAAAGTCAACGTTTCAGGTCGCTGACCTTTCGTCAGAACTGGAAAAAAAGCAGGAAATGGAAAGCAAGTTTGGGGGCTGGGAAAAGGGGGAGGGGATGAAAGAACAAAAGGGAAGGTCAGTGATAGACCCCGACCTGCACTTACCTTGCTCACCGGCCGTTGAGCTGTGGGCCCCCGTGGAATTGCGATCCTGGGCCTCCTCCAACTGCCGGCGTGCAGTGCTTGCGTATCCCAGGGGCGCAGTTAGTTCGATGCGTTCCCTGGGATCACATGGGCCATGGAGAGCCAATGGTAGCAGGGAATGCTCCATTCATAAGTTTGACAGGAAGAGCTGTCAAACCTATAAATACTATAAGCCCCAAAACATCACTAAAACTTCAAATACATTTTTTTTTAAATTACATTTTTAAAATAACTATAAATTATATGAAATAACTATTTTAAACAATAATTTAAATGTTTGTAAAAATTAATTACATTTTCTAACAGAGCTAAAAATAAACTTACCTTTCTTTAAAGTACTTAAAAATAATAAACCTGTGGAAAAAATGTTTTAATTTTAATTAATTCGCCACTTACCTTGTTAAAAGCAGGCCTTGCGACTGCTTTTTAAAAGTGTAACTTCTGGAGATTTACCTTCCCGGAGAAAGCTGGAAAAAAAACGTAAGTTCGATGCGCACGCGCTGCCTCTCCCGTGCACGCCTTCCACCTCTTAACCCCTTCTTTCAGGGGAACGAAAGTTCCGGTTTCCCGCGCATGCGCAGTGCATGCAGGAAACCGGCACTTCCATTGGGCTTACGGGTGAGTACCCCATGCGTACTCACCCGTGGAGACTGGAATTTCTGGGCCATTGCTTATATGTTTGCTTCCGGAATCTTATTCTGCCTTTTAAGCATTCATCTTTCCCTGCTGTTCTGCTTATATATGATGCTAACCTCACTATCGTAGGGTCTATCAATGGTTTTGTTTAATTGATGATTTTTCAAGTTGTGTGTGAAACATCTCAGCTTCCTCCTTTTTAGCGAGGTCGATGCATTGGGTTATTCTGGTATTTTTTTTTTTATGATTTTTTTTTTGTTGCAAAATGCAAGCGTGCATCAGATTGGAGCAAACCGCAGATTAAATACCAACAGAAAGTGTTGGAAACACTCAGCAGGTCAGGCAGCATCGAGGAGAGAGAAACAGAGTTCACGTTTCAGGTCGAACCCTTGGTCAGAACTGGGAAAGGTTAGGGAGGAGAGATTTTTAAGCAGGGGCAGGGAGAGTGGGAAGGAAAGAACAAAGGGAAGGTCTGTGATTGGGTGGAAGGCAGGAGAGATTGAATGACAAAAGGGATGATAGTGTAAGGCAAAAGGAGATGGTAATGGGACAAGTTAAGAAACAAAAGATGGCTCTAGATGATGTGTGGATGATGACAGCAACAACATTAACAGCTACCATGTGAGGAAACAAGAGAGAAAAAAAATATAAAGAAATACAGGGGCCAATTTATAGTCCGAAATTGTTGAACTCGATGTTAAGAGAAGGCTGTAAAGTGCTTACTAGAAAGATGAGGCGCTGTTCCTCGAGCTTACGTTGTGCTTCGTTAGATTAAATAGCTTCATTAATGCATTGTTGATGTGGCCCATTTGATGTGCGCACTTCCTCTATTCTGATGCAAATTTGTAGCTAGTTTGCCTGTGCGCATCAGGCTTGTTCACAAATATTCAAATCTAACCTAAATTGCACTCACTTGAGCACTTGAACTCTCAATCCCCGTTGGTAGCACACAAGACGCCAGCTGAACCTGCAAACCCTTTGCTCGGTCCTGCCATAACTTTCCAACCATCATGAGCCTGAAATTTCTCTTTTAATGAAAAAAAATGGGATCCTGCCTGTTTTTTCTCTGTAATAAATAAACCATTAACGAGTGTCGGGAACTCTCGCTTCGGAATGTCTGATTTCTGAGAATTAGGAGGGGGGGTGGGGGACGGGGGGAGGGAACAGTGCGTGGGAAGGGGTTAAAATCTTCCGAGTCCACTTAACGTCCCGAGGCCTCAACGTTTCTGCTCAGCGACATCTTGGCTCTCGATATTTACGTGGCCGCGAGTTCGGAGCGGGGGCGGGGGGGGGGGCGGGGGGATGGCGGGTGAGGATGAGTTATGGACGGGAAACCCGGCCGCCATTAGTTGAAAATACAAAGCTTTTTAAAATGTAGGCACTCAGCCTCCTTAAAAGCTGTTACGGACCGACCCGCCTCCTGAGAGCAAATGGGTCACTCACGCTCCTGTTAAAGCCGGAAGTGGGCGGGTTGGAGGCGGTTTGAGTCAGGTGTGAATTTTTAAAATTCATGCTGAGGATCGTTCATTTGGGTCCTTGGGGCTAGATTTTCAGTATAGGCAGTTTTGGGGCGCTAACCTTAGCGCCCGCCCGAAGTTAGCGCCCGCCCCAAAGTAGCGCCCCGTTGCCGGGAATTCAGTGGCTTCGCCCTAAGAGGTTGGTGGAGCGCTAAAAGAGGCGTTCCACTACTATCTTTAGGCGCTAAGCCGGCGGTCCAGAGGGATAGCGCCCAGGCGGGGCGCAGCGCGGGTGCGGTCATTTTTGGACTGACAGCAGACCCCATGGCGCCGACCAGCTCTTAAAGGGGGAAGGGACGAATTGGTCTGCTGCCACGCCCTGCACACTGCAGCCTTGCAAAGAGGCCTCAACACTGCTGCTCAGCCCCAGGGAGTCATGGCAACGCCAGAGAAGGCCCGTCAGCGTGCCCTGCGCTTCTCAGAGGGTGATCTGGACATAATGGTCACAGCTCTGGAGGTGAGGCGCAAGATCTTGTTCCCAGAGAGTGGGAGGAATCCAACCCACCACGACTACACCAAAGCCTGGAAGCAGATCGCCCAGAGGGTGACGTTCACCGGCGATGCCCCCAGGACCCACAAACAATGTCGTAAAAAATACAACGACCTGACCAGGATTGTCAAGGTGAGTAGCCTTTCCAGTCTCCTCCTCATTCTTGCATGTACACCTGACATGATGGGCAAAGAGAGCTGAAAGTCCCATTGACCAGCCCTCAGCCAGCAGCATTGGGACAGTCATGAGCATCAAATGGCCATTCGGCACTCTACACTTTGGCCAAGCTATTCCACCATGGGAGGCTGTGCACACTACATCAGGGCTTCACTCTGGCCAAGCTATTCCACCATGGGAGGCTGTGCACACTACATCAGGGCTTCACTCTGGCCAAGCTATTCCACCATGGGAGGCAGTGCACACTACATCAGGGCTTCACTCTGGCCAAGCTATTCCACCATGGGAGGCAGTGCACACTACATCAGGGCTTCACTCTGGCCAAGCTATTCCACCATGGGAGGCAGTGCACACTACATCAGGGCTTCACTCTGGCCAAGCTATTCCACCATGGGAGGCAGTGCACACTACATCAGGGCTTCACTCTGGCCAAGCTATTCCACCATGGGAGGCAGTGCACACTACATCAGGGCTTCACTCTGGCCAAGCTATTCCACCATGGGAGGCAGTGCACACTACATCAGGGCTACACTGCGCACTTACAGCCCGTCCTTTCTCTTGCAGGCTAAAGTAGCCTTTAATCACCAGGCCCGTGCCAGGGGTGGCCGCACCAAGCTGCAGAAGCTCACTCGGCTGGAGGAGCGTGTGTGTGCTCATGGGAGCCCGTGTGATCATCCCCACAGCGTGCGGAGTATCCGACCCTCCACTGCCCGGCAATGGTAAGGACCTCGCCTTTTGGCCCTCTCGCGTCGCACTGGCCCATCCGAGCTACCTCCTTTGCCACTGTCCCACCAATGCGCTGAATGCCACCAGTCCTAACTCCCTCGCTGACGCCGTCTCCTCACTCTGAAGCTACTCTTGTGCATTCCTGCTTTCAGCTGGTGACGACCAGGACCCTGAAGCTGCCAGTGACAGCACCTCCGAGCAGGAGGAGGAGGAGGAGCAAGCCGGACCATCGGGGGAACAGTCACGTCCCGCAGGAGAGGAGGAAATGCTTGACACCTCCTCACTGGACGAGTGCCTGGAGGAACTGTCGCAGGGCAATGCAGCTTCTGGGACCAGTGGCGTCCAGCCACCCAGGAGCCGTGCGCGTGGCCCGCGGCCTTCCCCCCAAAGGGGGGAAGGATCAGAGGGGAGTGCTGCTGATCGGCACACTCGCCGCCACCAACGTGGTAAGGGTCCCTTAGTTCGGCCCCCTCCTCCCCAGCGGGAGAGTCGCGACTCCAGTCCGGACGCCTTCACCTCGGAGGAGGTGCGGAAGCTGGATAAGATGGCCGAGGATTCGGACCGGCACCACACGGAGCTCATGAGCGTGGTGGGGCGCATGCCTGAGGCCATCGAGTCGCTGGCGACCAGTGTGCGCGAGTTCGGGGCAGCAACTGCCGCGAGTGGCCGCATGCTGACTGATGCCGTCAAGACCCTGGCGGATGTGATGCGCGCGCACACCAGGACAACAGGGGCACTCACTGCTGCCACACGCGCTGTCTCAGGCAGGCATCGCCAGGGCAGCCGCCGCGCTGGACCATCCCAGCAAGCCGCCCCTCGGCTGATTGTTGCAGATCCTGCAGTGCGGGCCCAGCCGAGTGCCACCGCGCCACAGCACCAGCCAGCGCATCCCAGACGCCAGCTGGCCCACATTGCGCCATCCGTCGCCGCCATTCCCCCACTGGGGCGTCAAGGGCAAGCGGCTGCAGCTGATGGTGGCCAGGCTCAGGTGCGCCACTCAGCAGACGGCCCCTCGAGGCCCAAACGCCGTGTAGGCCGCCCCCCAGCGGCATCTGGCGGAAGGGCATCTGAGCCTCAGGCGCCTTCCCCCAGCCTCGCAGCAGCCACTGGGCAGAGCTTGCGAAGGAGCAGCAGGCCGGGCAGGGGAGGCAAAAGGCTGGGCAAGGTCTCGCCCTCGCGGGCCACTCAGTAGAGGGTGTGGCCAGCTTTCCTTTTATATGGCGGTGGCCATCTTTATTTTGCCCATGGTTGTGTTGTTGGAGGGCTTATTTTTTGCGTTAGGCCGACGTTGAGGCCCGGTTTGAAGAAAGGTGGAGTGACTCCTCCCCAGTTTGTGGGAGTGAGTCGTTTGTTGGGCTTTTTGTGGGGCCCGTTTATTGTTTTTGGGGATTCATGTGGGAAGGGCTTTTCATTTTTGTGTAATAAAAAATTATCTTTATTCATGCAGTCTCCATGGTTGTTCTTCTTAGTGTTTGTTGGCTTCGCCGGCTGAGGGCTTGCGGAGCGGCTGCATTCATCTTCCCTCATGGCCCCTGGCCATTCCCTGACAGGGGGCTTAGAAGTACCATGTAATAAGGTGGCGTCGTGCGGCCCTTGGCCCTGGTCGCTCCCTCCTGGGAACGTACTCCTGCTCCTCCTCCTCCTCCTCCTCATGCTCCTCCTGCTCCTCCTCCTGAGGTGCTGGTCCAACGTCAGGTGGCAGTGCCTGAGTCCTGCGGATAGCCAGGTTGTGTAGCATGCAGCAAACCACCACAAATTGGGAGACCCGGTCCGGCGAATACTGGAGAGCTCCTCCGGAGCGATCAAGGCAGCGGAACCGCTGCTTGAGGACCCCAATAGTTAGCTCGATGATGTTGCGGGTGGTTTGATGGCTCTCGTTGTAGGCCTCTTCAGCAGCGGTCCTGGGCGCGCGGAGCGGGGTCATGAGCCAGGTGCACAAAGGATAGCCTTTGTCCCCGAGTAGCCATCC
This sequence comes from Somniosus microcephalus, assembly GCF_052327205.1. NCBI lineage: Eukaryota > Metazoa > Chordata > Chondrichthyes > Squaliformes > Somniosidae > Somniosus > Somniosus microcephalus. The sequence goes on along the minus strand of NC_140993.1, from coordinate 25,099,746 downwards.
TCTTGGGGGAGGCTGTGCCTGGAACATGTCATGCACAGTACTCTGCCGCAGGATAAAGGCATCGTGGCTGCTGCCTGGGAAGCTGGCATTGACTGCCATGATGCGCTGCTTGTGGTCACAGACCAGCTGCACATTCAGAGAATGGTAGCCCTTCCTGTTGCGATACTGCACGCCATGCTCCAGAGGGGCCCGCAAAGCCACATGCGTACAGTCAATGGCGCCCTGCACCAAGGGGAATTCCCCGAGTCTGGAAAATCCCAATGCGCGCTGATGCTGGCTCTCCAGGGCCATGGGGAAGGAGATGAATTGGCTTCTCCTTCTGAACAGTGCTTCGGTCACCTGGCGGATGCAGCGATGCGCGCCGTACTGGGAGATGTTTGCTATGTCCCCAGCAGCGTCTTGGAAGGAGCCGGTGGCATAGAAGTTCAATGCCACCGTCACCTTCACTTCCACCGACAGAGACGTCCTGCACCTGAGCTTTGGCCGCAGATCTCGGCGAAGCAGGTGGCAGATCTCTGCAATCACCTCCTTTCGGAATCGGAGCCTTTTAACACATCGCGCGGCACTCATGTTTAGGTAGGAGCGCTGCTGGCGGTATAGCCTGACTGGGTAAGGCCTACGTGGCCGACGCCCGTAGCCCCCTCTGCCTCTAGCCAGGGCTGCCCCTCTCACAATGCGTCTGCGAGCCCTACGGACATGGAGCTGCAGCTCCGCGTTGGCACCCCATGCAACCCCCATCAAATCCTGGCCAACACTCAAATTTCCAAAAGGCCACTTGCAGCGCTCTGGCCTGAGTCCAAAAATACCTGAGCTCTTGCTGCTTGAAACCAGTTAGCTATCCTCCTTGTTGTGTCTCCAGAAATGCGTTGCACAAGAGTGTTTTCTGAAAAAAGGCTGGCCTTTGTATTGGAGAGCACGTCCCCTTTAATTTGCGCCCCCCGGGGCCCGCGCTTGTTGTGTTGCGTTCCTTTTTCCAAACGCTCCGGCCGCCAGCCGCACAATGGGGCGGTCTGACTGAAGTTTGGAATCGGGGCGCACAAAGGGCGTTGCACGAGGATGTGACGTCATTTTCTGCGCGCGCATCCGGGCGGGCGCTAAACTTTGCGCCGGTGCTAACGGGCAACTTAATTTGGGGCGGGGCGCAAACTGCGCTGCGCACGGGCGCTACACGCATAGCACCCGAAAATCACTTCTCTTAAGGCGCTAACTGCTGGCGCTATCAACTGAAAATCTAGCCCCTGGGCTCCCGACACCATTCTTGCTCCCGCTCCGGCCCAGCGGCCCTGACGTCAGTCCGGCCAGTTCCAGGAGGGAAACAGCATTGGATTATTTAAATGAGGCCCGGGAGTTACAAAGACCTGGAAGTTACAATGGTCCAGAGTTAAAATATTCGGGAGTTACAATATTCGGGAGCAACAATATTCGGGAGTTACAATATTCGGGAGCTACAATATTCGGGAGTTACATAATTCTGGAGTTACAATATTCGGAAGTTACAACATTCGGGAGTTACAATATTCGGGAGTTACAATGGTCCAGAGTTACAATATTCGGGAGTTACAATATTCGGGAGCAACAATATTCGGGAGTTACAATATTCGGGAGCTACAATATTCGGGAGTTACATAATTCTGGAGTTACAATATTCGGAAGTTACAATATTCGGGAGTTACAATATTCGGGAGTTACAATGGTTGGAAGTTACAATATTCGGGAGTTACAATGGTCGCGAGTTACAATATTTGGGAGTTACAATATTCCGGAGTTACAATATTCCGGAGTTACAATGGTAGCGAGTTACAATATTCAGGAGTTACAATATTTGGGAGTTACAATATTCAGGAGTTACAATATCAAGAGTTACAATATTCGGGAGTTACAATGGTTGGAAGTTACAATATTCGGGAGTTACAATATTTGGGAGTTACAATATTCGGGAGTTACAATATTCAGGAGTTACAATATTCAGGAGTTACAATATTCGGGAGTTACAATGGTCGGGAGTTACAATATTCAGAAGTTACAATATTCGGGAGTTACAATATTCAGGAGTTACAATATTCGGGAGTTACAATATTCGAGAGTTACAATATTCGGGAGTTACAATATTCGGGAGGTACAATATTCAGGAGTTACAATATTCGGGAGTTACAATATTCGGGAGTTACAATATTCGGGCATTGCAATATTCAGGAGTTACAATATTCAGGAGTTACAATGGTCGGGAGTCACAATATTCAGGAGTTACAATATTCGGGAGTTACAATGGTTGGGAGTTACAATATTCGGGAGTTACAATATTCAGGAGTTACAATATTCGGGAGTTACAATATTCGGGAGTTACAATATTCAGGAGTTACAATATTCGGGAGTTACAATGGTTGGGAGTTACAATATTCGGGAGTTACAATATTCAGGAGTTACAATATTCGGGAGTTACAATATTCAGGAGTTACAATATTCAGAAGTTACAATATTCGGGAGTTACAATATTCAGGAGTTACAATATTCGGGAGTTACAATATTCGGGAGTTACAATATTCGGGAGTTACAATATTCGGGAGTTACAATATTCGGGAATTACAATATTCAGGAGTTACAATATTCGGGAGTTACAATATTCGAGAGTTACAATATTCGGGAGTTACAATATTCGGGCATTACAATATTCAGGAGTTACAATATTCAGGAGTTACAATGCTCGGGAGTCACAATATTCGGGAGTTACAATGGTTGGGAGTTACAATATTCAGGAGTTACAATATTCAGGAGCTACAATGGTCGGGAGTCACAATATTCGGGAGTTACAATATTCAGGAGTTACAATGGTTGGGAGTTATAATATTCGGGAGTTACAATATTCAGGAGTTACAGGCCTAGAAATTCAGTATCGCCACGTTTGGGGCACTACAGCCGGGAGTTCGCTAAATTTAGCGGCCGGCGCAACTTAGCGCCACCTTCGCTGAAATTGAGTTGCATCCCCCCAAGAGGTTGCTGCTGCGCTAAAGCAGGCGGTACACGACTATCATAAGGCGCTAAGCTGGTGAGCCGAGGCGCTACCACCGATGGCGGGCGCAGCGCAGGTGCAGCGAGTTTTTGATTGAAGGCAGACACGATGGCGCCGGTCAGCTCTTAAAGGGGGAGGATCGATTTGGATTGCACCCACGCCCTGCACACTGATGCCCTGAATCTAGGCCTAAACAGAGCTGCTTCAAGAATGCTATGCCCACGACTATGGAGAAGGCCAGGGAGCGAGCGCAGCACTTCAGCGAGGGTGCCCTGAAGCTTCTGGTTGGCGCAGTGGAGCGCAGGTGACCTGTCCTCTTCCCTGACAGTGGCAGGAGGCCGCTGCCCAGCGAGTACAGAAAAGCCTGGAGGGAGGTGGCAAACAGTGTGACCTCCAACAGCTTGGTCCCCAGGACACCCACGCAGTGCAGAAAAAAGTTCAACGACCTCACTCGGGTTGTCAGGGTGAGTACCCTTTCCAGTATCCTCTTCATCCCTGCATAGGCACCTCACTTTACGGCCAAAGGGTCCTGAAAGCCCCAATGCCCAGCCCTCATCCAACAGCTATGGGACTCTCATGAAAATCACATGCACATTCACCACTTTACACACTGTCAGGGCTATTTGACCCTGGGAGACAGTGCAGGCAAGATGACGGCTTGACACTGTCAGGGCTATTCCACCATGGGAGACAGTGCAGGCAAGATGAGGGCTTGGCACTGTCAGGGCTATTTCACCATGGGAGACAGTGCAGGCAAGATGAGGGCTTGATACTGTCAGGGCTATTCTACCACGGGAGACAGTGCAGGCAAGATGAGGGCTTGATACTGTCAGGGCTATTCTACCATGGGAGACAGTGCAGGCAAGATGAGGGCTTGACACTGTCAGGGCTATTCGACCATGGGAGACAGTGCAGGCAAGATGAGGGCTTGACACTGTCAGGGCTATTCGACCATGGGAGACAGTGCAGGCAAGATCAGGGCTTGACACTGTCAGGGCTATTCGACCATGGGAGACAGTGCAGGCAAGATCAGGGCTTGACACTGTACTCAGAGGCCATCCTTTCTCTTGCAGGGCAAGCTGGCCCACAATCGGAGGCAGCAGCGACGGACCGGGGGAGGCTGTCCTGACCTTAAAGACCTGAGCGACCTGGAGCAGTGAGTGGAGCAGATAATGACAGGCCGGCTGATTGGCCCCGTCACCACTGGAGATGCTGACCCCGTTCTGGACAGCAATGGTAAGGTCATCACCTTTTTGATCTCTTTCTTTCCACTTGTGCCTCACACCAGCATCCTTTGCCACTCTCGAACCAATGCAGTGCATTGCAGCACTCATGCCTCCCTCGCTGCCACCCTGTCCTCACTCTAAAGCAACTCCTGTGCCTCCCTGCTTTCAGATGATGAATCGCCAGGTGAGGAGGCGGGCCCTCAAGCTGGCACTGCGACTGATTCAGAATTCGAGGAGGAGGAAGAGGAAGCCGGCCCATCAGTGCCGTCCTCAGCCGAGGCAGCCCATGGCCATGATGGGGACACGTCTTCCCTGGAGGGGAGCAGGGAGGAAGGGTCTGATGACGGTGAAGCTCCGGGGCCCAGTGGGCTGCAGCAATGCGGGAGGAGTGGGGAAGCTCGGCGGCCTTCTCCCCAGAGGGTGAGTGCGGCCTCCAGTCCTGCTACGGTGAGCACAGAGGAGGTGCGGCTCCTTGGTGAAATGGGCGCCCAGGCTGAGCACAGGCACACTGAGTTCATGGCTGCAGTGACAAGGATGCCTGACTCCATAGAGTCACTGGCAAGGAGTGTTCAGGAATTCGGGGCAGCACAGGCCAGGAGTCTGCAGGACTTCGGGGCAGCACAGGCCAGGAGTCTGCAGGACTTCGGGGCAGCACAGGTGGCTTCCAGCCAAGTGCTTAGTCATGCCATGCAATCACTGGCTGGTCTGATGCAGACACAGATCAGGGCCACATGGGCACTAACTGCTGCCACCCTCGCTGGATCGGCCAGGAATCGGCGGGGCCCTTGCTGCGCCACAGCAGCCCAGCAGTCTGTGCTTCAGCAGATTGCTGCACATGCTTCAGTGCTGGCCCGTGCGAGTGCCAGTGTATCGGCCGACCAGGGAGTGCCTGTGCTCTGTCAGGTTGGCAGCATTGCTGCTACCAACACTGTCACTCCTCCACTGCAGCTGCCACCACCCGTAGGACAGACTGCTGCCGCCCAAGCAGAGTTGGAGCAGTCAGCAGCCGGGCCCTCTAGGCCCAGAGCAGGTCCAGGCCGTCCCCCAAGGGCATCTGCCGACTCACCATCTGACCCTCAGCAGCCTTCCCCCAGCCTTGCTGCAGCCACTGGGGTCCCATTGAGGAGGAGCTGCAGGGCGGGAAGGGGCAAATCACGCACGCAAGGCGGATCACCCTCGCAGGCGAAAAAGTAGAAGTTGTGGCAAAATGTTTTTTTTTATATGAAGGCCGAGAATGTTGTGTTTGTTTTTTATATGAAGGCCGAGAATGTTGTGTTTGTTTTTTATATGAAGGCCGAGAATGTTGTGTTTGTTTTTTATATGAAGGCCGAGGATCATGGTCATTTTTGTTTAACTGTTTTTTTAATTTTCTCCAGGTTGTGAGAGCCAGTTATGTGTCTGACTGTTTTTTGGGGGTTTTCTCTGTATTTGTTTGTCATGCAGGAAGGGCACAGAGTTTGTAAAATAAAAAATTGTCTTTATTCAGATTGTCCATGTTTGCACTTTGAACTATTTGTTGCCTTGACCGGCTGAGGGTTTGCGGAGCGGCTCCATTCATGTTCTTTCAATGGCACAAGCCATTCCCTGAGAGGGGGCCTAGAACCGACTTGCAATAATCCGCCGATGGACGGCCCTTGCACTTTGTGCCTCCCTCCCATCTTGGTGCTCCGCCTCCTCCTCCTCCTCCTCTGGTGGTCCTCCAATGTCTGCTGGCAGTGGCTGAGTCCTGAGGATAGCCAGGTTGTGCAGCATACAGCACACTACAACGAAATGGGAGACTCGCTCAGGCGAGTACTGAAGGGCTCCCCCGGAATGGTCCAGACAGCGGAACCGTTGCTTGAGCACGCCGATTGTGTGCTCAATGATGTTCCTGGTCACTTGATGGCTGTCATTGTATCGTTCTTCAGCAGGGGTGCTGGGCGCATGGAGCGGGGTCACCAGCCAGGTGCACAAAGGATAGCCCTTGTCCCCGACAAGCCAGCCTCCTGGGTGAGCCGGGGCTTCAAAAATGTCTGCCACAGAAGTCTGGTGCAGGATGAAGGCATCGTGGCTGCTGCTTGGAAAGCGGGCATTGACAGTTAGTATGAGCTGCCTGTGGTCACACACCAACTGGACGTTGAGCGAATGGCATCCCTTCCAGTTGCGGTAATCCTCGGCATTCTGTAGAGGTGCCTGCAAAGCCACATGCGTGCAGTCAATGTTGCCCTGGACCATGGGGAAACCCGCTATTCTTGCAAATCCCATTGCACGCTCTTGCTGCTTGTCCGGGGTCATGGGGAAGGAGATGTACTGATGTCTCCTTCTGAAGAGGGCATTCGTCACCTGGCGGATGCAGCAATGTACTGCAAACTGGGAGATATTGGCAATGTCCCCAGTAGTGGATTGGAAGGAGCCGGTGGCATAGAAGTAAGGCCTCCTGTGCCGACGCCTGTTGGCCCTTCTCCATCTGGCCATGACTGGTACTCTCTCTCAGCATCTCTGAGCCCCTTGAATGCAATGCAGAAACCCACGTTTCCACCCATTGCAGCCCCCATTATATGTGGCAACTCAAGGCTATGGCACTGAAAGTTAAATCCAAGTGCAAAGCTCTGGCCTGAAGCCAGAAGTACCTGTGTGAGTGCTGAGTCAAAGCAGAAAGCTCTCTCCCTTTGTCTCTCTCCAAATCTCTCTCTCTCACACAGGAGTGGAACAAAATGGCTGCCACAAAGAATGCAGGAAGAGTCCCCTTTAAATAGCGCCCCTGCGCCCCATGTAGGGGGGCATCCTTTACCTGGTTTATGGTAATTTACCTGGTCAGGTAGCCTTTTTGCCACTGCACTGTGACCAATTCCAATCAGCGGTTTTGAATCGCTAAACCCCTCCTTCCAGTTCTGACTGGAGGAAGTTATAATTAATGATATATTAAAACGGACAAATGGTCTGGATGCAAGAAAGTCAAATTTTATTAACTAAAGAAACTACACCACATGATCAAAGTAATCATGGTAAAATTGCTTGAATAGGGGAGGAAAAACAGACACAACGAGGGAAAACTACTAAAATCACAATTTCTAACGAAATTCCCACTTTACTCCCACCCTTATGCCTATCCTAAGTTGCCTTGTGGAAGGCCAGAAAAATCTATGCTCACCACTGCAATGCCAGCTCCGTGCCCTATGAGATCTTTACTGCCCTGAAGTAAAGAAACACCCCAGTGTTTTAAAAGTAAACTGCTGGGCCTAGAAATTCAGTGGGTTGTGCCAGCCGCTAATGCCATAAAAGGGCTATATTTCCGGCGCTAGACACTTAGCGCCTGAATGCAGTCCGATCTGCGCCGACGCCCAAATTCAGTTGACTTTTAGCGCCGGCGCAAAGTGTTTGCACCTGCTCAGGTGCGCGCGCAGCTTATGACGTCATATCGTCGCGCAACGCTGTTTGTGCGCCCCAAACCGGAAATTCAGTGGCGCCCGCCCAATGTGGGCGTGGCGCTGCTAAGAACTGTGAGGTGGAATGCAAAAGAGGCCCTGTGGGCCTCGGGGAGCGCAAATTAAAGGGCACTTACACTGACCTATAAAGCCCAGCCATTTTGCTGCAATGACTTTACTGCTTTGGATTTCTGGACAGAGACCAAGGGACAGAGGTTACTGATTTGGGACAACATAGGAGAGGTATTTTTGGCTTCTGGCCAGTGCTTTGACATTTGATTCATTGTGATTTATCTGTTCTCAACTTTATTATGGGGGCTGTATGGGGGGCCAACCCTCAGTTGCAGCATTGTGTGCGAAGGGCTCGCAGACGCTGTGAGAGAGGGCCAGCCATGCCTAGACGCAGAGGGGCCATCAGGCGTCGGCAACGTAGGCCTTACCCACTCAGGCAATACCGGCAGCAGGTGTCCTATCTCACCATGACTGCGGCGCATTGTGTGAAGAGGCTGCGCTTCAGAAGGGAGGTGGTTGCAGAGATCTGCCAGCTGCTTCACACAGATCTGCGTCCACAGCTGATGTGCAGGACGTCTCTCTCGGTGGAAGTGAAGGTCACGGTGGCTCTGAACTTTTATGCAAGCGGCTCCTTCCAAGCCGCTGCTGCGGACATAGCGAACATCTCCCAGTTCGCCGCGCATCGCTGCATCCGGCAGGTCACCGATGCACTTTACGTGAGGAGACACCAATTCATCTCCTTCCCCATGACCTGACAGAGGCAGGAGCAGCGTGCAGTCGGATTTGGCAGGATCGCGGGCTTCCCCATGGTGCAGGGCGCCATTGACTGCACGCATGTGGTTATGCGGGCACCTATCCACAATGCCGAGGATTACCGCAACCGGAAGGGCTACCATTCCCTAAATGTACAGCTGGTGTGTGACCACAGGCAGCGCATCCTAGCTGTCAATGCCCGCTTCCCAGGAAGCAGCCACGATGCATTTATCCTGCGCCAGACTACTGTGGCTGACATGTTCGAGGCACAGCCTCCACCAAGGGGATGGCTTATCGGGGACAAGGGCTACCCTTTGTGTACATGGCTCATGACCCCGCTCCGCGCGCCCAGGACCCCTGCTGAGGAGGCATACAACAAAAGCCATCAAGCCACAAGGAACATCATCGAGCAAACGATAGGCGTCCTCAAGCAACGGTTCCGCTGCCTGGATCATTCTGGAGGATCTCTTCAGTATTCGCCGGATAGAGTCTCCCAGTTCGTCGTCGTGTGCTGCATGCTGCACAACCTGGCTATCTGCAGGACTCAGGCACTGCCACCTGGCATTGCACCACCACCTCAGGAGGACGAGCAGGAGGAGGAGGAGGAGGAGGAGGAGGAGGAGAAGAAGGACCAGCCCAGGAGGGAGCGACAAGGGCCAAGGGCCGTCTGCCGGGGGCTTATTGATCGACACTTCTAGGCCCCCTGTCAGGGAATGGCCTGTGGCAATGAACGCACCTGAGGCAGCCGCTCCGCAAGCCCTCAGCCGGTTAACGCAACAACCACTTCAAACATGACACCTGGACATGCTGAATACATCAAAAGCTTTATTTCACAAACTCAGGGCCCTTCCCACATGAAACAGAAAAACAGACAAGACCCCCAAAAAACAGTCAAAAACATCTGTCACTCCCAAAACCTGGGGAGGACTAACAAAACTTGCCCATCCAAAAGGCCTTCAACAGCGGCCTTACAAAAATAAGCCCCCCCCCCACAACAGAGACACCCCCATGAGAACAAAAAATGCCTTGATCCTCGGCCTTAACAAAATAATGCCCCCCACAACACAAACCCCCCAATATAAAAGAAACCGCTCTCACCACACTCTAATGGGTGTGCCGAGAGGGCGAGTCCTTAGACAGGCTTCTCCGGCCCCTGGCCGACCTGCTGCTCCGCCTCAACCTGGGCCCTGCGGGTGTGGCGAGGCTGGGGGAAGGCTCATGAGGGCCACAAAGCGTGTCGGCAGATGCCCTTGGGGGTCGGCCTAGACGAGGCCTGGCCCGGGAGGGGCCGCCTGCTGACTGCTGCAGCTGTGGCTGGGCAGCATCAGTCTTAGCAGCAGCTCGTCGCACCTTGGCTGGGGGAGTGGCAGTGTCGGCAGCACCATTGGGGGCAAGCTGGCTGATGGCAGGTGCGCGCTGCTCGCCAGAGACACTGGCACTCGGCCGGGCTGGCAGTGTAGCAAGCGCAGCAATCTGGGGGAGGCCAGACCGCTGTGCTGCAGCAGGGCGGCGGGTGCCATGGCGATGCCTCCATGCCACAGCGAGTGTGGCAGAAGTGAGTGCCCGAACTGCCCTGGTATGTGCCCGCATCAGCTCTGCCAGTGTGTGGACGGCACCACTCATCTCGCGAGTCGCGTCCTGCGCTGCCGCCAGTTGCTGCACACCCGCGTCCTGCGCTGCCGCCAGTTGCTGCACACCCGCGTCCTGCGCTGCCGCGAGTTGCTGCACACCCCTGTCATGCGCTGCGGCCAGTTGCTGGACACCCCTGTCGTGCGCTGCCGTGAGTTGTTCGAACCCCCGGCCTGTGATTCCCCGAAAGCCACCACACTCTGAGCCAGGGACTCAATGGCGTGAGGCATCTGTTCGACCACCCCCATGAACTCTTGGTGGCGCCGCTCAGACGCCGCCGACATCTCATCGAGGACGCGCACCTCCTGGGCGAGGACCGTGTCCGGACTGGAGGGCGGACTCTCCCTCCGGGGAGAAGGCCGCCGAGCTGGCCGACCCTTCCCGCGTGCGTCGACCCCACTTGGGCCAGGTTGTGCCCTCCCCTCCAACACCTCCCCCCACTGGGGAGAAGGCTGGCGTGCTGCCGGACACTTCCCGCGTGCGTCCACCCTACTGGGACCAGCTTCGGCCCTCCCCTCCAACACCTCCCCCTGGCTCTCCTGCAGGCCAGACGTCTCCCCTCCATTGCCATCCCCTGGCGCGGAGGAGGGTTCCCCCGATGTGCCGCCTTCCTCCTGGGCCGCGACGTCCTCCTCCTCCAAGGGCCTGGCTCTCTGCGCTTCAGGGACCACCTCCTCCTCACCAGCTGAAAGCAGGAAGGCACAAGAGTAGCTTTAGAGTGAGGACAGGCCGTCAGCGAGGGAGGCCTGAGTGGTGCATTATGGGCATTTGTCGGTCAGTGGGAAAGGATGTAGATCTGAAGCGCGAGGGCAACGAGAGAGGTGCAACCGGTCATGTCCTTACCAGTGGGTACCAGTACAGGGTCCGCCTCGCCGATCGCGACAGGGCCAGTCACCCGGCCACGCATGAGTCGTGCCACGCTCTCCTCCAGATCAGTGAGCGCCTGGTACTCGGGACGGCCTCCACCAGTGACAGCCTGGCTCCTTACATTGCTCGCCAGCTTGGCCTGCAAGAGAAAGGACGGCCTCTAAGTACAGTGTGGTGCCCTGTCACTGTGTGCACTGCCTCCCATGGTGGAATAGCTTGGCCAGTGTGGTGCCCTGTCGCTGGGTGCACTGCCTCCCATGGTGGAATAGCTTGGCCAGTGTGGTGCCCTGTCGCTGGGTGCACTGCCTCCCATGGTCGAATAGCTTGGCCAGTGTGGTGCCCTGTTGCTGGGTGCACTGCCTCCCATGGTTGAATAGCTTGGCCAGTGTGTTAAGTGCAGAAAGTGCTATTGATGAACATGCAAGTGCCATTGCTGCGGGAGGAGGTCTGGCCATTAGGCCTTTGAGGTCCCTTTGCCCATAATGTGAGGTGCACATGCAAGGATGAGGGGGACACTGGAAAGGGTACTCACCTTGACCATCCGAGTGAGGTCGTTGAACTTCTTGCGGCATTGGTCCACACTCCTGGGGACATCACAGGTGGATGACACCCTGCGGGCGATTTTGCCCCAGGCTCTCCTGTACTGGCTCCTGGGAGCCTTCCTGCCACTGTCCGGGCACAGGATCTCTCTTCTCTTCTCCACACCATGAATGAGCACACTCAGAGCATGCTCTGAGAAGCGCTGCACTCACTCACGGGCCCTCTCCATTGCTCCAGGCGCTATTTTGGCACACCAGTAGTGCTGAGGCCTAGCTGCAGGGCTCCAGTATGCAGGGCGTGGCAGCAGTCAAAGTTGACCCTTCCCCCTTTAAGAGCTGGCCGGCGTCAGGGTGTCTGCTGTCAATCAAAACATGACCGCACCTGCGCTGCGCCCGGCTTCGGCGTTATTAGGCCGCATCGCCGGCTTAGCGCCGGAACACAGCATTTCAACGCCAGTTTCAGCGCTCGGCCAAACTTAGGGCCAACTCTACTGAATTTCGGCGATGTGGCCTACACTTTCCGGCGGGCGCTAACTTTAGCGAGCGCCCGACTTTAGCGCCCCAAAAGTGTCCAGACTGAATTTCTAGGCCCTGGTGTTTTACTTCTTCAGACAGACTCCCACGCTGTAGAGGGCACATGGAGGCAGGCCAGAGAGAGAGGGATGCTTCTGGGAAGCTATCTCTTATACCCCAATTTCGGGGCCGAAATGTTCCCGCCCAGATCCGGAGGTTTCTGGGCTAAAACAAAAGGGATCCAACTGCCCTATTGTCCAGTAATGGGTGATTCATCCAAACCCATTCAATTTTAAACTGTTCCTTTTCTCAGTTTAAGTGTCTCTTTTCAAATGTCTGTGCTGAGCCTTGAATGTAAAGCTGCAGTTTAAACAGCTTGGGAGGAGTGTAAACAGAAACCCATTGTCTTGTGGTCAGTTGAAACCGCAGTCTGAAGTGGATAATCCTTTGTGTACACAAAGTAGCAGTTTCTGTAAACAAACATCGATTTCCTCTGCAGGGAGGGAACTCCCGAACTGCCTTTGATTGGCAGTTTAGTCAGCCATCTTTGATCCTCCCCTTTTCACAGACACACACGAGCTGCTTCCAAGTCCTTTGTCCTTGGCCATGCGGTAGGATGGCCATTTTTATTCCTGGGCAATTTAAACCATTCAAAACTCAAGAGTACATCCTTTAATAAAATGTACAATCTTAAAGTGTGCAATTTTCACAAAGTTCTTTGATTCCAGTGTCCAAGTGCCGCCTAGCTTATGAGCTTTTTTTTTAACGCAGCCTTTTTGCGGTTCTGGGTATGTTTTAAAACATTGTCCAACCCAGAGACAATTTAAATCACACAGGTCTTCGTCCACGATGTGGATTAATATTTCCCGATCTTCGGGGGCTGAGGGGATTTTGCGAACCCCTACACCCACAGCGACTGGGAACCGTTTCACTTAACCAGTCGCTGGGGGCACCAGGCGCACAGAAGGGGGGCGCCACTGAAGTTCCGGTTCGGGGCGCCCCAAGGGCGTTGCACCATCAAATGACGTCAGGATCTGCGCCCGCAGCTGAGCGGGCGCTGCGGTTTTGCGCCACTGCTAAATCTTGACTGAAGTTCGCGAGAGGTGCAGATCGCGCCGCGCCCGGGTGCTAGCCGCTTCGCGCCCCACTTCTCCTGCTCCTAAGGTGCTAGCGGCTGGCGCTAACAACTGAATTTCTAGGCCACAATATTCGGGAGTTACAATGGTCAGGAGTTACAATATTCAGGAGTTACAATATTCAGGATTTACAATATTCAGGAGTTACAATGGTCGGAAGTTACAATATTCGGGAGTTACAATGGTCGGGAGTTACAATATTCAGGAGTTACAATATTCGGGAGTTACAATATTCGGGAGTTACAATATTCTGGAGTTACAATGGTCCAGAGTTACAATATTCGGGAGTTACAATATTCAGGAGTTACAATATTTGGGAGTTACAATATTCGGGAGTTACAATATTCAGGAGTTACAATATTCGGGCGTTACAATATTCGGGAGTTGCAATATTCGGGAGTTACAATATTCAGGAGTTACAATGGTTGGAAGTTACAATATTCGGGAGTTACAATATTCGGGAGTTACAATGGTCGGGAGTTACAATATTCAGGAGTTACAATATTCGGGCGTTACAATATTCGGGAGTTACAATATTCGGGAGTTACAATATTCAGGAGTTACAATGGTCGGAAGTTACAATATTCGGGAGTTACAATATTCGGGAGTTACAATGGTCGGGAGTTACAATATTCAGGAGTTACAATATTCGGGAGTTACAATATTCGGGAGTTACAATATTCTGGAGTTACAATGGTCCAGAGTTACAATATTCGGGAGTTACAATATTCAGGAGTTACAATATTTGGGAGTTACAATATTCGGGAGTTACAATATTCAGGAGTTACAATATTCGGGCGTTACAATATTCGGGAGTTGCAATATTCGGGAGTTACAATATTCGGGAGTTACAATATTCGGGAGTTACAATATTCGGGAGTTACAATATTCGGGCGTTACAATATTCGGGAGTTGCAATATTCGGGCGTTACAATATTCGGGAGTTACAATATTCGGGCATTACAATATTCGAGAGTTAAAATATTCGGGCATTACAATATTCGGGAGTTGCAATATTCGGAATTACAATGTTCGGGAGTTACAATGGTCGGGAGTTACAATGGTCCGGACCTCTTGTTGAGCTCCCTGCGGAGAGTTTACCCCCGGCCCGCGCCCCACCCACCCCCAACGTGCCTCCCCCAGTTAACATCGAACCCATTGATTCCTTCAGCGGATTGTTAGTTACAGAGACAACCAGCTAGGGTGGAAACTTTTCTCCAATTACAAATGTAGTCTGCAGTAGATGTATTGATTACAAATCTACCAGTGGAGCATGGGAAGCTTGTTTAGTAGTTCAGTGGTGGTTGCTTGGAGCGTGTGCACAAAGTCTAGTGATTGAATGGCTTTGGGAGGAAGGGCTATCTCCGTCGCTCAGTGAAGGGCACGTGCGTCTGTGACCACTGGCCTACCCCACGGGACTGGATGCCCTCATGAGTGTTGTTTCTTTCCTGAGTGAGCGGCAGGAGCTTAACCTCTAATTTCGCTCAGAAAATCCAATTTCACTCAAGATGCAAATTCTCTTCACAGTGGCATAAATCCAAAGAACATGCATATTTAATGCCCAGTAGATGCACCGTCCGCATTGTGGCGACCTTTCACCTCAACCACCTGTCAGCATCAAACCATTCCATTCCAGTCGTTTTTTTAACTGATTCAGCCAGAGGTGAGATGAGAATTTATTTTTTTAATGCTGCGAGTTATGATCTGGAACGCGCTGCCTGAAAGGGCGGTGGAAGCAGATTCAATAGTAACTTTCAAAAGGGAATGGGGTAAATACTTGAGGGGAAGAGAATTTGCAGGACTATGGGGAAAGAGCAGCGGGGAGTGGGTCTAGTTGGGTGTCTCTTTCAAAGAGCCGGCACAGGCACGATGGGCCGAATGACCTCCTTCTGTGCTGTAAGAGTCTATGAAAGAAAATGTTTCCTATAGATTCCCCACCGATTGCGTTGGTGAGAACGCGATTTGCCCGTTATGAGCAGTTAACCCCTTTAAAGTTAAGCCTCCTCATTCTGTTGCTCTGACAGACTGACGTATTCTCGATGGGCAGAAATCAAAACCAATATTCACGTCCTAAAGAGCAAGAGGCAGCCTGTGAATTCATGGCCACTTTCGATTGCAAGTTCCTCCCTTCCTCTGCCCCTGTTGACAGCTCTATTTTGAAGCCCTTGATGAATCCAATTACCAAGGCAAAGGGTCGATTTCACAAATACGGGGGATTAACCAGCTGCAAACTTACTGAAGAACCGATTGAA
The DNA here is from genome assembly GCF_052327205.1 of Somniosus microcephalus. Taxonomy (NCBI): domain Eukaryota; kingdom Metazoa; phylum Chordata; class Chondrichthyes; order Squaliformes; family Somniosidae; genus Somniosus; species Somniosus microcephalus. The sequence goes on along the minus strand of NC_140993.1, from coordinate 25,084,408 downwards.
CTGCCGGAAACAGACGGCACGCTTAATTTGTTAGAAGTGGAGGCTTTATAACTTCCTACATTACAGCAGTGACAACACTTCAAAGGTACTTCATTGGCTGTAAAGCGCTTTGGGAAGTCCTGAGGTCGTGGAAGGCGCTATATAAATGCGAATCTTTCTTTCATTCTTTCTTTCTTTCTCCTGTGGTAATGGCAAATGGTTAGCGCTATTTTCCCTAAGATAAGCGTGGGCGGTGTAAGTGGTGGGGACTGTATAGCAGCTAAGGTCCCGTCTGGATCGATTCTAGTGGTAATAATATAGGGAGAGGCCGAGGGAAGAGAGTCTGCAAGAAGTATTGGTAGTAAAATGAGATAGAAGATGGCCTCATCGCCAAGTTGTCCCAGCTTATCTTACCTAAACAAGTTAGAGTTAGGAGACACGGCACTGGTAATGCCGATTCACGGCCTTGTCTCTGGCCAACAAGGCCTAGTGTTGGCGCTCTATTCCAAAAGTGTTCAGAAATAGAGAAAACCAGAACCCTGGAGGACCATTTTACCACTGCTGGAAGTTGTACCGAACTGCGCTTATTAACGGAGAAATGGAGGGCCATATTTCCTAGAATTTATTACACACTGAACCTCTGATGGCTTTAGTAGTGTCCTTCCAATTAACAAAAATAGTGAATGGTTGGTTAAGCGCAGGCATTGCACGAACCTGGATTTTCCTGTTTCTTACTGTCATTTTCAGGCTGAAAGCAGTAAAATGGGATGTTACGGCTTCTCGCCACAATACTTCCCACAAACACTGCACCAAGATTGGGCTACAGTAGCACAGCGGTTATATTACTGGACTAATAATCCAGAGGCCTGGACTAATAATCTGCGAAACATGAGTTCAAAACCCACCACGGCAGCTGGGGAATTTAAAATCAGTTCATTAAATAAATCTGGAATTAAAAAGCTAGTATCGGTAATGGTGACCATGAAACTACTGGACCGTTGTAAAACCCCATCTGGTTCACTAATGTCCTTTAGGGAAGGAAATCTGCCGTCCTTACCTGGTCTGGCCTTTATGTGACTCCAGACCCACAGCAATGTGGTTGACTCTTAACTGCCCTCTGAAATGGCCGAGCAAGACACTCAGTTGTACCAAACCGCTAAGACAAAGTCAGCACTGTATTAGTACCTTCACCAGACAGGCTGCAGCGGTTCAAGAAGGCAGCTCACCACCACCTTCTCAAGAGCAATTAGGGATGGGCAATAAATGCCGGCATTGCCAGTGAGGGTTATAAAGTGAAGATCTTTTCGTTGCTGATGCTCACGGGTTTACAGACCGAGAAGGTTCTTATTTCTATTTCTCTGCCTGTCACTGCCTCGGAGGATTACGATTTCCCCTCGTCCTGCCAGAGGCTTTTGGAAAATTATGCCAGAGGCTGGAGGAACATAGGAGAAGGACATAGTCTGTCGCTGCCTTGATTTGTTTTTCCCCAGTGATTCCTTCCAGGCAGCTTCGGGTAATCTTTGCGACATTAGAGAGGCGGCAGCACACCATTTTATAAAGAAAGCCAAAACTCTGCAGCCTGTAACCTGGCTCACACCATGTCCCGTTCACCCATCGCCCCAGTGCTCGCTCACCTACATTGGCTCACAGTCCGGCAACGCCTCGATTTTAAAATTCTCATCCTTGTTTTCAAATCCCTCCATGGCCTCGCCCCTCCCTATCTCTGTCATTTCCTCCAGCACTACTACCCCCCCGAGATCTCTGCATCCTCCAAATCTGGCCTCTTGCGCATTCCTGATTTTCATCACTCCATCATTGGTGGCCGTGCCTTCTGTTGCCTCGGCCCTAAGCTCTGGAATTCCCTCCCTGAACCTCTCTGCCTCGCTACCTCTCTTTCCTCCTTTAAGACGCTCCTTAAAACCGACCTCTTTGAACGAGCTTTCAGCCACATGCCCTAATATCACTTTATGTGGCTTAGTGTCAAATTTTTATCTGATAACCGCTCCTGTGAAGTGCCTTGGGACGTTTTGCTACATTAAAGGCGTTATATAAATACAAGTTGTTGTTGAAGGTCTCGCCGTTTATTACCTTCTCCTGAAAGCTGCGTACAAAGAGAGTGAGCAGTCCAATTCTATAATAAAAATAGAACTGACGAAGGGTCATCGACCTGAAATGGTAACTCTGTTTCTCTCTCCACAGATGCTGCCTGAACTGTTGAGTATCTCCAGCATTTTCTGTTTTTATTTCAGATTTCCAGCATCCGCAGTATTTTGCTTTTGTATTAGAGTCCAATTCTATAGATTGAGTCGGCTTTTCACAGGTGTACGGACCAACTGACAGAACACTTTAGGCTTGAAATCTCCAGACGACAGCCCCTTCAGTTTCATTACTAGGCAAGGCGTTCATTCAAAATTACCACCAGGCATGGTGTGGTGCCAATTACCTTATCGTGCATGTTAATGCCCCCTAGCAAAGAAGCTGTCACAGCACTTTATCATTTGACAATCCCGTCTACCAGCCTTGATGACTTGGAGCCATGGTTGACTGGTGATCAGGCATATCCCACTGCAGTTATGGCTTATGACTCCAGTAAGGCAGAGGTTGAGAACCAGCATAATGAAGCCCACGGGACTACGAGAGTTTTAATAGAGCAGCCACAGTCATTGGGACGTCTTGTTTTAGGTGTCTGGGTAAATCGGGTGATGCCCTGCAGTGCAGTTCAGCAAGAGTCGCCTGGAATACTGTGTATAGTTTTGGTTTCCATATTTAAGAAAGGATATACTTGCTCTCGAGGCAGTTCAGAGAAGGTTCACTCGGTTGATTCCGGAGATGAGGGGGTTGACTTATGAGGAAAGGTTGAGTAGGTTGGGCCTCTACTCATTGGAATTCAGAAGAATGAGAGGCGATCTTATCGAAACATATAAGATTGTGAGGGGGCTTGATCGGGTGGATGCGGGGAGGATGTTTCCACTGATGGGTGAGACTAGAACTAGGGGGCATAATCTTAGAATAAGGGGCTGCCCTTTCAAAACTGAGATGAGGAGAAACTTATTCACTCAGAGGGTAGTAAATCAATAGAATTTGCTACCTCAGAGAGCTGTGGAAGCTGCGACATTAAATAAATTTAAAACGGAGATAGGCAGTTTCCTAGCTGATAACGGAATAAGGGGTTATGGGGAGGAGGCAGGGAAGTGGACGTGAGTCTAAGTTCGGATCAGCCATGATCCTATTGAATGGCGGAGCAGGCCCGAGGGGTCGTATGGCCGACTCCTGCTCCTACTTCTTATGTTATGTAAGTACTTATGTAATCATTGTCGCTTGCTGTGCTCAGCGTAATATCCGCATGCAGAAAGGATTAGTACTGCCTCAAGCTGAAGGAAATGGGGAGGATGAAGAAGCGAGAGAAGAGGCTCCATCCCCACCTCAGGAGGAGGGTGCATGAGGCGCACACACTCATTCACACTCACACACTCACTCACACTCACACACTCACTCACACTCACACTCATACACTCACTCACACTCACACACTCACTCACACTCACACACTCACTCACACTCACACTCACACTCATACACTCACTCACACTCACACACTCACTCACACTCACACACTCACTCACACTCACACTCACACACTCACTCACACTCACACTCATACACTCACTCACACTCACACACTCACTCACACTCACACACTCACTCACACTCACACTCATACACTCACTCACACTCACACACTCACTCACACTCACACACTCACTCACACTCACACTCATACACTCACTCACACTCACACACTCACTCACACTCACACACTCACTCACACTCACACTCACACTCATACACTCACTCACACTCACACACTCACTCACACTCACACTCACACACTCACTCACTCACACTCACACACTCACTCACACTCACACTCATACACTCACTCACACTCACACACTCACTCACACTCACACACTCACTCACACTCACACTCACTCACACTCACACACTCACTCACACTCACGCACACTCATACACTCACTCACACTCACTCACACTCACTCATACACTCTCTCACACTCACACTCACTCACACAGACTCATACTCACACTCACACTCACTCATACAGTCACTCACTCTCACACACTCACACACACACACTCACACTCACTCATACACTCACTCACACACTCACTAATACACACACTCACTCACACACACACTCACACACACTCACACTCACTCACACACTCACTCACACACTCACTCACACTCACACACTCAATCACACACTCACTCACTCACACTCACACTCACTCATACACTCACTCACACTCACACACTCACACACACACACACTCACACTCACTCATACACTCACTCACACACTCACTAATACACACACTCACTCACACACACACTCACACACACTCACACACACTCACTGACACACTCACCCACACACACTCACTCACACACTCACTCACACACATACACACTCACACTCACTCACACACTCACTCACACACATACACACTCACTCACACACTCACTCACACACTCACTCACACTCACACACACACTCACACACACACACTCACACACTCACTCATACACTCACTCACACACTCACGCACACACTCACACTCACTCACACACACACTCACACTCACTCATACACTCACTCACACTCACACTCACACACACACTCACACACACACACTCACACTCACTCATACACTCACACTCACTCATACACTCACTCACACTCACACACTCACTCACACACACACTCACTCATACACTCACTCACACACACTCACTCACACACACACTCACACACACTCACACTCACTCATACACTCCCTCACACTCACACACACACTCACACACACACATTCACACTCACTCATACACTCACACTCACTCATACACTCACTCACACTCACACACTCACTCACACACACACTCACTCATACACTCACTCACACACTCACACACACTCACTCACACACTCACTCACACACACTCACTCACACACTCACTCACACACACACTCACACTCACACTCACTCACACACTCACTCACACACTCACTCACACACACTCACACACACACACTCACACTCACTCATACACTCACTCACACACTCACGCACACACTCAGACTCACTCATACACATACTCACACTCACTCACACACTCACTCACACACTCACACTCACACACACATTCACACTCACACTCACTCACATACTCACTCACTCACACTCTCTCATACGCTCACTCACACTCACACACTCAATCACACTCATCATACACTCACTCACACTCACACACTCACTCACACTCACTCACACTCACTCAAACACTCATACTCACACTCACACTCACACACTCACACTCACACACATGCTCACACACTCACTCACTCACTCACACACACACTCTCACCCTCACACATGCACTCACTCACTCACACGCACACACACACACTCACTCACTCACTCACACACACACACTCACATACACTCACTCATAAACTCACACTCACACACACACACACTCACTCACTCACACTCACACACTCACATTCACACACACACTCACACTCACGCACTCACTCGCACACTCACTCACACACACTCACTCACACTCACACACTCACTCACACTCACACTCTCACTCTCACTCACACTCATTCACTCACACTCACACTCATTCATACACTCACTCATACACTCACACACTCACTCACTCACACTCACACACTCAAACTCACACACTCACAATTACACACTCACTCACACACTCACACTCACCTAGTCATTCACACACTCACACACTCACACTCACACACTCACTCACTCACACATTCACTCACACACTCACTCACTCACACTCACACACTCACTCACACTCACACACTCACTCACACACTCATTCACACACTCACACACTCACACTCACACACTGACTCACACTCTCAATCTCACTCACACACTCACTCTCACTCACACACTCACTCACTCACACTCACACTCACTCACACACACACTCACACACACACTCACACTCACGCACACACTCACTCACACACTCACTCACACACTCACTCACTCACACTCACACACTCACTCACTCACTCACACATACTCATACACTCACACTCAGACACACACTCACACACACACACACACACTCACACATGCACACACACACACTCACTCAATCACACACACACACACACTCACATACACACTCACTCACTCACTCACTCACAAGCACACACACACACACTCACTCATACACTCACACTCACACACACACACACACACTCACTCACACTCACACACTCACACACACTCACTCACTCACACACACTCTCACATACACACTCACGCACTCACTCACAAGCACACACACACACACACTCACTCATACACTCACACTCACACTCACACACACACACACACACACACTCACACACGCACTCACTCACACTCACACACTCACACACACACACACACTCGCTCACACTCACACACACACTCACACTCACACACACTCACTCACTCACATGCACACCCACACACTCTCACATACACACTCACTCACACTCACTGGAGTCATACCTAACACAAAGGAAGATGGTTGTGGTGATTGAAGGTCAATCATCACAGCCCCAGGACATCGCTGCAGGAGTTCCTCAGGGCAGTGTCCTCGGCCCAACCATCTTCAGCTGCTCCATCAATGACCTTCCCTCCAACATAAGGTCAGAAATGGGGATGTTCACTGATGACTGCAGTGTTCAGTGCCATTCACAACTCCTCAGATAATGAAGCAGCCCATGCCCGCATGCAACAAGACCTGGACGACATTCAGGCTTGGGCTGCTAAGTGGCAGGTAACATTTGTGCCACAGAAGTACCAGGAAATGACTATCTCCAACAAGCGAGAGTCTAACCACCGCCCTTGACATTCAACGGCATTACCATCGCCGAATCCCCCACCATCAACATCCTGGGGGTCACCATTGACCAGAAACTTAACTGGACCAGACACATAAATACTGTGGCAACAAGAGCAGGTCAGAGGCTAGGTATTCTGTGGAGAGTGTCTCACCTCCTGACTCCTCCAAGCCTTTCCACCATCTACAAGGCACAAGTCAGGAGTGTAATGGAATACTCTCCACTTGCCTGGATGAGTGCAGCTCCAACAACATTCAAGAAGCTCGACACCATCCAGGACAAAGCAGCCTGTTTGATTGGTACCACTTGAAACATTCACTGCCTCCGGCGTACCATGGCTGCAGTGTGTACTATCTACAAGATGCACTACAGCAACTCGCCAAGGCTTCTTCGGCAGCACCTCCCAAACCCGCGACCTCTTCCACCTAGAAGGACAAGGGCAGCAGGCGCATGGGAACACCACCACCTCCAAGTTTCCCTCCAAGTCACACACCATCCTGACTTAGAAGAATATCGCCGATCCTTCATCGTCGCTGGGTCAAAATCCTGGAACTCCCTCCCTAACAGCACTGTGGGAGCACCTTCACCACACGGACTGCAGTGGTTCAAGAAGGCGGCTCACCACCACCTTCTCAAGGGCAATTAGGGATGGGCAATAAATGCTGGCCTTGCCAGCGACGCCCACATCCCATAAAAATGAATAAAAAAAACACACTCACACTTACACACACACGCGCACTAGCAAATATTCACTTGCAGCATGATATTTTCCGATCTTGCTATTATAGTTTTGGAAAAAAAAGTGGCACATTTCAACATTGTGTGATTCATCTTCATGAACTTGTGGATTGAATCTGCTGCGATTTTGCAGCAAAACTGACAGTTTTGTTATTCTCACTATTCTCAAACTGACATTTTTCAGCATAAAGGTGACAAGAAAATTGTTGCCTGGGCTGCACATAACCTTGTCAGAACTATGATATAACGTCAGTCACCAGCGATGACATGTCTTATTATAATAAATCTGATTGATTGGGATGGCGAGCGAGTAGAATATATTGATTCGACTAAATGATCATGCTATCACCGTGCAGCGCACAATTGTCATCCAGTTAAGGCAAATTTCAATTGAATTTACAAGCTCGATTTGAAGTATTGTCTATACTATAATTTCTCTTTATTTTCAGCATCATTTCCTCTCTAATCTTTGCAAAAATCACGATATTTATGTACGAGGAAGGCCATTAGGTCCATCTTAAATCATCCAAAGAGAAACAACCTACAATCGCCCAATTGCTTTGAGTATGTGTGACATGAATCAGTCATTCATGAAAGAAAGACTTATGAAATAATACTGAGCGGCCTGCGGGTGGCGCTGTCCAGGGAGAGTATAAATACTCGGGCATGGGCCCAGCTTGCGCAGGACATTCTTAACAGGAACTAGTGAAGGACACAACTAGACCTCCATGTTGTAAAACAGTTGATTAAAGCATTGTTTAACGCTTAGACCAAGTGCCTAGTAGTTTTCTTACGTCAGTGTGTGTTGCTTATTTTCCTTTCCTGAACGCAGTACCTTGCAATTGTTTGAGTTAAATTTCAATTGCCATTCCTCTGTCTACATGCTTATTTTGCCAACTTAGTGTGCAATTTCGGAGTTGCTCCCTCCGATTCCTCTGCCCCTCCCAGTTTGGAGATCATTGCCGATTTGACCACTTCGCCTTGAGTTTCTGGCCTCAGTTCTCTTCTTACCATTGGAGGAGGGTTGTAGCGCACTGACCCTGGCATGACCTGAACCCATTTTCTGGGATGGCGGGTGGATGGTTATGTATGCAGGGTGGGCTTCCGATGGAATCCAAGCCAGCAAGCATCAGCCCGCTGCCGGTTACCGAGGGAGAGCCGGATGTCCGTTTTATAGTTTGGCCTCGGACTCTGGGGGGTACACAGCCTAATGGGACAAGGAGCTGCCCAGACAACTCAGTCAGTCAGCAGGCAGTTGAGAAAGGAGCGGGAGGTTGCGCGGGTCTAAGTGGGTGGTGCTGCCTGATCCTGCAGACGATCGGGACATAAGAACATAAGAAACAGGAGCAGGAGTCAGCCAATCGGCCCCTCGAGCCTGCTCCGCCATTCAGTAAGATCATAGCTGATCCAATCTTGGCCTCAACTCCACTTTCCCGCTCTCTCCCCATACCCCTTGATTCCCTTGTAGTTCAAATGTCTGTCAATTTCCACCTTAAATATATTCAATGACCCAGCCTCCACAGCTCTCTGGGGTAGAGAATTCCAAAGATTCACGACCCTCTGAGAGAAGAAATTCCTCCTCATTTCCGTCTTAAATGGGCGACCCCTTATTCTGAAACTATGCCCCCTAGTTCTAGATTCCCCCACGAGGGGAAACATCCTCTCAGCATCTACCCTGTCAATCCCCCTCAGAATCTTATATGTTTTAATAAGATCACCTCTCATTCTTCTAAACTCCAATGAGTACAGGCCCAACCTGCTCAACCTTCCATCATACATCAACCCCTTCATCCCAGGAATCAACCTAGTGAACCTTCTCTGCACTGCCTCCAATGCAAGTATATCCTTCCTTAAATATGGAGACCATAACTGTACGCAGTACTCCAGGTGTGGTTTCACCAGCGCCCTGTAAAGTTGCATCAAAACTTCCTACTTTTATACTCCAACCCCCTTGCAATAAAGGCCAACATTCCATTAGTCTTCCTAGTTACTTGCTGTACCTGCATGCTAACTTTTTGTGTTTCATGTACCAGGACCCCCAGACCCCTTTGTACCGCAGCATTCTGCAGTCTCTCTCCATTTAAATAATAATTTGCTTTTTCATTCTTCCTTCCAAAATGGATAACCTCACATTTTCCCACATTATACTCCATCTGCCAAATTCTTGCCCACTCACTGAACCTGTCTATATCCCTTTGCAGACTCTTTGTGTCCTCCTCACAACTTGCTTTCCCACCTATCTTTGTATCATCAGCAAATTTGGCTACAGTGCACTCGGTCCCTTCATCCAAGTCATTAATATAGATTGTAAATAGACAATTGTTCGCTCTTCAAATGTTGATAAGGCCCGGGAGTTAAACTAGCCTGGACCCCATGATGATAATGTCATGGAGAGATTGCTGTCCCGCCCCTCTGGCACAATTCCCGCCTCGAGTTAAAATTTGGGCTAATGTTTTTAGATGCCTGGGGCTTAGGAATGGTGTCTACAAATCCTAGTTGGCGTCATTGGTCTCTCCAAAGCCAGAGGTGGAACTCATCCTACTCTGATCTTCACTCCCACTCTGATCTCTCTGTCCTCGGCCTATTGCATTATTCCAATGAAGCTCAACGTAAGCTCGAGGAACAGCACCTCATCTTTTGATTAGGCACTTTACAGCCTTCTGGACTCAACATAGAGTTCAACAATTTCAGATCATAATCCCTGCCTGCATTTTTCATGCAGTATGATTTTGCCATTCCCATTTGCAACATTTTCACAGCATGTTCTTTCAATTCCTTCCTCCCCTCCTAAACCCCGCGCCCCCCCCCCCCCCCGTCTCTGCTGTTACATTTCCAGCCTTTTCCAGTTCTGATGAAGGGTCCCAGACCTGAAATGCTAACCCTGTTTCTCTCTCCACGGATACTGCCTGGCCTGCTGAGTATTTCCAGCAGTTTTTGTTGTTATTGTGGAACTCAGCCTAATTAGATTCCAACCGGAATGTGGGATTTTTATTATCCTAAATGGAGATCGGATTCAGCAAAGATTAGCATACAAATTCAATGTCCATTCGGAATATTAAACAGGGTCGCAAATGCCTTTAAGAGAATTGTAATCGTTTATATCCATTTGTACTGATGGGCACAATTTGACCGGCCTATTACAAGTTGATTACTTTTTATTTTGTTGGTGAAGTGATCATGTCACTGTCTGTTTAAGGAATAATATATGTGCGTGCACCACAGTCAGTAATGCAGCTCAATCAAGCTGGTAACAATTTCATCCTTCAATTAACTTAACTGCAATTCCCTTCTGCCAATTCATTGCTACAATTTTGAGCATGCTCGAAAATTATGAACAAACTGACTGTAACTCTTGAAATATAAAGAAATATAAGTTCTTTCAATGAAACTTGGATATTGGAATTGTCATTCCTATAAGACTGATGTAGCAATGAGTTATGCTAATTAGAGCTAATGTGTATGTAAATTAGCTCCAATTAGCACAATTTATGAACACTTCTTCAACATTACAATTATGCTTCCCATGTTCCATTAGAAAGGACATATTTTCCCCTGTTATGGAAAATGGCTAATTTTTCAGTCAGTCTGCAAATCAGGTCTAATTAACCAACTGCAGAACTTGCTATCTATAGTCACATAAGAATGAGATTTACCTCCTCTCGTAAAAGTGGAGTTTAAATTCTGTCGGTGAATTCACTGCTATTGACCTATCCTGAAGTCAGCTGTGGCTCATTGAGTAGTGCTCTGAGTCAGAAGGTTACACGTTCAAGTCCCAACCCTGGGCACAAAAATGGAGGCTGACGCTCCAGTGCAGTGCTGAGGGAGTGCTGCACTGTCGCGGGTGCTGTCTGTCGGATGGGGTGCCCTCTCAGGTGGATGTAAATGGTCCTGTGGCACTATTTCAAAGAAGAGCAGGGGGAGTTCTCCCCAGTGTCCTGGCCAATATATTTACCCCTCAATCAACTTCACTAAAAAACAAATTATCTAGTCAATGGGCCAGAAATTCGTGAACGGGGCTTGCCGCGCGTGCAAGGTCCCGATTTGCACTTACCCGACGCGCCTGCTGATCACCTCCAGGGACGCCTGGAATTCGTGTTTCAAAAAGAAGAATCCCGGGCAGCGTTTGATGTCACGCCGCCCAGGAGTGCAGCCAGCGCGAAGCCTGTAGCGCGCTGTGCAACTGAGACACGCCCCTTGAGGTCTCAGTTTCACAGGACACGCCCCCAATGTTTCTGCCAAGCTGCTAAGCATTTTTACATGCAAAGCAGCAGTTTAAATAGGTTTTTGGAAGTTTTTTGAAGATTTTGGTAACTTTTATAAACTTTTAAAAATGTTTACATTATTTTGAAGAATCTGAAGTAGTTTTAAACAGAATTAAAGCAATTTAAAGACTTTTAAAAGCCCTAAAAGAATTTTTTTAATTCCATTTATTTATTTAGCAATGTCGTCGTCATACGTGTCTTCACACTGTTCCCTTTGGGGAACTGTATGAAGTGGTGGAAGGATTTATGGCCGTGATTAACGCTCATTCCGTGACCGTAACCATCTTTGAACCAGCCATTAGGGCGGTTAGTCCTATGGCGGGAGGGTTTTACGGGCTCCCACAAGCTATACAAGGAGGGGGGGCCACCCACACCCACGGACGCAAATATCCCACTGGATGTCAACCCAGAATTTAGAGCCGGAGCTCCGACTCCACTTGCCGGGACTGTCTGGAGCGGGGTTCGAAACCCTATCCTGATCTGGCCCAGCGGTGGGGATCCTACCGCTATGCCAAAGGCACAATCCGATTAGCAACGTGAAATGGCTGGAATGAGCACAATTCACGGCATTAAAAGAACTCACAATTGAACTGATGCTGACCTCAGCAATCTCCTCAAGGAGGTGGAGGCGCAGCGCCTGCTCATCATTGGTAATGAGAAGTCAAAGGCACCGCAAAAAGGACAGATGATAGCTTGGTCTTTCAAGTGGCAGCATAGGGCTCCAGTCACGGGGAGGGAAAAGGCGCAGGAAACGTATGGGTGTCACCTTTTGTGCGGAGTGGGCCTTTTGCGTAGCAGTAAGCATCCCCGCCGCTGGGCCAGAAGGAGTAGGGTTTCGAACCCCACTCCAGACAGTCCCGGCAAGTGGAGTCGGAGCTCTAACTATAAATTCTGGGTGGACATCCAGCGGGATACTTGCGTCCGTGGGTGTGGGTGGCCCCCCCCTCAGATGGGTTGTGGGAGCCCGTAAAACCCTCACGCCATAGGACTAACCACCCTAATGGCTGGTTCAAAGATGGTTACGGTCACGGAATGAGCGTTAATCACGGCCATAAATCCTTCCACCACTTCATACAGTTCCCCAAAGGGAACAGTGTGAGGATATGTACGACGATGACCTCTTGCGCAATGCACCTCCTTGGACCCTCAGTCGCAGATGCGAGGGGGCAAATCGTGCAATTGTTAAATTTTTCATTTTATTGACATGTAAAATGTTGGCCCAGTAATTCCCTTCCAAATGCGCGAGTACGGTCGGGGTACTTACGCGTCTGGCCGGAGGAAATGCCGGTTTTCCGCATGCACAGCGCATGCGGGGTAAACCGGCATTTCCTGTCCTCTGAACGAAGGGGTTCAGAGGCAGAACGCGTGCGCAGTAAAATTCGCTGCTTTCATTCATGCTTTCAGTGAGGTCAAGTCCTTACAACTTACACATGAAAAAAGCATGGGTACAGTTGCTCCAGAGGCTGCGGAGGAAGATATTTCTTATCGTGGAGCTTCTGAAAGTATGTATGTCTGTATATATTCCTTTGCGTGTTATGTATATATTCCTTTACTTATGTGTATGAATGTATTATTTAATTATGACTTTCAGAGAAAGTAACTTATTGGAAAATCATAATTAAAAACATACATTCATACACATAAGTAAAGGAATATAAAACATACATACATATACGTAAAGGAATATATGCGGACATACATACATAATTACTTATTACTGATGAAAAGTTTCTTTCTTAAAAGTGCTGGAAATGTTACATTACTCATTTTAGAACACTCATTTTCACATTCCATTCACACAGCCACAATTGCTCCTTCTACCTACCGTTCTGAAAACCCGTTTAAAAAAAAAAAATTTAAACTTTAAAACTTACTTAAAATTTCTTAAAATAACTTCCCTCCCTTTCCCAAACAAAAATATTGCCTTTCAGAAGCTCCACTATAAAATATATCTTCCTCCGCAGCCTTGGGACAACTTTACACCTGCTTTTTTCAAATGTAACTTGTAAGGACTTACCCTCACTGAATCCATGAATGAAATCTACGAAGTTCACTGCGCAAGCGCTGCCTGTGCAGTCGCACGCGCTGTGCCTATGAACCCCTTCGTTCCGAGGACTGGAAGTGCCGGCGTTCCCCGCATGCGCTGTGCATGCTGAACGCCAGCATTTCCAACGGCCAGATGCGTGAGTACCCCGACCGTACTCACGCATTTGGTCACGAATTTCTGGCCCATTATCACATTGCTGTTTGTGGGAGCTTGCTGTGTGCAAATTGGCTGCTGCTTTTCCTACATTACAACAGTGACTACAGTTCAAAAAGTACTTCATTGGCTGTAAAACGCTTTGGGACTCCTGAAAGGCGCTATATCAATGCAAGTTTTTTTTAAGGCAACAAAAATAAGCAAATAAAGCACATGGGCTTCATTTCTAGAGGGATAGAACTGAAAAGCAGAGAGGTTCTGTTAACCTCATATAGAACCTTGGTTAGACCACAATTAGAGTACTGTGCACAGTATTAGTCTCCATATTGTAGAAAAATTGAGGCCAATACTTTCTTTCCATTTAAGAAAAAGTCTCTTCCTGGATTTTTTGTTCACACTTTGCATTTCTCTACATTGAATTTCATCTGTTTGCCCAATTCTCAAATCTATACAAAGCCAACTGTAGCTTATCCTATTCAGCTTTTGAATCTACCACCTTCATTAGCTTTATATCATCTGTCAAGTTAGCCACTGTGTGACTTGTGACTCCGAGCTCCAAATCATTTATAAAGATATTAAACAAGAGGTCCCAAAAACAGACTCCCATTGGGACCCCACTGGTAATGTTCTCGCAGGCAAATGCCAATCCCTGCACCACTACCCTCCAGGTTCTATCTGGCAACCAATTACGTATCCAAATGCAAAATAGTTCCACTGGCTCCCATTTTTTAAATTTTCAGTACCAGCCTTTCCCGAGAAACTGGTCTTGATTTATCTCCAGGTGGATTCCCCGCTCAGGCCTGAGTTAAAAATTACAGTCGGGTTTCAATTATGTCATCGGGCTGAACATGCATATATATGTAAAGAAGGACCCCTCTGTCGGCTCTGGGCGGGTGTCCTTGCTGCCTGCTTAGGAGAGCAGGTTAAAATTGCAGATGCTGGAATCATGGCGGCTTTTGGGCAGGTGAGCCAAGGCAATTTTAACTTCCCACCCGCCAGGTTTCAGTTGAGTGACCAGGGTTAATGTAATAACATAAGAACATCAGAAATAGGAGTAGGAGTAGGCCATTTGGCCCTTTGAGCCTGCTCCACCATTCATCAAGATCATGGCTGATCTTCTACCTCATCTCCACTTTCCTGCACTATCCCCATATCCCTTAATTCCCTTAGTATCCAAAAATCTATCGACCTCTGTCTTGAATATAAGCCCAGAAATTCGGGTTGGGGGCTTCCCGCGGGTGCAAGCCCCCAACCTGCACTTACCTTGTGCGCCGGCCGTTGTGCTGTGGGCCCGCGTGGAATTCCGATCCTGGGCCTGCTCCAGCTGCCGGCACGCAGTGCTTGCGTATCCCAGGGGCGCAGTTAGTTCGATGCATCCCCTGGGATCACGTGGGCCATGGGCAGCCAATCAGAGCAGGGAATGCTCCATTCATAAATTTGACAGGAAGAGCTGTCAAAACTTATAAATACTACGGGCCCCAAAACATCACTAAATCTTCAAATAATTTTTTTTTTTAAATCACATTTTTTAAATAAACTATAAATTACATGAAATAACTATTTTAAACAATAATTTAAATTTTTGAAAAAATAATTTTATTTTCTAACGGGGCTAAAAATAAACTTACCTTGCTTTAAAGTATTTAAAAATAATAAACCTGTGGAAAAAATGTTTTAATTTTAATTAATTCAACACTTACCCTGTAAAAAGCAGGCCTTACGCCTGCTTTTTATGAGTAAATTCTGCAGACTTACCCTCCCGGTAAAACCTGCAAAAAAAACCTACGTTCGATGCGCACGCACAGCCTCTCCCGCGCACGCGTTCGAACTCTGAACCCCTTCTTTCAGGGGAACGGAAGTGCCGGTTTCCCGCGCATGCGCAGTGCATGCAGGAAACCGCCACTTCTATTGGGCTTACAGGTGAGTACCCTGTGCGTACTCACCCGTGGAGACCCGAAGTTCTGGGCCATTATCAATGACTGAGCCTCCACAGCCCTCTGGGGTAGAGAATTCCAAAGATTCTCCACCCTCTGAGTGAAGAAATTTCTCCTCATCTCAGTCCTAAATGGCCAACCCCTTATTCTGTGACTGTAACCCTGTGTTCTAGATTCCCCAGCCAGGGGAAACATTTTCCCAGCATTAAACCTGTCAAGCCCCTTAAGGATTTTATATGTTTCAATTAGATCACCTCTCATTCTTCTAAACTCAAAGGAATATAGGCCTAGTCTACTCAATCTCTCCTCATAGGTCAATCCCCTCATTCCAGGAACCAGTCTGGTGAACCTTCGTTGCACTCCCTCTAAGGCAAGTATGTCTTTCCTTAGGTAAGGAGACCAGAACTGTACACAGTACTCCAGGTGTGGCCTCACCAATGTCCTGTATAATTGCAGTAAGACTTCTTTACTCTTATACTCTAATTCCTTTTTAACTAAAGCTAACATACCATTTGCTTTCCTAATTGCTTGCTGTACCTGCATGTTAACTTTCTGTGAGTCATGTACAAGGTCACCCAGGCCCCTCTGAATGCAAATATTTCCCAGTCTCTCACCATTCAAAAATATTCTGCCTTTTTCTTTTTCCTACCAAAGTGGATAACTTCACACTTCCCCACAATGTAATTCATTTTCTATGTTCTTGCCCACTCAGTCAACCTGTCTATATCTTTCTGCAGCCTCTTTGCATCCTCCTCACAGCTTACTTTCCAACCTAACTTTGTATCATCAGCAAACTTGGATACGTTACACTCAGTCCCTTCATCTAAGACATGAATATAGATTATAAATAGTTGAGGCCCAAGCACTGATCCTTGTGGTACCCCACTAGTTATAGCCTGCCAACCTGAAAAAGTCCCGTTTATTCCTACTCTCTGTTTTCTGCCTATTAACCAATCCTCAATCCATGCTAATATATTACCCCCAATACCATGAGTCCTAATTTGGTGTAATAACCTCTTGTGTGGCACCTTTATAAATGCTTTTTGAAAATCCAAATACATTACATCCACTGGTTCCCCCTTAGCCATCCTTCTAGTTATATCTTCGAAAAACTCTAACAGATTTGTCAAACACGATTTCCCTTTAATCAAACCATGTTGACTGTGCCTAATCATGTTATGATTTTCTAAGTGCCCTGTTACCACACCCCTAATAATAGATTCTAGCATTTTGCCTACTACTGATGTCAGGCTAACTGGCCTATAGTTCCTGTTTCTTCTCTTCCTCCTTTCTTAAATAGTGGGGTTATGTTTGCTATCTTCCAATCCTTGGGGACTGTTCTAGAATCTAGGGAATTCTGGAAGATTAATACAAGTGCATCCGCTATCTCTGCAGCTACCTCTTTTAAAACCCTAGGATGCAGGTCATCAGGTTCAGTGCTTTGAGGTGCCTGCTGTACATGGTCCATGTCTCTGAGGCATACAGGAGGGTGGGAATCACTACTGTTCTGTAGACCATGAGCTTGGTGCCGGGTTTGAGGTCCTGGTCCAGATCTTCAAACACTCTCTTCCTCAGGCGACCGAAGGCTGCACTGGCACACTGAAGGCGGTGTTGGACTTCGTGATCGACGTCTGCCCCTGTTGACAGTAGGCTCCCGAGGTATGGAAAGTGGTCCACATTATCCAAGGCCTTGTTGTGGATTTTTGTAATCGGGGGCAGTACTGTGTGGCGGGGGCAGCTTGGTAGAGGACCTTTGTCTTACGGATGTTTAGTGTAAGGCCCATGCTCTCATATGCTTCGGTGAAGGTATTGACAATGGTTTGGAGTTCGACCTCCGATTGAGCGCAGACACAAGCTTGTCTACTGTCATACCTTTTCATGTAGTTTCCCAATCTACCTTAGCCAAGTCACCCCCTCATACCTATGTAGTTTGCTTTGTTTCAGATTTAACTAAATCACTTGCAAACTCAATATAAAATTCTATCATATTATGGTCACTCTTCCCCAAAGGCCCCTTTACTACAATTAGCCCTTTCTCATTGCACAATACTAGATGTAAAATAACCTGTTTCCTGGTTGGTTCCTCAACATACTGATGTAGAAAACTTCTTGTATACATTCCATGAATTCGTCCTCCACACTATAATTGCAAATTTGGTTTGGCCAGTCGAAATGTAGATTAAAGTCCCTCATGATTATTGTATTACCCTTGTTACGTGCGCATCTAATTTACTGATTTATACTCTGCCCTACATTACAACCACTGTTTGGGGGCCTATAAAGTACTCCCACCAATGTTTTCTGCCCCTTGCTGTTTCTTAGCTCCACCCAAACTGATATCACCCATATCAAATGCCTTATTGAAATCCAAGTGCACCACATCCACTGCCTTACCCCTATCAAGGTCCTTCGACTCACCCTCAAAGAAAAGCAGTAATTTAGATTGTCAAGACCTCCCCTTCCTGAACCTATATTGGCTACCTTTTATGATTTTATTTCAATTCACATGGTCCATGATCTTATCATAAGTGTTTCCATAACTTTACCCACAATGGACGTAAAACTCACTGGACTGTCGTGTGCTGGGTCACTTTTTCTACCTTTTATTAAAAATACGGGCAATATCTGCTTCCCACCAGTCGCCAGGCACCGCTCCAGTATTCCGTTTTTTTGCCAGAGTTCCTGCAATCTCCTCCCTTATTTGTTTCAGAATTCTTGGATGCATCTTATCCGGCCCCTGAGACCCCTTGTGACCCCACCTCATTGTTCTTTGATGTAATGTTTCCCTGACTGACCTGTTTGGACACCATTCACACCTTTGACTGCTGTGATTATCTCTCTGCCGAGGTGTGATAAAGGGCAGTTAGAAAGGTTACCTGTAAACATCTGACATGATTCTCTGACTATATAAGCTGTGTCTTTATGCATCTCTCCACTTCACCTGAAGAAGGAGCAGCGCTCCGAAAGCTTGTGATTTCAAATAAAGCTGTTGGACTATAACCTGGTGTTGTGTGACTTCTTACATTTGTCCACCCCAGTCCAACTCCGGCATCTCCACACCAAGACATAAGAACATAAGAAATGGGAGCAGGAGTAGGCCATACGGCCTCTCGAGCCTGCTCCACCATTCAATGAGATCATGGCTGATCTTCGACCTCAACTTTACTTTCCCGCTCGCTTCCATATCCCTCGATTCCCCTGGAGTCCAAAAACCTATCGATCTCAGCCTTGAATATACTCAATGACTCAACATCCACAGATGGGGCAGAGAATTCCAAATAGTCACAACCCTCTGAGTGAAGAAATTCTTCCTCATCTCGGTCCTAAATGCCCTACCCGAATAGTGTCACAAATTTACCTCTCGTTCCCTTTCCAGATCAAGTAAGTTACTAGCCTCCTCGTTCATTAAAACTGAGGCAAAAAAAATAATTATTTAGCACTTTTGCAGCCTGACTAGCACCTGTTGTCCTGCCTTCTCCCAATCCCACGTTAAGTGGCCCCACTTTTTCCCTTGTTTTACTTTTCTTCTTGATATTGTTGAGTTTCTGGGTCTGTGCCAATTAACCCTTTCACTCCTAAGTTCCGAAAGATTCGATGACAGTAATTTAATTTTATTTAGTGAAAGTGAGACTTGATACATTAGAAACATAGAAGATAGGAGCAGGAGTAGGCCATTCGGCCCCTCGAGCCCGCTCCGCCATTTAATGAGATCATGGCTGATCATCCAAATTCAGTACCCTGTCCCTGCTTTCTCCCCATATCCCTTGATCCCTTTAGCCTCAATAAATATATCCAAAACCTTCTTGAATATGTTTAATGAATTGGCCTCAACTGCCCTGTGTGGCAGAGATTTCCACATGTTCACCACTCTCTGGGTGAAGAAATTCCTCCTCATCTCATTACAGCATCTGACCCGTAGTTAAACAAGGCGCAATCAAGGTTTATATTACCCATTGGGCTCTGGGTAGAAGACACGATCTCCATGGGTCAACCCCTGTTGGACATGGCCTCGTTCACCCGGTGTGACACGTGTGGGTCCTCCGCCAACCCGAAACATTCCTCGGCTTGTCTGCTGGATGTTCCCAAGTTTCTCGCCCAATGCCCCTACGACCTAATGTTTGAGAGACCCCTTCTTATACATCTTCTTCCCAGCACAAAGCCCATGGGGACTGACATGAATCAACTGAGCGGCCTGTGGGTGGCGCTGTCCAGGGAGAGTATAAATACTCGGGCAAGGGCCCAGCTTGCACAGGACATTCTTAACAGGAACTAGTGAAAGACACAACTAGACCTCCAAGTGCCTAGTAGTTTTCTTACATCAATTTAATCAACTGAAACTTGCTCCACGCTCTAAGTGATTTTGGGAACAGACGTCTATGACTCTAATGTGTAGAAGGGAACCAGACGTAGTAATCAATCCATCATGGAGAAACTACTCAGACCCACCCATCTTGACCTGGACCCGAATTCACCTACAACTGCTAAGGTATGGAAACACTGGTATCGTACCTTCAGCAACTTCCTCGGGGCTTGTGGTGAGAATGTTCCTGATGAGTTACAAATGCTTGCCAATTATATATCTCTTCATGTGTTTGATTATATCGAAGACTGTGTAGACTATGACTCCGCTATCCAAATACTGCAGCAACTATATGTTAAGGCCCCAAATGAAATTTTTGCTCGGCACTTACTGGCCACAACTCGACAACCCGGGCTATCACTTGACGAATTCCTTCAAAAGCTTCGTAGGCTCAGCAAGGATTGTAATCTCAAAACTGTCTCAGCTGAGCAGTACCAGGAGGAATTAATTTGTGATTCTTTTATTAATGGAATTGTGTCTCCCTTCATTCGCCAGCATCTGTTGGAGAATAAAACCCTTGAGTTACAAGCTGCCTATGACCAGGCATATTCTCTGGACTTAGCAAAGAGGAATGCAGATACCTATCTTTTACCACATGCACGGACTGCTGCTATCACTTTTAGTGACTCCTCCGATAAGCCTCAGGCGGACGCCCTCACTGATGACGACTCTATCCTAGCTGATGACGACCCTTCCCTAGCGGCATCTTGGCAATCTAAAAAGAAGTGTTTCTTCTGTGGAGGTGCATTTCACTATAGGAAATTTTGTCTTGCTCGTAATGCAACCTGCAATCATTGCAGTAAGAAAGGTCACTTTTCTAAAGTATGTCAGTCAAGAGCCACTCCTAAGGTTACAGCTGCTATCTATAAAACTGCTCCTTCCCCAAGAGCCACTACTAATGTTACAGCTGTCATCTATAAAACTGCTCCTCCCCCAAGAGCCACTACTAATGTTACAGCTATCAAGTATAAAACTGCCCCTCCTCCCATCTCAGCTGTTTTTCCCCAAAGCCTGTCCCATGCAGCCACGAAGGTTTCGGTAAATGGACACATTTTGAGTGCACTAATTGACTCATGTAGCTCTGACAGCTTCATCAGTGAGCAGGCTGCCAGTAAGTTAAAACTGCATATTTACCCCTCGGACAGGGAAATTGCAATGGCTCTGATGACACTGACCACCAACTCTTCCGGCTTTTGTCTTGTCGACCTTATTCTCAATGGCCGCACTTATTTTTCCACCCGGCTTGGGGTGCTCAAAAACCTATGCAATGATGTGCTCTTGGGACAGGATTTCCAGAAGCAACACAAAAGACTCACTTTCGAGTTTGGAGGGTCAAACCCGAAGCTTACTATTTCCAAAGTACTGTTTTGTGCACTTTCGGCAGCTTCGCTCGACAAGCCCTCCTTGTTTGCCAATCTTTCCCCCCCGATGTAAGCCCATAGTCACTAAATCACGACGTTTCAGTCAAGATGATGTATCCTTTATTGAGGCAGAAATCTCTCGCCTTCTAGCAGATGGTATCATTGAGCCATGTTCATCTTCCTGGCGGGTTCAAGTCGTCGTTGTTGAAAATCCTCTGAAGCCACGCAAGAAGCATCTTTGCATCGATTACTCGCAAACTATTAACCAGTATACCGACCTGGATGCCTACCCACTACCACACATCGATGACATGGTCAATAACCTTGCCAACTGCAGGGTATTTTCAACTTTTGATTTAAAGAGCGCATATCATCAAGTACCGTTAAAGGACTCTGACAAGAAGTATATGGCCTTTGAGGCCAACGGTCGGCTTTACCAGTTTTGTCTCCTTCCATTAGGGGTCACCAATGGGGTGGCCGTCTTTCAACGGGCAATGGATAGCCTAGTCAAACAGGAGAACTTAACGGGACTTTTCCATATCTGGATAATATCACCATTGCTGGTCATGACCAGAAGGAGCATGATGCCAATCTCCAGAAATTTTTTGACATTCTCCGTCATCGCAACTTAACCTTAAATGAGTCCAAATCTGTGAAATCAATACCATCAGTCAACATCCTTGGCTACTGGGTGGGCGACGGTGTCATCAAACCGGATCCGGAACGACTTCATCCGCTTCAGGAGCTCCCTCCCCCTACGAATCTCGGCTCTCTTCATCGGGCACTCGGTATGTTCGCCTATTATGCGAAATGGATACCCCACTTTTCTGGCAAGATCCAGCCGCTGCTTCACGCAAAGTCATTTCCATTGGAGGCAATGGCTATTTCAGCTTTCAACCTCCTCAAGCAACAACTGGAAAAAGCCATGCTTCGTTCCATTGATGAAAATCTTCCTTTCATGGTCGAGTGCGATGCATCAGAGGTGGCGATCTCCGCTACCTTGAATCAAGGTGATTGACCCGTTGCATTTCTGTCCAGAACTTTGCAGGGTAGCGAGCTCCATTATCCTCCTGTCGAGAAGGAGGCTACGGCCATCATCGAAGCTGTACATAAATGGAGTCATTTTCTCACTCATCGCCATTTCATGCTTATAACCGACCAGCGCTCCGTGGCCTTTATGCTGGATAACCGGAAACGCACTAAGATCAAGAATAACAAGATACAGCTCTGGAGA
The DNA here is from genome assembly GCF_052327205.1 of Somniosus microcephalus. Taxonomy (NCBI): domain Eukaryota; kingdom Metazoa; phylum Chordata; class Chondrichthyes; order Squaliformes; family Somniosidae; genus Somniosus; species Somniosus microcephalus. Next base: position 25,061,372 of record NC_140993.1, on the reverse strand, counting down.
ATGGAATTGGCCGCCTTTGGTTACACCATACATTATCGATCCGGCAAAGAGAATATGGCCCTGGATACCCTCACGCGGGCATTCTGCTCTTCCATTTCAACTTCGACTCTTGCGGATCTTCATACTGACTTAAGCCATCCTGGCATTACCCGTATGTTACACTTTGTGTGACCTAAAAATCTCCCATTTTCTACGGAAGACGTGAAAAGAACATGCTCCGCTTGTAGAATTTGCATGGAATTAAAACCGCAATTCTTCCGTCCGTTGGATGGCTCGCTCATGCACGCTACACAGCCTATGCAGTGACTCAGCATTGACTTTAAAGGGCCATTGCCTTCCTCAATGCGAAACACCTATTTGCTTACTATGGTGGACGAATATTCACGCTTTCCCTTTGCTTTCCCCTGTCCCAATATGCTTACTTCCACAGTGATCAAATGCCTCGATCAGGTCTTTTCCCTTTGCGATATGGCCAATTTCATCCACTCTGATCGGGGTCCCTCCTTCATGTCAAGCAAACTCAAAAGTTATCTTTCCCAACGGGGAATCGCCACAAATAAAACAACACCATATCATCCTATTGGAAACGGACAGGTTGAGAGATACAATGCTATCATTTGGAACGCTGTTCGTCTTGCACTAATCGCACAACCTATCAGACCAGCAGTGGGAAACTATGCTCCCTGATGCGTTGCATTCCATCAGGTCTCTTCTTTCTACATCCACCAACGCTACTCCTCACGAATGAATCTTCGGGTTCCAGCGTCGCTCTACTCATGGGACGTCCCTACCATCATGGTTGGCAGCTCCTGGCCCCGTGCTGCTCCGAAGATTCGTCCGATCCTCCAAGAGTGATCCCCTTGTCGACGAAGTGGAACTAACAGATGTCAATCCTACATACAAGTACGTGCGGTACCCTGATGGCCGGGAATCCACAGTTTCACTTCGGGATCTGGCTCCCTGCCCAACCGGTCCCACAGACCCTATCGATAGAGGGATCCGTATTAACAATGCTGATACTCTGATACTACAGCGGCTGGACCTGGGGGAGAGCAGCGACCGGCGGCAGTTAAAAGCAGCGGCAGCAGCGAGGCCCGACCATAGCGGCTGGACCTGGGAGAGAGCAGTGACCGGCGGCAGTTAAAAGCGGCGGCAGCAGCGAGGCCCGGCCACAGCGGCTGGACCTGGGGGAGAGCAGCGACTGGCGGCAGTTAAAAGCGGCGGCAGCAGCGAGGCCCAACCACAGCGGCTGGACCTGGGGGAGACCAGCGACCGGCGAGGTATAAAAGTGGCGGCAGCAGCGAGGCCTACCAATTCAGCAGCGGGGAGAGAGCTAAAAAGTAATCAGAATGTGACGTCACCAGGGAGCAGGTACGTGATTGGTTGGTGAGTATTTCTCTATTTTTTAAACTTTCACTCTGTGGTTTATAGTTGCTAAGGTCTTTCTGGTGTAGCGAGGACTGTTGGTAAACCATACAAGCGCCCTACTTTATATCTTTAATTGATGGTATTGTATTAATTTAAATTAATTAAAGGGTAAGTCATGTCAGGACAGCCCAGCCCTGTGTTATGCTCCTCTTGCTCTATGTGGGAATTCAGGGATGCTGCCTGTGTTCCTGACGACCATGTGTGCCAGAAATGTATCCAGCTGCAGCTACTAGCAGACGGCATTGCAGCGCTGGAGCTGCGGATGGATGAGTTTTGGAGCATTCGCGATGCTGAAAGCGTCATGGATAACACGTTTCGTGAGTTGGTCACACCGCAGGTAAGGGCTGCACAGGCAGAAGGGAAATGGGTGACCATCAGGCAGAGCAGTAGAGGCAGGCAGGTAGTGCAGGGGACCCCTGTGGCCATCCCCCTCTCAAACAGGTATACCGATTTGGATACTGTTGAGGGGGATGACTTACCAGAGGAAGGCAGCAGCAGCCAACTTCCTGGCACCAGAGGTGCTTCTGCTGCTCAGGAAGGGAAGAAAAAGAGTGGGAGAGCAATAGCGGTAGGGGATTCTATCGTAAGGGGAACAGATAGGTGTTTCTGTGGCCGTAGACGTGACTCCAGGATGGTTTGTTGCCTCCCTGGTGCCAGGGTCAAGGATGTCACTGAACGGCTGCAGGGCATTCTGAAGGGGGAGGGTGAACAATCAGAGGTCGTGGTTCACATTGGGACCAACGACATGGGTAGGAAGAGGGATGAGGTCCATCAGCAAGAATTTAGGGAGCTCAGTAGCAGATTAAAGAGCGGGACCTCAAAGGTTGTAATCTCTGGATTACTCCCGGTGCCACGTGCTAGTGAGTATAGGAATAGAAGGATAGAGCAGATGAATGCGTGGCTAAAGAGTTGGTGCAGGAGGGAGGGCTTTATTTTCCTGGATCACTGGGCCTGCTTCTGGGGAAGGTGGGACTTGTACAAGTCGGAGGGGTTGCACCTGAACCAGAATGGGACAAATATCCTTGCGGGGAGGTTTGCTAGCACTGTTCGGGGGGTTTAAACTAACTTGACAGGGGGATGGGATATAGAGTGGAGCTATAATAGGGGTGATATACAGCCAAATATAGAGGAAAAAATAAGTCAGACTGGAAGGCAGAGCAAATATGTAACGGCACAAGGGAAGACTGGAAGGCAGAGCAAATATGTAACGGCACAAGGGAGTAGGGCAAGGCTGGATGGCATTTATTTTAATGCAAGGAGTCTTACGAATAAGGTGGATGAATTGAAGTTGTTGATGAACACATGGGAGTATGATATTGTTGCTATCACGGAGACATGGTTGAGGGAGGGGCAAGACTGTCAGCTCAATATTCCGGGGTATAGAATCTTCAGGCGAGACAGAGGGGGGGGGGGTAAAAGAGGAGGGGGTGTCGCAATATTAATTAAGGAGACAATTACTGATGTAAGGAGGGATGATATATTAACAGGTTCCTCTAATGAGGCCATATGGGTTGAACTTAAAAACAAAAAGGGGGCTAGCACTTTGCTGGGAGTGTACTATAGGCCCCCAAACAGCCAGGGGGAGATAGAGGAACAGATATGTAGGCAAATCTCAGAGAAGTGTGCAAATAATAGGGTAATTATAGTGGGGGATTTCAACTTCCCCAATATTAACTGGGATAGTCAGAGTGTGAAAGGCTTAGAGGGTGCAGAATTCTTAAAGTGCATCCAGGAGAGCTTTTTGAGCCAGCATGTAGAAAGTCCTACAAGAGAGGGGGCAGTACTGGACCTAATTCTAGGGAATGTGGCCGGGCAAGTGGTAGAAGTGTTAGTAGGTGAGCACTTTGGTGACAGTGACCATAATTCGGTGAGATTTAAGGTAGCAATGGAAAAGGACAAGGATGGACCGGAAATAAAGGTTCTAAATTGGGGGAAGGCCGATTTTAGTATGATAAGGCAGGATCTGGCCAATGTGGACTGGGATCAGCTACTTGAAGGAAAATCCACATCGGAGCAATGGGAGTCTTTCAGAAAGGAAATTGAGAGAGTACAATGGCAACATGTTCCCGTAAAGGTCAAGGGTGGGACCAACAAGCCCAGGGAACCCTGGATGTCAAGGGATATACGAGAATGGATTAGGAAAAAAAGGGGGGCTTTTGGCAGATACAAAGGACTAAAGACAGAAGAAGCCCTAAAGGAATATAAAAAGTGCAGGGGGATAATTAAAAAAGAAATTAGGAGAGCGAGGAGGGGCCATGAAATAACGCTGGTGAGCAAAATAATGGAAAATCCTAAGGTGTTTTATAAGTATATTAAGGGCAAGAGGATAACTAGGGAAAGAGTAGGGCCCATTAGGGACCAAAGTGGCAAGCTGTGTGTAGAGCCAAAGGATGTAGGTGGAGTTTTAAATGAATTTTTTGCATCTGTGTTCACTATGGAGAAGGACGATGTGGACATAGAAATCAGGCAGGGGGACTGTGATATACTTGAACATATTAGCATCAAGAGGGAGGAGGTACTAGCAGTTTTAGCAGGCTTAAAAGTGGATAAATCCCCAGGCCCGGATGAGATGTATCCCAGGCTACTATGTGAGGCAAAGGAGGAGATTGCAAGGGCTCTGACACAAATTTTCAGAACCTCTCTGGCCACAGGGAATGTGCCAGAGGACTGGAGAACAGCTAATGTAGTACCATTATTCAAGAAGGGTAGTAGGGATAAACCAGGGAATTACAGGCCAGTGAGCCTAACATCAGTGGTAGGGAAATTATTGGAAAAAATTCTGAGGGACAGAATTAGTCTCCACTTGGAGAGGCAAGGATTAATTAGGGATAGCCAGCATGGCTTTCTCAAGGGAAGATCATGTCTGACCAATTTGATTGAATTTTTCGAAGGGGTGACTAGGTGTGTGGATGAGGGTAGTGCAGTGGATGTGGTTTACATGGATTTCAGTAAGGCTTTTGATAAAGTCCCGCATAGGAGACTGGTCAGGAAGGTAACAGCCCATGGGATCCAGGGTGCCTTGGCACATTGGATCCAAAACTGGCTTAGTGGCAGAAGGCAGAGGGTGATGGTGGAAGGTTGTTTTTGTGACTGGGAGCCTGTGTCCAATGGGGTACTGCAGGGATCGGTGCTGGGTCCCTTGCTGTTTGTGGTCTACATTAATGATTTGGATGTGAATGTAAAAGGTATGATCAGTAAGTTCGCAGATGACACGAAAATTGGTGGGGTGGTAAATAGCGAGGAGGGAAGCCTCAGGCTACAGGACGATACAGATGGGTTGGTCAAATGGGCGGAACAGTGGCAAATGGAATTTAATCCTGAAAAGTGTGAGGTGATGCATTTTGGACGGACTAACAAGGCAAGGGAATACACAATGAATGGTAAGACCCCAGGAAAGACACAGGATCAGAGGGACCTTGGTGTGCATGTACATAGATCCCTGAAGGCAGCAGAACAGGTGGATAAGGTGGTTAAAAAGGCATATGGGATAATTGCCTTCATTAGCCGAGGCATAGAATATAAGAGCAGGGAGGTTATGATGGAGCTGTACAAAATGCTGGTAAGGCCACAGCTGGAGTACTGTGTGCAGTTCTGGTCGCCACACTATAGGAAGGATGTGATTGCTTTGGAGAGGGTGCAGAGGAGATTTACCAGGATGTTACCTGGGCTGGAGCGCTTCAGCTATGAAGAAAGACTGGACAGGCTGGGGTTGTTTTCCTTGGAGCAGAGAAGGCTGAGGGGGGACCTGATTGACGTATACAAAATTATGAGGGGCATAGATAGGGTAGATAGAAAGGAACTTTTCCCCTTAGTAGGGGGGTCAATAACAAGGGGGCATAGATTCAAGGTAAGGGGCAGGAGGTTTAGAGGGGATTTGAGGAAAAACTTTTTCACCCAGAGGGTGGTTGGAATCTGGAACTCACTGCCTAAAAGGGTGGTAGAGGCAGGAACCCTCACAACATTCAAGAAGCATTTGGATGAGCACTTGAAATGCCACAGCATACAAGGCTACGGACCAAGTGCTGGAAAATGGGATTAGAATAGGCAGGGCTTGATGGCCGGCGTGGACATGATGGGCCGAAGGGCCTCTTTCTGTGCTGTATAACTCTATGACTCTATGACTCTGCGCTCCTCTGAGGATGACGCCCATCCGGGACGTAGAGGGATCTGCCAGCTACTCCGCCGGATCAACCCGGGAAACAGAGCACTACCCGCGGGATGACCACCCAAAGCCAGGACGCTGGTCAATCACCGACTACTGAGCAGGATGAAGCCAGCTCGGCGCCTGTGGGGGCCCGCACCCGGAATCACAATCTCCCCAGTCCCCCTCAGGTCGATCAAGGCGACACGGGCTCTTCCAGCCCGCCGGTATGAACCAAGTGACCCAGGGACCAAGACTCGGTCCGAGGAGACGTGCCTTCCAGCCGCAAATGGATATCCAAACAACTGCGGCTATTCGTAGTCTGATTAATCCGATAGAAGGAAGTCGCCGGACTACCAATCCTTCAGGCAGGAAGAATGACATGAATTAACTGAGCGGCCTGCGGGTGGCGCTGTCCAGGGAGAGTATAAATACTCGGGCACGGGCTTCGCTTGCGCAGGACATTCTTAACAGGAACTAGTGAAGGACACAACTGGACCTCCATGTTGTAAAACAGTTGATTAAAGCTTTGTTTAACGCTTAGACCAAGTGCCTAGTAGTTTTCTTATGTCAATGACCAGTTAATCCAATCATTCACTCACACCTGAAACAGCCCCCTGTCCAATTACAGGGATGCTACGTACCTAATGATCCTGCCTGGCCCTGTCAATTCAATTCCATTCAACTCAAATCGCTTTATTGGCATGGCAAGTTATATCTTATGTTGCCAAAGCATCGAAAAACATTCATGTTTGTGCACAAAAATACAGATCTATCCATACAGTGTATAAACAGATATATCCCTGAGTGTATAAATATACTTTCATATAATTTATATATACTCTTTTCTTATATTTAGTGGTTGTCCCTCTGTTTATGGCAAGCTGTAACATAGAGTGCCGCTAGTGTTACACAATTTCTCTCTTCCCCTAGTAGGTATGGGAGTTTTTGGTCGTCATTCTAATTTCTGAATTCCGGGCATATTTTTGTGAATTTTGGGTAGAAATTCTCCCTTATGCCCTGATATTTTCTACAAGCTGTGAGGAAGTGCATCTCTGTCTCCACCACTCCCTGACTGCAGTGAGAGCATATCCTGTCCTCTCTTGGTAGCCGGGTCTGCCTGTGTCTACCTTTTTCGATCGCCAGGCTATGTTCACTAAGTCTATACATTGTCAAGGTTTTTCTCAATTTGCTATCCTTTACCATGGTCAGGTAATCAGCCATGTTGTATTGTCTGTTTAGGGCCAAGTAGCAATTGAGTTTGCTTTGGGTTTTTGTTGTTTCTGCCCAATATGACAGATATTTTTCCTTTTGCTTAGCGACGATTGTGTTGGGTCGAATTCTTTGTGTTACGCTGTCACTGCCCTGGGGCTGGTTATTGTTAGTAGTGTTAATAGTTACTTCACTGAGTCCCAGGACTAGTTGACTGAGGGTATTCTTCTTTATGGTCCTCTCTTGGCATTTCAGGGCATTTCAGCCCTGTCAGCTCCTTGTCTCACGACACCCTGACATCATCTGTTTTTGACCATCAAGACTCATATCTGGGGTAGTTACGGCAACACAAACGGAACATGTCTCCATGGGTAGAGATATGGTGTCCTTGCCATTTGCTTATGTTTTAAATTCACTGCGGATACCATAACATTCCACACAGTGGCAGCCACACATGACCTTGCTAGTCCTGTTCCCACAGACAAGCTGTCTGTTTCTTATCATAGAATTATAGAATCATAGAATGGTTACAGCACGGAAGAAGGCCATTCGGCCCGTCAAGCCCGTGCCGGCTCTCTGCAAGAGCACTTCAGCCAGTCCCACTCCCCCGCCCTTTCCCCGTAGCCCTGCAAATGTTTTTCTTTCAGGTACTTATCAAATTCCCTTTTGAAAGCCATGATTGAGTCTGCCTCCACCACCCTTTCAGGCAGTGCATTCCAGATCCTAACCACTCGCTGTGTAAAAAAGTTTTTCCTCATGTCGTCTTTGGTTCTTCTGCCAATCACCTTAAATCTGTGTCCTCTGGTTCTCGGTCCTTCTGCCAATGGGAACAGTTTCTCTCTCTCTACTCTGTCAAGACCCCGCATGATTTTGAACACCTCTATCAAATCTCCTCTCAATCTTCTCTGCTCTATGGAGAACAGCCTCAGCTTCTCCAGTCTATCCACGCAACTGAAGTCCCTCATCCCTGTAATGATTCTCGTAAATCTTTTCTACACCCTCTCTAAGGCCTACACATCCTTCCTAAAGTGCGGTGCCCAGAATTGGACACAATACCCCAGTTGAGGCCGAATCAGTGTTTTATACCTGTTCATCATAATTCCCACGCTTTTGTACTCTATACCTCTATTCATGAAGCCCAGGATTCCATAAGATTTTTTAACTGCTCTCTCAACCTGCCCTGCCATCTTCAACAATTTGTGCACATATACCCCCAGGTCTCTCTGTTCATGCACCCCTTTTAGGGTTGTACCCTTTAGTTTATATTTCCTCTCTACATTCTTTCAACCAAATTATATCACTTTGCACTTTTCTGTGTTAAATTTCAACTGCCACGTGCCCGCCTATTCCATCAGCCTGTCTATGTCCTCTTGAAGTCTATCACTATCTTCCTCACTGTTCACTGTACTTCCACGTTTTGTGTCATCTGCAAATTTTGAAATACTGCCCTGTACACCCACATCCACGTCATTAATATATACCAAGAAAAACAGTGGTCCTAGAATCGACCCCGGGGGAACAATACTGTATACCTTCCTCCAGTCCGAGAAACAACTATTCACCACTATTCTCGATTTCCTGTCACTTAGCCAATTTCATATCCATGCTGCCACTGTCCCTTTTATTCCATGGGTTTCAACTTTGCTGGCAAATCTATTATGTGTCACTTTGTCGAACGCCTTTTGAAAATCTAAGTACACCACGTCAACCGCATTACCCTCATCAACCCTCTCTGTTACCTGATCAAAAAACTCGATCAAGTTGGTTAAACATGATTTGCCATTAACAAATCTGTGCTGGCTTTCCTTAATTAATTAACACTTCTCCAAGTGACTGTTAATTTTGTCCCTGATTATTGTTTCTATAAGCTTCCCTATTACCGAGGTTAAACTGACTGGCCTGTAGTTGCTGGGTTTATCTTTACCTTTTTTTGAACAAGGGTGTAACATTTGCAATTCTCCAGTCCTCTGGCACCGCCCCCATTTCTAAGGAGGATTGGAAGATTATGGCCAGTACCTCTGCGATTTCTTCATTCACTTCCCTCAGCATCCTAGGATGCATCCCATCTGGTCCTGGGGACTTATCTACTTTAAGTACAGCCAGCCTTTTTAGTACCTCCTCTTTATCGATTTTTATCCCATCCAGTATCTCCTCTACCTCCTCCTTCACTATGTCTATGGCAGCATCTTCTTCCTTGGTGAAGACAGATGCAAAGTACTCATTTAGTACCTCAGCCATACCCTCTGCCTCCATGCGTAGGTCTCCTTTTTGGTCCCTAATTGGCCCTACCTCTCCTCTTACTACCCATTTACTATTTATATGCCTATAGAAGACTTTTGGATTCACTTTTATGTTAGCTGCCAATCTGTTTGTCATAATTTTCCAATCTTCCCTAGATGTGGGGGAGGTACCTGAGGATTGGAAAGTGGCAAATGTAACACCTTTGTTCCAGAAAGGGTGTAAGGACAATCCCAGTAACTACAGGCCGGTCAGTTTAACATCAGTGGTGGGTAAAGTTTTAGAAACATTGGGCGCGATTTTCCCAGCCCTGGGGAGGTGGGTATGGAGGCGGGGTAGCTGGGAAAATGGCAGAATTTGGGGGCGGGTGCCCAATCCGCCCCCAACCCGCCTCCATGTCATCTTGCCAGGAGGCGGGTAGCTGTCCCTCGCCGTGTCCTGTCTCCTTGGAGGCGGGAAGGGAGTAAAGCCTATTGAATGCCTGTTAACAAGTAGTTAACAGGCAGAAAATAGGATTATCCCCTTTTTGCGCTCAGAGGTGCGGGCTTCCCGAAGGCTCCGAAACCCACCAGGTCAGCGAGGTGAGTAGTGGGTCTACGGGATTTAGTGGGGTCCAATAGTGTGCTGTGGAGGTAAGTGATGGGTGCAAGTGTGGAGAGGTGAGTATCTGAGGTAAGTGCAAAGTGTTAGAAAAAGTGTACTTACCTTTGTTTCTTTCTGCAGGCTTCAGTCGGTGTGTATGTGGAGCGTCTCGCAGACTTCTGCGGTAGAGATGACAGATGGGCGCTGCATTCTCCAATGCAACAACCATCTCATTTCTGCAAAAGAAAGAGGTTTGATGAGGACTTGAATTCAAGACCTCATCAAACTACAGAGAATGTCAGTGTTTGACAGCTTCACAGAGCTGTCAAACGATGACAATTCATCTGTCAAAAATTTTTGACAGATGAAACGTCATATGTTGATGTTCTCTGCAATCGGTTTTCCCTTGATTGGCCTGCGAAGTCCGCTAGGGAAATCAAGGGAAAATAGCCAGAAGTTGATGGAAGCGGGACTGAAACCCGACAAGTGGGAGTCCCGCCTCCAAAAGCTCCCCATTGGCAAAATCACACCCAATAATCATGGAAAAAATTAATGAGCACTTGGAGAGGTTTAAGCTAATTAAGGAGAGCCAACATGGATTTGTAAAAGGCAGATCATGTTTGACTAATCTAATTGATTTTTTGATCAAGTAACAGGGAGGATCAATGAAGGGAATGCAATGGATGTTGTCTACATGGATTTTCGGAAGCTGTTTGACACAGTACCACATAGAAGGCTGGTTAACAAAATTGAGACTTATGGAATAGGTGGGTCAGTGGCAACTTGGACAAGGAATTGGCTTAAGGACAGAAAACAGCGAGTTGTGGTAAATGGCTGTTTTTCAGACTGGAGGATGGTAGACAGTGGTGTTCCCCAAGAGTCAGTTCTGGGGCCACTGCTTTTTTTGATATATATAAATGATCTGGATATTGGAATACAAAGTAGAATTTCTAAATTTGCCGATGACACCAAACTTAGGGGTGTGGCAAACAGTGAGGAGGATACCAATCGACTGCAACAGGACATAGAAAGACTAGCAGAATGGGCAGACAAGTGGCAGATGGAATTTAATACAGAGAAATGTGAGGTGATACATTTTGGCAGAAGGAACAGGGAGAGGCAACAAACACTTAATGGCACAGTTTTAAAGAGTATGCAGGGACATTTAAGGAGATATTTCATAACTCTAAGCAAAGGTTTATTCCAGTGAGAAAGAAAGACTGTACGAGAATGATGAACCATCCATGGCTAACTAAGAAAGTTAAGGATGGTATCAAATTGAAGAAAAAGGCATACAATGTTGCAAAGATTAGTGGTAGGCCAGAGGATTGGGAAAGTTTTAGAAACCAGCAAAGGATGACTAAAAAAATAATAAAGAGGGAGAAAATAGATTATGAGAGTAAACTAGCTAAAAATATAAAAACAGACAGTAAGAGCTTCGACAGGTATATAAAAAGGAAGAGAGTAGCTAAAGTAAACATTGGTCCCTTAGAGGATGAGACTGGGAATTAATAATGGGAAACAGGGAAATGGCAGAGACTTTGAACAAATATTTTGTATCAGTCTTCACGGTAGAAGGCACTAAAAGCATTCCAATAATAATCGATAATCAAGGGGCTATAGGGAGGGAGAAACTTAAAACAATCACTATCACTAGAGAAAAAGTACTAGGTGAGATCCACGCTCAACGCCGTGCGGCACCACATGAACACTCTCGACCTCTCTCTTCAGCAACACCGGCGCACTCTATCTCAAAGCTGTCCGGGTCCACAGTTCCATTTCATCCTTCGACTCATCTGACGCTTCAACAAAAAACTTTTTTTCTTCCTTTCCGATGTCAAGGATCGCAAGCTTCATCAACTCTTGGACACCAACACCCCTCCGGAACCTTCTTCCCCTTCACTTTCCTCTGACCCCCCTTCTCCCAATCTCACCCCTTGCCGCGTTTTCACTATCCCCTCTGACCTTCCCCTCTCTGACCCCGAACGATCAGCCCTCAGCAAAGGCCTGAGCTTTATCCCCTTACGCCCCCACCTCAATGAATTTCGAGCTCGGCACAATGTTGAGCTCTTTTTCCGCCACCTTTGTTTCCATGCCCACTTCTCTGGCCAGGAGTCTTCCCCCCGCATGACTGACCCTTTCTCCTGCTTTCAGAATTCCCGTTCTACCTGGACCCCTCCCCCTGGCCTCTTACCCTCTCTAGATCTTTTCATCGCTAACTGCCACCGTTACATTGGCCGTCTCCATTCCTCTGCTCCTCTCACTCACTCCAACCTACCTCCCTCTGAACTTGCAGCACCCCATTCTCTTAGATCCAACCCTGACATTGTCATTAAACCTGCTGACAAGGGTGGTGCTGTTGTTGTTTGGTGAACTGACCTCTACCTAGTGGAAGCTGAACGCCAACTCTCCGACACCTCCTCCTACCTCCACCTGGACCATGACCCCACTACCGAACATCAAACCACCGTTTCCAAGACTGTCACTGACCTCATCGCCTCTGGAGATCTTCCCCCCGCAGCCATCAACCTCATAGTTCCCCAACCCCGCACAGCCCGCTTCCACCTCCTTCCCAAGATCCACAAACAGGACTGCCCTGGTAGACCCATCGTTTCAGCCTGTTCTTGCTCCATGGAACTTATCTCTTCCTATCTCGACTCTATCTTTTCTCCCCTTGTCCAGTCTCTTCCCACCTACATCCGCGACTCTTCGGACGCCCTCCGCCACTTTAACAGTTTCCAGTTTCCTGGCCCCAACCGCTTCCTTTTCACCATGGACGTACAATCCCTCTACACCTCCATCCCCACCAGGATGGCCTGAGGGAGCTCCGCTTCTTCCTTGAACAGAGGCCCAACCAGTCCCCATCCACCACCACCCTCCTCCGCCTGGCTGAACTTGTTCTCACATTGAACAACTTCTCCCTTGACTCCACTCATTTCCTCCAAATCAAAGGTGTTGCTATGGGTACCCGCATGGGTCCTAGCTATGCCTGCCTTTTCGTGGGATATGTGGAACACTCTTTGGTCCAGTCCTACTCGGGTCCCCTCCCTCACCTCTTTTTCTGATACGTTAATGACTGTATCGGTGCCGTTTCCTGCTCTCGCCCTGAACAAGACAATTTCATTCACTTTGCCTCCAATTTCCACCCTTCCCTCATATTCACATGGTCCATCTCTGACTCTTCCCTTCCCTTCCTTGACTTCTCCGTCTCCATCTCTGGGGATAGGTTATTGACAAACATTCACTACAAGCCCACTGACTCCCACAGCTACCTGGACTACACTTCCTCCCACCCCACCTCCTGTAAGGACTCTATTCCATTCTCCCAGTTTCTCCGTCTCCACCGCATCTGCTCCGACGATGCCACCTTCCACACCAGTGCTTCCGACATGTCTTCCTTTTTCCTCAACCGAGGATTCCCCTCTACCGTGGTTGACACAGCCCTCGACCGTGTCCGTTCTATCTCCCGCACTTCTGCCCTCACCCCTGCCCCCCCTCCCGGAACCACGATAGGGTTCCCCTTGTCCTCACCTTTCACCCCACCAGCCTCCACATTCAACGGATCATCCTCCGCCATTTCCGCCACCTCCAAAGTGATCCCACCACCAAACGCATCTTCCCCTCCCCTCCCCTTTCAGCATTCCGTAGGGACCGCTCCCTCTGAGACACCCTAGTCCACTCCTCTATCACCCCCAGCACCCCTTCCCCTTCGCCTGGCACCTTCCCGTGCAAGCGCAGGAGATGTAACACCTGCCCTTATACCTCCCCCCTTCCCACTGTCCAGGGCCCCAAACACCCTGTCCAGGTGAAACAACGATTTAATTGTACTTCTTGCAATCTAGTATACTGTATTCGTTGCTCATGATGCGGTCTCCTCTACATTGGGGAGACCAAACGCAGATTGGGTGACTGCTTTGCGGAACACTTCCGTTCAGTCCGTAAGGGGGACCCCGAGCTCCTGGTGGCCTGTCACTTTAATTCACCGACCCACTCCCACTCAGACCTCACCGTCCTCGGCCTCTTGCATTGTTCCATGGAAGCTCAGCGTAAACTCGAGGAACAGCACCTCATCTTCCGATTAGGCACTTTAGAGCCTTCCGGACTCAATATCGAGTTCAACAATTTCAGATCATAACCTCGGCCCCTATTACATTTTTATTTATATTTTATCCACACCTTTGTTTTGGCCTTTCCCCCCTTCCCCTTTCCTTTTTTTTCTCTCCCACATGGCAGCTGTCTCTCATTCTGCCAGCGCATTTCACACCTAATCTAGAGCCGTCTTTTGTCTCCACCAGTCCTATCACCATCTCGTCTCGTTTTGAATACCTCTTAATGTCTCTTCTCTTTTGTTCTCTCCCAGCCCGGCCTTTTAATCTATTTCATTCCCTGTGCCTCTTTAGTCTTGATAAAGTGTTTTGACCCAAAACGTTGACTCTAATTTCTCTCCACGGATGTTGCCTGGCCTGCTGAGTTTTTGCAGCATTTTCTGTTGTTATAATGGGACTAATGGCTGACAAGTCCCCTGGACCAGATGACCTGCATCCTATGGTCTTAAAAGAAGTGGCTGCAGAGATAGTGGATGTGTTGGTTGTAACCTACCAAACTTCCCTGGGTTCTGGAGAGGTCCCAGCTGATTGGAAAACCACAAATGTAACTCCCCTATTCAAGAAAGGAGGGAGACAGAAAGCAGGAAACTACAGGCCAGTTAGCCTTAACATCTATCACTGGGAAAATGCTGGAATCCATTATTAAGGCAGTAATAGCAGGACATTTAGAAAATCATAATACAATCAAGCAGAGTCAATATAGTTTTATGAAAGTGAAATCGTGTTTGACAAGTTTACTAGAGTTCTTTGAGGATGTAACAAGCAGGGTGGATAAAGGGGAACCAGTAGATGTGGTGTATTTGAATTTCCAGAAGGCATTCGATAAGGTGCCACATGAAAGGTTACTGCACAAGATAAGAGTTCACGGTGTTAAGGGTAATATTTTAGACTGGATAGAGGATTGGCTAACTAACAGAAAACAGAGAATCGGAATAAATGGTTAATTTTTAGGTTGGCAAACTGTAACTAGTGGGGTGCCACAGGGATCAGTGCTGGGGCCTCAACTATTTACAATCTATATTAATGACTTGGATGAAGGGACCGAGTGTAATGTAGCCAAATTTGCTGATGATAGAAAGATAGGTGGGAAAGCAAGTTGTGAGGAGGACACACAGAATCTGCAAAGGGATATAGATAGGTTAAGTGAGTGGGCAAACATTTGGCAGATGGAGTATAATGTGGGAAAATGTGAGGTTATCAACTTTGGTAGGAAGAATACAAAAGCAAAATATTATTTAAATGGAGAGAGACTACAGAATGCTGTGGTACAGAGGGATCTGGGGGCCCTCGTACATGAAACACAAAAAGTTAGCATGCAGGTACAGCAAGTAATTAGGAAGGCTAATGGAATATTGGCTGTTATTGCAAAGGGGATGGAGTATAAAAATAGGGAAGCCTTGCTACAACTGTACAGGGCGTTGGTGAGACCTCACCTGGAGTACTGCGTACAGTTTTGGTCTCCTTATTTAAGGAAGGATATTCTTGCATTGGAGGCAGTTCAGAGAAGGTTCACGAGGTTGCTTCCTGAGTTGAAGGGGTTGTCTTATGAAGAAAGGTTGAGCAGGTTGGGCCTATACTCATTGGAGTTTAGAAGAATGAGAGGTGATCTTATTGAAACATATAAGATTCTGAGGAGGCTTGACAGGGTAGATGCTGAGAGGATGTTTCCCCTCGTGGGGGAATCTAGAACTAAGGGGCATAGTCTCAGAATAAAGTGGTCACCCATTTAAAACGGAGATGAGGAGGAATTTCTTTTCTCAGAGGGTCGTGAATCTTTAGAATTCTCTACCCCAGAGAGGTGTGGAGGCTGGGTCATTGAATATATTCAAGGCGGAGATAGACAGATTTTTGAAAAATGGTAATCAAGGGTTATGGGGAGAGAGCGGGAAAGTGGAGTTGAGGCCAAGCTCAGAACAGCCATGAACTTATTGAATGGCGGAGCAGGCCCGAGGGGTCAAATTACCTACTCCTGCTCCTACGTCTTATGTTCTTATGTTCTAATGTCCTTATGAGAGAGGGACCTGGGAGTTAATGTGCATAGATCCCTGAAGGTGGCAGGACACATTGAGAGAGTGGTCAGCAAAGCATATGGGATCTTGGGTTTCATAAATAGAAGTATTGAGTACAAAAGTAGAGAAGTTATGCTGAATCTATATAAAGCGCTGGTTAGGCCACAACTGGAGTATTGATTCCAGTTCTGGTCACCACACTTTAGGAAGGATGTGAAGGCCCTCGAGAGGGTGCAGAGGAGATTTACCAGAATGGTTTCTGGGATGGGGGATCTTAGCTACAAGGACAGGTTGGAGAAGCTGGATTTGTTTTCATTAGAGCAAAGGAGGTTGAGGGGTGATTTGATAGAGGTGTACAAGATTATGACGGGTTTGGATAGGCTAGACGGGGAAAGGCTCTTCCCAGTAGTTGATGGTACAAGGACTAGGGGACACAGATTTAAGGTTTTGGGCAAGAGGTACAGGGGGGATGTGAGGACAAACCTTTTTATGCAGCGAGTGGTGTGGATAGGAACTCGCTGCTGACGGAAGTGGTGGAAGCGGACACACTCAATGTTTTCAAGGGGAGACTGGATAGGCACTTGAGGGAAATAAACTTGCAGGGTTAGAAAGAATCTAACTTCTTCTTGAATATATTTAATGAATTGGCTTCAACTGCCTTCTGTGGTGGAGAATTCCACAGGGTTACCACTCTCTGGGTGAAGAAATTCCTCTTCATCTCTGTCCTAAATGCCTTACCCCTTATCCTTAGACTGTGACCCCTGGTTCTGGACTCCCCGGCCATCGGGAACATCCTTCCTGCATCTAGTCTGTCTAGTCCTGTTCGAATTTTATAAGTTTCAAAGAGATCCCCTCTCATTCTTCTAAACTCCAGCCCAATCGACACAATCTCTCCTCATACGTCATCCCAGGTATCAGCCTGGTGAATCTTCGCTGCACTCCCTCCATGGCAAGAATATCCTTCCTCAGATAAGGCGTCCAAAACTGCACACAATACTCAAGGTGTGGTCTCACCAAGGCCCTGTACAACTGCAGCAAGACATCCTTGTTCCTGTACTTGAACCCTCTCGCTACGAAGGCCAACATACCATTTGCCTTCTTAACCGCCTGCTGCACCTGCATGCTTACCTTCAGTGACTGGTGCACAAGGACACCCAGGTCTCGTTGCACTTCCCCTTCTCCCAATCGACTGCCATTCAGATAATAATCTGCCTTCCTGTTTTTGACACCAAAGTGGATAACCTCGCATTTATCCACGTTATATTGCATCTGCCATGCTTCTGCCCAATCACCCAACCTGTCCAAATCATACTTGAGTTTCTCGGCATCCACCTCACAGCACACACGCCCGCCCAGCTATTTGTCGTCTGCAAATTTGGAGATATTACATCTAGTTCCCTTGTCTAGATCATTAATATATATTGTGAACAACTGGGGTCCTAGGACCAATCCCTGCGGCACCCCACTAGTCACTGCCTGCCAATCGGAAAAAGACCCGTTTATTCCAACTCTTTGCTTTCTGTCTGCCAACCAGTTCTCTATCCAAGTCAATACCTTGCCCCCAATCCCATGTGCCTTAACTTTACACGTTAATCTCTTATGCGGGACCTTATCGAAAACCTTCTGAACGTCCAAATACACCACATCCACTGGTTCTCCCTTATCTATTTTACCAGTTACATCCTCAAAAAATTCCAGTAGATTAGTCAAGCATGATTTACATTTTGTAAATCCATGTTGACTTTGTCCGATCCTGTCACTGTTTTCCATTGCTCTGCTATTGCATCTTTTATAATGGACTCCAGCATTTTCCCCACTACCGATGTCAGGCTTACCGGTCTATAATTCCCCGTTTTCTCTCTACCACCTTTTTTGAATAGTGGGGTAACATTAGTGTGGTGTATGTACCTTTAAGAGCCCCTGTGTACTGTAATGCCAGTAGGGGCCACTCGGGCTATATAAGCCTGTATAGTGCCTTGTATCTTTTAGTTCACCTCCAGACTTTGTTCAATAAACACCTGTGAACCAACTCCTGCATTCCGTGTCTCCATTAACACACGGATACAACAGTGGCGACGAATTGGAAACGGACTTACCTGCAATTCGGCAGCACCTCAAGGAGATCGATACCTCAGACGAAGGTCGAAGAAAAAAAAACAAAAAAAAAACAAACTGTGGTTTCACCAGCTGGCCGGGCTGGTGGCAGGTACTGCATTAATCCTTCCTGGGCGGCGGGCTGGGGCTCGATCGGGTGGCTCTGCAGCGGGGCCAAGCAGCGAGTCAGAAGGCAGAGGCAAACAGAGACGGAGGGTGGAGCACTCGCGAGATGGCCGGCGCTGCAAAGCAGGTCGGCGTTCGGACCAAGCAGAGGGAGGGAAAAGTCCCAGAGAGTCCGGCGGGAACGAGTCTCCAACTATTAAAAATATCTGTGTAAATAAAAACCGCGGAGAACAGCGTTGTCAGCAGCGGCAGCGGCGGGAAAGCGCGGGAGGCACCATTTTTTCTCGGCAGGGAAGAAAGGAAAGCGCGGGAGGCGCCATTTTTGATTTTCAGGATGCCTAAGACTGGCAATATTACTGCTTTTGATAGTGATATAGAGGATTGGACCACATATGTGGGAAGAGTGGAGGTATATTGCACAGCGAATGAAGTAGAGGATGATAAAAAGGCATCAGTACTTCTAAATCTGATGGGTGCAAGGACATACGGGCTGTTACGAAACTTAATCACTGCAGCCAAACCGATGGACAAGAATTTTAAGGAGATTGTTGATACCCTACACTGCCAATTCGGGGCAGGACTGGCAGATTCTCCACGAGACAAATTCGGCTGCGGTCCCCTAAGTGAAGGAACACAAAAAAGGCTACTTTCTGAGAAAGATTTGACACTGGACAAGGCTTTCAGTGTGGCTGTATCATACGAAGCAGCAGCAAGAGGAGCTGCAGAAATACAGCAAAAGCTACAGGACTTCGGCACCCATGAAATGACACGGGGTTTCGAGAGATGTTATCGCTGCGGCAGATCCACCCATGACCAGAGGGACTGCTGGTTCAAGGACAAAGCATGCAGGCAATGCGGAAAGATGGGACACATTACACGTGTATGCCGATCTGGAAGCAAAAAATCCACTCACAGAAAAAAGGTCAATAAGGAAAAGTACAGGAAGGTACAAATGATGACGGACAGTTGCTCCGAAGACCAGAAGAGTGATAGCGACTCCGGAAACAAGAGACTAAGCTGTCTCAAATTACATAATGTAATTGCCAAAGAAGATTACCAGACCATTTGGGTTACCCTCACAATAGCGGGGTCCCCAGTTAAAATGGAGCTAGATACAGGATCAGCTCTGGCCGTCATAAGTCGACGGGATTACGAGCGGCTATTTCCGCATATACCTTTGAAAGACACATCCATTATCTTGAAGACATATACGGGGCAGAAAGTATACCCCAGAGGGAAAATAAGGGTGCCTGTTGTATACAACGGCAAGGAAATACAGAAATTGTATTTATACGTTCTGCAAGATGGTGGTCCACCGCTGTTGGGATGTGAATGGATCAGGAAGATACGTTTAGACTGGCACTCCATTCAGGCACTGACGGTGACCAGTGAGAAAAAAAATGATGATGACGTCAAACCTGAACGATTAAAAGACATCTTGGCCAACGCCAAAGAAGTGTTTCAACAGGAACTAGGAAACTTGAAAGGCGTCACCGCCTCAATAAAAGTGGAAGATGCGGCAATTCCCAAGTTTTTTAAGGCAAGGCCGGTGCCATATGCAATTCGTCCAGCAGTCGAAGCAGAGCTGGAGAATTTGGAAAAGGCAGGCGTGTTATCCAAGATAGATTGGAGCGAGTGGGCAACACCCATCGTCCCGGTCATGAAGAAAACGTTGAAAAATGATAAATCTGAAGAACAGAGAAAAATTCGCATCTGTGGGGACTTCAAGGTGACTGTAAACCCGGTCCTTCACATGGTACAGTATCCTCTTCCGAGGATAGGAGATATTTTCGCCTCACTATCCGGAGGGAAACGTTTCACCAAAATTGACTTGGCACAGGCATATCTACAGATGGAGGTTGAGGAGGCCTCTAAAAAGTATCTCACGATAAACACACACAAAGGCCTGTACCAGTACAATCGACTGGTTTTCGGAGTAGCATCAGCTCCAGCTATCTGGCAAAGAGCTATGGAGCAAGTCCTGCAAGGGATTCCGGGGACTCAATGCTACCTAGACGACATCCTTGTAACAGGAGAAAACGACAACGAGCACCTTGCCAATTTGGAGCAGGTGCTCACTAGGCTGAGAGAACGGGGCCTATGAGCAAATCGCCCCAAGTGCGAATTTTTCCAGAAACAAATATCATATTGTGGCCATATAATTAATGAAGAAGGGTTGCATAAGTCACCTGAAAAAATTGAAGCGGTCATAAAAGCCCCAGCACCTGAAAATGTCTCACAATTAAGGTCGTTCCTGGGATTGATAAATTACTATCATAAATTTTTACCGTACTTGTCAACTGTTCTGCACCCTCTTAACGCACTGCTACAAACGGGAGTAATTTGGAAATGGAGCGATGACTGTAAACGTGCCTTCCATAAATGCAAAGGCTTGATCACGTCCAAGGAAGTGTTGGCTCATTACAACCCATCACTGCCAATCAGACTGGCATGCGATGCATCCCCTTATGGCGTAGGAGTGGTATTATCGCATAGATTCCCTGATGGCTCGGAGCAGCCGATAGCTTTTGCGTCACGATCATTAAACTCAGCTGAGCGTAACTATGCCCAGATCGACAGGGAAGCACTCTGCCTGGTATGGGGAGTGAAAAAATTCAACCATTACCTACACGGACAAAAATTTACCTTGTTGACTGACCATCAACCCCTCGTCTCCATATTCAGCCCTACAAAGGGCGTTCCCATTATGACAGTGCAAAGGCTACAGAGGTGGTCCCTTTTCCTAGGGGCACACCAATATGACATAGAATACAAAAGATCAAAACAGCATGGGAATGCTGACGGTTTATCGCGCCTACCGTTGCCAACGGTAGAAGAGGCACCTACAGTGGACACAGTGGAGATGTTCCACTCAACCATAGTGGAATGTCTACCAGTAACAAATTCTACCACTGAAAAGGAAACGAGAAATGACCCAACTCTCTCACGAGTCTACGATTTAACGGTGAAGGGATGGCCAGCACATGGCGAACCACTGTTAAAGGCATTCTCGCAAAGAAGAGAACAGCTGTCAGTGTGCCGAGGAACCTTGATGTGTGGATCCAGAGTGGTGATTCCACCCAAACTCCAGCATAAAGTGCTAAAGGAGCTTCACGAGGGGCATCTGGGTGGAGTGAAAATGAAGAACCTAGCCAGAGTGTTTGTGTGGTGGCCAGGTATCGATGGAGACATCGAAGAAATGACCAAGAGCTGTCTAGGATGCCAGAAGGTCCAAAACGCCCCACCACAAGCCCCTCTACATCCATGGGAGTGGCCCTCATCTCCATGGCAAAGGGTACACATCGACTTTGCTGGTCCATTTATGGACTCAATGTTCTTAATCGCGGTTGATGCACACTCCAAGTGGCTGGAGGTAATAAAGATGTCCTCCACCACCACGGAAAAAACCATCACAGTATTAAGGACCATATTTGCCAGGAATGGGCTGCCTGAAGAGATCTGTTCTGATAATGGACCACAATTTGTGTCCGAAGAATTCAGGAAGTTCTTAAAAAACAATGGGGTTAAGCACTACACGTCCGCCCCATACCATCCTGCCACCAATGGATTAGCTGAAAGGTTTGTCCAGACCTTCAAGAAGGCCATAAAGGCCATGGGTAATGAAGACATAAATTTATAACATAAGGTAGATAACTTCTTGTTTGCATACAGGAATGCAACACATGTGGTTACAAACCAAACTCCCGCCATGATGTTTTTCAATAGAAGACTAAGATGCCGGCTGGATTTGATCAAGCCAAACATCAGAAGGGACATAGAGAACCGGCAATTTCAAGGCATGAATGAAAGGCCAACTAGAACCTTCCAGATAGGTCAACAAGTTTTGGCCCGGGACTACCGTACCGAGAAATGGCAGCCTGGAACTATTTGCACATGACTAGGACCGCTGATGTATACCGTGGACATTGGAGAAAGCATAATAAGGCGCCATGCTGACCAGATCACAGAGTCATCCGAAAAGGGACAACCTACACCACAACTCTATACGCCTAATGATGAAGCAGAGATATCCATAGTGTCTACCTCCGATCCGGTGATACTGGAACCAGATGAACCCGACACTGGCATTCAAGCCAAATCGACCTTGCCAAAAGAACCTACTACACCACCGAAAACTACTACACCACCGAGGCGTTATCCGGACCCAGTCAGGAAGCCTCCAGAGAGACTGACTTATAATTGATTAAACTGCAGCAAATGTGTAGATTATTGTTCTTGTAAACATGTTAATTAATGATTACTTAAAATGTTATGTACTGGTTGTCTAAAAGGGGAGGAATTGTGGTGTATGTACCTTTAAGAGCCCCTGTGTACTGTAATGCCGGTAGTGGCCACTCGGGCTATATAAGCCTGTATAGTGTCTTGTATCTTTTAGTTCACCTCCAGACTTTGTTCAATAAACACCTGTAAACCAACTCCTGCATTCCGTGTCTCCATTAACACACGGATACAACAATTAGCTACCCTCCAATCAATGGGAACTGTTCCAGAGTCTGAAGCCCTTCCTCCTGCACCATCTCTCCAGCCACACATTCATCTGCTCTATCCTTCTATTTCTATACTCACACGTGCATGGCACAGGGAGTAATCTGGAGATTACTACCTTTGAGGTCCTGCTTTTTAATCTCTTTCCTAGCTCCCTGAAATTTTCCTGCAGGACCTCATCCCTCTTTCTACCTATGTTGTTGGTACCGATATGGACCATGACCTCTGACTGTTCATCCTCCCCCCTCAGAATGTCCTGCAGCCACTCAGTGACATCCTTAACCCTGGTACCAGGGAGGCAACATACCATCCTGGAGTCACGTCTGCAGAAATGCCTGTCTATTCCCCTAACTATTGAATTCCTTCCCACTATTGCTTTCCCTATCTTCTTCCTCCCCCCCCACCCCCATACAGCTGAGCCACCCGTTGTGCCGTGGACTTGGCTCTGGCTGCACTCCCCAGAGGAACCATCGCCCTCACCAGTACTCAGAACAGAATACTGGTGGTGAGCGAGATGCACTTAGGGGACTCCTGCACTGCCTGCCTGACCCTCCTCTTCTATCTGGCGGTCACCCATTCCCTCTCTGCCTGCGCACTCCTTAGCTGTGGGGTGATCACCTCCTGAAACGTGCTATCCATGTAGCTCTCAGCCTCACGATGCACCGCAGTGACGCCAGCTGCTGCTCAATCTCCGAAACCCAGAGCTCAAGCTCCCCAGCTGATGACACTTCCTGCAAACGTGTTTGTCCAGGACACGGGAGCGTCCTGGAATTCCCACGTGGCACAGGATGTGCATTCCGCTGGACCGAGCTGCCCGGCCATGCCTTCATTTATTCAACTATTAACTAACTTTACAGAAACTTAAGACTAAGATGTATCGAATTCAACTTATTAATATAATATAGTGTTAACAGTTACTCATCTCCAAGCTCCTAACCAGCTATTTAACCCTGGCCCCTAACTTAAAGAGAAAAAAAAAGTGTGACCTTGACCAATGAATCAGTTACCAGCTGTCCTGTGACATCACTCCTTGTGTTTTTTTTTGGAAGGCTCCGCCTCTCCCTTTATGCCTCCGCCGCTCCTGCTCAGCTCCGTGCTCTGTCCTGGGCCTTCTCCGCCTCCCCCTTTATGCCTCCGCCGCTCCTGCTCAGCTCCGTGCTCTGTCCTGGGCCTTCTCCGCCTCTCCCTTTATGCCTCCGCCGCTCCTGCTCAGCTCCGTGCTCTGTCCTGGGCCTTCTCCTCCTCCCTCTTTATGCCTCCGCCGCTCCCGCTCAGCTCCGTGCTCTGTCCTAGGTCTTCTCCGCCTCCCCCTTTATGCTGCCTCCGCTCCCGCTCAGCTCCGCGCTCTGTCCTGGGCCTTCTCCGCCTCCCCCTTTATGCTGCCTCCGCTCCCGCTCAGCTCCGCGCTCTGTCCTGGGCCTTCTCCGCCTCCCCCTTTATGCCTCCGCCGCTCCCACTCCTGCTCAGGTCCACGCTCTTGTTAATAAGTTTGCTGAGAAGCACTTTTAAAATGTTTGGTCAAGGGAGGCCCAACGCTTGCATTTCTTCCATTTTAAAATCTAACCGGGTCTACCCAGGGCCTATTACAACAGGGTTTACAAGTAGATTATAAGTGTAGCAATAACATAATGAAATCTTTATGCTACAATTAATAATAGAATGATTTAGTTCAGGTTAGTTGGTAGGGAGACTCTGAAATGAAGATTTCCCCCTTCCTTACAATATAATTGAAAAACTTTTATCCTTCTCTTGTCAAATTTAATTTGGCCATTTTAATGCCCTTTATACACTCCCTTTTGGTATTGAATTTGTCTTAATTCTGTGCCACTCTCCTTCATGGCCTTGAATGCTTTTTCCTTCTTCTTTACAAATTGCTTGGTAGTCCCATTAAATCAGGCAGGAGTGCCTTTAAACTTGGTACCTTTGCTTTGCATAGGTACAGATTGATCTATTGTATTCAGAATCACCTCTTCGAAGGAATGCCACAGTTCCTCCATTCTCCTAACTATAGTCAAACTTTCCAGACCTACACTGACAAGACCTCTCACGTGCTTAAAGTTGGCCTTCTTAAAATTTGGCAATCTTGTTTGGGTTTTAGTAACTTCTCCCATTCTTGTTATGTCAAGTGTGAGCACATTATGACCACTGGTACTTAAAGCCTCATCCACCTCCATGACACCGTGTGAGGGTCGTATTTTTGTCTCTGCCATGTCTGAGAACAGGGATTGTGAAGGAATGAGCCATACCTATTCAGAAAGATACACCATCCTATGAAAGAAAAAGCCTTATTAAACATGACAAACTGGGTTTAAAAATCTAAAAGCCTCAATGACACAAAGGCTTTTGAGGTAAGATCAGTTGCTGATACTGAAACAATAGCCCTATTGAAGCAGAGGGTGAGAGCTTCCAAAAAGTCCGCAGCTTGGAAAGAACACAATAAGAATGCCCTGTTAAAGTGTCTTAAAACAACACTTTGAAATAAATCACATAAATTAAAGAAACATATGCCTTCATAAATATGACATCAAATGAAAGACAGGAGACATAATTCTTAATACAACCAACTGAGGTGGCTAGGGGGACAATGGTGCATCCGGTTGAAGTGTTTTTAATTTACATGTTGTAAAAAAATACAAACAGAAGACTTTGTAAATATGACATCAATAGATGCACCAAGCAATCACATTGTTTTTGTATTGAACTTGGAACACCTAGGAGACACGAAGTCTGCTTACAACCAGCTGAGGTGACTTAAGAATTGAACAGGAGTCCTTTGTAAAAATTACATCAAATAGAACCACTGTTGTCACATTGCTTTTATGATAAGTTTTGATAAGTTTTGAACACCTGAAGGTGGAGACACAACTCTGCAAGCTAACAGCTGAACTGACTGTAAGAATAGAAAGGGTCAACAGAAATATGACTAGAGATAATTAGCTTAACATCAGCAGAAAACTTCAAAGGATATACCACTGAGAAAGAATATAAATATAGAACTTTCAAATGGGAAGACAGAATTTGCTGGAAGGGGCAAAGCGATTCTCGGCTTCAGAGGCTTTGTAAGCCTACAACTCTTTAAGTCTCGGGTGATCAAAGGTATTTGATTTTGATGGATATCCTGGAATAAGACTAAGTAAGAAATGTAAAAATGTAACGATGTTAAGATTTGAGAAGAAGGGTCTCTGAGAATAAGAATTGTAAGCTATTTGTTTTTGGAACTGTTAAAGTTGCGATTGAATCACCAGCTGTAATTACATGTTGGTTCTTTAATAAATCTATATATTTTTAGAATTGTCTCACTTAGTACTTCTGTATCAAACTCGCAAACTCAATCTCTGTACACTCTTTGGTGAGGAGTTGCAGAATTCTGGGGGAGTTTTCCGGACCCTCATAATATCCGGAAGGTTACAGTCTAGTTAAACTTATTAAAAGTGCTATCTGGAAGACAGTAATATCTTCAGATCGTTCCTTTCCTTTAGGGAGAGATAGTCTGGGGCCTAGAAATTCAGTTTTGCCAGTTTTGGGGCGCTAACGTTTGCGCCCGCCCGGCTTTAGCGCCCGCCCCAAAGTTGCGCCCCCTTCGCCAAAATTCAGTCGCTTCGCCCTAAGAGGTTGCTGGAGCGCTAAAAGAGGCGTTACACGACTATCTTTAGGCGCTAAGCCGGCGGTGCAGAGGGATAGCACCGAGGCGGGGCGCAGCGCGGGTGCGGTCATTTTTTGATTGACAGCAGACCCCGTGGCGCCGGCCAGCTCTTAAAGGGGGAAGGGACGATTTGGTCTGCTGCCACGCCCTGCACACTGCAGCTTTCAAACTAGGCCTCAACACTGCTGCTGAGCCTAAGGAGCCATGGCAACGCATGAGAAGGCCCGTGAGCGTGCCCTGCGCTTCTCAGAGCGTGATCTAGATATCATGCTGACAGCATTGGAGAAGAGGCGCAGGATCTTGTTCCCAGACACTGACAGGAATCCCACCCACCGCGTCTACACCAAAGCCTGGAGGGAGATCGCCACCAGGGTGTCGTCCTACGGCGATGCCCCCAGGGACAAGGTGCAATGTCGGAAGAAATACAATGACCTGACCAGGATTGTCAGGGTGAGTACCCTTTCCACTCTCCTCCTCATTCTTGCATGTACACCTGACATGATGGGCAAAGGGACCTGAAAGGCCTAATGGGCAGCCCTCAGCCAGCAGCTTTGGGACAGTCATGAGCATCAATTGCACATTCTGCACTTTACACACTGGCCAAGCTATTCCACCATGAGAGGCAGTGCACACTAGATCAGGGCTACACTCTGGCCAAGCTATTCCACCATGGGAGGCAGTGCAAACTACGTCACGGCTACACACCGTACTTAGAGCCCGTCCTTTCTCTTGCAAGCTAAAGTTGCGAATAATCGCAAGCGCCGCGACATCACCGCGGGAGGCCGCCCCAAGTTCCAGAAGCTCACTCCCCTGGAGGAGCGCGTGAGTGGCCTCATGGGAGGCCGGGTGATTGTGCCCAGAGTGTGCGGAGAAGCCGACCCTCCGCTGCCCGGCAATGGTAAGGACCTCGCCTTTTGGCCCTCTCTCGTCGCACTTGCGCATCCGACCTACCTCCTTTGCCACTGTGCCACCAATGCGCTGAATGCCACCAGTCATGACTCCCTCACTGATGCCCTCTCCTCACTCTGAAGCTACTCTTGTGCCTTCCTGCTTTCAGCTGGTGACGAAGAGCTCCCTGAAGCTGCCAGTGACAGCCCCTCCGAACAGGAGGAGGAGGAGGAGGAGGAGGAGGAGGAGGAGGAGGAAGAGCAACCCGGACCATCAGGGGAGGACTCAGGTCCTGCAGCAGAGGGTGAAGTGTTGGACACGTCTTCCCTGGACGAGAGCCTGGAGCAACTTTCGGAGGGGAGTGCAGCTGCTGGTACCAGTGGCGTCCAGCCACCCAGGAGGGCTGCGGGTGGGCCGCGGCCTTCCCCCCAGAGGGGGGAAGGATCGGAGGGGAGTGCAGTTGCTGCGGACATTCGGCGCCAGCAACGTGCCAAGGGTCACCTAGCTCGGACCCCTGCTCCCCAGCGGGAGAGTCCCGCCTCCAGTCCGGCCACCTTCACCTCGGAGGAGGCGCGCCAGCTGGACAAAATGGCCGAGGATTCGGACCGCCGCCACACAGAGCTCATGCAGGTGGTGGGACGGATGCCTGAGGCCATCGAGTCGCTGGCGACCAGTGTGCGGGAGTTTGGGGCATCAAATGCCGAGAGTGGCCGGATGATGATGGAGGTAGTGGAACGGATGCCTCCGGCGATGGAGTCGCTGGCTGATGCCGTCAAGTCAGTGGCGGATGTGATGCGGGCGCAGACCAGGGCAACAGGGGCACTCACTGCTGCCACACGCGCTGCCTCAGCCAGGCATCGCCAGGACACCCGCCGCGCTGCAGCAGCACAGCGATCCGCCCTTCGGCTGATTGGTGCGGATCCTGCAGTGCGGGCCCGGGCGAGTGCCAGCGTGCGACATCACCAGCCAGCGCCTCCAATACGCCAGCTTGCCCACATTGCGCCATCCGTCGCCGCCACTCCCCCAGTGGAGCGTCAACGGCAAGCGGCTGGAGCTGATGGTGGGCAGGCACATGTGCGCCAATCAACAGCCGGCCCCTCGAGGCCCAAAGCCCGTGTAGGCCGCCCCCCAAGGCCATCTGGCGGAAGGACATCTGACCCTCAGGCGCCTTCCCCCAGTCTCGCAGCAGCCACTGGGCAGAGCTTGCGGAGGAGCAGCAGGCCGGGCAGGGGCGCCAAAAGGCTGGACAAGGTCTCGCCCTCGCGGGCCACTAAGTAGAGGGTGTGGCCAGCTTTCATTTTATATGGCGGTGGACATCTTTATTTTGGCCATGGTTGTTTTGTTTATGGGTATGTTTTTTGCGTTAAGGCCGAAGTTGAGGCCTGGTTTGTTCAAATG
Organism: Somniosus microcephalus; assembly: GCF_052327205.1. Taxonomy (NCBI): domain Eukaryota; kingdom Metazoa; phylum Chordata; class Chondrichthyes; order Squaliformes; family Somniosidae; genus Somniosus; species Somniosus microcephalus. The sequence goes on along the minus strand of NC_140993.1, from coordinate 25,033,001 downwards.
TGGAGTTACTCCTCCCCAGGTTGTGGGAGTGAGTCGTTTGTTGCACTTTTTGTGGGGGCCGTTGATTGTTTTTGGGATTCATGTGGGAAGGGGTTTCATTTTTGTCAAATAAAAATTTATCTTTATTCAGACAGTGTCCATGGTTGTTCTTGTTAGTCTTTGTTGCCTTCGCCGGCTGAGGGCTTGCGGAGCGGCTGCATTCATCTTCCTTCATGGCCACAAGGCATTCCCTGACAGGGGGCTTAGAAGTTACATTCAATAAGCTGGCGACGGGTGGCCCTTGGACCTTGTCGCTCCCTCCTGGGAACGTACTCCTCCTCCTCCTCCTCCTCCTCCTGCTCCTCCTGCTCCTCCTCCTGAGGTGGTGGTCCAACGTCAGGTGGCAGTGCCTGAATCCTGCGGAGAGCCAGGTTGTGTAGCATGCAGCAAACTACGACAAATTGGGAGACCCGGTGCGGCGAATACTGCAGAGATCCGCCGGAACGATCAAGGCAGCGGAACCGCTGCTTGAGGACCCCAATAGTTTGCTCGGTGATGTTTCTGCTCGTTTGATGGCTCTCGTTGTATGCCTCTTCAGCAGCGGTCCTGGGCGCGCGGAGCGGGGTCATGAGCCAGGTACACAAAGGATAGCCTTTGTCCCCGAGTAGCCATCCTCTTGGGGGAGGCTGTGCCTCGAACATGTCATGCACAGTACTCTGCCGCAGGATAAAGGCATCGTGGCAGCTGCCTGGAAAGCGGGCATTGACAGCCAGGATGCGCTGCTTGTGGTCACACACCAGCTGCACATTGAAAGAATGGTAGCCCTTCCGGTTGCGATACTGCTCGCCATGCTCCAGAGGTGCCCGCAAAGCCACATGCGTACTGTCAATGGCGCCCTGCACCAAGGGGAAGGCCGCGAGTCTTGCAAATCCCACTGCACGCTGATGCTGGCTCTCCAGGGCCATGGGGAAGGAGATGAATTGGCGTCTCCTTCTGAAAAGGGCATCGGTCACCTGGCGGATGCAGCGATGCGCGCCGAACTGGGATATGTTAGCTATGTCCCCAGCAGCGGATTGGAAGGAGCCGGTGGCATAGAAGTTCAATGCCACCGTCACTTTCACTTCCACCGACAGAGACGTCCTGCACCTGAGCTTTGGACGCAGATCTCTGCGAAGCAGGTGGCAGATCTTTGCAACCACCTCCTTTCGGAATCTCAGCCTTCTTACACATCGCGCGCCACTCATGGTGAGGTAGGAGCGCTGCTGGCGGTATACCCTGACTGGGTAAGGCCTATGTTGCCGACGCCTGTTGCCCCCTCTGCCTCTAGCCAGGGCTGCCCCTCTGACCCCGCGTCTGTGAGCCCTACGCACATGGCGCTGAAACTCCGCGTTGGCAGCCCATGCAACCCCCATCAAATGCTGGCAAGCAGTCAAATTTCCAACAGGGCACTTGCAGCGCTTTGGCCTGAGTCCAAAAATACCTGAGCTATTGCTGCGCGAAACCAGTTAGCTCTCCTCCTTGTTGTGTGTCCAGAAATCCGTTGCACAAGAGTGTTTGCTGCAAAATGGCTGCCCTTTATACTGCAGGGTACGTGCCCTTTAATTTGCGCTCCCCGGGGCCCGCATCGGCTGTGTTACGTTCCATTTTACAAACGCTCTGGCCGCCAGCCGCACAATGGGGCGGTCCGACTGAAGTTTGGAATCGGGGCGCGCAAAGGGCGTTGCACGAGGATGTGACGTCGTTTTCTGCGCGCGCAGCCGGGCGGGCGCTAAACTTTGCGCCGGCGCTAAGGGTCAACTTAATTTGGGGTGAGGCGCAAACTGCGCTGTGCCCAGGCGCTACACGCATAGCGCCCGAAATTCACTTCTCTTAAGGCGCTAACTGCTGGCGCAACCAACTGAATTTCTAGGCCTGGACCTTTAGACCCAATTAAGCGTCTCTAGGATTCGGCTATCTCTAACTTTAGTTGAAGGTGAATGTCTGGGGAATACGCCTGATCCGGGGTAGCCATAAAGGGGCTAGGACTAGTAATTATCCCTTCAGGACAACACTACTGGATAGAATGGAAGTCCAGTACATAGGTACTGTAGGGGGTGGCGTGTGCCCAGTCAGTTATGCCCCTGACTGCCTGTGAGCGGTTCGAATCGCTCCCACACCCCTGGGTTCTTGACACCGGACTTAGGTACAGGTGGCGATACAGAAAACGAGTAGACAAGTGGTTTGGTGTAAGAAACCCAAGATTTTATTAAAACAGAAATAAAATTACAAATACTGAAAAGTCACTATGTAGTTACAGGCTTATCAAAAGAATATACTCAAATGGGAATGGGGAACACACGGCACATCGAGGGAACAACACATTAATAAAATCCCTTAACCCTTATCCCACCTATAATACCTAACTAGATTAAGCTAAGAGGGGCCAGGAATTCATGCTCACCAAGTCAAAATCTGCTGAGTTATAACGGTTGTGGGGTTTGGGGTTCGCTCTTTGTGCTCTCTGGGGCCTGCCATCATCACGTGGTCTCAGGGTGCTGCAAGGGCGTCGTCCCGGTAAAGTACCCCGAGATTAAAGTCTTTGCTTGGGTACTTTACCTCGCAGGAATGATAGTTCTTCTTCTTCGGGTGGCGGTTGAATTTTGCATGAAGATCGTCGTATGTAAGCTGGATTGAAGGCCAGATTATTCAAAGCGTTCTTCAATCTTCTTCCAAATCATCTCATCTCAATTCATCTCATCTCGTCTCGTCTCATCTCATCTCGTCTCGTCTCGTCCGGCCTGGTCTGGCCGTGTTCGCCTGGTGCTGTGCCAGGCATCCCTGATGGATTTGGGGAAGACACGTGCAGTGGCCAGTGAGTGAGGAGGACATAAAAAACCTGCAAAGGGACATAGACAGGCTAAGTAAGTGGGCAGAGATTTGGCAGATGGAATACAATACTGGAAAGTGTGAAGTTATGCACTTTGGCAGGAAAAATCAGAGAGCAAGTTATTATCTTAATGGCAAGAAACTGGAAAGTACTGTAGTACAAAGGGATCTGGGGGTCCTGGTGCACGAAACTCAAAAAGTTAGTATGCAGGTGCAGCAAGTGATCAAGAAGGCCAATGGAATGTTGGCTTTTATTGCTAGGGGGTTGGAATATAAAAACAGGGAGGTATTGCTGCAGTTGTACAAGGTATTGGTGAGGCCGCACCTGGAATACTGCATACAGTTTTGGTGTCCATACTTAAGAAAAGACATACTTGCTCTCGAGTCAGTACAAAGAAGGTTCACTCGGTTAATCCCGGGGATGAGGGGGTGGTCATATGAGGAGAGGTTGAGTAGATTGGGACTCTACTCATTGGAGTTCAGAAGAATGAGAGGCGATCTTATTGAAACATATAAGATTGTGAAGGGGCTTGATCGGGTGGATGCGGTGAGGATGTTCCCAATGATGGGTGAAACTAGAACTAGGGGGCATAATCTTAAAATAAGGGGCTGCTCATTCAAAACTGAGATGAGGAGAAACTTCTTCACTCAGAGGGTGGTAGGTTTGTGGAATTTGCTGCCCCAGAAAGCTGTGGAAGCTACATCATTAAATAAATTTAAAACAGAAATAGATAGTTTCCTAGAAGTAAAGGGAATAAAGGGTTACGGGGAGCGGGCAGGAAATTGGACATGAGTCTGGGTTCGGAATGGTCATGGCCCTGTGGGTAGTGGAGCGGGCCCAGGGGCCGTGTAGCCTTGTTCTGCTCCTACCGTGTTCTAATTCTGTTAGATTTCAGGAGATGGTTTTATTCCTGTTCCTGGCTGGGGTGGAGATCGCCTTTACAGAAGGTAAGTACTGTAGAAAATATAGGGACAGAGTGATCTCCTGGAAGAATTTCGATCGCCTAGATGGGTCGGAGAGGAATTTCCCAGATTTTTTTCTCCCAAATTGGCCATTGGGTCTTTATCTGGTTTTTCGCCTCTCCCGGGAGATCACATGGGTTCGGGTGGATGCAGAGTGATAGAAGATTTGAGGTTAGGATCAGATCAGCCATGATCTTATTGAATGGTGGAGCAGGCTCGAGGGGCCGATTGGCCTACTCCTGCTCCTATTTCTTATGTTCTTATGTTCTTATGTAGCAAGCGCAGGAGGAAGAGAGAACAACGTGGCTACCAATGGGCCTATAATTATACTCCCGTTGAATGCCCTTATCTGCGCGTCAAATCAGGTCAGTCTATTGCCCAACTTTTTAATGATTATACCAATCTAAGTTAACTGGCTTTAGATGGCCGTTTATCGCACCTGATGGCCCCGATGTCCGGGTTGTATTGTCATTAATGCATATTAATCGGCCTGTCCAGCCTTGGTGGCTCCCTTGAGCTGTTTCTGATTATTTATGCGGACAAACTAATGGCCTCATGCTTAGGCCTAACTGGGCTGATCTGTTTCGATCTGACGCAATGCATATTCAATGTTTGCCTAGCTGTCTGTCTTTTCAAACACAAAGTCCTTTTCACAGAAATGCATTTTAAGTTTTGATTTCCCAAAGCTGCCAGCTTGTGCTGCAGAGTCCATGCTTTTAAAATCTTACAGGCTTTTGGTCACGAGGTGCAGACGCCATCTTTTTGGGTACCCTTTTATTAATAACCTTGGGGGAATGTGGGAATTTTGAGAACCTTACAGTACTTAACCCAAGATAAAACTGCTGGGCACCACACTTTAGGAAGGATATCAAGGCATTGGCGAGGGTGCAGAAGAGATTTACTAGAATGGTACCAGGGATGAAAGACTTCAGTTATGTGGAGAGACTAGAGAAACTGGGGTTGTTCCCCTTACAGCAGAGAAGGTTCAGGGGAGATTTGATAGAGGTGTTCAAAATCTTGAAGAATTATGATTGGGTAAATAAGGAGAAACAGTTTCCAGTGACAGAAAGGTTGGTAACCAAAGGACACAGATTTAAAGTAATTGGCAAAAGAACCAGTGGCAACATGAGGGGAAAAATTTCCACAGCATGTTATTATGATCTGGAATTCTGTGCTTTATGATTCTATGGATCTATGATTAACAGAGGGAAGTTCACAGGGAATATACCCAATTGTATGAAATGCAATTTTAATGAGCGAGGCTCCATCCTTGGAGCACATATCTATGGTAATACGAATAGACCAGAAAAACAAACAGATTTTAATTTATCGGGGTGGAAAAAAATTAGTGGGGCCCGTTAAGTAAAACAAATTTCACAATTTACATCTAAAGAAAAACTAGATTAGAGTGCGAGCATGTTTCAGGATATAGTTTTTAACCATAAATTATATGGTTAACTTGCAAAGAACATAAATTCAGACGTTTTTGTATCTTAAGTCAAAGTTAGTTTCTGATTAAAAGTTAATTATTTGTCAACATGTGTTATGTTTTCAAATCCCTCCATGGTCTTGCCCCTCCCTGCCTCTGTAATCTCCTCAAGCCCAACAACCCTCCGACATCTCTGCACTCCTTCAATTCTGACCTCTTGCACATCACCGATTTTCATCGCTCCGCCCTTGATGGCCGTGCAATCAGCTGCCTCGGCCCTAAGATTTGGAACTCCCTCCCTAAACCTCTCCATCTCTCTCTACCTCTCTCTCCTCCTATAAGTTGCTCCTTAAAACCTACCACTTTGACCAAGCTTTTGGTCACCTGTCCTATTATCTCCTTATCTGGCTCGGTGTCAAATGTGATTTGATAACGCTCCTGTGAAGCACCTTCGGATGTTTTACTACGTTACAGGCGCTATATAATGCAAATTATTGCTGTTGTAGCATTACTGAGAATGATGAGGTGCATATGGAACCCCTCAGTAGATGATCAAGGTGGTAACATTTATTTTTGAGGAATTAAAATGTTATTACCTTAAAATGGAATCTGTGCCTTGCTCCAGTGCTCAACTAATACAGGCTTGATTGGCTGGAGACTCCACTAGAAATTTTAATAAATTTGCATAAACAGTCTCTAATTAAACCCCATGCTGCATTCACTCACATTCATACAATGCCTGCTAAACACAGTAAGTCATTAAACCATTCACATTAGTGACTCGGCCATGTATAATGATGCTTTAGCTCAGCTTAATCAAAGGAAATGCCAGACGTTTATATGTTTACAAGTTCCAAGAGAAGCGATCGCTGCTCAAACAGATATACTGCTTTGGATATTGTTGGGGGAGGATGGCTTATCGGGAGAAGGCAGCAGCAGCCAACTTGCTGGCACCGTGGGTGGTTCTGCTGCACAGGACGGGAGGAAAAAGAGCGGGAGAGCTAGAGTGATAGGGGATTCTATTGTAAGGGGAACGGATAGGCGTTTCTGCGGCCCCAAATGAGACTCCAGGATGGTATTTTGTCTCCCTGGTTCAAGGGTCAAGGATGTCTCGGACCAGCTGCAGGGCATTCTGGAGGGGGAGGGTGAACAGCCAGTTGTCGTGGTTCATATAGGTACCAATGATATAGGTAAAAAATGGGATGAGGTCCTAAAAGCTGAATATAGGGAGTTAGGAGGTAAATTAAAAAATAGGACCTCAAAGGCAGTAATCTCAGGATTACTACCAGTGCCACATGCTAGTCAGAGTAGAAATAGAAGGATATTTCAGATGAAAACGTGGCTAGAGGAATGGTGCAAGGGGGAGGGATTCAAATTCCTGGGACATTTGAACCGGTTCTGGGGGAGGTGGGACCAGTACAAAACGGACGGTTTAAACCTGGGCAGGGCCGGGACTGATGTCCTAGGGGGAGTGTTTGCTAGTGCTGTTGGGAAGGGTTTAAACTAAAATGGCAGGGGGTTGGGATCCTGTGCAGGGAGACTGAGGAAAGGGAAGCAAGGATAGAAGCAAAAGACAGGAAGGAGAAAAGCAAAAGTGGAAGGCAGAGAAATCAAAGGTGTAAATCAAACAGGGCCATGGTAAATAATAATTCTAAAAGGACTAAGAGTGTTAAAAAAACAAGCCTGAAGGCTTTGTGTCTTAATGCGAGGAGCATTCGTAATAAGGTTGATGAATTAGCTTTGAAAATAGATGTAAACAGATATGATATAATTGGGATTATGGAGACTTGGCTCCAGGGTGACCAAAGCTGGGAATTCAACATCCAGGGGTATTCAATATTCAGGAAAAACAGGCAAAAAGGAAAAGGAGGTGGAGTAGCATTGCTGGTTAAAGAGGAGATTAACACAATAGTAAGGAAGGATATTAGCTCTGATGATGTGGAATCTGTATGGGTAGAACTGAGAACTACCAAGGGGCAGAAAGCGTTAGTGGGAGTTGTGCACAGACCCCCAAACAGTAATGCTGAGGTTGGGGATGGCATTAAATGAGAAATTAGAGATGCGTGCAATAAGGGCACAGCAGTTATCATGGGTGACTTTAATGTACATATAGATTGGTCTAACCAAATTAGTAACAATACTGTGGAGGAGGAATTCCTAGAGTGTATACGGGATGGTTTCCTGGACTAATATGTCGAGGAACCAACTAGAGATCAGGCCATCTTAGAATGGGTATTATGTAATGAGAAAGGATTGTTTAGCAATCTGGTTGTGCGAGGCCCCTTGGGGAAGAGCGATCATAATATGATAGAATTCTTCATTAAGATGGAGAGTGAAGTAGTTGACTCAGAGAATAGGGTCCTGAATTTAAATAAAGGAAACTACGATGCTATGAGTCGCGAGTTGGCTAGGATGGATTGGGGAATGTTACTTAAAGGGTTGACGGTGGATAGGCAATGGCAAACATTTAAAGACCGCATGGATGAACGACAGAATTTGTTCATCCCTGTCTGGCATAAAAATAAAACATAAAAGGTGGCACAACCGTGGCTAACAAGGGAAATTAGGGATAGCATAAGGTCCAAGGAGAGGACATATAAATTGGCCAGAAAAATCAGCAAACCTGAGGATTGGGAGCAGTTTAGGATTCAGCAAAGGAGGACAAAAGGATTAATTAAGAGGGGGAAAATAGAATATGAGAGTAAGCTTTCAGGGAACATAAAAACTGACTGTAAAAGCTTCTATAGATATGTGAAGAGAAAAAGGTTGGTGAAGTCAAGCATAGGTCCCTTGCAGTCAAAATCAGGGGAATTTATAATGAGGAACAAAGAAATGGCTGACCAATTAAATACATGCAGGAAACTTTGTGCTATCCGGCACTGACGGGACTGAGCTGTTGCCGTTCCCTCCAAACTGCCGGACACACCAGCGTTAATGTTGAAGCATACGGAGCTTTTCATCTCCGTATCTGACAACAAACACTGTTGCTTAGCAACAGCTTCTAAACAGTCGGCCCATACCTTGGGAGCGTCTCTCTGAAGCTGTTGCTAAGCTACAGAGACTTTGCAGAGCCTGACTGTTGAAAAAAAGCCACGAGAAGAAAAAAAACCGAACAAAACGGCTCCTGATTTTTGCCGGTGGCTCGAGCTTGCCGGACATTTAGCCTCCGGATAACACAAAATTTCCTGTACTTTAGTTCTGTCTTCACAAAGGAGGACACAAATAACCTCCCAGAGATGTTGGGGACCATAGGGTCTAATGAAAGAGAGGAACTGAATGAAATCAGTATTTGTAGGGAAATTGTGTTATGGAAATTGATGGGATTGAAGGCTGGATAATCCCTGGATAATCCCCAGGGCCTGATAATCTACCTCCAAGGTACTTAAGGAAGTGGCCCTAGAAATAGTAGATGCATTGCTGGTCATCTTCCAAAATTCTATAGACTCTGGCAGAGTTTCCATGGATTGGAGGGTAGCTAATGTAACCCCACTATTTAAATAAGGTGGTTGAGAGAAAACGGGGAATTATATACCAGTAAGCCTGACATCGGTAGTGGGGAAAATGCTAGCGTCCATTATAAAAGATGTAATAGCAGAGCACTTGGAAAACAGTGACAGGATCAGACAAAGTCAACATGGATTTACAAAAGATAAATCATGATTGACTATTCTACTGGAATTTTTTGAGGATGTAACTGGTAGAATAGATGAGGGAGAACCAGTGGATGTGGTGTATTTGGACTTTCAGAAGGCTTTCGATAAGGTCCCGCATAGGAGATTAGAGTGCAAAGTTAAAGCACATAGGATTGGGGGCAAGGTACTGACTTGGATAGAGAACTGGTTGGCAGACAGGAAGCAAAGAGTTGGAATAAACGGGTCTTTTCCCGAGTGGCAGGCAGTGACTAGCTTGGTACCGCAGGGATCAGTGCTAGGACCCCAGCTATTCACAATATATATTAATGATCTAGACGAGGAAACTAGATGTAATATCTCCAAGTTTGCAGACGACACAAAGCTGGGTGGGCGTGTGTGTTGTGAGGACGATGCAGATTGGACAGGTTGGATGATTGGGCAGATGCATGGCAGGTGCAGTATAATGTGGATAAATGCGAGTTTATCCACTTTGGTGGCAAAAACAGGAAGGCAGATTATTATCTGAATGGCAATAGATTGGGAGAAGGGGAAGTGCAATGAGACCTGGGTGTCCTTGTGTACCAGTCGCTGAAGGTAAGCATGCAGGTGCAGCAGGCGGTTAAGAAGGCAAATGCTATGTTGGCCTTCATAGCGAGAGGATTTGAGTACAGGAGCAAGAATGTCTTGCTGCAGTTGTACAGGGCCTTGGTGAGACCACACCTTGAGTATTGTGTGCAGTTTTGGTCACCTTATCAGAGGAAGGATGTTCTTGCCATGGAGGGAGTGCAGTGAAGATTCACCTGATACCTGGGATGGCAGGGATGACGTATGAAGAGAGATTGGGTCGATTAGGCTTATATTCGCTTGAGTTTAGAAGAATGAGAGGGGATCTCATTGAAACTTATAACATTCTGACAGGACTAGACAGACTAGATGCAGGAAGGATGTTCCTGATGGTGGGGGAGTCCAGAACCAGGGGTCACAGTCTAAGGATAAGGGGTAAGCCATTTAGGACAGAGATGAGGAAGAATTTCTTCACCCAGAGAGTGGTGAACCTGTGGAATTCTCTACCACAGAAGGCAGTTGAGGACAATTCATTAAATATATTCAAGAAGGAGTTAGATATATTTCTTAAGGCTAAAGGGATCAAGGGATATGGGGAGAAAGCAGGGACAGGGTACTGAATTTGGATGATCAGCCACGATCTCATTAAATGACGATGCAGGCTCGAGGGGCCGAATGGCCTACTCCTGCTCCTATCTTCTATGTTTCTATGTTTCTATGCTCCCCAAGTGTGGCTGGTGGCCAATCTTCAATTGACAGTCTCTCCGCATTACCATGTTCAGGTCAACTGGACAATAGATCCCCGAGAGGCTCGGCTGGAAAAGGCTCGATGGCTTAATTGACCTGCTCTGCCCGGAATACCGACCCGATCATCTTCCAATTGCAACTGTTTCTTAAATCAGTCCAAGGCCTCCACCACCCTTCATGGCCACCCATTCCAGCTATTGATCACCCTGTATGTAGAGCAATCCTTCCTGTCATCCGTGCTACACCTTCCGCTGCAGTTGGCAATTGGCTTCACCCGATTTACATGCTTAACTTGGGTGAGCTTGATCAGAAAATCCACCCTTCGGTGCCTTTCTGTTGATTTACAGCCTATTAATTGTCTCAGGAAATTAGACTACTTGACCCAACTTTTTATGACCTCTGCTTTTCATTTCCGAAAGAATGAATTACTACTCCCAGGATGTGGTTGGTAGCCAATCTTAAATTGGCAATCTATCAACATTACCATGTTAAGGTCATTCATTATTAATTTGCACGACCAGTTACTGTTGTGTCTGTGTATAATAAGACACAGACTGCAGGAGAACGGTACAACAGGTGTTTACTCAACGTGGCTCACACGGGAACTGATCTGTACAGATTACTACTCAGTGCTATATACAGGTGTGGTCACTGCCGGTACTGCAGTATACATGAGCTGTGAAAGATAGATCCCCCCTTAAAGGTACATACATTACAATTCCTCCCCTTTTAGATTAACAGTACCATAACACTCATTTAACAATTAAATATCAAACTAATTACAATTAACACTTTTAACATGCAACATTAGCTGAAAATAGTCTATTTATATATTTAGTCTTTGGGGAAGCTTCCTGATCCTTTCTGGATAGCGCCTTTCCCGAGTATCTTGCTCTTGGTGCGGAGGCGATTCTGGCCCCCTGTCGTCGGTTGGTTCATCAGCTTCCGATGCTACTGTTTCTGGGGTAGATGCGACCTGTACGTTGGGTTCATCACCAGGTACGTATGGGCGAGGCATGGGGCTGACTTGTTCCTGTGACTCTAGGATCTGGTCAGCATGGCGTCTCACGATGCTCTCCCCAACATCCACTGTGTACATTAGTGGGCCCTGCCGTGTGCATATCATTCCTGGCTACCATTTTTCTGTTCGGTAGTCGCAGGCCAAGACTGGTTGCCCTACATTGAAGCTCCTTGTTGGCTTCTCATGGATGTGCTGGAATTGCTTACTCTCAACATCTCTTCGTACGTTTGGTCTGAGCAAATCCAGGCGAGATCTTAACCTTCAGTTAAAGAACATCATGGCTGGGGCCTGGTTGGTGGCTGCATGTGTCACATTCCGGTAGGCGAACAGGAAATTGTCCACCTTGTGCTGCAGCGGAATGTTGTCATTGTACATAGCGTTTATTGCCTTCTTAAAGGTTTGTACGAACTTCTCAGCCAATCCATTTGTGGCTGGATGATACGGGGCGGATGTGTAATGCCTTACCCCATTCTTTTTCAAGAACCTCCGGAACTCTTCGGACACAAACTGTGGTCCGTTGTCGGAGCAAATCTGTTCAGGCAAGCCATTCCTGGCAAAAATGGTCCGTAGGACTGCAATAGTTTTCTCCGTGGTGGTGGAGGACATTTTGATGACCTCAGGCCATTTCGAGTGTGCATCCACGGCTATTAAAAACATTGAGTCCATGAATGGACCAGCAAAATCAATATGCACCCATTGCCATGGAGATGAGGGCCACTCCCATGGGTGTAGAGGGGCCTGTGGTGGTGCATTTTGGACTTTCTGGCATCCTGAGCAGCTCTTGGTCAGGTCCTCGATTTGTTTATCGATTCCCGGCCACCACACATAAGCCCTGGCTAGGCTTTTCATTTTTACCCCTCCCAGATGACCCTCATGAAGCTCATTGAGCGCTCTATCTCTTAACTTGGGTGGAATTACCACTCGGGATCCACACATCAAGGTCCCCCGGCACACTGACAGCTGTTCTCTCCTTGTCGAGAATGCTGGCAACAGTGAGTCGCCATGTGCTGGCCATCCCTTCACCGTCAAATCATATACCCGAGACAGTGTTGGGTCATTTCGGGTTTCCTTTTCGATACAAGCGTTAGTTACCGGTAGGTATTCAACTATAGTCGAATGGAATATTTCGACAGGATCCACTGCTGGTGCTTCCTCCGCAGTAGGCAGTGGCAGGCGTGATAGCCCATCAGCATTTCCATGCTGTTTCGTGCCCTTATATTCAATCTCATAATGGTACGCCCCTAGAAAAAGTGACCATCTTTGTAGTCGTTGCGCAGTCATCACCGGAACGCCCTTCTTCAGATTAAAAATGGAGACAAGAGGCTGGTGATCAATCAGCAAGGTGAATTTCTGCCCGTGCAGATAATGATTGAACTTTTTCACTCCCCACACTAGGCTGAGGGCCTCCCTGTCAACCTGGGCATAGTTACGCTCGGCTGAGGTTAGTGATCGTGACGCAAAGGCTATTGGCCTCTCTGAGCCGTCCGAGAATTTGTGCGACAGCACCGCTCCAATGCCATAGGGTGACGCATCACATGCCAACCGAATTGGTAATGCTGGGTTGTAATGGGCCAATACCTCTTTCGATGTGATTAGTGTTTTGCTCTTCTGGATAGCTCGTCTACATTCGTCACTCCACTTCCATGGCACCCCAGTTTGCAGTAGGGTGTTCAGTGGGTGTAGTATTTTAGACAAATTTGGCAAGAACTTATGGTAGTAGTTCACCAGCCCGAGGAACGACCTCAGTTGTGACACATTTTCCGGTGCTGGAGCCTTGACTATTGCCTCAATCTTCTCTGGGGACTTATGTAACCCCTCTTTATCGATAATGTGGCCACAATACGACATCTGTGTTCTAAAAGACTCGCATTTGGGGCGGTTAGCTCGGAGCCCATATTCCTGCAATCTAGTGAGCACCTGCTCCAGGTTGGCGAGGTGATCACTGTCATTTTCGCCCGTGACCAGGATGTCGTCCAAATAACACTGGGTCCCTGGGATCCCTTGCAGGACTTGTTCCATTGCCCTCTGCCAAATAGCCGGAGCTGATGCTACCCCGAATACCAGCCGGTTGTATTGGTAGAGACCTTTATGGGTGTTGCTTGTGAGGTATTTTTTTGATGCTTCTTCTACCTCCATTTGCATATACGCCTGGGCCAGATCAATCTTAGTGAAACTTTTCCCTCCAGGTAGCGAGGTGAAAATACCTTCAATCCGCGGAAGTGGATATTGTACGGTGTGAAGGACTGGGTTCACTGTTACCTTAAAGTCCCCACAGAGGCGAACCTTCCTTGGTTCCCCAGGCGTGCTGCTCAATGACTTTTTCATCACAGGGACGATGGGCGTAGCCCACTCGCTCCAGTCTACCTTGGACAGTACACCTGAACGTTCCAGACTCTCCAGCTCTGCTTCGATGGCTGGGCGGATCGCATAAGGTACCGGTCTGGCCTTAAAAAATTTTGGGCTTGCGTTTTCTTCAATTTTAATTGTCGCTGTCATGCCTTTTAGTGTTCCGAGTCCTTGCTGGAACACTTCTTTCACATCAGTTAGGATCTTTGACAGTCGCCCAGGTGTGACGTCGTCATCCTTTTTGTCAGCCACAGTCAGTGCTTGTATGGAATGCCAATCCAGTTGTATTTTCCAGATCCATTCACGTCCCAGTAATGGTGGTCCTCCATCTTGCAATACATACAGGTCTAGTTTTGGTGTTTCCTTACCGTTATATATAACGGTCACCCTTATTTTTCCTTTGGGGTAGACTTTTTGCCCCGTGTACGTCTTCAAAATAATTTTTGTGTCTCTCAAGGGTATCTGTGAGAATAGCCGCTCGTAGTCCCGCGGGTTTATGACTGTTAGGGCTGATCCTGTGTCCAATTCCGTCTTTACCTGGACTCCTGCTATCTTGAGAGTGACCCAAATGGTTCGGTGATCCTCCGTTGTGATCACATTATGTAGCTTCAGACAACTCAGTTCCCTGCTTTCGGAGTTGTTATCACTCTTTTGTTCGTCTGAACTATTCTCCGTCATCTTATGTACCTTCTTGTAATTTCCTTTGGTAGGTTTCTTCTTGCTGGTTTTCTCTCCCGACCTGCAGACTCGTGCTATGTGTCCTACTTTTCCACACTGTCTGCACACTTTGTCTTTGAACCAGCAATCATTCTGGTCATGTGTTGTTCTGCCACAGCAATAGCACTTCTCTCTTCCATATGACATTTTGTTTGTGCCATATTCTTGCGGTCTCTGCTGTATCTCTGCAGCGCCCCGTGCTGCTGCTTCATATGATACCGCAATGCTGAAAGCCTTTTCCAGCGTAAGGTCCTTTTCAGATAAAAGCCGTTTCTGGGTTCCTTCACTTTGAAGCCCACACACAAACTTGTCCCTTAAGGTATCTGCCAGTCCCGCTCCAAACTGGCAGTGTTTCGATAGTTTGCACAGTTCTGTTAAATAATCAGCATTGCTTTCATCCTTATGCTGGTTCTGTTTGTGAAACTTGAATCTTTCTGCTATCAGCAGCGGTGTGGGGTTTAAATGTTCCTGTAGTATCGTTACTATGTCTTCAAAACTATTTTCCATTGGCTTCGTTGGGGTTACTAGATTTCGTAATAAACCATATGTCTTTGCACCCATTAAATTTAACAATACCAACGCTTTCTTGTCATCTGACACCTCATTTGCCTTGCAGTACACCTCTATTCGTTCGACATATGTAGTCCAATCTTCGACTTCATTGTCAAATGCGGTGATACTGCCACTCTTCGGCATTTTGGGTGTGGTTTAAAATGGCGTCTCCCAATGGCTTAAAATGGCGTCTCCCACGCCTTCCTTCCTCCCCCCCTGCTGCCAACGCCACTCCCGGCGGTTCTCGTGGCAATGGCGGCGCCCTGTAGGTTTTGCGCGCTTCTCCTGCGCTGCTGCCAACGCCGCTCTCGGCGGTCCTCGTGGCAATGGCGGCGCCTCGCGGGTTTCTGTGCGTTTCTCTCTACCTCTCTTCGACGCTGCTCGGCCCCTGAACACCGGCTGCGCCCTGTGCGCTCTGCCCTCTCTCTCTCTGCCCCGTCGATGCTGCTCGGCCCTTTGCTGTGCCGCTCGGTCGGGCTCTAGCCCGCCGCTGTCCGGGAAGGGTCTGCGCACTACCTGTTGCCAGCCCGTTTCTCTGGACCACCTTGACTGGAAAGCCAAGCCTGTCTCTCGACAGCCTCCCCTGCAATTCTCGAATCTCTGCTGGATGACTGGGCGGTTGCCCGTGGTCGACGCCCGAGTCTCTGGCCTTGACCTCCAATCCACTGATCTCCAGGAACGAATCCCCGGGAGGTGATGCAGAGTTGCAGGTAGGTTCGAACTTGCCTTGTCGCCAATGTTGTGTCTGTCTATAATAAGACACAGACTGCAGGAGAACGGCACAACAGGTGTTTACTCAACGTGGCTCACACGGGAACTGTTCTGTACAGATTACTACTCAGTGCTATATACAGGTGTGGTCACTGCCGGTACTGCAGCATACATGAGCTGTAAAAGATAGTTCGCCCCTTAAAGGTATATACATCACAGTTACAGTCCTGCAAGTGCCTATCCGATGAGATGTTGGTATCTGCACCTCATTTGAGAACTGGCACTCCCCTGCTCTTCTTTGAAAATAGTGCCATGGGATCTTTTACGTCCATCTGAGAGAGCAGATGGGGCCTCGGTTTAACATCTCATCTGAAAGATGGCACCTCTGACAGTGCAGCACTCCCTCAGTCCTGCCCTGGAGTGTCAGCATAGATTCTTTTGTGCTCAACTCTCTGGAGTGGGATTATGAACCCAGCAGCTTCTAACTCAGAGGCGAGGAGAGCTGCCCACTGAGCCACAGCTGACACAGTAACCAGCACCATTACTTTCAGTGATTTGTGCATCTGTAACCCCAGATCCCCCGTCTCCTCTACCAGCTTTGGGCCAGCACGGGGCTAATTGCAGGGGTTTGCCATCTGTTGTAAGATGCCATGGGCGTAAACCCGTGTCTTACCACTGCTTCGGCACACCAACACCCACAGTTCATCCTGAAGAGCCTAGTAGGTTGTTCCATTTCCCTTTGGATAAAGAAAAGGTTTCTCCTCTTCGAACACTTGATCGTACCTATGATCTACACACTGACATAGTTTTCGAAACATGATGATTGAACTCACAATGAACATAAATAAAGTGAATTTGAACTGCTTGACCCGAGACAGAGCAAAAGAGATCCTCCAATGTACAATTTCTTTCTTAGATTTCACCAGGTAATAATTTTCCAATCACAGGCGTGCAAAGAAATGCCTCTCTTTCATTTTTCACCAACTCCCTGAAACGTCTTCACTTGTAATTAAATCATTCCTCTAAACAGACAATTGAGAATGCCGCATGCTGCCGGTTTGGTGAAGTGTTGTCATGGAGATGATCAGATAGCATTGTAGGAAGAGGAGCGCCAGAACGCAGTCGGAAATCATTCGAAGGACTGGCAGTGAGCCTCAGAGAAATGCTGTTGGCCTTTGATTGAAACTTGTGCTGGGCTGCAAGTACTTGAAGTATAATTTTACAATCAACATATTGATTACTTGTACGCGGGTCACCATCTGCTATTTGCTGTCTGCAGTTTACCTTTCCCAAGAAGGAGACAGCAGGTGTACTGTATTCCACTGAAACAAAGGTGTTCCTAATATTTGCAAGCATGTTACTAAAATTAGTTGATTCAGTTTACACCTGTGTTGCGGCTACGGGGTTTTATTGGCCCAGAAATTCGGGTCGGGGGCTTCCCGCGGGTGCAAGCCTCCGACCTGCACTTACCTTGCGCGCCGGCTGTTGAGCTGTGAGCCCCCATGGAATTCTGTTCCTGGGCCTGCTCCAGCTGCCGGCGTGCAGTGCTTGCGTATCCCAGGGGCGCAGTTAGTTCGATGCGTCCCCTGGGATCACGTGGGCCATGGAGAGCCAATGGTAGCAGGGAATGCTCCATTCATAAGTTTGACAGGAAGAGCTGTCAAAACTTAGAAATACTACGGGCCCCAAAACATCACTAAATCTTCAAATAAATTTCTAAAAAACATCACATTTTTTAAATAGACTATAAATGACATGAAATAACTATTTTAAACAATAATTTAAATTTTTGAAAAAAATAATTTTATTTTCTAATGGGGCTAAAAATAAACTTACCTTTCTTTAAAGTATTTAAAAATAATAAACCTGTGGAAATTTTTTTAATTTTAATTAATTCACCACTTACCTTGTAAAAAGCAGGCCTTACGACTGCTTTTTAAATGTGTAACTTCTGGAGACTTACCTTCCCAGGAAAACCTGCAAAAAAAACGTAAATTCGATGCGCACGCGCAGCCTCTCCCGCGCACACGTTCGACCTCTTAACCCCTGCTTTCAGGGGAATGGAAGTGCTGGTTTCCCGCGCATGCGCTGTGCATGCAGGAAACCGGCACTTCCATTGGACGTACGGGTGAGTACCCTGTGCGTACTCACCCGTGGAGACTCGAAGTTCTGGGCCATTATATTCAAGATAAACTTATAACTGGGTGCGTTGTAAAAAAAATTATTCCTGGGATGTGGGCATTGCTGGCAAGGCCAGCATTTATTGCCCATCCCTAATTGCCCTTGAGAAGGTGGTGGTGAGCCGCCTTCTTGAATACAACTGAGTGGCTTGCTCGGCTGTTTCAGAGGGGCAGTTAAGAGTCAACCACATTGCTGTGGGTCTGGAGTCACATATAGGCCAGACCGGGTAAGGACGGCAGATTTCCTTCCCTAAAGGACATTAGTGAACCAGATGGGTTTTTACAACAATCCGGTAGTTTCATGGTCACCATTACTGATACTAGCTTATTATTCCAGATTTATTTAATTAACTAATTTTAAATTCCCCAGCTGCTGTGGTGGGATTATGAACTCCTGTCTCTGGATCATTAGTCCAGGCTGCTGGATTACTAGTCCAGTAATATAACCACTATGCTACCGTACCCCTCAAGAATGGATCTTAAAACCATTTAATATGGTTTTAAAATCAGTGAATACAGTCCACCCGTAGAATACAAGGGTGGACATTCAGGGCCAGGACTGGCGTGATGGGCTGAGTGGCCTCCTTCTGTGCTGTATGATTCTATGGGGGGTAATTTTTGACGGCTCCTTCAGGCACTAAAGAGCCTCCGAGGTGGCCAAGATGGGGTCTTGAGCTGAAGCGCCAGTTTAGCCCGCGTTCAGCGCAAGATGCCATCTTGGTACAGGAGTTGAAGCTTGCGCTAGGAATGGCCACCCGGAGGATCGTTGAGGGGCTGATTAAATTGCCTGCTAGCGCTCAGCAGCAAGGCTGCACGGCATTTTGGTGGCTAGCGCTTGGCCTAACGCCCTCTTCTAACAGCGACCAGCTGAACAGGAGTAAACTAGTCATTGCAGACCATTTCGAGCATTTCGAGCGCTACTTAAAGGTGTATCACCTTTTACTGTTCACTTGCTGCTGGAGGTTTGAAGAGGACTTTTGAGACAAATTAGGAGACTTTCTGGGACACTTTATCAATACTTCACCAACACTCTGTCAACATTTATTCAGGAAATTCTCTGAGGACTTCACCTAAAAGGAGTGAGCGCTGTGCTACTCCACCTTATTGGAGACCTTATAGGAGTCACCAGGAGAAAGTGAGTGCGTGGTCATCAGCACTGTGCTCGGGGTCCCCCCTTGGTCTGGAGGAGGAATGGGAGGAGGACACGAGGCCAGGCAGAGCAGCACCTGCTGCTGCAGGAGAGAGGGACAGGAGGGCGAGGTGGACTCTTTCATCTCTGTGTGTACAGGACATCCCTCCTCCTCAGGACCTCCTCCGCCAGGACCTCCAGTGCCGTGTCCGAGAGCCTGTGCGCCCTCTCCCTCGGTCCCTGGGCCATCCTGAAACCTGCCGCTGTGTGTCAGCCAGCGCACGCCACACCTTCAGTGGAAGTGGATGCGGGGAGCCCACATATACTGCTCCACAAAAATTGCTTCTCATCTGCGCTTGAGTGCTAAACCTGCAGGTATCTCTGTTTTAGCGCCTCCAGGCAAGTTCAAAATATCGTAATCAGCAATTAGAACATAAGAATACATAAGAACATAAGAAACAGGAGCAGGAGTCGGCCAATCCGCCCCTCGAGCCTGCTCTGCCATTCAGTAAGATCATGGCTGATCCAATCTTGGCCTCAACACTGCTACCTCCCCATACCCCTTGACTCCCTTGTAGTTCAAATGTCTGTCAATCTCCGCCTTGAATATATTCAATGGCTCCACCTCCATTAGGGCTAGAATTGCGTGCTAAAACATGCATGTCATATTAGCACCAGCACCCATTTATTTTCACCCTTTCACCAAAATAACCCCCTATGATGCTTCAGTCCTTGGAGCGATGTACTTTTTGGCTGGGAATTTCTGTGGAGCTGCCCCCTAGGGTCAGAATTCTGACTCTCAGGCAGAAAGTCAATGGGATATGCAAGGGTAGCTTGCCCGGGAGCTACAGCAGGAGGCCACTAACCTTTCACCCGGCAGCTGACCACCCAGAACGGGTGTCCAGGTTGGGTAACCTTGGGTGGTCTGTTGTACTCTGAAGAGGAAGCAAGTAGAATGATTAAGACGAGACTGAATCACTCAGGTCTTGAGCTCAAGTGGTAGAAAACCAAAGTGCAGAACTTCAGAGTCGGAAGTCCTCTGATTTCCACCACTGTGAATAACAAAATCATAGAGCGAGTTCACAATTCCAACTACCTTGGGAGTTCGAAACTTAGCATTGTCTGCATTTTCCACCGGTTCAGGTGGATGTTAAAGACCCTCCCCATGGTGCTGTTCTGAAGAAGTACAGGTGCCTCCCCTGGCATCTTGACCAATGTTTCTCCCTCAGCCAAATCCACCCAGAAACAGACCAACTGGTAATTCATCTGTGTTATTTGTGAAATAATGGCCCAGAAATTCGGGTCTCCACGGGTGAGTACGCAAGGGGTACTCACCTGTAGGCCCAATGGAAGTGCCGGTTTTGTGCATGCACTGCGCATGCGCGGGAAACCGGAAGTTCCGTTCCCTTGAAAGAAGGGGTTGAGAGGTCGAACGCGTGCACCGGAGAAGCAGAGCGTGCGCATTGAACTGATGTTTTTTTTCCACGTTTTTCCGGGAGGGTACGTCTCCAGGAGTTACACATATAAAAAGCAGGCGCAAGGCCTGCTTTTAAGAAGGTAAGTGGTGAATTAATTAAAATTAAAACATTTTTTCCACAGGTTTATTATTTTTAAATACTTTAAAGAAAGGTAAGTTTATTTTTAGCCCTGTTAGAAAAAGTAATACATTTTTTCAAAAATTTAAATTATTGTTTAAAATAGTTATTTTATATAATTTATAGTTATTTTAAAAATGTGATTTAAAAAAAAATTATTTGAAGTTTTAGTGGCGTTTTGGGGCTTATAGTATTTATGTTTTGACAGCTCTTCCTGTCAATTTTATGAATGGGCATTCCCTGCTATCATGGCCCACGTGATCCCAGGGGACGCATCGAACTAACTGCACCCCTGGGATACGCAAGCACTGCGCGCTGGCAATTGGAGGAGGCCCAGGATCGGAATCCCACGCGGGCCCACTGCCCACAGCGCTAGGTAAGTGCAGGTCGGGGGCTTGCACCTGCGGGAAGCCTCCGACCTGAATTTCTGGGCCATTACTGTTGCAAAATGGTTGGCATTTACCAACATGTCACTGCACTCGAAAGTAATTCATTGTACGTGAACTGCTTTGGAGACATTTCTGAGACACCAAGAAAAGATGTTGTAAGCAAATGTAATTCTTTTTTATAAAGTTAGGTTCATTTTCGGAATATGGTTCATAAAAAAAAATTAGATCAGGTAGAAAAAAATTGCAAAACAAATAAAATGGTACAGAGAGAGAATTGGAGAGAAGAAACAATTTGGGTGGGTGGGGCGGAGAGAAATTACATAGAATACACAGCACAGAAACAGGCCAGTCCATGCCAGTCCAATCCATGCCAGAGCTTATGCTCCACTCACCATTGACCAGAAACTTAACTGGACCAGGCACATAAATACTGTGGCATCAAGAGCAGGTCAGAGGCTGGGTATTCTGCCGCGAGTATCTCACCTCCTGACTCCCCAAAGCCTTTCCACCACCTACAAGGCACAAGTCAGGAGTGTGATGGAATACTCTCCACTTGCCTGGATGAGTGCTGCTCCAACAACACTCAAGAAGCTCGACACCATCCAGGACAAAGCAGCCCGCTTGATTGGCACCCCATCTACCACCTTAAACATTCACCCCCTCCGCCACTGGCATACCGTGGCTGCAGTGTGTACCATCTACAAAATGCACTGCAGCAACTCGCCAAGTCTTCTTTGGCAGCACAACCCAAACTCGCGACCTCTCCCACCTAGAAGGACAAGGGCAGCAGGTGCATGGGAACAACACCACCTCCAAGTTCCCCTCCAAGTCACACACCATCCTGTCTTGGAAATATATCACCGATCCGTCGCTGGGTCAAAATCCTGGAACTCCCTCCCTAACAGCACTGTGGGAGAACCTTCACCACACGGACTGCAGTGGTTCAAGAAGGCGGCCCACCACCATCTTCTCAAGGGAAATTAGGGGTGGGCAATAAATACTGGCCTTGCCAGCGATGCCCACATCCTATAAACGAATAAAAAAAATATCGAACCTCCTTGAAAGAGAAAGAGAAGAGGAAGAGCGATGGCTCTCCTCAATTGAGTTCACACATACGACATGCAGCTTGTAAGAGCTTTGGATTTCTGAAGTAATTAAATAAACCAATGTAGATAGCCTCAGTGAAACTGCTTAATTGCAATCTGCTTACAATGCGACCATAATGTGAAACGTTTGGCATAATTGAGCATCATGCAAATGAGACCTGATCGTCGCTGAAATGATGATTCCGCTATTTGTCACGCTTGCTCGTTGTGTTCTGGGGAGGTGGGTAGGAGGGGATTTATGCAAATTGGTGTTCTTAAGTAGCTTTGTAAGTTCCTTTGCAAATTCACAACTTTTCTTCCATTTTATTTCTGTGCGCAAATCTTAAGCCAAAGTTGCAGGGTTTAGACATGCCCTAGAGGCACCTGTCCTTCAAAACCTACCACCTGGGAACAGTGTGTGGAGTGCAATTAGAATTCAGCTTCATCTTGGGGGAGAGGCTGTAAAGCAAAGCAATGCATGATATTAGAATTAATAATGAGGGGTTCAGGGACATGCTGACTGGTGTTAGTTATGCATTTTAATAAAGCAACTTTTTCCCACTAATTATATACTAACCAAGCGTTTTTGATCCATCTTGAGTCACACCATTATTCTCTGTCCCCCAGGAGCTACGGAGCCTGTGCTGCTTATTTTAGTCTTTTCCTATCTTAATTACCACATTGGCTTGTATTAACATTGGTTTACTTCAGAGGGTTTTGGGCATATGGTCTCGCCATTAGGCAGAGTGTTTCCACTGAATATATAAGCTCAATAGTGCATTCTCTGAGGTCGTAAGGCCACTGATATTTCATGGTTGACTGACCAGTAGTGTAATTCAAAGCTACACTGCAAATCCTGATTTATTTCGACAAGTAGGGCATCTCAATAACTTAAATGAGGACTGCGATACTTGCTGAAATAAAATCAAATTGCCCTGCCCACCCTCCCTTAGCATTTCTATTTATAGCAGTTATGCGCTGTTTGAATTAAAATGCAATTATTAATTGAGAGAAGTTATCCTGCCACGGTTTAGTGGTTAGTAGAACTGCTACTGATATTTTAAGTTCCCATGAACAATGCAGAGGCACAAGCCATGCTAAGCACTACTTGAAACGCTTCAGGGTCCAAGCTGCTTAGCGTCCCCAAAAGGCCGGGGAGCGATTCCGGCAACATGTTGGACTGGAGTGGACCGAGGACCGAGGTAAATTCATCCTGGGAACCTCATCAGAATAAATCAGGCAATCTGAGGGTGCCAATCATGCTGAGGCCCAGAGTTAAGTCCGTAGGGAGGTGGCCGGTGGGGCGGGTGGGGCGTCGAGGGGCGGGGGTGGTGTGAGGTGATTGGGGGGTTGGGGGGGGGTGCTAGAACCAAGGGTGGGTTGGCAGCGGCCCACGGTTGTTTTGTGGAACCAAGGGGGGAGAACCTCGTGCTCCTTCCAATTTCCACAAAAATGTTCAGAAGAATTTTGAGCCTTTTCCCAGCGGCACTCCGGTGGCCCATTTAGGAACCGTCAGGATTCGTCCGCTCAGGAGCCGGAAATTTCCAGCTGAAGCTTGGACAAAGCGATTGACCAATCCGGGTCTGAAGCATTTATTTCAGGCAGCCACCGGGAACGCCTAAAATAAAAAGGGCCCCTAGCCAATTTAGCAGTGGCCCGAATGCCCGTGCGGATTGGACCTGGGCCTCTGACCTGATAAATTGGTCATTGTTGCGCCCGTTTTAGGCCCATAAAATGGGCGCAACAATGTTAAATTTAGACCCTCGCTAGCTCTTTAAAAATAACACTTAAAACATGAATTGTGCCTATCTCAAGTCCGCCATCTTGGAATTGAGCCAATTTGAAGAGTTGTGACTGCACGCTCCCGTTGTTAGGCTACATGAGGCTGGTTTCATCTCTCATGGAAGGAACATAAGAACATAAGAAATAGGAGTAGGAATAGGCCACTTGGCCCCTCAAGCCTGCTCCGTCATTCAATAAAATCATGGCAGATCTTGGGCTCAAAGCCACTACCCTGCCCGCTCCCCATAACCCTTCACTTCCTTATCTTGCAAAAATGTGTCTATCTCCACCTTAAATATATTCAATGACCCAGCCTCCACAGCTCTCTGGGGCAGAGAATTCCACAGATTTATGACCCTCTGAGAGAAGAAATTCCTCCTCATCTCAGTTCTGAAATTATACCCCCGCATTCTAGATTTCCCCATGAGGGGAAACATCCTCTCTGCATCTACCTTATTGTGCCCCCTCAGTATCTTATATGTTTCAATAAGATCACCTCTCATTCTTCTAAATTCCAATGAGTATAGGTCCAGCCTGCTCAACCTTTCCTCATAAGTCAAACCCCTCATCTCTGGAATTAACCTAGTGAATCATCTCTGAACTGCCTCCAATGCAAGTATATCCTTCCTTAAATAAGGAGACCAAAACTGTATGTAGTACTCAAGGTGTGGTCTCACGAATATCCTGTACAGTTGTAGCAGGACTTCCCTGCTTTTATACTCCAACCCCTTTGAAATAAAGGCCAACATTCCATTTGCCTTTTTGATTACTTGCTGTACCTGCATGCTAACTTTTTGTATTTCATGCACAAGGACCCCCAGGTCCCTCTGATCTGTAGCATTTTGCAATCTCTCCCACCATTTAAATAATAATTTGCTTTTTTAATTTTCCTGCCGAAGTGTATAACCTCACACTTTCCCACATTATATTCTATCTGCCAAATGTTTGCCCACTCACTTAGCCTGTCTATATCCCTTTGCAGGTTCTTTGAGTCCTCTGCACAACTTGCTTTCCCACCCATCTTTGTATCATCCGCAAACTTGGCTACATTACACTCTGTCCCTTCATCCAAGTCATTAATGTAGATTGTAAATAGTTGGAGCCCCAGCACCGATTCCTGTGGCGCCCCACTAGTTACCATTTGCCAACTGGAAAATGACCCATTTATCCCGACTCTCTGCTTTCTGTTAGTTAGCCAATTCTCTATCCATGCTAATATATTACACCAATTCCGTGAGCTCTTATCTTATGCAGTAACCTTTTATGTGGCACCTTATCGAATGCCTTCTGGAAATCCAAATACACCACATCCACTGGTTCACCTTTGTCCACCCTGCTTGTTACATCCTCAAAGAACTCCAGCAAGTTTGTTAAATATGATTTCCCTTTCATAAAACCATGCTGACTCTGCTTGACTGCATTATCATTTTCCAAATGCCCTGTTACTGCTTCTTTAATGAAGGACTCCAGCATTTTCCCAATGACAGATGTTAGGCTAACTGGTCTATAGTTTCCTGCTTTCTGTCTCCCTCCTTTCTTAAATAGGGGTGTTACATTTGCGGTTTTCCAATCCGCTGTGACCTCTCCAGAGTCCAGGGAATTTTAGTATATTGTAACCAATGCATCCACTATCTCTGCAGCCACTTCTTTTAAGACCCTGGGATGCAGGCCATCTGGTGTAGGGGACTTGTCATCTTTTAGTCCCATTATTTTACCAAATACTATTTCCTTAGTGATAGTGATTGTCTTTAGTTCCCCACTCCCTGTGGCCCCTTGATTATCCATTATTGGGATGTTGTTAGTGTCTTCTACCGTGAAGACAGATGCAAAATATTTGTTCAGAGTCTCTGCCATTTCCCCGTTCCCCATTATTAATTCCCCAGTCTCATCCTCTAACGGACCAACATTTACTTTAGCTACCCTCTTCCTTTTTATATACCTGTAGAAGCTCTTACTATCTGTTTAATGTTTCTTGCCAGTTTATCCTCATAATTCATCTTCTCTCTCTTTATTTATTTTAGTCATCCTTTGCTGGTTTTTAAAAATGTCCCAATCCTCTCTTCTCC
This sequence comes from Somniosus microcephalus, assembly GCF_052327205.1. Classification (NCBI taxonomy): domain Eukaryota; kingdom Metazoa; phylum Chordata; class Chondrichthyes; order Squaliformes; family Somniosidae; genus Somniosus; species Somniosus microcephalus. Next base: position 25,007,249 of record NC_140993.1, on the reverse strand, counting down.
CAGCAATCTTGGCAACATTGTATGCCTTCATTTTCAATTTGATACCATCCTTTACTTAGTTAGCTACGGATGGTTCTCCCTTCTCTTAAAATCTTTCTTTCTCACTGGAATATATTTTTGTTGAGAGTTATGAAACATCTCCTTAAATGTCCGCCACTGCATTTCAACTGTCTTACCCTTTAATTTACTTTTCCAGTCCACTTTAGCCAGTTCTGCCCTCATGCCATTTTAATTGCCTTTGTTTAATATCAGGACACTGGTTTGAGATACAACTTTCTCACCCTCCAACTGAATTTGAAATTCAACCATGCTATGATCACTCTTTCCTAGAGGATCCTTTACTATGAGATCATTTATTAATTCTGTCTTATTACATAGTACCAGATCCAAGATAGCCTGCTCCCTGGTTGGTTCCATTACATACTGTTCTAGGAAACCATCCCAGATGCACTCTGTGAACTCCTCCTCAAGGCTACCATGGCCAATTTGATTTGTCCAATCAATATGGAGATTAAAATCACCCATGATTATTACTGTACCTTTTTTCAGGCCTCCATTATTTGTTGATTTATGCTCTGTCCAACAGTATTGCTACTGTTCGGGGCCTTTAGACTACGCCCACCAGAGACTTTTTCCCCTTATTATTTTTTATCTCTACCAAAACCGATTCTACATCTTGATCTTCTGCGCCAATATCACTTCTCACCACTGCACTTATCGCACCCTTTACCAACAAAGCCACCCCACCTCCCTTTCCTTTCTGTCTATCCTTCCGAATTGTCAAATACCCTGGAATATTCAGTTCCCAGCCCTGATCTCCTTGTAACCACGTCTCTGTAATGGCGATCAGATCATACCCATTTATATCTATTTGCGCCGTCAACTCATCTATCTTGTTGCAAATGCTGCGTGCATTCAGATATAGAGCTTTTAACTTTGTCTTTTTACCATTCCTCCTTGTTTTGGCCCCATTTTCTGTTGCACTCTTATTTTTAAACATTCTGTCCCTTCATGTCACACTCTGGTTATTATTTCCCCCATCTCTAGCCTGCTCTATTGCTTTTCTCATTTCTCATTGACTTTTTAAATTCCCGCTCACCTGGATCCTCCCCCACACTATTTAGTTTAAAGCCCTCTCAGTTCGGTCAGAGCATTATTATAAAAAAAATTGAACCTACTCCGATGTATTATTGAAAGGGACAAAAATAAAATTTTACTATGTTGATTAAAAATAAAATGTGTAGATTTGCCCCCCTCCCCGATAGTGGCACTGTGTGATAAGATTTGATTTCTAACCAGAGCCTGGTTAACTGGTCTCTCAGCAAGTGCATTACTGAGTGCCCTATAGATAAACCTGGTACTTGGACAGTTACACTTGAAAGCCCTGTCATATACTGAAAGTGCAGCAAGCCTTCAATAAAGTTCCACATGAAAGGCTGCCGCACATGCTTGAGGCAGAGGGTAAAACTTGGAGGTAAAATAACCAGAGGCGACATGAGGAAAAACTTTTTTATGCAGCGAGTGGTTAGGATTTGGAATGCACTGCCTGATAGGGCGGTGGATACAGATTCAATATTAGCCTTCAAAAGGGAATTGGATAAATACTTGAAGGAGAAAACGTTGCAGGGAAACGGGGAAAGAGCGGGGGAGGGGAGTGGGACTAACTGGATTGCTCTTCGAAAGAGCCGGTGCAGACTCGATGGGCCGAATGGCCTCCTTCAGTGCTGTGCTCCTCTGTTCCATAAGGAATTGGTTCGAAGGGAAGAAAAGGTGAGACAAAAGCAAAACGCTGCGGATGCTGGAAATCTGAAATAAAAACAGAAAATGCTGGAAATGTTCAGCAGGTCAGGCAGCATCTGTGGAAAGAGAGAAACAGAGTTAACGTTTCAGGTCAATGACCCTTCGTCAGAAGAGAAGGTGAGCCAGGATCGGGAGTTGCACAGAGTGGAGCTCCCCAGCTGAAGTCTTTGCTCTTCCTGATTTACACAAATGGCCAGGAATCAGAAACGCAATGTATATTGTTCAGATTCAGGGATGGGACTAAACTAGGATGGGCAGTCGAGTCTGATGAAGCAGTCGAGAAACTACGGAAAGATCTGGACAGTATCTGTAAGTGGTCAGAACTATGGTGTGTGAAAGTCAATACAATTAAGTTCAAGGCCTTACACAAAGCAGGCAAACTTAATGAACAGTGCCAAGCTACGCCAGGAGAGAGTCTGAGGGGGGGTTTAGGGAAAGGTGGCAGACTCTTGTGGCTGGTGTATGAACCTATGGAAGAAGGAGGAGAGAATACTCACCCAGCCATTAGATGGTGTAGCCCACTGGGCCAACCATCCCAATCACTGAGACAGCCAGGCCAGCGCTAGGAGACCATGGTTACCGATGACACGTCGCTCGATGTGTTTAAAAATCTCACTTCACTCACCCGCCCCCCCCCACCTCAAAATGTTCTAAGGAAGCAGAAACGGATATTTTCATCCGACGAGCTTTTGATAATTTAAGTTGTCCTCTGTGCTAAAAACAAATTGATCCAATCATTTTGAAATAAGTAACGTAACTAACACAGCAAATTAGGAAATTAATACATTAAAAAACTTGATTATCAAATAATTTGAAAATAATTAACTTTGAATTTTAAAAACTCTGGCCCAGTAATTCCGGTCACAATGCGTGAGTAAGGATGGGGTACTCACGCGTGTGGCCGGAGGAATTGTCGGTTTTCAGCATGCACAGCGCATGCGCTGAAAACCGGCATTTCCTGTCCTCTGACCCAAGGGGTTAAGAGGCAGAATGTGCGCGACTGCACAGGCAGCGCGTGCGCAGTGAAATTCCTTTTTTTTTTCAGAGTTGCGTGTGTGTAAAGGCCTCCGGTCTTTACGCATTGAAAAACCACACGTAAGTACTTCGTTTTTCAGGTAAGTGGGCTTTTAGTACAATTGAGAATTTTTTTTTCCACAGGTTTGTTATTTTTAAAGAATTTACAGTAAGGTAAGTTTAGTTTTAGCCCCGATTTTTTATATAATTTTTTTTTTCAAATTTTAAAATTATTGTTTAAAATAGTTTTTCAGAGTTCTTTATGGTTCATTTAAGTAGTGCAATGTTTTTTTAAATTTTCTTTCAGGTTTAAGTAGTGTTTTGGGGCCAGGAGTTTTCATGAGTTTGACAGCTCTTACTGTCAAACTCATGAATGAACTTTTGCAACCTCCCATTGGTTGCCCTGTGCTCACGTGATCCCAGCCGGCTCATCGCACTAAGTACGCTGCTGGGTCACGCAAGCACAGCGCGGCAGGACCTCAAGCGGGCCAGTCAGAGGAAATGCAATGCGGGCCAGAATTAAAATGTCAGCGCGCTGTGTAAGTGAACATTGGGGGCTTGCACGCGCGGCAAGCTCCCGATCCTAATTTCAGGGCCTGGAAATGGTAAGATTCTTTAAAGATTGCAGGAACAGAGAGATCTAGATGTGCAAATATACAGATGCTAAAGGTGAATGTGCATGTAGAAAAGGGTATATAAAGACAAATGGAATTTAAAACAAATGTATTCACAGGATGTGGGCGTTCCTGGCAAGGCCAGCATTTATTGCCCATCCCTAATTGCCTTCGAGAACCCTCCTTCTTGAATACAACTGAGTGGCAATTAAGAGTCAACCTGTGGGTCTGGAGTCACATGGAGCCAGACCAGGTAAGGACAGCAGATTTCCTTCCCTAAAAGACATTACTGAACCAGATGGGTTGTTGTGGCAATCCAATAGTATTCATGGTCTCCATTACTAATACCAACTTTTTATTCCAGATTTTATTTAATTGAATTTAAATTCCCCAGCTGCTGTTGGGGGGTGGGGGTGGGATTTGAACTCACGTCTCGATCAGATCATGAATTCAGACCTCTTGCTGGATTATTAATCCAGTAACATAACCACGATGCTACCATTCCCTGCAGCTTAGGAGGCTTTATACCTAGGGCATTAAATATAAATGCAAGGAATTGATGTTGAATTTCTGTGAGATGTGGTTCACCAGCATCGGAAAAGATGGGTTAACATTTCAGGCTGAGGCCCTTTGTTAGAACAGTTCTCATGAGTTCTGGTATTTCCAGTATTTTCTGTTTTTATTTCAATAATAATTGTAGGTGGTTGACCTGTTAGAAAGCATGTATTAGTTGTTTTATACCACATGAAAGGAAGATTTGGCCTTCATCTTCAAAACAGAGCAAAAACATGGAAGAGATGTTGAATTTGCACTAGGTATAAATTCGCCACAAGTTGGATAATGTGTGCAGTTACAGGTACTACACTACAGGAAAGCTTTAAGGCCATGGGAAAGTTCTGACCAGGATTGATTAGAACGTTACAAGGAATGAAAGGTTATAAGAACATAAGAAATAGGAGCAGGAGTAGGCCATTCGGCCCTTCGAGCCTGCTCCGCCATTCAATAAGATCATGGCTGATCTTCTACCTCATCTCCACTTTCCTAACATAGAAACATAGAAGATAGGAGCAGAAGTCGGCCATTCGGCCCCTCGAGCCTGCTCCACCATTCAATGAGATCATGGCTGATCATCCAATCTCAGTACCCTGTCCCTGCCTTCTCCCCATATCCCTTGACCCCTTTAGCCTTAAGAAATATATCTAACTCCTTCTTGAATATATTTAATGAATTGGCCTCAACTGCCTTCTGTGGTAGAGAATTCCACAGGTTCACCACTCTCTGGGTGAAGAAATTCCTCCTCATCTCTGTCCTAAATGGCTTACCCCTTATCCTTAGACTGTGATCCCTGGTTCTGGACTCCCCGACCATCGGGAACATCCTTCCTGCATCTAGTCTGTCCAATCCTGTTAGAATTTTATAAGTTTCAATGAGATCCCCTCTCATTCTTCTAAACTCCAGCGAGCATAAGCCCAATCGACCCAATCTCTCCTCATAGGCAATCCCCCCATCCCAGGAACCAGCCTGGTGAACTTTCGTTGCACTTCCTCTATGGCAAGTATATCCTTCCTTAGGTAAGGAGACCAAAACTGTACAGAATACTCCAGGTGTGGTCTCACCAGAGCCCTATATAATTGCAGTAAGATGTCTTTACTCTTATACTCAAATCCTCTTGTAATAAAGGCCAGGTGCAATTAAAAAGGATATTAGGAAAGCAAAGAGAGAGCATGAAAAATTCTTGGCAAGTAAAATCAAGAAAAACCCAAATATGTTTTATAAATATAAGAGTAAGAGGATAACTAAAGAAAGGGTAGGGCCTATTAGAGATCATGAGGGTAATCTGTGTGTGGAGGCGGGAGACGTCGGTAGGGTTCTTAATGAATACTTTGCGTCTGTTTTCACAAAGGAGAGGGGCGAAGCAGACATTTCTATCAGGGGGGAGGAGTGTGAAATATTAGATGAAATAAACATAGTGAGAGAGGAAGTATTAAGGGGTTTAACAGCTTTAAAAGTGGATAAATCCCCAGACCCGGATGAAATGTATCCCAGGCTATTAAGCGAAACAAAAGATGAAATAGCAGAGGCCCTGACCATCATTTTTCAATCCTCTCTAGCTTCAGGTGTGGTGCTGGAGGACTGGAGGACTGCTAATATGGTACCCTTGTTTAAAAAGGGAGAAAAGGATAGACCGAGTAATTACAGGCCAGTCAGCATAACCTCGGTGGTGGGAAAATTATTGGAAAGAATTCTGAAGGACAGGATAAATATTCATTTAGAAAGACACGGATTAATCAAGGATAGTCAGCACAGATTTGTTAAGGGAAGGTCGTGTCTGACAAACTTGATTGAATTTTTTGAGGAGGTAACAAGGAGGGTAGATGAGGGTAGCGTGTTTGATGTAGTGTATATGGACGTTAGCAAGGCTTTTGATAAGGTTCCACATGGCAGACTAGTCACGAAGTTAAAAGCCCATGGGATCCAGGGCAAAGTGTCAAGTTGGATTCAAAACTGGCTCGGAGGCAGGAAGCAGAGGGTAATAGTTGATTGTTGCTTTTGTGACTGGAAGGCTGTTTCCAGTGGGGTTCCGCAGGGCTCAGTACTAGGTCCCTTGCTTTTTGTGGTATATATTAACGATCTTGACTTGAATATGGGGAGTATGATTAAGAAGTTTGCAGATGATACTAAAATCGGCTGTGCGGTTGATACTGAAGAAGGAAGCTGTAGACTGCAGGAAGATATCAATAAATTGGTCAGGTGGGCAGAACAGTGGCAAATGGAATTCAATCCAGAGAAGTGTGAGGTAATGCATTTGGGGAGGGCTAAAAAGGAAAGGGAATACACATTAAATGGTAGGACACTGAGTAGTGTAGAGGAACAAAGGGACCTTGGAGTGCATGTCCACAGATCCCTGAAGGTAGCAGGCCAGGTAGATAAGGTGGTTAAGAAGGCATACGGAATGCTTGCCTTTATTAGCCGTGGCATAGAATACAAGAGCAGGGGGGTTATGCTTCAACTGTATAAAACACTAGTTAGGCCTCAGCTAGAGTACTGCGTGCAGTTCTGGTCACCACATTACAGGAAAGATGTGATTGCACTAGAGAGGGTACAGAGGAGATTTACAAGGAAGTTACCGGGAGTAGAGAATCTTAGCTATGAGGAAAGACAGGATAGGCTGGGTCTGTTTTCCTTGGAACAGAGGAGGCTGAGGGGAGACCTTATTGAGGTGTATAAAATTATGAGGGGCATAGATAAAGTGGATAGAAAGGACCTATTTCACTTAGCAGAGGGGTCAAAAACCTATTTAAAGTAATTGGTGGAATGTTTAGAGGGGATTTGAGGGTTGTGGGGGTCTAAAACTCACTGCCTGAAAGGGTGGTAGAGGCAGGAACCCTAACCACATTTAAAAAGTACTTGGATGTGCACTTGGGATGCTCTAACCTGCAGGGCTACGGACCAAGAGCTGGGAAGTGGGATTAGGCTGGATAGCTCTTTGTTGGCCGGCGCGGACACGATGGGCCAAAATGCCCTCCTTCCGAGCTGTAACTTTCTATGATTCTATGAACATACCATTTGTTTTCCTAATTGCTTGCTGTACCTGCATGTTAACTTTCAGTGATTTGTGTACTAGGATACCCAGGTCCCTCTGAAAACCAACGTTTCCCAATCGCTCACCATTTAAAAAATACACTGCTTTTCTGTTTTTCCTACCAAAGTGGATAACTTCACATTCCTCCACATTATATTCCATTTTTCATGTTCTTGCCCACTCACTTAGCCTGTCTATATCCCCTTGAAGTCTCTTTGCATCCTCCTCACAACTTACATTCCCACCCAGCTTTGTATCATCAGCAAACTTGGATATACAGTTTTACATTTCGTCCCCTCATCCAAATCATTGATGTAGATTGTGAATAGCTGAGGTCCAATTATGAAGAAAGGTTCAAAATATGTGACTATTTCACTGGAACAGTTATGGGGAGGTCTAATAGAGATTTTCCACATCATGAAAGATTTTGAGAGTCTAAATAGTGAATCATTGCTTCTGCTGTTTGATAAATCAGTAAAAATGGACATAGTTTCAGAATCATCACTAGAAAAACAACACCAGAAACAACAGAAATAACAACAGAAAATGCTGGAAACACTCATCCGCGGAGAGAGAAACAGAGTTAATGTTTCAGGTCTGTGACCCTTCGTCAGAACTGGAAAAAGTTAGAGATGTAACTGGTTTTAAGCAGGTGTAGGGGCAGGGAAAGGAGGGGAGGAAAGAACAAAAGGAACGGTCTGTAACAGGATGGAAGGCAGGAGAGATTAAATGTTGCAAATGGGGATGGCAGAATCATCAACAGCTGCTGTCTGAAAACATAGGGGCCGAGGTTATAGTCTGAAATTGTTGAACTCAATATTGAGTCCAGAAGGCTGTAAAGTGCCTAATTGAAAGATGAGGTGTTGTTCCTGGAGCTTACGTTGAGCTTCATTGGAACAGAGTAAGAGGCCGAGGGCAGAGAGATCAGGGTGGGAGTGGAGCGGAAAATTAAAGTGACAGGTGATCAGAAGCTCAGCGTCACCCTTACGGACTGAACAGAGGTGTTCTGCAAAGCAGTCACCCAATCTGCGTTTGGTCTCCCCAATGTAGAGGAGACCGCATCGTGAGCAGTGAATACAGTATACTAAATTGCAAGAAGTACAAGTAAATCGCTGTCTCACCTGGAAGGGGTGTTTGGGGCCCTGGACAGTGGGAAGGGAGGAGGAAAAAGGGCAGCTGTTGCATTTGCTGCGCTTGCATGGGAAGGTACCGTGGGGAGGGGAGGGGCTGTTGGGGGTGAATGAGGAGTGGACCAGGGTGTCACGGAGCAAGTGGTCCCTCCGGAATGCTGAAATCAGGACTGGAAATTAAACATTGCAGGGTATAACATATTTAGAAAAGATAAAGAGGGTAAAAGGGGAGGTGGAGTAGCTGTACTTATTAGCGATAACATAATGGCAGTAGAAAAAGGGACGTAGATATCAGCAAGACAAAAGTAGAATGGATAGAGATAAAAGATAATAAAGGATCAATCACACTAATAGGCATAGTCTACAGGCCACCTAATAGTGGAAGGGTGGTGGAGGAAGAACTATACAGACAAATTAGAGAAATGAGTAAAAAACATAGAATAATAATCATGGGGACTTCAACTACCCTGATACTAATTGGACAGAAGAGGTAGGTAACGGGGATAAAGGAATGGAGTTCCTATAATGTTTACAGGACTCCTTTCTAACCCAATATGTAAGAAGCCCAACAAGGGAGGATTTGCTATTGGATCTAGTTATGGGGAATGAGCCAGAGCAGATAAGAGAAGTAAAGTAGGGGAACATATAGGCAATAGTGACCATAATATAATAGCTTTAAGATGATAATAGAGAAGGACATAAGTATGACAAAAACCAGGTTAATAGATTGGAGAAAAGCTGATTTTGAGGGGCTGAGAATAGAACTTGGGAAGATAAAATGGGCAACAATATTGACAAACAGCGATGTAGAATGACAATGGGAAACATGTAATACGGTGTTCAACAGAGTGCAGGAAAAATATATTCCGCTAAAAGGAAAGAACAAACAAAACAATAATGAGACTCCATGGATGAATAAAGACATAAGGGTACAATTGAGGGTAAGGAAAGAGGCATACAGTAACTACATAGACAGCAGAGGAGTGCATGATAAGGGAGAATATGAAGGGATTAGGAGAGAAGTCAAAAAAAATTAGGAAGGCAAAGAGGAACTATGAAATTAAATTATCAAGGAACATAAAACAAAAGGGTAAAATTTTACAGGCACATCAATAAAAAAAGGAAGGTTGGAATCAGAATAGGGCCATTAAGTGATAGACAGGACAATACCACCGGTAATGATAGGGAGATGGCAGAAATATTAATTCATTATTTCACTTTGGTATTTACCAGGAAGATAGAACAGGTGGACATGACATTGGATGATGAGATGAGTAATGAGATAAGTGCATTTAAAATTTTTAAAAAGGGAATATATTAAATAAACTAATCAAACTCAAAGAGGTTAAAACCCCTGGTCCAGATGGATTGCATCCATGCATTTTAAAAGAATCTAGCGAAGAGATAGCAGAGGCATTATTACACATACTTAATAATTTGTTAGAAAATGGTGTAGTGCCAGTGGACTGGCAGATAGCTAATGTAATATCGATATTTAAGAAGGGGGATAGAACATGTCCAGGGAATTATAGATCAGTCAGCTTAACAGCGGTGGTAGGAAAAATAATGGAATCCCTACTAAAGGAGAGAATAGAAGAACATCTAGAAACAAAACGTATAATAATGAATAGTCAGCATGGATTTCAAAAGGGAAAATCTTGCTTGACCAACCTCATTGAATTTTTTGAAGAGGAAACAGAGAGAGTAGACAATGGTAATGCAGTAGATATAACTTATCTAGATTTTCCAAAGGCCTTCGATAAGGCACCCCATAATAGACTAATGAATAAGGTCAGAGAATGCGGAGTCAGGGGACAAGTAGCAGAATGGATTGTTAGCTGGCTTCAAGACAGATAGCAGAGAGTAGGAGTAAAGGGTAGCTATTCACAATGGCAGAAGGTGGGTAGTGGTGTTCCATAAGGATCAGTGCTGGGACCACTGCTGTTCACAATTTATATTAACGATTTAGACTTTGGAATCAAAAACACAATTTCTCAATTTGCAGCTGATACCAAATTGGGGGGGATAGTCAATACTGAGGAGGACTGCAACAAATTACAGGAGGACATTAATAAACTTGCAGAATGGGCAAATAATTGGCAAATGAAGTTCAACACAGATAAATGTGAGGTATTACATTTTGGTAGGAAGAATAGGGAGGTCACTAATCACTTGGAGGGTGCGAGTCTAGGTGGGGTGGAGGAACAAAGGGATCTCGGAGTACAAATACACAAATCACTAAAAGTTGCGACACAGGTTAACAAGGCCATAAAAAAAGCAAACCAAGAACTAGGGTTTATTTCTAGAGGGATAGAATTGAAAAGTAGGAAAGCTTTACTAAACCTGTATCGAACCTTGGTTAGACCACACTTAGCAGTTCTGGTCACCATATTATAAAAAGGATATAGAGGCACTGGAGAGGGTGCAGTGAAGATTTACAAGGATGATACCAGAAATGCGAGGGTATACATATCAGGAAAGGATGAACAGGCTGGGTCTCTTTCACTTGAAAAAAAAAGGCTGAGGGGTGACCTAATAGAGGTCTTTAAAATGATGAAAAATTTTGATAGAGTGGATACAGAGAGAATGTTTCCACTTGTGGGGAAGAGCATAACTAGAGGCCATCAATATAAAATAGTCACCAAGAAATCCAATAGGGAATTCAGAAGAAACTTCTTTACCCAAAGAGTGGTGAGAATGTGGAACTCGCTACCACAGGGAGTGGTTGAAGCGAATAGTAATAGATGCATTTAAAGGGAGGCTAGACAAACATATGAGGGAGAAGAGAATAGAGGGTTACGCTGATAGATTTAGATGAGGAAAGACGGGAGGAGGCTCGAGTGGAGCATAAACACCGGCATGGACTGGTTGGGCCGAATGGCCTGTTTCTGTGCCGTATATCCTGTATAATCCTATGTAAAGAGGAACGTTAGAAGATTTTTTTCACATGGAGGGTTGTTGGAACCTGGCCATTTACCAGAAATGGCTATTGTGGCAAAGATTAGTAGATCATTTAAAAGGGAATTGGGCAAGTATTTGAAAAGGAGGAATATAAAAGAATGTAACAGGATAAGGGAAAGGACAGCGGAGTGGGATTAGAGTATATAGGCCTAGAAATTCAGTATAGCCACTTTTGGGGCGGTAAAGTCGGGCGGGCGCTAAAGTTTGCACCCGGCGCAAAGTCGAGGGCACTTCGCCGATATTCAGTAGCTTCGCTCTAAGAGGTTGCTTGAGCGCTAAAACTGGCGATGCACGCCTATCTTTAGGCGCTAAGCCGGCAGTGCTGAGGGATAGCGCCGAGGCCGGGCGCAGCGTAGGTGCGGTCATTTCTTGATTGACAGCAGACACCGTGGCGCCGGCCAGCTCTTAAAGGGGGAAGGGTCGACTTGGTCTGCTGCAACGGCCTGCACACTGCAGCCTTCCAGCTAGGCCTGAACACTGCTGGTGATCAGAAGGAGCCATGGCAACGGTACAGAAGGCCCGTGAGCGTGCCCTGCGCTTCTCAGCCCATGACTTGAAGGTGATAGTGACGGCCTTGGAGAAGAGACAGCACATCTTGTTCCCGGACACTGGCAGGAAGCCTCCCACCAGCGTCTATAGGAAAGCCTGGAGGGAGGTCGCCCGCTGGGTGTCGGCCACCGGCGATGCCCCCAGGGACAATGTCCAATGCCGGAAGAAGTTTAATGACCTGACCAGGATTGTCAGGGTGAGTACCCTTTCCAGTCTCCTCCTCATCCTTGCATGTACACCTGACATGATGGGCAAAGGGACCTGAAAGCCCTAATGGCCAGCCCTCAGCCAGCAGCTATGGGACAGTCATGAACATCAATTGCACATTCTGCACTTTACACCATGGGAGGCAGTGCACACCACATCAGGGCTACACACTGACCAAGCTATTCCACCATGGGAGGCAGCGCACACCACATCAGGGCTACACACTGGCCAAGCTATTCCACCATGGGAGGCAGCGCACACCACATCAGGGCTACACACTGGCCAAGCTATTCCACCATGGGAGGCAGCGCACACCACATCAGGGCTACACACTGGCCAAGCTATTCCACCATGGGAGGCAGTGCACACCACATCAGGGCTACACACCGTACTTACAGGCCGTCTTTTCTCTTGCAGGCAAAACTTGCCAACAACCGAAGGCACCAGGAGGAGACCGGGGGAGGCCGCCCCCAGATCCAGGAGCTCACTCCCCTGGAGGAGCGCGTGAGTCGCCTCATGGGAGCCCGGGTGATTGGGCCCGTCGCCTGTGGAGATGCCGACCCTCTTCTGGGCCACAATGGTATGGACATCACCTTTTGGACCTCTCTCGTCGCACTTGTGCATCCGATCTACCTCCTTTGCCACTGTCCGACCAATGCGCTGAATGCCACCAGTCATGCCTCCCTCGCTGACGCCCTCTCCTCACTCTAAAGCTACTCTTGTGCCTTCCTGCTTTCAGCTGGTGACGAGGAGCTCCCTGAAGCTGCCAGTGACAGCCCCTCCGAGGAGGAGGAGGAACAGGAAGGCGGACCATCAGGGCAGCACTCAGGTCCGGCTGCAGATGCCGAAGTAGTGGACACGTCTTCCCTGGAGGAGAGCCTGGGGGAAGTGTCGGAGGGGAGTGGAGCTGCTGGGACCAGTGGTGTCCAGCAACCCAGGAGGGCTGCGGTTGGTCCGCGGACTTCCCCCCAGAGGGGGGAAGGATCGGAGGGGAGTGCAGTTGCTGGGCCCAGTCGCCGTCGGCAACGTGGCAAGGGTCGGGCAGCTCTGCCTCCTGCTCCCGAGCGGGCGAGTCCGGACTCCAGTCCGGCCACGTTCAACTCAGAGGAGGCGCGCCACCTCGATCAAATGGCCCAGGATTCGGATCGCCGGCACACCGAGCTGATGGGGGTAGTGGCACGGATGCCTGAGGCGATCGAGTCCCTGGCTAGTAGTGTGCGCGAGTTCGGGGCCTCACATGCCGCGAGTGGCCGGCTGATCAGTGATGCCGTCCAGACAGTGGCTGCTCTGTTGCGGTCGCAGACCAGGGCAACAGGGGCACTGACTGCTGCCACACGCGCTGCGTCAGCCAGGCATCGCCTGGACACCCACCGCGCTGCAGCAGCACAGCGGGCTGCCCTTCGGCAGATTGGTGCGCATGCTGCAGTGCAGGCCCGGGCGAGTGCCAGAGTGCCACATCACCAGCCAGCGCCTACCATCTGCCAGATTGCACACATTCCTCCAGCCGTCACCGCCACTCCCCCAGTGGCGCCTCAACGGCAAGCGGCTGCGAATGATGTTGGCCAGGCACAGCTGCGCCAATCACCAGCCGGCCCCTCGAGGGCCAAACCCCGTCTAGGCCGGCCCACAAGGGCATCTGCCGGAAGGACATCTGACCCTCAGGAGCCTTCCCCCAGCCTCGCAGCAGCCACTGGGCAGAGCTTGCGGAGGAGCAGCAGGCCGGGCAGGGGCCCCAAAAGGCTCGACAAGGTCTCGCCCTCGCGGCCCAATAAGTAGACGGTGTGGCCAAGTGTTATTTTATATGGCGATGCCTATGTTTCTTTTGGGGATGGTTGTTTTGTTTCTGGGGATGTTTTTTGGGTTAAGGCCAAGGATGAAGGCCATTTTTGTCCAAATGTTCAGTTATTCCTCCCCAGGTTGTGGGAGTGAGTCATTTGATGTACTATTTTTTGGGGCCGTTGAATGTTTCTGGGTTTCATGTGGGAAGGGGTTTCATTGGTCTAAAATAAAGATTTCTCTTTATTCAGAGAGTGTCCATGTTTGTTGCTGTAAGTGTTTGTTGCCTTCGCCAGCTGAGGGCTTGCGGAGCGGCTGCGTTCATGTTCCTTCATGGCCACAAGGCATTCCCTGACAGGGGGCTTAGAAGTGACGTTCAATAAGCCGCCGACGGACGGCCCTTGCACCTTCTCGCTCCCTCCTGGGATGGTACTCCTCCTCCTCCTGCTCCTCCTCCTCATGCTCCTCCTGCTCCTCCTCCTGAGGTGGTGGCCCAACGTGAGGTGGCATTGCCTGAGTCCTGCGGAGAGCCAGGTTGTGCAGCATGCAGCAAACAACGACGAATTGGGACACTCAGTCCGGGGAATACTGCAGAGATCCGCCGGAACGATCCAGGCTGCGGAACCGCTGCTTGAGGACACCAATTGTTTGCTCGATTATGTTCCTGCTCGCTTGATGACTCTCGTTGTATGCCTCTTCAGCAGGGGTCCTGGGCGCGCGGAGCGGGGTCATGAGCCAGGTACACAAAGGATAGCCTTTGTCCCCGAGAAGCCATCCTCTTGGGGGAGGCTGTGCCTCGAACATGTCACGCACAGTTGTCTGCCGCAGGATAAAGGCATCGTGGCTGCTGCCTGGAAAGCGGGCATTGACAGCTAGGATGCGCTGCTTGTGGTCACACACCAGCTGCACATTGAGGGAATGGTAGCCCTTCCGGTTGCGGTAATCCTCGGCATGCTCCACAGGTGCCCGCAAAGCCACATGCGCACAGTCAATGGTGCCCTGCACCAAGGGGAAGGCCGCGAATCTTGCAAATCCCAGTGCACGCTGATGCTGCCTCTCCAGGGCCATGGGGAAGGAGATGAATTGGCGTCTCCTTCTGAAAAGGGCATCGGTCACCTGGCGGATGCAGCAATGCACGGCGAACTGGGATATGTTAGCAATGTCCCCAGCAGCGGATTGGAAGGAGCCGGTGGCATAGAAGTTCAAGGCCACCGTCACCTTCGCTTCCACCGACAGAGACGTCCTGCTCCTGAGCTTTGGACGCAGATCTCTGCGAAGCAGATGGCAGATCTCTCCAACCACCTCCTTTCGGAATCTCAGCCTTTTTACACATCTCGCGCCACTCATGTTGAGGTAGGAGCGCTGCTGGCGGTATGCCCTGACTGGGTAAGGCCTATGTTGCCGACGCCTGTTGCCCCCTCTGCGTCTAGCCAGGGCTGCCCCTCTCACACCGCGTCTGCGAGCCCTATGGACATGACGCTGAAACTCAGCGTTGGCACCCCATGCAGCCCCCATAATATGCTGCCAAACAGTCAAATATCCAAGAGGCCACTTGCAACGCTCTGGCCTGAAACCAAAAATACCTGAGCTAGTGTTGGCCCAAACCAGAAAGCTGTCTTCCTTGGTCTCTCTCCAGAAATCCGTTGCACAAGAGTGTTTGCTGCAAAATGGCTGCCCTTTATAGTGCAGGGTAAGTGCCCTTTAATTTATGCTCCCCGGGGCCCGCGTCGGCTCTGTTGCGTTCCACTAAACAAGCGTGCGGGCCGCCGGCCGCACAATGGGGCGGTCCCACTGAAGTTCTGGATCGGGGCGCGCAAAGGGCGTTGCACGAGGATATGACGTCATTTTCTGCGCGCGCAGGTGAGCGCGCGCTAAACTTTGCGCCGGCGCTAAATGTCTACTTAATTTGGGGCGAGGCGCAGATCGCGCTGCGCCCGGACGCTACACGCATAGCGCCCGAAATTCACTTCTCTTAAGGCGCTAACGGCTGGCGCAACCAACTGAATTTCTAGGCCATAGAGTTCTTTGCTTGTCCCATTATCATCTCCTTTCGCACCATCATGCCTTTTGTTTTTCAATCTCTCCTGCCTTCCACCCGCTCACAGGCCTTCCCTTTTGTTCTCTCCTCCCCTCCCCTGTTTTTATTTCAGAGTTCCAGCATCCTCGGTATTTTGCTTTTGTATTAGATTATATAGATGTAGTTAAAGAGGCACCATAGGCTGAATGGCCTCCTGTGCTGTAAATTCCATGATTCATTCAAGATGCTTACCTTATTTTGCTCTTTATTGATATGATGATGAAGCTCACAGATCTGTAGTTCCCTGAGAATCTTGCCATTGTTTTTGTTTATAAATTGACAACATAGTCACTGCTCCAGTTCCTTGGCATAACTCCCTTATGATAACTGTCAAGCTGGGACCAATTTAATTTGCCACCTCATGTAATACTCTATCATGGAAGCTATTATGAGCACGTTTTTCTCACAGTGTCCTTCAGCTGTTTGTCTAGTACCTCTTTATAGGTAATTTCTGTATCAGTTTTTCTTCCTCTTGCCCTTTAAATGTTAACCCTGTATGGAGAAGGCAGTCCTCAAGTTAATTTGTAAACACTGACAAAATAATATCATTAGGCACTTGCCATTCTTTGGCTGGTGTCAGCTGTGGCTCAGTGGGTAGCACATTCACTCTCTGATGTTAGAAGGTTGTGGGTTCAAGTCCATGGGACTTGAGCACCTAAATCTAGTGCAGTGCTGAGGGAGCGCTGCACTGTCGGATGTGCCGTCTTTCAGATGAGATGTTAAACTGAGGTCCCGTCTGCTCTCTCAGGTGGGTGTAAAAGATCCCATGGCACAATTTCAAAGATGAGCAGGGGAGTGATCCCTGGTGTCCTGGGCCAATATTTATCCCTAAATCAAATTCACTAAAACAGGTGATCTGGTCATTATCACATTGCTGTTGTGGGAGTTTGCTGTGCGCAAATTGGCTGCCGCATATCCCACATTACAGCAGTGACTCCACTTCAAAAGTGCTTAATTGGCTGTAAAGCGCTTTGAGACGTCCAGTGGTCGTGAAAGGTGCTATATAAATGCAAGTCTTTCTTTCTTTTGTCAAGTCCTCTGATAATGCCTGTTTATCACCATTCCCTTGCACAATTGCTAGCACATGGCTCACCTCATCTCCTCTCCACTGTTAAATTTGCACAAATCCTGTTAAATTTCTTAGCTCCACTACTTTGGTGTGACAAACTTTTTCCGGTTCCCTCGCACAACCGAGACATGAAAACAATGACCTTTTACGTCAATTAAAAATGGCGCGGTTTGGCTTTGGTGCAAGAGAGAAGTCTTTATCAGAAGTGAGTACCTCTAGCTTTCAGCTATGCTTAATTTGTGCAGCCCCAGTTCCCTTGGAGGCCTTCCTGTGTTCCTGAAATGTCAAGGACTGTGACTATCTCAGGCTTATGCTTGCTGCTGAATGTGAAGATGTTCAAGCAAAATGGGTATAAACATCATGGGAAACATCACTTGACTGTGCTGGATCAGCATAATAACATCATTGCAAGTGTCAGCTGTGGCTCAGTTGTAGCATTCTGAGTTCATGAAGGTTGTAGGTTCAAATCCCACTCCAGAGATTTGAGCACAACATCTAGGCTGACACTTCAGTGCGGGGCTGAGGGAGTGCTGCACTGTCAGAGGTGCCGTCTTTTGGTTGAGACGTTAAACCGAGGCCCCATCTGCTCTCTCAGGTGGATGTAAAAGATCCACACGCTGCTATTTGAAGAAGATGCAGGGGAGTTTCTACCGGCGTCCCAGCTGCCATTTATCCCTCAACCAACACCTAAAGCAGATTATCCGGTCATTTATTTAATTACTTTTTGTGGGAGCTTGCTGTGCACAGATTGGCTGCCACATTTCCTTCATTGCAACAGTGACTACACTTCAAAAGTACTTCATTGGTTGTAAAGTGCTTTGGGACGTCCTGCGGTCATGAAAAGTGAAATGCAAGTCTTTATTTTTTCTGTCATAAGAAAGGATCAGAGGTAATAATGCCTCATCAGGTTTATTCCTTGTGGAAGATTAGGATCCCAGGCTCACACACAGATTACCCAACAGGGCTTTAGAAGTTGTAAGGCTTTTAATAAAGAGCTACAGTTTTAAAGATATTACATATGGTTTAATCTGAGTATAATAGACATACAACCCGTGACAGTAGAAAGTGATCTACGACTCCCGAAGCAGAACGCCACGACCGGTCGGATGGTTGGTTGGATGTCTGATGAGGCAGCGTGGAGGTCTTGGGTCAGCAAGTCTCTGCAGTCAGCGCATCAGTCACTTCTGTTGATTCGCCCCCCGAGCTGTTGTAGGTGTTAGGCATAAGCCAGCATTGATTTCCACCTCAAAGAAGCCTTTGCCCCTCGCTGCCTGATTTCCTCTCTCAGTCGTCTATATTTATAGTTATTTCGGTGGGCTGGTAATCACCTGGTGTCAATCCTTTGATCCCCCATCCTATTGTCCAATTGTGAAGTGGGAAGGCAACCCTCGCCGTCCCTTTCTACACGGCTGCCGAGCCCTTTCCTCTTATCTTTCTGAGGAATGTTTTGTCAAGTTTCTTCAAGGGCATTTTATGGCTTCGTGGCTCCTTATTGTCTAGCAGGTGCTATCCTCCTGTTTCCTTGCATTTTACGATTCCCTTATCACTTCTATTTGTCTTTTGATGCTTGATATTCGACCTTGCTGGTATTTCTGCTATCTGTTCCCGGTTGCATGTTGTCAGTCTCTGTTCTGAGAATTAAAACCCATCTTTGAATCTAACAGCTATTTCTTACACCTTTATAATCCATGTAAAATCTACACCTTTACCTAGTTAACCTCCTAAGGAAAGATTCTGTAAACCATTGCTACATTATTCCTCAAAGGAAAAAAAAATCAAGCCTACAGGATAACTGCCTATTCTTATATCCTACAATATACATTCTAGGCCAATTAACTTTCCTGGCATAGCAGTTTCGTACTCCCAGTAGCTCTGGTTCTATCATGTTCCATACTGCGGTAAATTATCTAGCGATACTTATTCTTCAAACCCTCAATCCTAATGTTAATGAAATATTCATCCTGTTCGATGTAAAGAACCATTGACATCCCATTAAATGCTGCATCTGGGACTCTTCCAACACATACAATTCTTGTTAATTTTATACCTACACCTTTTAGTTTTAAATAGCCTGCTTGCCTCTACATTTTCTATCCTCCTTAACACTTGATAGAAATGTACCGGGTTCCTTCTCAATCTTGTTTTCTCCAATGCAAGCAAGGCCAGATCTTTAAGTCTCCCTTTATAACTTCAAGCTCCAAACTCTGGAATCACCTTATAGAATCATAGATGTTTATGGCACAGAAGGAAGTCATTTGGCCCATCGTGTCTGTGCCGGCCAAAAAAGAGCTATCCAGCCTACTCCCACTTTCCAGCTCTTGGTCCATAGCCCTGTAGGTTACAGCACTTCAAGTGCACATCCCAGTACTTTTTAAATGCGATAAGGGTTTCTGCCTCTACCACCCTTTCAGGCAGTGTGTTCCAGATCCCCACCACCCTCTGGGTGAAATAAGTTCTACTCAACTCCCTGTCTAATCCTTCTAACTGTAAGGTTTCACAAGAATTTCAAAAATCTCTACAGCTCCGAAGACTTTTTTGATTAAAGAAAACCTGGGTGGAATACCTTAAAAATCCAGGGCATCAAAAAATGGCTGTCAGACCTCGTGGCAGGAGACAAAAGGACAGCCTGCTTGTGTGTCTGCAAAGGATTTGAAAAAAAACACCAGCCTGTGCGAAATGCATGAAGTACTTGAAACTGTCAATCAACTGCAGTTTAGGAAATTTCAAACCGCAGGACAAAGGGGTTGTTTGTTTACAGAACCCTCTACAATGTTGACAAAGGCTTAAGTGCTTAAAGCTGTCAATCAATTGTGGTTGGACTACAATGGGTTTGTTTACAAACCACTTAGTGCTATTGACTATTCGTTTGTCCAGCACTTGAGATATCAGTAAGACATTTAAACTGAACGAATACCAGTTTAAACGAATGGGGAATACATTGAAACCCATCGCAGTCAATGGGGACAGATCGATTCCCTTTTGTATAGCCCAGATACATCGGGACTTGGGCGCGAAGATTATGGCTCCCAATGGGTATAAAATAGCCTCTCAGGAAGCCATCTCTCTCTCTCTCTGCCGCCTTGCCTGAGTGTTCTGCCTACAGAAGACCAGCTCAGCAAGCCCGCCCAAAAGAAGTGGAATACCAGCAGTTACTTTTAAATACTGGGGTATCTCTACTTCGGGGTGGTGAAGAATACAGACCGCAGGGGCACGGAGCAGGTGTTTCACTGGTGAGCATAGATTTTCTGGCCCATTACAAGGCAACTTAGATAGGTATTAGGGGTGGGATTTAAGGGGAATTTTGTTAAAATTGTAATTTTAGTCAATTTTCCCTCGACGTGTCCGTTTCCTCTCCCCTATTAAGTAATAGAGTGTTGTACTAACCAAAAGAGTGCTGTAGTAAGCAAAAGTGTACTGTATTAAGTAAAAGTGTGCCGCACCAGGTAAAAGTGCTGTATTAAGTAAAAGAGTGTTGTATTAAGCAAAATAGTGCTGTATTAAGCATAGTTGTGCTGTATTGATTATTTTCCATTTATTTCCTTTTATTTCAATAAATACTGGTCTTCTTTGTACCCAACCACGAGTCTCGTTTTGTCTACATCGCTACTGAATAAGTCTGGCGGTCAGAACCAGAAAAGGGGAGTGATTCGAAACCGCACGGGGCTCTGGAGCAGCTCAGATACTTCTGACTGGCCAGAGACTATAATCCCATTTCTACAAAATGATGACCGCAGCAGGACCATCGGCAACAATGTGCGATGTAGCAGACGGTGGTTTGGGTCTGGAGAGAGCAGCAGTTATTGGGTTTCTTTTTATCCCACTGGTCTGTTTGTGGTTAGGTGCCCGCAGGCTTCGGGAAGTTACCCGCAGGCTTAGGGAATCTAGAGCAGATAGTTGGGGTAGGGAAAGGGAAGTTGAAGAATACCAGGCCAAGATAGATCACCTGGTGGTTCAGTTTAGTGAGGGCAAAAGCCACACGAGGCACGAGTCAGAGTACCTGAAGTGCCTAGTTACAGAGGCCTAGAGCAATGAGATGAGGGTGCAGGAGGAGAACGCCTACCTCATACAAGAAGTAAAAGAGCAGGAGGAAAAGGTTGGGGAGGTAAAGGCAGCATATAAGCTGGCCTGCAAGCAAGGGTTTGAGGAAACAGATCATGGTCCCTGTAGGGAAGAGATAGAAAGCTTGAATATGGCTTTAAAAAGAGCAAAGGGGATGATATGTCTCATCAGCCCGAAGGCAGGTCAGCCGGATTTTACTGGCAACCCAAATAAAACCGTCCCACAGGCAACACCCAGGAAAAGGTTGGTCAGTGAATCAGAGGTCCCACGACCGCCACCCACAGCTCCGAGAAACATGAGGGGTATCGAGGTGCCCCAACCCAAGGGAAGAGTCTGTGAGGTTAAACCTGGGAGCCAGAGTAAGAAAGAGTGGCACCAGGAGGGTAACCGTCCCTCCCAGGCTAGGTTAAATTGTTATGGGTACAGGAAAGATGGTCACTGGAGAAAAAACTGTAAGAATCCCTGGAAGGGTAACAAGGGAAAGGACCCCACAGCTCCAGCCCAAAAGGTAGGGCCAGGTATGCCTCCCGCTGCGATTGAGTCATTTTTACAGTCCCTACGCTCTCTCCTCCTGGCCAGCCAGGGAAAAATAGCTGCCACCACCGGTGCTGTAGTTCCCTCGGCCCCCTCTGCCGCCCCACTATGACTAGAGCCCGCGCAGCCTGTCTACCTGTGTGACCTCCGGTATGACGGATGGAAGAGGCCGCTTGTACAGATGGAGGTAGAGAGGGTTAAAGGGATCTATCTACTGGATACGGGAGCATCATGCACCGTGATCCATGCGGCTAATCCTACCACCTCACCTCTGTCTAGCGGGGTTCCATACGCCTTATCGGGGTTCACCGGTAAGGAACAGGCGGGAGTATTTTCCAAGCCACTCTCAATCCGTCTGGGCACGATCCGGACCAAATGGACATGCATCCTGGCAAGGTGGGAGGCGGAGGGAGGGAAGGGGATCCTAGGAGCCGACTTCCTGGTGGGCCACGGGAGCCTCGTGGATCTCCGCAATCATTGCCTGTGGGGAGCCAACACGGGGGAAGAGGGAGGTGTAGTAATCATCCCGAGCAAGGAAGGGAAGGGGACCCTGTGTACTGTGAAGCCTAAAGAAGGTTACGACCTCGGGCTCATGGTCGATGGTGTCCCGGGGGAATTTCAGGCAGTCGTGCAGGCTAATCTAGCTGCGTTTGCCACGCATAAACACGACTGCGGGAGGGTCACAGGGTTTGAGGTTAGAGTGGACGGGGACCCCATGGCCCGGCCCCAGAAGCAGTATAATTTCCCCAAAGAAGCAGAACCTGACATGGAGGCAGCCATGTCCTCTTTGGTGCAGCAGGGAGTGTTGAGGCCCATAGCCACCCATGTTAACTCTCCGCTTTGGCTGGTCAGAAAACCAGACAATACATGGAGAGCCACGGTGGACTATCGGGTGCTTAACAGCAATATCCCAGCCTGTGCACCCACGGTGGCAGCAGTTGCCGACCTGATAGGAAGTATTCCATAATCCGCAACCACTTTCACAGTTCTGGATATTTCTAACGGGTTTTGGCCCATCTCTTTAAGGAGGGAGGATCAGTTCAAGTTTGCTTTTACCTTTAAGGGGCAACAGTACACATGGAACTGCTTGCCACAAGGTTTTCATAACAGCCCCAAATTCTTCCACCAGTGTATGGCAGACAGTTTAAAAGATTTTAGCCAGCCCACACAGTTGGTTCAATACATGGATGACCTGCTCCTATTCACTGATTCAGGAGAGGAGCACGGCCCACTATTAGCCGAACTGCTGGAGCTGCTCGGGAAAAGGGGTTTCAAGGTGAACCCAAAGAAAGCGCAGATTGGCCAGCAGGAGGTCAAATTCCTGGGTCTGACCATCCGCGCTGGAGAAAGGGCCATAGATAAGGCTAGGAGGGAAGCGGTACAAGAGTTACTAGTTCCTAACACAGTCAGGGGTGTGAGGTCATTTCTAGGGCTAACGGGGTACTATAGAGACTTCATTGAGGACTATGCAGCCACAGCAGCCCCTCTGCTCCGAATCCTACAAGTAGCTTTGGGATGAGGGTTGCCAGGCAGCGTTTGTTAAACTCAAGGGAGACTTGCAGACCACACCAGCTCTAGGGGCCATAGATGGGGGGAAAGAGTTCTTCTTGGAGGTAGCAGCCAGCGGGGATAGTCTCAGTGCTGTGCTGCTCCAGGAGCGGCAAGGCAGGCTAAGACCCGTGGTCTACTCCTCCAGAGTCCTCACGGATGTGGAGAGGAGCTACTCCAACTGTGAGCGGCACCTTTTGGCCACACATTGGGCTGTGAAAAGATCTTTGATTTTCACAGGCACCTCTCCCATCACCCTCCTCACACACCACACACCCATCCAGATGCTTCTGGATGGGAGGATTAAAGATGGGACGGTGAGCAGTGCCCGCATTGCGCGCTGGACCCTCCTCCTCTCGCAGATGGATCTGAGGGTGAGGGGCCTTTGCGAGCCAAAGCTCACGGCCAATATGGTATATCCTGGAACAGCCCATCGGTGTTCCATAGAAGGGGTATGGGAGGTGAACAAAAGTTTATGGGCCGGGATACATCCCTCAGGCTGTGAGATCTATGTAGACGGTTCCAGCATGGTATCTGCTGGCAAACGACTCACGGGTTGTGGCGTCTATGACCCAATGGCAAACATTACCTTGGCAATCAAGCTCCCCAACACCATGAACACCCAACAGGCTGAACTGTCCGCGGTGATGTACGTGGTTACCCACCCCGAAATCATCCCTACCCTGTACACGATTTGCTCTGACTGCATGTTCACTTGCAACTCATGTACGGAATACCTAGCCATCTGGTCCCGTCGCGGACAGAAGGCCTTTAACAGTAAAGCCCCTGCTGGAGAAAATCCTGGCAGCCGTGGGGGAGGAAGGCGAGGTCTTCATCCACAAAGTGAAGGCCCATTCCTCCACAGAACCCCGCAGCCAGGGTAACCGGCAAGCCAACATGCTGGCCAAGGAGGGTGCACACACAGGCACTTTCTGGGACCCATATGAGTCTGGGCCCGTGGCAGCAGTTAGAGGCAGGGATGGGACCCAAGGGATAGTGTTAGCCCCGGACCTCAAGACGGTCCAAGCCCAGGACCCTGTCCTGAAAGTTGTCATGAGTGCAGTAATGGAGGGCAGGAAGTTAGAAGGCCCTTACGGCGCAGCCCCCCTCTCCATAAGGGAAGGCATGCTGTTCAGAGAGGAACAGTGGGTAGTGCCCCAGCAAAACCGGAGGGAGTTCCTTCAACTGGCCCATGAGGGGCCGAGAGCGGGACACCCCGGGCCTGAGACCACCTGGCAACGGGTGGAACAGGAGGGATGGTGGCCAGGACTCTGGGAGGACATCCGCGAGTTCTGTGCTAGCTGTCTCGTGTGTGCTGCAAATAACCCCGACCCCCACAGAAGGAAGGTACCCATGGGACATGTTAGGCGGGTAGAGGGACCATGGCAGTCGATCCAGATCGACTACATCGGGCCCCTGCCCACCGCCCAGGGAGGTTACAAATACTGCCTCGTCCTGGTTGACGTGTTCTCCAAATGGGTGGAAGCCTTCCCCTGTAAAACAGCCACAGCATTGGGGACAGCAAAGATCTTGGTATGGGAGGTGTTGACGCAGTGGGGACACCCCCAGTTTGTGGAGTCTGACCAGGGAAGCCACTTCACTGGCCAGGTCATGCAGGACACCCTCACACTGCTTGGTATTCAGGGGAAGTGGCATGTAGCTCACAATCCCCAGTCCTCAGGGATTGTGGAGCGCATGAACCGCACCATTAAGCAAAGGTTGAGGAAGAAGATAGTGGGGTCACCCCAAAAATGGGCAGAAGCCCTGCCTCTAATCCTCATGGGGATCCGGGCCAGCCAGTCCAAGAGTACAGGGTATTTCCCGCATGAACTCATGACCGGTAGGGTTATGAGGACCCCCACCCATGTCCTAGCCCCAGTCCTTACTGAAGGGCAGCTTCAAGAAATAAATCGGGATAAGTTCGCCTGAGAACTCCTCGAGCACCTAAAACAGATTTATGGGCAGGCAGCAGGTAGTATGGGGAAGCAGCATCAGAATAATCGGTTGCTGCTCGAGCCTAGCAAGAGTCATCAGTGGGAGATAGGGGACCAAGTCATGGTTAGGAACTACGCCCGGGTGGGGAGTTTAGAGCCACTGTACATGGGACCCTATAGTATAGTCGATAGAGTCAGCCCCATGGTCTATGCAATAAAACTGCCCCGGCACAGAATGGTTCCATGTGAATCAGTGCAAGTTGTTTAAGCCGGAGGCAGGGAAACAGGCAGCTGGGAGTGAACCTGAGGTCAGAAATCCTCAGCCCGCAGCAGGTACAAGCCCACAGGCTGCACAGGCAGGCACTGTGGCTTGTGCTAGGGGAGGAGCCATTCATGACCAGTGTAAGTTGTTCAAGCAGGGGGACAGAGAAGGAGAGTTCTGGGACCCCTGTAGAGCAGGTCCGGTAGCAACAATCTGGGACAGGGGGGGCACACAGGTGATAGCTTTGGCCCCAGACCAAAAGCAGGTCCAAGCCCAAGATTCCGCATTTAAGGCCGCCCTGGTAAGGGGAAAGGAGTTAGAACAGAGTTACTGGCAGTCTGCCAGTTATATTAAACAGTGCTGGTTGTTTGAGCCGAGGGCAGGGAAACAGGCAGCTGGGATCATACCTGAGACTAGAAATCCTCAGCCTGCAGCGCGTACGCTCACACAGACTGCACACACAGGCGCAGTCGCGTGCGTGAGAGGAGAAGGCCCCCAGCACTTGGCCCAAGCGATTCCCCCTCTCTTGTGGGACTTTGGGGAGGAGCCTGAACCAGGTTTTAGACCTGAAGGGGAAGGCTCTCAGCCACTGGCAGCCGGTGGCAGGGGATTGCCTGTCCCCAGCCCAGGTTTGGGTAGGGAGAGACCCGAAGGCGGAGGTCCCCAGCCAGCAAGGAGTGTGACCCGAACTAAGGGTCCACTCGCCGGGGTAGCCCCACCAGCGACACTCCCTAGGAGGTCTCTTTGGGTACACCAGCCCAAGAAAGTATGGTCACCAGCTTTCCAGTGGAATAGGGCGGTCTCCCGAGTCAGGGAGCAGCCAAAAGACAGAAGTCCCAACCAGCAGCCATAAGCTTCGAGGGACCAGAAGTTGGGATCAATCCAGCCACGCCGCAGAGAGCAGCCTGTGGCAGCCCAAACAGGGATTAGGCTGGCTGCCCGGAGATGGGCAGCGCTTGTATATAGCTTTGTTCAAGTAATGTGTATAAAGGATTAAGGTAGAATGTGTTAATTTTAAATTTTATATTGCATATCGGTAGTGTTACTTATTAGAGTATAAGTTTTAAGTATGGTACCATTCCAGAAGTTGTATTATGTGAGCCAAGGTCGCGGGACCTGATCACACTCCCCCGAGCCAGGGGACCTGGCTAGATGTTTTCTTTTTAAAGACTTTTTCAGAGTTCCAGAGGGTACAGAGGACCATCATGTCTTTGGATGCTCGAGGAAAGGAGCACCCCTAGCCCACGACGGGAGGGGTCTGCAGGAGGCAGATGCGCACAGCATTTAAACTGTTATTGGAGGTCCTGATTAAGATTAAGAGTTTACAAAAAGCTTGTTAATTATTTTATATTTTGTATTATGTATTGGTCCCAACTCCAAAGGAAATAATGGTCCAGAAATTTGGGTTGGGGGCTTCCCGTGGGTGTAAGCCCCCAACTTGCACTTACCTTGCGCGCCGGCAGTTGAGCTGTAGGGCCCCATGGAATTCCGCTCCGGGGCCTGGCCCAGCTGCCGGCGCGCTGTGCTTGCGTGTCCCAGGGGCATAGTTAGTGCGATGCGTCCCCTGGGATCACGTGAGCCATGGTCAGCCAATTGGAGGAGGGAAAAGCCCATTCATAAGATTGACAGGTAGACCTGTCAAAACTTATAAATACTACGGGCCCAAAATAGCAGTAAACCTTCAAATACATTTTTTTTAAATCACACTTTTTAAATAAACTATAAATTACATTAAATAACTATTTTAAACAATAATTTTATATTATAACGGGGCTAAAAATAAACTTAACTTGCTTTAAAGTATTTAAAAATAATAAACCTGTGGAAAAAATGTTTTAATTTTAATTAATTGACCACTTACCTTGCAAAAAGCAGGCCTTACGCCTGCTTTTTAAATGTGTAAATCCTGCAGGCTTACCCTCCCGGGAAAACCTGTAAAAAAAAACTAAGTTCAAAGCGCACGCGCAGCTTCCCCTGCGCGTGCGTTCGACCTCTGAACCTTTTCGTTCAGAGGATCGGAAGTGCCGGTTTCCCGCGCATGCGCAGTGCATGCAGGAAACCGGCAATTCCATTCGGCCTACGGGCGAGTACCCCGTGCGTACTCACCTGGGGAGAACTGAATTTCTGGGCCATTGTGTGAATTTAGTTCCTAACTGTAAGATTGTACTACTTATTTAAAGTCAATTGAACAAATTGCATATGCCTACGGATTGTCATGTTTGCAGCTTGTAAAATTTGAAATACATTTATGGCTGTAGAATGGTGCCATTTATTAAAGTGTCAGGCTATTGCATTAAATTAAAAAAAAGGAAAAGGGAAGCTCGTTTTCTTCCATTTGTTTTTTTAACAGCTATGTTTTGGCTTGGTGGTAATCCCATTAAAGATGTTGTATCGTGTTAAAACAATGTCACAAGTGGTGCAGGAGCATTGAGCCCCCTCCATGCTTGAATTATTGTAATGACTCAGTGGTGCAGGAGCATTGGACCTCCTCCGCGTTTGAATTATTGTACTAATCATGTTTTTCTGTCGATAGATGCCTACCGTGTACTGCAATTCTCTCTGGGTAGGGGAGATGGAGGTGTCGGGGATCAAAGATAGATATAGATAAGTGTAAGGGAAGGTTGTTTGTGGGGGGTCAGAAATTATTGCTCACCTTTGGACAGGATACTACAAGCAAATGTTAGTATCCATTGGGGGACTGCAAGTTTTCGCAAGAATTTCAAAAATCTCTACAGCTCCAAAGACTTTTTTGATTAAAGAAAACCTGGGTGGAATACCTTAAAAATCCAGGGCATCAAAAAATGGCTGTCAGACCTCGTGGCAGGAGACAAAAGGACAGCCTGCTTGTGTGTCTGCAAAGGATTTGAAAAAAAACACCAGCCTGTGCGAAATGCATGAAGTACTTGAAACTGTCAATCAACTGCAGTTTAGGAAATTTCAAACTGCAGGACAAAGGGGTTGTTTGTTTACAGAACCCTCTACAATGTTGACAAAGGCTTAAGTACTTAAGGCTATCAATCAATTGCGGTTGGACTACAATGGGTTTGTTTACAAACCACTTAGTGCTATTGACTATTCATTTGTCCAGCACTTGAGATATCAGTAAGACATTTAAACTGAACGAATACCAGTTTAAACGAATGGGGAATACATTCAACCCATCACAGTCAATGGGGACAGATCGATTCCCTTTTGTATAGCCCAGATACATCGGGATTTGGGTGCGAAGATTATGGCTCCCAATGGGTATAAAATAGCCTCTCAGGAAGCCATCTCTCTCTCTCTCTGCCACCTCACCTCCGTGCTCTGCCTACAGAAGAACAGCTCAGCAAGCCCGCCCAAAAGAAGTGGAATACCAGCAGTTACTTTTAAATACTGGGATATCTCTACTTCAGGGCGGTGAAGAATACAGACCACAGGGGCACGGAGCAGGCGTTTCACTGGTGAGCATAGATTTTCTGGCCCATTACAAGGCAACTTAGATAGGTATTAGGGGTGGGATTTAAGGGGAATTTTGTTAAAATTGTAATTTTAGTCAATTTTCCCTCGACGTGTCCGTTTCCTCTCCCCTATTAAGTAATAGAGTGTTGTACTAAGCAAAAGAGTGCTGTAGTAAGCATAAGTGTACTGTATTAAGTAAAAGTGTGCCGCACTAGGTAAAAGTGCTGTATTAAGTAAAAGAGTGTTGTACTAAGCAAAATAGTGCTGTATTAAGCATAGGTGTGCTGTATTGATTATTTTCCATTTATTTCCTTTTATTTCAATAAATACTGATCTTCCTTGCACCCAACCACGAGTCTCGTTTTGTATGCATCGCTACTGAATAAGTCCGGCGGTCAGAACCAGAAAAGGGGAGTGATTCAAAACCGCACGGGGCTCTGGAGCAGCTCAGAAACTTCTGACTGGCCAGAGACTATAACCCCATTTCTACAATCAATTACTTTAAATCTATGCCCCCTGGTTATTGACCTCTCTGTTTTCTTTGCTGCTCGTTTCTCAACACCTTTCAATGCAGCAATGTCCCTTTGAAGGTAAGGGTGTCTAAAACTGCACACAATATTCCAACAATGTGGTTTGCCAAATGATCAATGTAAGATTAGAATAGCTTATTTTAACTATAGTCAAATAGCCTTGAGAGATACCCTAGTATCTGATTAGCTTTGTTTAGTGCGGAGGAAGAGGGCATTGTAGAATGGCAATCCATCAGGCTTAGAAGATAGACAGATAATAAACTGTGGTAGTGCTATAACCGTTTGAGCTCATGATTGAGGGACAGTACTGCATGATTATTGATTCTGTTAAAGGCTACTCATCTGGTCTTGGAAAACTATGGGATGGGACATGCTCTGAGGTGAAGAGCTAGTGGGAATTGATGATGGATCCAAGCATCCTGTGATATGGATGTTAAAGAAAGAAGAGATCTTAGAAGAAGGGAAATCAATAGCAATGTAGTCAGGGACTTATATTGTTTACCATTATTTTGATTATCCACAAGGAGACGCTCTGCAGATCTGTAAAGCTCAGTCAATACTATCTGCATACCAATGTGCAGCTCCCTACCCCTGCTTGAATAACTTTGCTTTTTAGCTCTTGTGTTTTTGTCAATTTGCGCCTCTTTATCAATCCAGATTGTTGTTGTTTAATAGATTGATTTTGTACATCATTTGCTCAACCACAGAATCTTACTGATCCACAAAAGTGTACAGAATGAGGTCTAACTAGGAAGATGTCAAATTCTTCGACATCTGTCATAAGTTGTTCGAAAGCCTGCTTGATTGGGGCTCTATCCTTGTTTCCGTTCAGAAAGCGTTCGTCGGGCACTTTACTGTCTTGAATTCGTCCAGCGTTGGCCACAAGATTATCGTGCTACTAACACAAGGCTTTGAAACAGGTTTAATTTACAAGGAGAAACTAAATGCCATTTGACTTCTGCGTTAGCCTCACTGAAGGATCCAGCAACTGCTTGAGCTAACAATGAACAAGCCAGTCTTAGTCACGAGACTCTCTATTGGCAGTGCATTCCCATCACATCTCCCTTCCATCGAACTAATGAAACAAGCACTTCTCAAACTGATTTTAAGGTGGACAGACCCTAGATCAGACAACAGACAAAGGGATTACTCTGTCCCTGTTTACTCTTACCAACTAGTCATTGGCCACGATGTTCATGGAAGGGACGGGACACCAACACTGTATAAATACTCTTATTGGCTTGTTTCCGCTCCATTTCCGCTCATTGGTATTTTCGTTGGGCAACCCAAGCACTGTCTCAGTCAGTGGTGGTTCAGTGGGCAGTACCCTCGTCCTACTGACTCAGATAGGTCACGGGTTCAAGTCCCACTCCAGAGGCACATAATCTAGGCTGACACTCTAGTGCAGTGCTGAGGGAGTGCTGCTCTGTCTGAGGTGGCGTCGTTCGGAGAGACGTTACACCGAGGCCCTGTCTGCTCTCTCAGCTGGATGTAAAAGATCCCATGGCACTATTTTGAAGAAGAGCAGGGAAGTTCTCCCCGGTGTCCTGGCCAATATTTATCCCTCCAATCAACACCATTAAAACAAACAGATTATCTGGTTATTATCAGGTTGGTATTTGTGAAAGGTGATATGGTAGCATACTGGTTATGTTACTGGACTAATAATCCAGAAGCCTGACCTAATGATCCAGGAGACCAAATCAGCAGCTGGGGAAATTGAATTCGGTTAATTAAATAAATCTGGAACAAAAAGCTGTTTTTGTTGTTAAAAACCCATCTGGTTCGCTAATGTCCTTTAGGGAAGAAAACCTGGTCTGGCCTATATGTGACTCCAAACCCACAGCAAGGTTGACTCTTAACTGCCCTCTGCAGTCCAAGAAGGTGGCTCACCTGCTCAAGGGAAATTAGGGATGGGCAATAAATGCCGGACTTGCCAGCGACGCCCACATCCCAGTAACGAACTAAAAAAAAGCTTGTTAGCTGGCGCGTTTCCTACATTACAGCAGTGACTACACTTCAAACGTACTTCATTGGCTGTAAAGTGCTTTCGGATGTCCTGAGGTCATGAAAGGCGCGATATAAATGCAAGTCTTTCTTGCTTTCACTCGCCTGTTTTAGCCAGGAACATGCTATGATGCAAATTGGACCCTGTACAATCTTGAGGTACCAATGGGAGGAACATCGAGCAGGCTGCACAGAAAAAGGTACGTTTCTATCCTTTTTGAAAGAGTTTGTTTAGGCCAGGAGCCTGTCCATGACCCTCCTACCCATGCCCACCCGCCACCCCCCCCCCCCGTCCCCGCCAACCCACTGACCGGCGAGCTGCCTGTGAGTGCTGGTTCAGGGCTCGTAGCTCACCTGTAGTCAACAAGTGAAGACCAGGCCTCAGGACAAGGACTCCGGATAGACAGCACAGGCCATTATAAAATCATAGAAAGTTACAGCACAGAAGGAGGCCATTCAGCCCATCGTGTTTGTGCTGGCCAAAACAGGAAACAGAGAGTAGTGGTAAACGGTTGTTTTTCGGACTGGAGGAAGGTACACAGTGGTGTTCCCCAGGGGTCGGGTCTAGGACCACTGCTTTTCTTGATATATATTAAAGACTTGGACATGGGCTTATAGGGCACAATTTCAAAATTTGCAGATACACAAAACTTGGAAGTATAGTGAACAGTGAGGAGGAGAGTGATAGACTTCAAGAGGACATAGACAGGCTGGTGGAATGGGTGGACACTTGGCAGATCAAATTTAACACGGAAAAGTGCAACGTGATACATTTTGCTAGAAAGAATGAGGAGAGGACATATAAACTAAATGGTATTTAGTTCTATATTCAAGAAGGAGTTGGATATATTTCTTAAGGCTAAAGGGATCAAGGGATATGGGGAGAAAGCAGGGACAGGGTACTGAATTTGGATGATTAGCCATGATCTCATTAAATGGCGGAGCAGGCTCGAGGGGATGAATGGCCTACTCCTGCTCCTATCTTCTATGTTTCTATGTACAATCTTAAAGGGGTTGCATGAACAGAGAGACCTGGGGGTATGTGTGCACAAATCATTGAAGGTGGCAGGGCAGATTGAGAAAGTAGTTAAAAAGGCTTACGGGATTCTGGGCTTCATGAATAGAGGTATACGCCCAGAAATTCTGCTCTCCCCGCGTGAGTACGCACGGGGTACTCACCCGTAGGCCGAATGAAATTGCCCGTTTCCTGCATGCACTGCGCATGCGCGGGAAACTGGCACTTACGATCCTCTGAACGAAGAGGTTCAGAGGTCGAATGCGCGCTCAGGGGAGGCTGCGCGTGCGCTTTGAACTTAAGTTTTTTTTTACAGGTTTTCCCGGGAGGGTAAGCCTGCAGTATTTACACATTTAAAAAGCAGGCGTAAGGCCTGCTTTTTGCAAGGTAAGTGGTCAATTAATTAAAATTAAAACATTTTTTCCACAGGTTTATTTTTTTTAAATACTTTAAAGCAAGGTAAGTTTATTTTTAGCCCCGTTATAAAATAAAATTATTTTTTCAAAAATTTAAATAATTGTTTAAAATAGTTATTTAATGTAATTTATAGTTTATTTAAAAAGTGTGATTTTTTTAAAATTTATTTGAAGGTTTACTGCTATTTTGGGCCCGTAGTATTTATAAGTTTTGACAGGTCTACCTGTCAACCTTATGAATGGGCTTTTCCCTCCTCCGATTGGCTGCCCATTGCTCACGTGATCCCAGGGGACGCATCGCACTAACTACGCCCCTGGGACACACAAGCACAGCGCGCCGGCAGCTGGGCCAGGCCCCGGAGCGGAATTCCACGGGGCCCTACAGCTCAACTGCCGGCGCGCAAGGTAAGTGCAGGTCGGGGGCTCACACCCGCGGGAAGCCCCCAACCCGAATTTCTGGGCCAATGAGTACAAAAGTGTGGAAATTACGATGAACTTGTATAAAACACTGGTTCGGCTCCAACTGGAGTACTGTGTCCAATTCTGGGCACCACACTTTAGGAAGGATGTGAAGGCCTTAGAGAGGGTGCAGAAAAGATTTACGAGAATGATTCCAGGAATGAGGGACTTCAGTTACGTGGATAGACTGGAGAAGCTGGGGTTGTTCTCCTTGGAGCAGAGAAGATTGAGAGGAGATTTGATGGAGGTGTTCAACATCATGAGGGGTCTGGACAGAATAGATAGAAAGAAACTGTTCCCATTCGCAGAAGGGTCGAGAACCAGAGGACACAGATTTAAGGTGATTGGCAAAAGAACCAAAGGCGATGTAAGAAAAAGCTGTTTTACACAGCGAGTGGTTAGGGCCTGGAATGCACTGCCTGTAAGGGTGATGGAGGCAGACTCAATCTTATCTTTCAATAGGGAGTTGGATAAGTCTCTGAAGGAAAATAATTTGCAGATCTACGGGGAAAGGGTGGGGGAGTGCGACTAGCTGAAGTGCTCTTGCAGAGAGCCGGCACGGGCTCGATGGGCCGAATGGCCTTCTTCCGTGCTGTAACCATTCTATGATTCTATGTGTTGTCATTGTCTTTGTTGTGGAGAGCATTTGGGGTTAGTAGCTCTGCCCAGAGT
The DNA here is from genome assembly GCF_052327205.1 of Somniosus microcephalus. Classification (NCBI taxonomy): domain Eukaryota; kingdom Metazoa; phylum Chordata; class Chondrichthyes; order Squaliformes; family Somniosidae; genus Somniosus; species Somniosus microcephalus. The sequence goes on along the minus strand of NC_140993.1, from coordinate 24,973,592 downwards.
CAAACAGGGGAGAATCAGTGGTGAGGAAATGGAGTTTGTTGGGAAGGGGGCGAAGCCAATTTGCTTCGGTATTTGGCCCCCTCACAAACTTTATTCACTACTCACTCAAACTCGCCATGCAGATTTTGTACCTTCTCCAGTGCCTCTATATCCTTTTTATAATATGGAGACCAGAACTGTGCACAGTACGCCAAGCGGGGCCTAGCCAAGGTTCGATATGAGTTGAACAAAACTTGTGTGCTTTTCAATTCTATCCCGCTAGAAATGAAGCTCGCCATATGGTTTGCTTTTCTATGGCTTCATTAACCTTTGTCGCTATTTTTAGTGATTTGTGAATCTGTACCCCCGATCTCTTCTCTATTTAGACACTTAGGGGGAAAAATTTGTTAGCCACCATTTTGGGTCATCAACATCGCCTGGGCGCTAAATTTAGCACCCGGTGAAAAATAGCGCTGGTGATCGCGAACTTCAGTTTTAACGGCCCAAGAGGGAGGTGGAGTGCTTGAATTAGAGCGCTGACACTGAATATCGGGGCCACGTAGCGCTGCCGCACGGAAGGGCTCTTCCCCCTCATTGAAAGGGAGGGCCCAAGCCCACAACTCTGCGTGGCCTGACCTGGACCACCGGGGCACGCGGTGCCGTGCCAGCAGCCCGGCACACAAGAGGAGCGCCGGGCTGCCAGATTGCGGCACGGACCCTGCGGTGAAAGACGCAGCAAGTAAATAGGCCCAATTTTTTTCCCCCACCCGCCACCTCCCCTTTACTTACCGCCCCGCGAGCCTCCTGCCGCTCCATTCCCCGCCCCCCCTGAAGCAGGCGCAGATTCAAGGGGGCACGGGCCAATTTTGCAGGCGGGGCAAAAACGGGACGCTGCGCACGGTGATAACATCGCCATTGCCTGCGCTATCGGTTACCGCCGCTGCTAAACTCCCACTGAATTTAGTGGGAGCTGTTAGTGGCGCCACGCCCGGACCAAAAGTCATTTGCGCCCCGTTAACGCCCCCCGGAGGTGCTAACGGGAGACGCAAATGCACCAAATTTCTAGTCCTTATTTTCCAGAGTATGTGACCTCCTGATTCTTCTTGTCAAAATGCACCACCTCACACTCATCTATAGTGAAATAAATTTAGCAATTACACGCCCATTCTGCAAGTCTTCCTGCATTTTGTCACATTCTTCCTTTATATTAACTATACCAACTCCCAATTTGGTGTCATTTTTAATCATTCTAATTTGCTTATTAATAACTATTGTTGCAATCAGTTATAAGTACAATTGATGTACCTATACCTCAAAAACATTTCAAGCCCATCTACTGCTTGCTGCCCACAAAATGCTTAATTTGTTGTAGTGATTTGTGATGTGCTCATCTGGTAATGGTCATCTCCTGCCCCCTTGACCCTATTCCCACTAAACTGCTGATCACCCAAATACCCTTCCTGGTCTCCATATTAGCTGATATTTTTAATGGTTCTCTCTCCTCAGGTACTGTCCCCACCCCTCCAAATCTGCCGTCATCACCCCGCTCCTGAAAAAAAAACCTTGACTCCTCTGTCCTTGCAATCTACCACCCCATCTCAACCTCCCTTTCCTCTCCAAAGTCCTTGAACGGGTTATCGCCTCTCAAATCCGTGCCCATCTTTTCCAGAACTCCATGTTTGAATCCCACCAATCAGGTTTCCGCCCCTGCCACAATACCGAAACGGCTCTCAGCAAAGTCACAAATGACATCCGATGTGACTGTGACCATGGCAAACTATCCCTCCTCGTCCTTCTTGACCTGTCTGGAGCCTTTGACATGGTTGACCACTCCATCCTCCTCCAACGCCTCTCCACTGTCGCCCAGCTGGGTGGGACTGCATTCGCCTGGTTCCATTCTTATCTATCTAATCGTAGCCAGAGAATCACCTGCAATGGCTTCTCTTCCCGCTCCTGCATCATTACCTCTGGTGTCCCCCAAGGATCTATCCTTGGCCCCCTCCTATTTCTCATCGACACGCTGCCCCTCGGCCACATCATCTGAAAACACCACGCCATGTGCACTGACGACACCCAGCTCCACTAGTGCACGGCGCTCTGGTCAGTCTCTTATACCATTCTTGCTGCCAATAATAACCTCTTTCAGTAATTTTCCATTCTCTTTTCCCGTGGTTACACAGACTGATGCTACCAAACAGCCCCTGGTGTTTACGACAGTTTCCCACAGTCTCTCAAGGCTTCTTCATCCGTCGCTTTCCAGACAGTCTGCGTAACTCTTTTCGAATTTGGTCAAACCTTCCCAGCATGCCCTCTTGAACAGCCAGTTTAACGATCCTTTTAACCAAACTCCTTTCCTTTAGCAGGTAAGTAATCCTGGTAAAGTCCAGAAATCCTTCACTAGTCACTTGTGTTGAGCTGCACTATAAATCAATTCCTTTGCGGGGTCACCTGGATCATTTTGGCTTTCTACAGTGATACATTCAGACAACTACAGTATACAATTGGACATTTAAATTCATTCATGTTCAGAAGGCCAGTGATAGGTTCACGATATTGGGGGCCTAGGTTCAGTACGAGCTGCTCTCAGACTCATCCCAGAGTGCTTTAACATGCAATGTGTCACTTCTGAAAGTGCAGTTACTGTTGTCAGGCAGGCAAACACAGATCCTATTTTGTTCATAGAAACATAGAAGATAGGAGCAGGAGTAGGCCATTCAGCCCCTCGAGCCTGCTCCACCATTTAATGAGATCATGGCTGATCATCCAAATTCAGCACCCTGTCCCTGCTTTCTCCCCATATCCCTTGATCCCTTTAGCCTTAAGAAATATATCCAACTCCTTCTTGAATATATTTAATGAATTGGCCTCAACTGCCTTCTGTGGTAGAGAATTCCAGAGGTTCACCACTCTCTGGGTGAAGAAATTCCTCCTCACCTCAGTCCTAAATGGTTTACCCCTTATCCTTAGACTGTGACCCCCTGGTTCTGGACTCCCCCGCCATTGGGGACATCCTTCCTGCATCTAGACTGTCTAATCCTGTTAGAATTTTATAAGTTTCAATGAGATCCTCTCTCATTCTTCTAAACTCTAGCGAATATAAGCCTAATCGACCCAATCTCTCCTCATATGTCATTCCTGCCATCCCAGGTATCAGCCTGGTGAATCTTCGCTGCACTCCCTCCATGGCAAGAACATCCTTCCTCAGATAAGGCGACCAAAACTGTAAGATTCGCAAAATTTCCAATTTTCCCCAAAGGTTATTATTAATAAAAGGGACCCTGCGTGGACATTTTAAAAAGGGTACCCAAAGATGGCGTCCGCAGCTTGTGACCAAAAGCCTGCAAGATTTTAAAAGCTTGGACTCTGTGGTACAAGCAGGTTTTGGGGAAATCGCAACCTAAAATGCAGTTTCTGTGAAGAAGGACTTTGTATTTTTGAAAAGCAGACAGAACTCTGAATTATGCATTAAGCCAAATCGCAGACAGACCAAAACCAGTTAGGCCTATACTTGAGGCCATCAAGCTGTTTGCATAAATAATCGGAAACAGCTTAAGGAAGCCATCGAGGCTGGGCAGGCCGATTAAGATGCATTAATAACAAAACAACTCGATAATCAGGCCAGTAGGTGCGATCACCGGCCATCTAAAAACAGTTAGTTTAGATTGCTACAATTATTTAAACTAGCCCGCCAAGATTGGGACAATGAACTAACCTGATTTGGCGCGCAGATAAGGGCCATCCGAAGGAGTATAATTGTAGGCCCACCGACAACCGACGCTCTTGCTCTTGGCTCTTGCTCCTGCTCCGTGCCCTCGTGGCTGCTGCTCTTTCCCCTCCCACGCTTCCCGCCTGGCCACTGCCCGTGCCTTTCCCAACCCCATCAGGAACGCCCGGCATTGCACCAGGCGAACACGGGCAAACCAGGCCAGGCGAGGCGGGACGAGACGAGGCAAGGTGAGGTGAGATGGAATGAGACGAGATGAATTGGGAGAGGATTGAAGAACGTTTCGAATAATCGGGCCTTCAATCCAGCCAACCTGTGACTGTCTTCATGCAAACTCCAACTGCCGCCCGAGGAAAAGGAACCATCACCCCTGCAAGGTAAAGTACCCAAGCAAAGACCTTAACCTTGGGGTACTTGTACCTGGACGACACCCTTGCAGCGCCCAAGACTACGTGACGACGGCAGGCCCCAGAGAGCACAAAGAGCGAACCCCAAGCCCCATCGCTGTTTGAACTCAGCAGATTTTGGATTGGTGAGCATGAATTCTGGCCCCTCATAGCTTAATCTAGTTAGGTATAAGGGGTGGGATAAGGATAAGAAGATTGTTAAGGTAGTTTGTTTTCCCTCGATGTGCTGTGTGTTCCCCATTTCCTGTATAAATATAGTTATTTTGTATTTGCCTGTAATTTCATACTAGTAACTTCTCGTAAGACTGTGTTAATTTCTATTTCAATAAAATCCTGGTTTTCTCACATCCAAACCACCTGTTTACTCGAGTCTTTTCTGTATCGCCACCTGTACCTAAGCCTGGTGTCTAGAACCCAGGGGCGTGGGAGCGATTCGAACCGCTCACCAACAGTCAGAGGCATAACTGACTGGGCACACGCGCCAACCACACCATCACCCCCTACAAAACTGCACACAATACTCAAGGTGTGGTCTCACCAAGGCCCTGTACAACTGCAGCAAGACATCCTTGCTCCTGTACTTGAATCCTCTCGCTACGAAGGCCAACATACCATTTGCCTTCTTAACCGCCTGCTGCACCTGCATGCTTACCTTCAGCGACTGGTGCACAAGGACTCCCAGGTCTCGTTGCACTTCCCCTTTTCCCAATCTATTGCCACTCAGATAATATTCTGTTGGCCTGTTTTTGCCACCAAAGTGGATAACCTCGCATTTATCCACATTATTCACAGCAAGACCCGACAGCAGTGAGATGATGACTGGTCGATTGGTTTCTCTTGGTTGAGGGAGAAATGTTGGCCAGGGTATGAGGAGAGCCGCCTGATCTTCTCGAAATATTGCCGCAGGATCTGTAGCATCCACCCCTGAATCGGCAGATCAGACAGTGACTCTTATCTAAAGGGTGGCACGTTCAGCGATGCAGCATTCGCTCAAAACTGTACTAACATGTCAGCCTAGTGTTTTTGCACTTAGGTCCTGCAGTGAGGCTTGAAGGGATGATCTTCTGACTCGAGGCAGAGTACTATCAGCTGAGCCAAGCAACTAGTCCCACAATGCAAATGGAAGACAGGAAGCACAACACTCCACAGCAGAAAGATTTTCTGGATGGCAATCATTAATCATAGAATAATAGAATCATACAGCGCAGAAGGAGGTCATTCGGCCCATCGTCCCTGTGCCGACTCTTTGAAAGAACTATCCAATTAGTCCCACTCCCCTGCTCTTTTCCCATAGCTCAGTAATCTTTTCCTTTTCAAGTATTTATCCAATTCCCCTTTGAAAGTTATTATTGAATCTGTTTCCGCCGTCTTTCAGGCAGCGCGTTCCGGATCACAACAACTCGCTGCGTAAATTTTTTTGCCTCACATCGCCTCTGATTCTTTTGCCAATTACCTTAAATCTGTGTCCTCTGGTTACTGACCCTTCTGGCACTGGAAGCAGTTTCTCCTTATTTACCCTATCAAAACCCTTCAAGATTTTGAACACACCCTATCAAATCTCCCCTGAGCCTTCTCTGCTCTAAGGAGAACAACCCCAGCTTCTCCAGTCTCTCCAAGTATCTGAAGTCCCTCATCCCCGGTACCATTCTAGTAAATCTCCTCTGCAGTCTCTCGAAGGCCTTGACATCCTTCCTAAAGTGTGGTGCCCAGAATTGGCCACAATCCTCCAGCTGGGACCTAACCACTGTTTTATAAAGGTTTAAGATAACTTGTACTCTATGAATAAAGCCAAGGATCCCGTATGCCTTTTTAAGGTTTCCCCTCGCTGGGGGGTCTAGAATGAGTGGTCACAGTCTCAGGATACAGGGTAGGACATTTAGGACTGAGATGAGGAGAAATTTCTTCACTCAGAGGGTGGTGAACCTGTGGAATTCTCTACCACAGAAGGCAGTGGAGGCCAAGTCACTGAATATATTTAAGAAGGAGATCGATAGATTTCTAGACACAAAAGGCATCAAGGGGTATGGGGAGAGAGCGGGAATATGGTATTGAGATAGAGGGTCAGCCATGATCATATTGAATGGTGGAGCAGGCTCGAAGGGCCGAATGGCCTACTCCTGCTCCTAGTCTTCTATGTTTCTATGTTTCTCTATGTTAAGAGCCTTCTCAACTTGTCCTGTGTATGTACACCCCCAGGTCTCTCTGTTCCTGCACCCCCCCTTAAAATTGTACCATTCGGTTCATATTGCCTCTTAAATAAATAGAGCGGGTGACATCAATGGAAAGCTGGACCACTACATTGAAGCAGAGATTATGCCGATTTAGCAGATGTCACACAATTAACAACAGCAACTTGTATTTATATAGCGCTTTTAACATAGTAAAACATCCCAAGGCGCTGCACAGGAATATTATAAAACAAAATTTGACACCGAGCCACATAAGGACAAATTAGGGTAGGTGACCAAAAGCTTGGTCAAAGAGGTAGGTTTTAAGGGGCGTCTTAAAGGAGGAGAGAGAGGTAGAGAGGCAGAGAGGTTTAGGCAGGGAATTCCAGAGCTTAGGGCCCAGGCAGCTGAAGGCACGACCGCCAATGGTGGAGCGATTATAATCAGCGATGCTCAAGAGGGCAGAATTAGAGGAGCGCAGAGATCTCAGAGGATTGTGGTGCTGGAGGAGATTATAGAGATAGGGAGGGGCGAGGCCATGGAGGGATTTCAAAACAGGGATGAGAATTTTAAAATATAAAATTGTTATTTGATCAGTCAACCTTCATTCTAAGTAGTTTACGCTCATCAGCACTTCTCAATAGTGAATGTCCTGTCACGTGCATGCATTAGTAAGAAAATTGATAAATGCATTTTACCAACAATGCTATCTAAATACTATTACATTTTAAAGTGAAAGGGAATTATAATTTAAACTGTTCCAAACAATACTTGCGATTGCTGTTTACTTTTCTACACAGTTTCCAGGGAGTAAGCATTAGTGCCATTCTCTTTGCTTTAAAAGCAAACACACACTGATTGATTGATTTATTAGATCACAGGCACAAGTACTTTACTAGTTCTAAAGGCTCACTAGGTATTTTCCACATTTGCTATTCAGTTCAAATATCAAAAGTAAACAAGATAATGAAGAGCAGCAAACACCGGTGCAAGGGTAAGGCAGAACTGCGAGGTTATACCTATCAGGAAAGAATGAACAGGCTGGGTCGGCTGAGGGGTGACCTAATAGAGGTCTTTAAAATTCTGAAAGATTTTGATAGAGTGGATACAGAGAGAGTGTTTCCACTTGTGGGGAAGAGCATAACTAGAAGCCATCAATATAAAACAGTCACCAAGAAATCCAATAGGGAATTCAGAAGAAACTTCTTTACCCAGAGAGTGGTGAGAATGTGGAACTCGCTACCACCGGGAGTGGTTGAGGCAAATAGCACAGATACAGTTAAGGGGAGGCTAGATAATCACATGAGGGAGAAGGGAATAGAGGGTTACACTGATAGAGATAGAGGAGGAAGGATGGGAGGAGGCTCGAGTGGAGCATAAATACCAGCATGGACTGGTTGGGCCGAATGGCCTGTTTCTGTGCTGCATATCCTATGTAATCCTATGTAATATAACGTGGTTCAACTCTTGCTTGACAACTGAAATAATTCATACTGAGCAGGCAGGTCTGAGTACAAGGAAAACTCTTCAAAATTGCTTCCCAACAAGCAGATGACTGGGTTTTACATTGAATTTTTTAAGCAGCGACCTGTTGTGATTCAGAACACACTGCCTGAAAGGGCGGTGGAAGCAGATTCAAATCGGGAACTTTCAAAAGGGAATTGGATAAATATTTGAATGGAGGAAAAAAAATACAGGGCCACAGGGAAAGAGCAGGGGAGTGGGACTATTTGGGTCACTCTACCAAAGAGCCGGCACAGGCATGATGGGCTGAATGGCCTCCTTCTGTGCTGTAAGATTCTATGAATTACATGGAATTTGCACTACAGAAACTGGCCAATTGGCCCAACTGGTGTTTATGCTCCACACGAGCCTCCTCCCGCCAACAGGCACTTTCATGATCAGAAGCCAGAAATCTGTCCAGACTCCATGAACACGGCCCAGACCAGAACTTAAACAGGGGACCTGCTGGTCAGTATAACTCAGTACTATAGCAGGAATTGTGCCCTTCATAATTCCAGGTTTTAATTCAGCGTTACTGTACACTGTTTGCATTGAGGCAGTGTTTAGCTCCAGTGTTTGACAAGGTATCGGTTTCTCTTTATAGGCATGCTCTGCTCAGGAGTGTACATCATCACAGGAAGATAAACCCTTTCCGATTCAATGGTTGTAACTTAAGAACAGGCCTGGGATTAACAGGTTTTCTCCTTGTATTCCTTCATTTTTTTCTCCATAAATCCAGAGTTACCACTTTTTGCACAATACCAGCATTTTACGAAGGATGTCAAGGCCCTGGAGAGGGTACAGAGGAGGTTTACCAGGATGACGCCAGGGATGAGGGAGTTCAGTTATGTAGAGAGATTGGAGAAGCTGCTCCTTACAGCAGCGAAGGTTAAGGGGAGAGCTATTAGAGGTATTCAAAATTATGAGGGCTATTGATAGAGCGAGTAGGGAGAAACTGTTTTCTCTGGCAAGTGGGTCAGTGACCAGAGGTCAGAGACTTAAAACAATTGGCAAAAGAACTAGTGGGGAAATGAGGGGAAATGTTTTCACACAGAGGGTTGTTAAGATCTGGAATGCACAGCTTGAAAGGGTGGTGGAATCAGATTCCATAGGAAGTTTCAAAAGGCAATTGGATGTGTATTCAAAGACAACTAATTTGCAGGAAAAAGCTGGGGTGTGGGACCAAATTGGAACAGCTCCTTCAGAGAGCCGGCACAGGCCCGACGGGCCAAATGGCCTCCTCCTGTGCTGTGAGATTCTATGAAGAGGGTTTGATCTTTGTATAAAGATGTATTCAGTTCAAAACACTGCTGGCTCCAGATTAATGTAACATTCATCTTCTGGTAGAATATTGCTTTTATTTACCGTGGCCTTGAAATTCATCTCGGGCAGTGGCGCAATACGGGCGGTATCGGATCGGCCCGTTATACGCAGCATTCTGTTCTACTGACTGCAATGGACTGACTCTCAGGTGCTGCATTTTATGAGCGGCCAATCCAATACTGCCAATTTTGCTCCACCGCCCGAGTCAAATTTCTGGGCCAGAGAATCTATGGAACTTCTCGACCAATGAATAATCACCTTAGCGAACTTTGTCAGCTTTGGGAGTATGGTTTTCAATGTATTTTTTTGCTGGTCATTAATCACCAGGAACAAAACGTTGTACATAGGTTGGGAGCCAAAGAACTTTACTTTAAACCCATCGACAAGCATAATCCTTGGAGGCATTACAAATGAGCGGTACAAACTGAACAATGCAATCAACAAATGCCCCGGCAATGTTACAGATTAATGAGATATATCATTGAATTCTAATGGGCCACCCACATGCTCACACTGGCCAGCAGAGCCGAAAAGCGGTGACCCCGTTGCCGATGTGGTAAAGGCAACAGGAGTCAGTACAGACTAAAGGTTCAGGGTTCGATTCCCGAGGTGGGCTGCGTTGGCTGAATGACACCTCCCGGGTGGCAGGAGGGGCCAGGAAGGGAACCTCCAGCAGGATTTCAGCTCCTCCATGCTAAATAGTTACGCGACCCCCGAGCTCTTGAGGTTAAAGGGATCAAGGGATATGGAGAGAAAGCAGGGACAGGGTACTGAATTTGGATGATCAGCCATGATCTCATTGAATGGGGGAGCAGGCTCGAGGGGCCGAATGGCCGACTCCTGCTCCTATCTTCTATGTTTCTATGTTTCTCGGTGGAGGCGATAAACCTAAGAGGTGCTGCAGAAACGGAGACTTTAGAACCCTTCTGGATGGATGAACTGAGATGGGTCAAATGCCTTCCCCATTTTTGAATATTAAGGGAATCAAGGGATATGGGGATAGGGCGGGAAGGTGGAGATGAGGTAGAAGATCAGCCATGATCTCATTGAATGGCGGAGCAGGCTCGAGGGGCCGAATGGCCTACACCTGCTCCTATTTCTTATGTTCTTATGTTCATCTGTCATTATCTTGCGATCTTGTGTCGTTCTAATAATATGAAGGTGATTAATTGCAGCATGAGAGAGATGAAGGAATGGTTCACAGGGTTGGCCAAGGGTTTAGATATGCACTGGCTGGCGGGCATCTTACAATTGTACGGTGATAACTATTTTAAAGGTAATTCTGCTGGTTTGGGGCCGATGGTGAAGAGAGGGGGAGTCACAGGATTCTGCCAGAAGAATTGCGCTGCGTTGTAATCCTCCTAAAAAAGACTGAATATTGACCATACGTCAGTGAGACATTTTTAACCATTTATGCGCCAAACCAAATATTGTACTAATGTTTCTGGACAAAAGCTATCCTTATATTTTTTTTAACTGACAGCACAAATGCATACACCAGCCCGCACTCCCCTATACCCCTTTGAATCTGGCCCGCACAACTAACCATTCTGGGCAGCGACTGGGACTTCACAAGCCCACTTACTCCTGAAATAAAAACAGAAAATGCTGGAAATCTCTCTCTTAGGCAGTTCCTCGGAACCGAGGATGACTTGCTTCCACATTAAAAATGCGTTCTCAGGTGACTGATGAGCCCAATGCGGGATCTACAGTCTCTGCCACAAGTGGGGCAGACGGTGGTTGAAGGGGCGGGTGGGTGGGGTGCTTGGGTTGACGTGCGCTCCTTGCGCTGCCTGCGCTTGGCTTCTGCTTGCTCCCGGCGAAGAGACTCGAGGTGTTTGGTGCCTTCCCGGATGTTTCTCCTCCACTTTGTGCGGTCTTGGGCCAGGGATTCCCAGGTGTCGGTGGGGATGTTGCACTTTTTCCAAGGAGGCTTTGAGGGTGCCCTTAAAGTGTTTCCTCTGCCCACCTGGGGCTCTCTTGCCGTGTCGGAGCTTCGAGCTTTGGGAGTCTCGTTTCGGGCATGCGGACAATGTGACCCGTCCATCGGAGCTGATCGAGCGTGGTCAGAGCTTTGATGCTGGGGATTTTGGCCTGAGCGAGAACACTGACATTGGTGCACCTATCCTGCCAATGGATTTGCAGGATCTTGCAGAGGCAGCGTTGGTGGTACCTCTCCAATGCTTTGAGGTTCCTGCTGTACATGGTCCATGTCTCTGAAGCATGCAGGAGGGCGGGTATCACTGCGGCTCTGTAGACCATGAGCTTAGTGCCGGGTTTGAGGTCCTGGTCTTCAAGCACTCTCTTCCTCAGGCGACCGAAGGCTGCACTGGCACACTGAAGACGGTGTTGGACTTTGTCATCGACATCTGCCCTTGTTGACAGTAGGCTCCCGAGGTATGGAAAGTGGTCCACGTTGTCCAAGGCCTTGTCGTGGATTTTGATAATCGGGGGGCAGTATTGTGTGGCGGGGGCAGGTTGGTAGAGGATCATTGTCTTACGGATGTTTAGTGTAAGGCCCATGCTTCCGTACGCTTCGGTGAAGGTGTTGATGATGGTTTGGAATTCGGCCTCCGCGTGAGCGCAGACGCAAGCATCATCTGCATACTGTAATTCAATGACAGAGGATGGGACAACCTTGGATCTGGACTGGAGGCGACGGAGGTTGAACAGTTTCCCGTTTGCTCTGTAAATTAGCTCCACTCCAGCGGGTAGCTTATTGAGAGTGAGATGGAGCATTGCAGCAAGGAAGATCGAGAAAAGCGTCGGTGCGATGACACAGCCTTGCTTGACCCCGGTCCGTACGTGAATTGGGTCTGTGTTGGAACTGTTGGTCAGGATCATGGCTTGCATGTCGTCGTGAAGCAGGCGGAGGATGGTGACAAACATTTGAGGGCAGCCGAATTTGAAGAGGACACTCCATAATCCCTCATGGTTGACAGTTTCGAAGGCCTTTGTGAGATCAAAGAAGGTCACATACAGTGGTTGGTGCTGTTCCCTGTATTTCTCTTGTAATTGACGCGTGGTGAAGATCATGTCCATTGTGTCCCTTAGTGGGCGGAATCCGCATTGCGACTCTGGAAGGAGCTCTTCGGCCACTGGGAGAAGGCGACTGAGGAGGATTCTTGCGATGACTTTCCCTATAGCAGACAGCAGGGAAACTCCTCTGTAATTACCACGATCGGACTTGTCACCTTTCTTGAATATGGTCACAATTACGGCATCTCTGAGATCCTCTGGCATGCTCTCCTCCTTCCAGATAAGAGAAATTAGTTCATGAATTCATGCCAGTAATGCTTCTCCGCCATGCTTTAGCACCTCGGCAGGGATTCCATCTGCTCCTGAGGCCTTGTTGTTCTTCAGTTGTCGGATGGCCTTTTCAACCTCATGCTGGACTGGGGTTGTGCTGAGATGGTGGCGGGTAGCATGCTGCAGGATGGAGTTGAGGACACACGTGTCGAAGACAGAGTCTCAGTTAAGGAAATCTTCGAAGTGCTCCTCCCAGTGGGCACTGACTGCCTCTCTGTCCTTGATGAGTACCTCTCCGTTCTTGGCCCGCAGGTCAGGCAGCATCTGTGGAGAGCGAAAAAGAGTTAACATTTCAGGTCGATGACCCTTCGTCAGAACTGGAAAAAGCTGGAGATGGAACAGGTTTTTAAGCAAGTGTAGGGGCAGGGAGAGGGGGGAGGAGAGGAAAGAACAAAAGGGAAGGTCTGTGATAGGATGGAAGGCCGGAGAGATTAAGGGACAAAAGGGATGATGGTGCAAGGCAAAAGGAGATGGTAATGGAACAAGTAAAGAAACAAAAGATTACTGTAGATGAGGTGTAAATGGCGATGGCAGAATGATCGACAACTGCCATGTGAGAGAGAGAGAAAAAAAATGGAAAAAAAGATAGGGGCCGAGGTTATGGTCTGAAATTGTTGAACTCTTTGTTGAGTCCAGAAGGCTGTAGAGTGCCCACTTACTCCTGCTTTGTTAAACTTACTTCTAACGGCTCAATGACTATCTAAGATGTGCAGACCAGCACATCTCTCACTAATCACAGAATCACAGAAACCCCACAGTGCAGATAGAGGCCATTTCGGCCCATCGAGCCTGCACCGACACATATCCCACCCGATCCCCGTAACCCCTACACCAACACATATCCCACCCTATCCCTATAACCCCACGTATTTAATCCCCCTAACACTAAGGGTCAATTTATCATAGCCAATCAACCTAACCCGCACATCTTTGGACTGTGGGAGGAAACCGGAACACTCGGAGAAAACCCACGCAAACACGGGGAGAATGTGCAAACTCCACACAGACAGTCGCCCGAGGCCGGATTCGAACCCGGGTCTCTGGCGCTGTGAGGCAACAGTGCTAACCACTATGCCACCGTGCTAATGACGAGTGAAGAGAAGCCACTTCCTCTCGGTATGGCGAAGCCCTTCCCCTTCCCCCACCAAAAGAAATAGATTCAAGTACCGCTGGCAACCTAAACTAAATGGACCATTGTGACGTATGGCCTTTGCCTAGAAAGTGACAAAGTACCACCGGTGGTTTGGACCCACTTTCTGAGATCCATACAGCAGGTTTGCTCCTCACTAGCTCCACAAAGTATTCTTTCAGAAAGAAGGGAGCTTGCTCCAAGGGAGGTGGTAGAAGCTAAAAGCTCTCACTCCAATAGTGCAATTATTTATAAAATCAGAAAATGCTGAAAATGCTCAGCAGGTCAGGGCAGCATCTGTGGAGAGAGAAACAGAGTTAACGCTTCAGGTCGATGACCCTTCGCCAGCACGTTCTGGTTTTATTTCAGCATTCCAGCATCCGCAGTATATTGCTTTTGTAGAACAATTATTTATTTTGATGTATGTAATTCTTAATTATTTCAACGCACATTTTAAGTAATAAGAAGCTTCACTTGTCCCTTTTGTCTTGTCTGCTCTCAAACTATCGGCAATAGTTGCATTCTCCTCTCTGTGACTGTTTTGGAGTTTTGTCAGACAACATAAGCCCACAGATAGCACTGTCCCCTCAGGAGGTTCAGCAAAATGAGACCGTGTGCCGCGGTAGCCATTGGTTTTATTTGAAAAGAAAGACTTGCCTTTCTGTAGCGCTTTTCACAACCTCAGGACGTCCCAAAGCGCTTTACAGCCAATGAAGTACTTTTTAAAGTGTAGTCACTGATGTAATGTGGGAAACGCGGCAGCTAATTTGTGCACAGCAAGCTCCCACCAACAGCAATGTGATAATGACCAGATAATTTGTTTTAGTGATGTTGATTGAGGGATAAATATTGGTCAGGACACCGGGGATAACTCCCCAGCTCTTCTTCCAAGTTAGTGCCATGGGTTCTTTTACGTCCACCTGAGAGAGCACACGGGGCTTTGCTTTAATATCTCATCTGAAAGACGGCACCTTTGACAGTGCAGCACTTCCCTCAGCACTGCACTGAGAGTATCAGCCTAAATTTTTGTGCTCAACTCCCTGGACCTTCTGACTCAAAGGCGAGGGTGCTACCCACTGAGCCACTGGCTGACACAAAGCACTATGAGAGGAGGTGGGGGGCAGGGGTGGGGGGGGGCGGGTGGTGTCATTCTAACATTTTGGGAAGCGAGAAACATGGGCGCTATCAGATCGGCCGCCCTTTATCCACCTCTCCCGATTTCCCTTTTCATTGAGAACAAAAGTGCTGGGAGTACAGAACAGATCCGCCAACATCGGAAGGGAGGGCAGACAGGTGAGCATTTTGAGTGAAGGCCCTTCATCAGAAACGTCACCACGGATTAATGATAGCAATCCTGGCATCACATAGCTTGTGCCTACTAATGGAATGGGATGCTTACCTGGTACAGTAGACGAGTGCATTCTCAGCAGCTGTGTGGAGGAAATAAACCATATATTGCATTTATATAGCACTCTCTACATCAACGCATCTCATGAGGCTTCACACGATAAATTATTTTTGGAATGCAGTGACTGATAATTAAGTGATAGCAGCAGCCCATCTGAGCCAGCCATGCGGTTTCCACTTATGTGGAGGTTCAATCCAAAACTAGGGGTCATCAATATAAGACAGTCGCCAATCGGGAATTCAGAAGAAACCCAGAGAGTGGTGAGAATGTGGAACTTGCTACCACAGGGAGTGGTTGAGGTGAATAGCACAGATGCATTTAAGGGGAAGCTGGATAAACACATGAGGGAGAAAGGAATAGAGGGTTATGTTGATGGGGTGAGGTGAAGTAGGGGTGGGAGGAGGCTCGGGTGGAGCATTAACACCGGCACGGACCAGTTGGGCCGAATGGCCTGTTTCTGTGCCGAACATTCTATGTAATGTCCCATAAGGAGCAATGAGATGAATGCCCACTTTATTTGCCTTTGATTGCCTTGGTTGAATGAGGAATGTTGGTCAGTTCACAAGAAAAAATTGCCCTCTGCTGGTTGAGGATTGCCAAAGGATCTTTAATGCCCATCTAAACTGCCAGAAAAGGCAGACGGGACCTTGGCATCACATCTTAATCGAAGCATAAGTACGTGTTGAGGGTGGGACCTAAGCCATCAGCAAATCAACAATGTACTTCAGCGCCTCGCCAAGGCATAGAGTCACAGAGTCACAGTCACCGAGTCACCGTGACAGAGTGACAGAGTCATAGGGCTGGATTTTCATTGAGGAGTCGGGTAGGAGGCGGGACTACAACTTTCGGGGTTGTAGTCCCGCCTCCATCGAGTTCTAGCCAACCCACGCAATTTTGACTTGATTGACCTTGTTGAGCCCGCCCAGCTGGCTCAGCAGGCCAATTAAGGGCCACCCGGCAACAGGTGACATCACAGATTGATATTTCATCTGTCACGACCTTTTGACAGATGCAATATCAGCGTTTCACAGTTGTTTGAAGCTGTCAAACACTGACAACCTGTACTCTAAGTAAATTCCTTCCTCTCAGGATGATTGAGAGATCTCCCCGGAACAGAAAGCTGAATGCTGCAGTTTTTGACAGCTCGCAGCCATTCTGCTTTCTGTGCCGGTGAGATGAGGGACTCCCGAGACCTGAAGGAAGGAAGGCTGTAAAGGTAAGTAAAGGTATGTAAACCTTATTTAAAAACTTTACACACACCAAACACACTTACCTTTGCACTCATGCACCCATCACTCATCTGAACACCGGACATCTCGACCCCTCCAAGCCATTCATCCCGATGGTCCACCTCCTCTAACTTGGCGTGTATGGAGCCGTCGGGAATCCCACATTAAAAACAGTGATTAGGCTAAAAACTGCCTGTTAACTACCTGTTAACAGGCAGTTAATTGGCACTAATCCCCTTCCCGCCTCGGGGAGGCGGGTCCCAGTGCGGGTCGGGCACCCGCCTCCTTTGAAACTGGCATGGAGGCGGGTTGGGTGCGGGATGGGGTCAGGACCCCCGATTTCAGGATTTTAACCCCCCGCACGCCTCCAATCCTGCCTCCATGGCTCAATGAAAATCCTGCCCATAGAGTCACAGAGTCACAGAGGGAAAAATTCAGTTGGTTTGCGCCTCCCGTTAGCGCCTTCAGAGGGCACTAATGGAGCGCAAAGCAACTAGCGCCCGTGTGCGGCAATGTTTGCGCCACTCACGAAATACACCGGACATTTTGCGGTTGAGCTAAACACTACCGCCGCGATCTCCTGCACCGGCAGATCGTGACGTCAGTCGAGTGTGCAACGCCCCGGTAGCGCCCCGGACCGGATATTGAGTGGCGCCCCCTGCCTTACCGCCTGCCGCTAGCAATGACTGGTTGAGCGGAGCGTTTTTCAGTCAGGAAGGGATTGGGGGAGCGCTATTTAAAGGCGACCGCTTCCTGCCTTTGTTTGTTGGTGACATTTTTGCACCACACATTCTGAGAGAGAGAGAGAGAGAGACTTCTGGAGAGATTCAACGCTGTGTGAAGGAATTTTGGGTACTGAGCAGCACTTTGCAGGTTCATTTTGATTTGCCCTTCCTTGTATCGATTTAGAAGAGACTGTGGGGGTTGCACTCTGAGCTCTTTCCCTGGGCCTCTCCATTGTTCTTTCCAGCAGAATTGATGTACAGGTTTTTCCAGGCTGAGATTCAAGGCTGTAATAAGCAGGATGTGGATGGAGAGCAAAATCAACCCTCCCCTTTAAGAACTGTCCGGCGCCAGTGTGTCTCTGTTCCATTGCTGACTGACATCACATGAGCTTCACCAGCACTCTGAGGTAGCGCCTCGCTCCTCGGCCTTTGCACCTTAAGAGAGGTGTGTAGCACCTGATGTAGCACTCCAATCAACTACTGGGGCGATAGAAGCCAAGTTTGCAGTTGGAGGCAATAAATAGCGCCAGGCGCTAAACTTTGCGCACTGCCGATAATCGCGCCCCAAATGGGGTGATACTGACTTTTTCCCCCATAGAGTCATACAGCACAGAAAGAAGCCCCTCAGCCCATTGTGTCCGCGCCAGCCATCAAGCCCTGTCTATTCTAATCCCATTTTCCAGCACTTGGTCCATAGCCTTGTATGCTATGGCATTTCAAGTGCTCATCTAAATGCTTCTTGAATGTTGTGAGGGTTCCTGCCTCTACCACCCTTTCAGGCAGTGAGTTCCAGATTCCTAACACCCTCTGGGTGAAAAAGTTTTTCCTCAAATCTCCTCTAAACCTCCTGCCCCTTACCTTGAAACTGTGCCCCCTGGTTAGCCCTAACCCTAACCCTAACCCTATCCCTACTAAGGGGAAAAGTTCCTTTCTATCTACCCTATCTATGCCCCTCATAATTTTGTACACCTCAATCAGGTCCCCCCTCAGCCTTCTCTGCTCTAAGGAAAACAACCCCAGCCTGTCTAGTCTCTCTTCATAGCTGAAGTGCTCCAGCCCAGGTAACATCCTGGTGAATCTCCTCTGCACCCTCTCCAATGCAATCGCATCCTTCCTATAGTGTGGCGACCAGAACTGCAACTAGTGTTTTGTACAGCTCCATCATAACCTCCCTGCTCTTATATTCTATGCCTCGGCTAATGAAGGCAAGTATCCCATATGCCTTTTTAACCACCTTATCTACCTGTCCTGCTGCCTTCAGGGATCTATGTATATGCACACCAAGGTCCCTCTGATCCTCTGTCCTTCCTAGGGTCCTACCATTCATTGTGTATTCCCTTGCCTTGTTAGTCCTCCCAAAATTCATCATCTCACACTTTTCAGGGTTAAATTCCATTTGCCACTGTTCTGCATCTTCGACAGCACCTCCCAAAACCGTGACCTCGACCACCTAGAAGAGCAGCAGGCGTATGGGAACACCACCATCACCAATACAAAAGCAAAATACTGCGGATGCTGGAAATCTGAAATAAAAACAGAAAAAAAAAAATAAAACCAGAAAAT
The DNA here is from genome assembly GCF_052327205.1 of Somniosus microcephalus. Classification (NCBI taxonomy): domain Eukaryota; kingdom Metazoa; phylum Chordata; class Chondrichthyes; order Squaliformes; family Somniosidae; genus Somniosus; species Somniosus microcephalus. Next base: position 24,955,125 of record NC_140993.1, on the reverse strand, counting down.
GCTGGTTCTCTCTGTTTCTCTCTCTACAGATGCTGCCTGACCTGCTGAGTATTTCCAGCATTTTATGTTTTTACCAATCACCTCCAAGTTCCCCTCCAAGTCACACACCATCCTGACTTGGAAGTATACCGCTGATCCTTCATCGTCGCTGGGTCCAAATCGTGGATCTCCCTCCCTAACAGCACTGTGGGAGAACCTTCACCTCACGGACTGCAGCGGTTCAAGAAGGCGGCTCACCACCACTTTCTCAAGGGCTATTAGGGATGGGCAATAAATGCTGGCCTTGCCAGCGATGCCCACATCCCGTGAATCAAGAAATAAATTTTTTAAATTCCAGTGAATGCTTGTTTGGTTCTTCAGGATTGCTGTGAATCTAACACACTGAGGTGTCAGGTAAATAATTTATAGACACATCTAACTGACTTATGCCCACAGTTAGTGTGTGAAAGCTACAAATAAGACAGAGGGTGAGCTCTACATTGGCCTTCAAGGGCAGCTGTCACGTGGTGTCAAACACTTCAATTCCTCTTAACACATCAACCTGCTCAGCAGCCCATTCGCCGTTAAACAGATAGCTCCAAAAGAATTGTACAAATCGTTCCGCGAAAAAAAACTACAAATGCTGGAAATCAGAAATTGAAACCGAAGATTCTCGTAATTCAAAACCAGGGCAAGTCAGCGACTGTACCGATAAAAGATATTTCGCTTTGTTAGAATATCTCCGAAAATGGTCTCTTCTCTGATCAAACGATAAAGTAACAGCATCGTCTGTAAGTCCTGGGTGGTGCTTACCTTATCTGCAAGTGCAGCTCGCCACAAGCAGCAGGGCTTTGCAGAAACATAGAAACATAGAAACATAGAAGATAGGAGCAGGAGTAGGCCATTCGGCCCCTCGAGCCTGCTCCGCCATTCAATGAGATCATGGCTGATCATCCAAATTCAGTACCCTGTTCCTGCCTTCTCCCCATATCCCTTGATCCCTTTAGCCTTAACAAATATATCCAACTCTTTCTTGAATATACTTAATGAACTGGCCTCCACCGCCCTCTGTGGCAGAGAATTCCACAGGTTCACCACTCTCTGGGTGAAGAAATTCCTCCTCATTTCAGTCCTAAATGGCTTACCCCTTATCCTTAGACTATGACCCCTGGTTCTGGACTCCACGGCCATCAGAAACATCCTTCCTGCATCTAGTCTGTCCAGGCCTGACAGAATTTTATAGGTTTCGATGAGATCCCCTCTCAATCTTCTAAATTCCAGTGAGTATAAGCCCAACCGACACAATCTCTCCACATACGTCATTCCTGCCATCCCAGGTATCAGCCTGGTGAATCTTCGCTGCACTCCTTCCATGGCAAGAACGTCCTTCCTCAGATAAGGCGACCAAAACTGCACACAATATTCAAGGTGCGGTCTCACCAAGGCCCTGTACAACTGTAGCAAGACATCCTTGTTCCTGTACTCGAACCCTCTTGCTACGAAGGCCAACATACCATTTGCCTTCTTAACCGCCTGCTGCACCTGCATGCTTACCTTCAGCGACTGGTGCACAAGAACACCCAGGTCTCTTTGCACTTCCCCTTCTCCCAATCTATTGCCATTCAAATAATAATCTGCCTTCCTCTTTTTGCCACCAAAGTGGATAACCTCACATTTATCCACATAATAGTGCATTTGCCATGTTTCTGCCCAATCACCCAACCTGTCCAAATCGTACTGGAGTTTCACAGCATACCCTCCCACCCAGCTTTGTGTCGTCTGCAAATTTGGAGATATTACATCCAATTCCCTCGTCCAGATCATTAATATATATTGTGAACAGCTGGGGTCCTAGGACCGATCCTTGCGGTACCCCACTAGTCACTGCCTGCCACTCGGAAAACGACCCATTTATTCCAACTCTTTGCTTTCTGTCCGCCAACCAGTTCTCTATTCAAGTCAATACCTTGCCCCCAATCCCATGTGCCTTAATTTTGCACGCTAATCTCTTATGCGGGACCTTATCGAAAGCCTTCTGAAAGTCCAAATACACCACATCCACTGGTTCTCCCTTATCTATTTTACCAGTTACATCCTCAAAAAATTCCAGTAGATTAGTCAAGCATGATTTACCTTTTGTAAATCCATGTTGACTTTGTCCGTTGCTGTCACTGCTTTCCAAGTGCTCTGCTATTACATCTTTTATAACGGACTGTAGCATTTTCCCCACTACCGATATCAGGCTTACTGGTCTATAATTCCCCGCTTTTTCTCTACCACCTTTTTTGAATAGTGGGGTAACATTAGCTACCCTCCAATCCATGAGTACTGTTCCAGAGTCTATCGAGTTCTGGAAGATGACCAGCAATGCATCTACTATTTCTAGGGCCACTTCCTTAAGTACCCTGGGATGTAGATTATCAGGCCCTGGGGATTTATCGGCCATCAGTCCCATCAATTTTCCTAACACCATTTCCCTACAAATACTGATTTCTTTCAGTTGCACCCTTTCATCAGACCCTATGTTCCCAGCATCTCTGGGAGATTATTTCTGTCCTCCTTTGTGAAGATAGAACCAAAATATGTATTTAGTTGGTCTGCCATTTCTTTGTTCCCCATTATAAATTCCCCTGATTCTGACTGCAAGGGACCTACGCTTGACTTCACCAACCTTTTTCTTTTCACATATCTATAAAAGCTTTTACAGTCAGTTTTTATGTTCCCTGCAAGCTTACTCTCATATTCTATTTTCCCTTTCTTAATTAATCCCTTTGTCCTCCTTTGTTGAATCCTAAACTGCTCCCAATCCTCAGGATTATTGCTTTTTCTGGCCAATTTATATGTCCTCTCCTTGGATCTTATGCTATCCCTAATTTTCCTTGTTCGCCACGGTTGTGTCACCTTTTTTGTTTTATTTTTATGCCAAACTGGGATGAACAAATTCTGTAGCTCATCCATTCGGTCTTTGAATGTTTGCCATTGCCTATCCACCGTCAACCCTTTGAGTGCCATTTCCCAATCAATCCTACCCAACTCGCTCCTCAGACCATCGTAGTTTCCTTTATTTAAATTGAGGACCCTAGTCTCTGAGTCAACTACTTCATTCTCCATCTTAATGAAGAATTCGATCATATTATGATCGCTCCGACCCAAGGGGCCTCGTACAACAAGATTGCTAATTAATCCTTTCTCGTTACATAATACCCAGTCTAAGATGGCCTGATCTCTGGTTGGTTCCTCGACATATTGGTCCAGGAAACCATCCCGTAAACACTCCAGGAATTCCTCCTCCACAGTATTGTTACTCATTTGGTTGGCCCAATCTATATGTAGATTAAAGTCACCCATGATGACTGCTGTGCCCTTTTTGCACGCTTCTTTAATTTCCCTTTTAATGCCATCCCCAACCTCCGCCTTACTGTTTGGAGGTCTATATACCACCCCCACTAACTTTTTTTCCCCTTAGTTTTTCTTAATTCCAACCTTACAGATTCCACATCATCAGAGCTAATATCCTTCATTACAATTGTGTTAATCCCTTCTTTAACCAGTAATGCTACCCCACCTCCCTTTCCTTTTTGCCTATCTTTCCTGAATATCGAATACCCCTGGATGTTGAGCTCCCAGTCTTGGCCATCCTTGAGCCACGTTTCTGTAATCCCAACCAAATCATATTCGTTTACTTCTATTTGCGCAGCCAATTCATCCACCTTATTACAAATGCTCCTCGCATTAAGACACAAAGCCTTCAGGCTTGTTTTTTTAATGCTCTTAGACCTATTAGAATTATTATTTATTGTGGCCACGTTTGATTTAAACCGTTGATTTCTCTGGCTGCCACTTTTGTTTTTCTCCTTCCTATCTTTTGCTTTTATCCTTGTTTCCCTTTCCTCTGTCTCCCTGCTCAGGTTACCAACCCCCTGTCATTTTAGTTTAAACCCTCCCCCACAGCACTAGCAAACACTCCCCCTAGGACATCGGTTCCAGCCCTGCCCAGATGCAGACCGTCCGGTTTGAACTGGTCCCACCTCCCCCAGAACCGGTTCCAATGTCCCAGGAACTTGAATCCCTCCCCCTGGCACCATTCCTCTAGCCACGTATTCATCTGAAGTATCCTTCTATTTCTACTCTGACTAGCATGTGGCACTGGTAGCAATCCTGAGATTATTACCTTTGAGGTCCTGTTTTTTAATTTATCTCCTAACTCCCTATATTCCACTTTTAGGACCTCATCCCGCTTTTTACCTATATCGTTGGTGCCTATATGCACCACGACAACTGGCTGTTCACCTTCCCCTTCCAAGATGTTCCGCAGCCGCTCGGAGACATCCTTGACCATTGCACCAGGGAGGCAACACACCATCCTGGAGTCTCGTTTGTGGCCGCAGAAACACCTATCTATTCCCCTTACAATAGAATCCCCTATTACTATAGCTCTACCCCTCTTTTTCCTCCCATTCTGTGCAGCAGAGCCACCCCTGGTGCCAGGAAGTTGGCTGCTGCTGCCTTCCTCTGATAAGCCATCCCCCCCAACAGTACTCAAAGTGGTGTATCTGTTGGAGAGGGGGATGGCCACAGGGGACCCCTGCACTACCTGCCTGCGCCTAGTACTCTGCCTGTTGGTCACCCATTTCCTTTCTTCCTGTCCAACATCTTCCTGCAGTGTGTCCAACTCCGTAAACATGATATTCACGATGTCCTGAGCATCGCGAACGCTCCAGTATGCATCCAATCGCAGCTCCAGTGCCGCAATGTGGTCTGTCAGTAGCTGCAGCTGGATGCACTTCCTGCACATGTAGTTGTTAGGGACACAGGAAGTGTCTCTGAGTTCCCACATAGCGCAGGAGGAGCATACCACGGGGCCGGGCTGTCCTGCCATGACTTCCCCTTTAATTAATTGAATTCAAATTAAATCAATCCCACTAATTACACGACAGTTAACTGGTTTACCAACAGTCCCCGCTACACCAGAGAGACCGTAGAAACTATAAACCACAGAGTTAAAGTTTAAAAAAAGTGAGAAATACTCACCAACAAATCACTTACCTGCTTCCTGGTGATGTCACACTTTGATTACTTTTTACCTCTCTCCCCGCTGTTGAATTGGTTGGGCCTCGCTGCCGGTTTTAAGCTGCCACCGCTCCTCACTGCTCCCACACGGGTCCGATGCTCTGGTCGGGCCTCACTGCCGGTTTTAAGCTCTGCCGCTCCTCACTGCTCCCACACAGGTCCGATGCTCTGGTCGGGCCTCACTGCCGGTTTTAAGCTCCGCCGCTCCTCACTACTCCCACACAGGTCCGATGCTCTGGTCGGGCCTCGCTGCCGGTTTTAAGCTCCGCCGCTCCTCACTGCTCCCACACAGGTCTGAACTGCCCTTCGATGTTCCAATCGCCCCCCCCCCACCACCACCACCACCACCTCCACCATGTGAAAGAATTTCTTCTCACTTCACCTTCATCCTTCCAGTGATAGTTCCTGAGTCTAAGCCCCCATGTTGTTGGTTAGCCAATCAGTGGAAATAATGGCCTCGATATTAACCCCCTCCCCCCCCCAACAATGGGCAGAGAGGAGTCAGGGAGATGGGGGTTCAAACCGTCAAATGCGCGAAACACGACAATAACCCGCCACGCATGAGCCCAGTGCCGTTTTGTGTAGGTTGGGCCTATACTCTCTGGAGAGTTTAGAAGAATGAGGTGATCTCATTGAAACATATAAGATTCTGAGGGGGATTGATAGGGTAGATGCTGAGAGGTTGTTTCCCCCTGGCTGGAGAGTCTAGGACTAGGGGGCATAGTCTCAGGATAAGGGGTCGGCCATTTAAGACTGAGATGAGGAGGAATTCCTTCACTGAGAGGGTTGTGAATCTTTGGAATTCTCTGCCCCAGAGGGCTGTGGATGCTGAGTCATTGAGTATATTCAAGGCTGAGATAGACAGATTTCTGGACTTTAGGGGAATCGAGGGATATGGAGATCGGGTGGGGAAAGTGGGGTTGAGGTCGAAGATCAGCCATGATCTTATTGAATGGCGGAGCAGGCTCGAGGGGCCGTATGGCCAACTCATGCTCTTATTTCTTATGTTCTTATGTTTTTATGCCAGTGCAGAGGTGGGACACTTCATTAACATATTTAAGTGGAGCTCCCACAGTACAATTAGGAGCCCGATTTAAAATCCACTTCTGACGGCTGCATTTCCCAAGTGTCGGGAAGCCCGGCAGTGAAAGGGGGGGCGGGATCTTCCGGCTCCAAGGGGTAAGTGCCTTTCCCAGCACTCCGGGAGGAGCAGGAGTGCTTCTTCCTCCCCTGGGCCCCTCGAGGAAGCCTTCGGCCTTCCTTCTTTCGATCGTGGCCTTTCTCCCCTCTCCTACCTATCGCCGAATTCTTCCCCCCCACACCCCCGTCACGATATCTGATCTCCCCCTCCCCATCTACTACGATCTTCCGCCCGCCAAGCCACGATGGCTGACCTTCACCCACCCACCACCCCCACCCCCCATCCTGATTGCTGTGGACCGGCCCCAAGGGTCCCCGGCTACAACCTCCTGCCGCTGATTTTCCATCCCGGCCGAGAGTCAGCCTGATAATTTGGCAGCTGCCAGGAGGGAAACGGATCAATAACACGATAATGAGGTCCAGCCGCCAAGCTCGTCAGGAAGTTCGCGTCGCTGTCAATCTCTCTCTGGAAGCAAGGCTTTGTAGAACCGCCTTTAGCCTCTCAAACTGTGCACAGTTTTGGTCTCCTTATCTGAGCAAGGGCCTACATGCCTTAGACGAAGTGCAATGAAGGTTCACTGGACTGATCCCTAGGATGAGAGGTTTGTCCTATAGAAACATAGAAACATAGAAGATAGGAGCAGGAGTCGGCCATTCGGCCCCTCGAGCCTGCTCCGCCATTCAATGAGATCATGGCTGATCATCCAAATTCAGTACCCTGTCCCTGCCTTCTCCCCATATCCCTTGATCCCTTTAGCCTTAAGGAATATATCCAACTCCTTCTTGAATATATTTAATGAACTGGCCTCCACCGCCCTCTGTGGCAGAGAATTCCACAGGTTCATCACTCTCTGGGTAAAGAAATTTCTCCTCATCTCTGTCCTAAATGGCTTACCCCTTATCCTTAGACTATGACCCCTGGTTGTGGACTCCCCCGCCATCGGGAACATCCTTCCTGCATCTAGTCTGTCCAGGCCTGACAGAATTTTATAGGTTTCGATGAGATCCCCTCTCAATCTTCTAAACTCCAGTGAGTATAAGCCCAATCGACACAATCTCTCCTCATACGTCATTCCTGCCATCCCAGGTGTCAGCCTGGTGAATCTTCGCTGCACTCCTTCCATGGCAAGAACATCCTTCCTCAGATAAGGTGGCCAAAACTGCACACAATACTCAAGGTGCAGTCTCACCAAGGCCCTGTACAACTGCAGCAAGACATCCTTGTTCCTGCACTCGAACCCTCTTGCTACGAAGGCCAACATACCATTTGCCTTCTTAAACGCCTGCTGCACCTGCATGCTCACCTTCAGCGATTGGTGCACAAGAACACCCAGGTCTCTTTGCACTTCCCCTTCCCCCAATCTATTGCCATTCAAATAATAATCTGCCTTCCTCTTTTTGCTACCAAAGTGGATAACCTCACATTTATCCACATTATAGTGCATTTGCCATGTTTCTGCCCAATCACCCAACCTGTCCAAATCGTACTGGAGTTTCACGACATCCTCCTCACAGCATACCCTCCCACCCAACTTTGTGTCGTCTGCAAATTTGGAGATATTACATCCAATTCCCTCGTCCAGATCATTAATATACATTGTGAACATCTGGGATCCTCGGACCGATCCTTGCGGTACCCCACTAGTCACTGCCTGCCACTCGGAAAACGACCCGTTTATTCCAACTCTTTGCTTTCTATCTGCCAACCAGTTCTCTATCCAAGTCAATACCTTGCCCCCAATCCCATGTGCCTTAATTTTGCATGCTAATCTTTTATGCGGGACCTTATCAAAAGCCTTCTGAAAGTCCAAATGCACCACATCCACTGGTTCTCCCTTATCTATTTTACCAGTTACATCCTCAAAAAATTCCAGTAGTCAAGCACGATTTACCTTTTGTAAATCCATGTTGACTTTGTCCAATCCTGTCACTGCTTTCCAAGTGCTCTGTGTAATGTATGTACCTTTAAGGGGGAACTACTTTCTACAGCTCATGTATACTGTAGTACCGGCAGCGACCACACCTGTATATAACGCTGAGTAGTAATCTGTTGTTTCAGTTGCAGTCTGAAACACGTTGAGTAAACACCTGTTGTACCGTTCTCTGCAGTCCTTTTCTTATTATTACACGGACATAACAGTGGCGACGAGCAAGTTCGAACCTCCCTGCAACTCTGCATCACCTCCCAGGGATTCGCTCCTGGAGAACAGTGGAAGAAGGTCGAGTCCAGAAGCACGGGCGTCGACCACGGGCAACCGCCCAGCCATCCAGCGGAGATTTGAGCATCACAGGGGAGGCTGTCGAGAGCCAGGCTTGGCTTTCCAGTCACGGTGGCCCAGCAAAACGGGCTGGCAACAGGTACTGCGCAGACCCTTCCCGGACAGCGACGGGCTAGAGCCCGACTGAGCAGCACAGAAAAAGGCCGAGCAGCATCGACGGGGGAGAGAGAGAGGGCAGGGCGCAGCCGGTGTTCAGGTCCGAGCGGCGTCAACGGGGGGGAGAGGTGAGAGAGAGCAGAGCGCAGCCGGTGTTCAAGGGCCGAGCAGCATCAACGGGGGAGAGAGGCGCGCAGGAAAACGCGAGGTGCTGCCATTGCCACGAGGACCGCAGACAGCGGCTTTGGCAGCAGCGCAGGAGCAGCGCGCGAAACCCACAGGGCGTCGCCATTTGCCACGAGGACCGCCGAGAGCGGCGTCGGTAAGGAAACACCAAAACTAGACCTGTATGTATTGCAAGATGGAGGACCACCATTACTGGGACGTGAATGGATCCGGAAAATACAACTGGATTGGCATTCCATACAGGCACTGACTGTGGCTGACAAAAAGGATGACGACGTCACACCTGGGCGACTGTCAAAGATCCTAACTGATGCGAAAGAAGTGTTCCAGCAAGGACTCGGAACACTAAAAGGCATGACAACGACAATTAAAATTGAAGAAAACGCAAGCCCAAAATTTTTTAAGGCCAGACCGGTCCTGTATATAACGCTGAGTAGTAATCTGTTGTTTCAGTTGCAGTTTGAACCACGTTGAGTAAACACCTGTTGTACCGTTCTCTGCAGTCCTTTTCTTATTATTACACAGACGTAACACTCTGCTATTACATCTTTTGTAATGGACTCTAGCATTTTCCCCACTACTGATGTCAGGCTTACCGGTCTATAATTCCCCACTTTTTCTCTACCACCTTTTTTGAATAGTGGGGTAACATTAGCTACCCTCCAATCCATGGGTACTGTTCCAGAGTCTATTGAGTTCTGGAAGATGACCAGCAATGCATCTATTATCTCCAGGGCCACTTCCTTAAGTACCCTAGGAGGAGAGATTGTGTAGAATGGGCCTACATTCTCTGGAGTTAGAAGAATGAGAGATGATCTCATTGAAACATACAAGATTCTGAGGGGGATTGACAGGGTAGATGCTGAGAGGTTGTTTCCCCTGGCTGGAGTGTCTAGAACTAGGGGGCATAGTCTCAGGATAAGGGGTCGCCATTTAGGACTGAGATGAGGAGGAATTTCTTCACTCAGTTGTGAATCTTTGGAATTCTCTACCTCAGAGGGCTTTGGATGCTGAGTTCTTGAGTATATTCAAGGCTGAGATCGATAGATTTTTGGACTCTAGGGGAATCAAGGATACGGAGATCAGGCAGGAAAGTGGAGTTGTGGTTGAAGATCAGCCATGATCTTATTGAAAGACGGAGCAGGCTCAAAGGGTTGTATGGTCTATTCCTGCTCCTAATTCTTATGTTTTTATGTTCTTATAATACTTTTCATCATTTTGAAAACCCGCAATACATTCTTCCCCTAAAACCCGCAATACATTCCTCCCCTAAAACCCGCAATACATTCCTCCCCTAAAACCCGCAATACATTCCTCCCCTAAAACCCGCAATACATTCCTCCTCCCCATAAACCCACAATACATTCCTCCCCTAAAACCCGCAATACATTCTTCCCCTAAAACCCGCAATACTTTCCTCCCCTAAAACCCGCAATACATTCCTCCCCTAAAACCCGCAATACATTCCTCCCCTAAAACCCGCAATACTTTCCTCCCCTAAAACCCGCAATACATTCCTCCCCTAAAACCCGCAATACATTCTTCCCCTAAAACCCGCAATACATTCCTCCCCTAAAACCCGCAATACATTCCTCCCCTTAAACCCGCAATACATTCCTCCCCTAAAACCCGCAATACATTCCTCCTCCCCATAAACCCACAATACATTCCTCCCCTAAAACCCGCAATACATTCCTCCCCTAAAACCCGCAATACTTTCCTCCCCTAAAACCCGCAATACATTCCTCCCCTAAAACCCGCAATACATTCCTCCCCTAAAACCCGCAATACATTCCTCCCCTAAAACCCGCAATACATTCCTCCCCTAAAACCCACAATACTTTCCTCCCCTAAAACCCGCAATACATTCCTTCCCTAAAACCCGCAATACATTCCTCCCCTAAAACCCGCAATACATTCTTCCCCTAAAACCCGCAATACATTCCTCCCCTAAAACCCGCAATACATTCTTCCCCTAAAACCCACAATACATTCCTCCCCTAAAACCCACAATACATTCCTCCCCTAAAACCCGCAATACATTCTTCCCCTAAAACCCGCAATACTTTCCTCCCCTAAAACCCGCAATACATTCCTTCCCTAAAACCCGCAATACATTCCTCCCCTAAAACCCGCAATACATTCCTCCACTAAAACCCACAATGCATTCCTCCACTAAAACCCGCAATACATTCCTCCCCTAAAACCCGCAATACATTCCTCCACTAAAACCCGCAATACATTCCTCCCCTAAAACCCGCAATACATTCCTCCACTAAAACCCGCAATACATTCCTCCCCTAAAACCCGCAATACATTCCTCCACTAAAAGCCGCAATACATTCCTCCCCTAAAACCCGCAATACATTCCTCCTCCCCATAAACCCACAATACATTCTTCCCCTAAAACCCGCAATACATTCCTCCCCTAAAACCCGCAATACATTCCTCCCCATAAACCCGCAATACATTCCTCCCCTAAAACCCACAATACATTCCTCCCCTAAAACCCGCAATACATTCCTCCCCTAAAACCCACAATACATTCCTCCCCTAAAACCCACAATACATTCCTCCCCTAAAACCCACAATACATTCCTCCCCTAAAACCCACAATACATTCCTCCCCTAAAACCCACAATACATTGGTACGATAGCAAAATACTGCAGATGTTGGAAATCCGAAATAACAACAGAAAATGCTGGAAAAACTCAGCAAGTCAGGCAACATCCGTGGAGAGAAATTTGAGTTGACGTTTCGGGTTTGACCCTTCTTCAAAACTGGAGAGAAAAGGAACTAGATCAAAGGCAGGGCTGCGATCGGACAAAAGAATAAAAGAACCAAAAGAAGTAAAAGAGATTAGAAGCTAGACGAGATGGTAATAGGCTGTGATTAGGTGTAAAGTGTACTGGCAGGGCAAAAGATAGCTGCCAGGTGTGAGAGAGAAACAAAAGGAAAGGGGGGGGGGGGGAAAGGAAAGGAGTGGAAAAATATAAGTGAAAATGAAATGGGGGCCGAGGTTATGATCTGAAATTGTTGAACTCGATATTGAGACCGGAAGGCTGCAGAGTGCCTAATCGGAAGATGAGGTGCTGTTCCTCGAGTTTACGTTGAGCTTCCGTGGAACAGTACAAGAGGCCAAGGATGGTGAGGTCCGAGTGGGAATGGAGCGGTGAATTGAAATGACAGGCGACCGGAAGCTCGGGGTCACCCTTACGGACTGAACGGAGGTGTTCCGCAAAGCGGTCACCCAATCTGCGTTTGGTCTCCCCAATGTAGAGGAGACCGCATCGTGAGCAGCGAATACAGTATACTAGATTGCGAGAAGTACAGGTAAATCGCTGTTTCACCTGGAAGGGGTGTTTGGGGCCCTGGACAGTGGGGAGGGGGAGGTATAGGGGCAGGTGTTACATCTCCTCCGCTTGCACGGGAAGGTGCCAGGCGAAGGGGAAGGGCTGTTTGGGGTGATAGAGGAGTGGACTAGGGTGTCTCGGAGAGAGCGGTCCCTGCGGAATGCTGAAAGGGGAGGGGAGGGGAAGATACGTTTGGTGGTGGGATCACTTTGGAGGTAGCGGAAATGCCGGAGGATGATCCGTTGAATGTGGAGGCTGGTGGGGTGAAAGGTGAGGACAAGGGGAACCCTATCGTGGTTCCGGGAGGGAGGGGCAGGGGTGAGGGCAGAGGTGCGGGAGATAGAACTGACACGGTCGAGGGCAGTGTCAACCACGGTAGAGGGGAATCCTCGGTTGCGGAAAAAGGAAGACATGTCTGAACCCACAATACATTCCTCCCCTAAAACCCGCAATACATTCTTCCCCTAAAACCCACAATACATTCCTCCCCTAAAACCCGCAATACATTCTTCCCCTAAAACCCACAATACATTCCTCCCCTAAAACCCACAATACATTCCTCCCCTAAAACCCACAATACATTCCTCCCCTAAAACCCACAATACATTCCTCCCCTAAAACCCGCAATACATTCTTCCCCTAAAACCCACAATACATTCCTCCCCTAAAACCCACAATACATCCCTCCCCTAAAACCCACAATACATTCCTCCCCTAAAACCCGCAATACATTCCTCCCCTAAAACCCACAATACATTCCTCCCCTAAAACCCGCAATACATTCCTCCCCTAAAACCCGCAATACATTCCTTCCCTAAAACCCGCAATACATTCCTCCCCTAAAACCCACAATACATTCCTCCCCTAAAACCCGCAATAGATTCCTCCCCTAAAACCCGCAATACATTCCTCCCCTAAAACCCGCAATACATTCCTTCCCTAAAACCCGCAATACATTCCTCCCCTAAAACCCACAATACATTCCTCCCCTAAAACCCGCAATACATTCCTCCCCTAAAACCCGCAATACATTCCTCCCTTAAAACCCGCAATAGATTCCTCCCCTAAAACCCGCAATACATTCCTCCTCCCCATAAACCCGCAATACATTCCTCCCCTAAACTTCTCAGTTCCATGGAAAAAATCTTGAAAGCCTTTCTTCATAACTATAAAGTCTCATTCTTGCACAAAGAGAGAGAGAGTTAACATTTCAGGTCAATTACCTTTTATCGGAAATGGAAAATGTTGGAGGTTTTAAGCAAGTACAGAGGCAGGGAAAGACGGGAGGGAGGAGAGGAAAGAACAAAAGGGAAGGTCTGTGATAGGGTGGAAGGCAGGAGAGATTAAATGATAAAAGGGATGATGGTGCAAGGCAAAAGGAGATGGTGATGGGACAAGTAAAGAAACAAAAGATGGGTCTAAAGGAGCTGAAAACACCAACAACAACAACTTGTATTTATATAGCGCCTTTAGCATAGTAAAATGTCTCATGGCGCTTCACAGGAATGATTATCAAACAAAATTTGACACCGAGCGACGTAAGGAGATAAGGGGTCAAAGCCTAAGGATAAGGGTAAGAAGTCACACAACACCAGGTTATAGTCCAACAGCTTTATTTGAAATCACAAGCTTTCGGAGCGCTGCTCCTTCTTCAGGTGGAGTGGAGACAGCTTATATAGTCAGAGAATCATGTCAGATGTTTACAGGTAACCTTTCCAACTGCCATTTATCACACCTCGGCAGAGAGATAATCACAGCAATCAAAGGTGTGAATGGTGTCCAAACAGTTCAGTCAGGAAAACATTACATCAAAGAACAATGAGGTGGGGTCACAAGGGGGCCTTCGAGACACACGACAACGCAAAATCGTCGAGCAGAAACTGATAGCCAAGTTCCGCACCCATGAGGACGGCCTCAACCGAGATCTTGGGTTCATGTCACGCTACATGTAACCCCACCTGATGCAGTGTCATCCAGACTCGAGTCGACATTGGCTTGTTCTCTCTACACAGATGCGGCCGGACCTGCTGTGATTTCCAGCAAAAAAAATGTTTTTTGTCTGTTTTTTTGTTTTTCATACAGACCCCAGCATCTGCAATAATTGACCCCTTGTGACCCCACCTCATTGTTCTTTGATGTAATGTTTTCCTGACTGACCTGTTTGGACACCATTCACACCTTTGATTGCTGTGATTATCTCTCTGCCGAGGTGTGATAAATGGCAGTTGGAAACATTACCTGTAAACATCTGACATGATTCTCTGACTATATAAGCTGTGTCTTTATGCATTTCTCCACTTCACCTGACGAAGGAGCAGCGCTCCGAAAGCTTGTGATTTCAAATAAAGCTGTTGGACTATAACCTGGTGTTGTGTGATTTCTTACATTTGTCCACCCCAGTCCAACTCCGGCATCTCCACACTAAAGATAAGGGGTAAGCCATTTAGGACAGAAATGAGGAGGAATTTCTTCACCCAGAGAGTGGTGAACCTGTGGAATTCTCTACCACAGAAGGCAGTAGAGGCCAATTCATTAAATATATTCAAGAAGGAGTTGGATATATTTATTAAGGTTAAAGGGATCAAGGGGTATGGGGAGAAAGCAGGGACAGGGTACTGAATTTGGATGATCAGCCATGATCGCATTGAATGGCAGAGCAGGCTCGAGGGGCCGAATGGCCTACTCCTGCTCCTATCTTCTATCTTTCTATGTTTCTATATTAGGGCAGGTGACCAAAAGCTTGGTCAAAGAGGTAGGTTTTACGGAGCGTCTTAAAGGAGGAGAGAGAGGTGGAGAGGCGGAGAGGTTTAGGGAGGGAATTCCAGAGCTTGGGGCCAAGAGAGCTGAAGGCATGGCTGCCATTGGTGGAGCGATTAAAATCCGGGATGCTCAAGAGGCCAGAATTTGAGGAGCGTAGAGATCTCAGAGGGTCGCGGGGCTGGAGGAGATTACAGAGATAGGGAGGGGTGAGGCCATGGAGGGATTTGAAAACAAGGATGAAAATGACAAAAGCAGAATCATTACCAGAAACCGTTGTCTGAAAAAATGGGAGCAGTCTCATTCCTGGTATCATTCTAGTGCCGTTACCATGGCGCTAATTCCCATCCCTATATAATGAGTGCCCACAACTACACACAATACTCCAACTGTGGACGAAGCAATGTTTTCTACAAATTTAACATCACTTCCTTGCTTTTATATTGATTACCTCTGTGTATAAAAGCCAGGATTCCATTATTGTGTTTTAATGCCCTTTCAGAACTGTATTTGAACTAATATCTATAAATCTCTGTATAACAGCAAAAAAGACTTTTAAGTTGCAGCCATTTATACAGTGTTGCATTATTTACACTGCAGGACAGAAATTTGATTGTTCAAAATCAAGTATTTGGGAATAAAATTACTAATTAAGAATTTAGCGATTCCAAACGGACCAGTCAGTTGTCACGGCAATTGTAACAGTTCAAGATTTTTGCCTAATCGGCCTAGAAGGGATTTTGGCTTCATTTATTGTTGCTATAAAGTTAAGTTCAGTTCACAAAGGGTTAACTCCGAGAGAGGCATATCCTATCTGGGATGTTGTTGAGGACAAATTAGCTGGATTAGCAACTGGTCGTGGAATTGTGTACTGACTTACGCCAGATCAGGTTGTTAGCTAATCGGGTCAGCCAACACCTCCGAGAGGTATCGGCACCTTTAGTGTTTGATTTCTCTTCATTCAAAGGTGACCAGCGAAGGGCTCAGCTAAAACTTGCCATGGCCTCCACACCAAGGGAGAAGATTTCCCATTCAAACTGACAGGTTTAACACAGAGAATTGAGGGAGGGGTCAGAAGGTAAACTTTATCTTCTCTCTTTCTCAAGAATAGATGTTCTAGGCCAGTTTTGAGTCTCAAATAGTCACTAACCTTCGCCCTCTTAGTCAACTCCAAGTTTGTTGACTTCTAGAATGAATGGCAGATGCAATATAACGTGGATAAATGCGAGGTTATCCACTTTGGTGTCAAAAACAGGAAGGCAGATTATTATCTAAATGGCAATAGATTGGGAGAAGGGGAAGTGCAACGAGACCTGGGCGTCCTTGTGTACCAGTCACTGAAAGTAAGCATGCAGGTGCAGCAGGCAGTTAAGAAGGCAAATGGTATGTTGGCCTTCGTAGCGAGAGGGTTTGAGTACAGGAACAAGGATGTCTTGCTGCAGTTGTACAGGGCCTTGGTGAGACCACACCTTGAGTATTGTGTGCAGTTTTGGTCACCTTATCTGAGGAAGGATGTTCTTGCCATGGAAGGAGTGCAGCGAAGATTCACCAGGCTGATACCTGGGATGGCAGGAATGACCTATGAGGAGAGATTGGGTCGATTGGGCTTGTACTCGCTGGAGTTTAGAAGAATGAGAGGGGATCTCATCGAAACTTATAAAATTCTAACAGGACTAGACAGACTAGATGCTGGAAGGATGTTCCCGATGGTCGGGGAGTCCAGAACCAGGGGTCACAGTCTAAGGATAAGGGGTAAGCCATTTAGGGCAGAGATGAGGAGGAATTTCTTCACCCAGAGAGTGGTGAACCTGTGGAATTCTCTGCCAAAGAAGGCAGTAGAGGCCAATTCATTAAATATATTCAAGAAGGAGTTGGATATATTTCTTAAGGCTAAAGGGATCAAGGGATATGGAGAGAAGGCAGGGACAGGGTACTGAATTTGGATGATCAGCCATGATCTCATTGAATGGCGGAGCAGGTTCGAGGGGCCGAATGGCCTACTCCTGCTCCTAGCTTCTATGTTTCTATGTTTCTATGAATCAAACCCACATCAAAGAGAAGGATTGTGTATCCTTGTTGTTTTTTATGTGACGAGGAGCAATAGGAAATTGAATCTCACTGAGGACCGTATACTATTCATTCACATATTACTTGCAAAATAATCCAGTGTTTTGGTTTCATTCGGCCTCAACTCACTAGACTGCTTTCCAGTATGCCTTCCAAATGGTGGGAGAAATGCATATGGTGAAACAGGCGATGAGGTGTCTTACTGTTATGGCTCCTGAGACATGCTATCATTTTGTTGTTGTTTTGTATGATGGGAAAAGCTTATTATGGGATGTCTAGTTTGGCTGTCCATTCGATGGCCTCCTGAGATGCCGAGTGGAGAAATGAGGTGCCTCCCGCAACAGATCTCAGTGGGCAGGTTGATGTGATGTGTTCCATGGTTTGGGACTCATGGCCACAGTTGCACTTTGGGTCGTCCCTCATCTTCCACTTGTGGAGCTGGTGCCCACATCGTCCGTGCCCTGTGCGGATTGGGTTGAGCGCCGTCCACTGTCTTCGAGGGAGGTCGAAGCCAGGGACCTCTGCTGGTGGGTCAGCGATGAGGTGTTTGCTCTTTATGTAGCATGTGTCCCACGATTCCGTCCATCTGGATAGTGGGTCGATACCAGCTGCATGAATATTGGCTGCTGTTTCCTAGAATGGCCGGCGTGATTTTAAGCGCTTTCGTGGTGGGTTTTTCAAGCCTTTGTGAATGGGAAAGTTGGTGTCGCTTATGGTTTTTCCATCTCGGAGCCTAGTGGCATCGCAGGGAATGGCAGGCGGGGAGATGTAGGACAGCAGTTGGAGTGGACTTGAGCATCCCTGACACCATCCTCATGGCGGTGTTTAACTGCACGTCCACGATCTTTGTGTGGCGGCTGCAGGACCGTGAGGCAGAGCAATATTCTGCAGCAGAGTAGACGAGGGCCACTGTTGCAGTGCGAAGTGTTCTGGCTGTGCTTCCCCCGTGACGCTCCAGTGAGTTTGCAGACCAGGTTCACCCTGGTTTTACTTTTTGACCGGTGTTGGTGAGACGAGGCCAATAGGTTGAGAGACCTGTTCAGGGTGACGCCCAGGTATTTTGGGTGGAGTTCATGGGTAAGTCTCCTTCCACAGAATGAAACATTAAGTTCTTTCCCGGCGACGTTGTTGTTCAGACGGAACACTAACACAACAGTCTTCTCTGGATTGGGGCGGATGGGCCAGGTCCGGAAGTAGCATTCCAGTAGGTCCCAGTCGCTTGTGAGCATTCTACTTGCTTCCTCTAGTGTTGATGTCTGCGTTATCGGCATAGGTGAACCTCTGGGATTTGGTGCAGGGCATGTCCGCCGTGTAGATGTCAGAAAAGGCTGGTGCGCGCACCGACCCCTGTGGAAGACCGTCGTTGAGCGTCCGTGTTCGGCTGGTCTTGTCACCAAGATAGACGTGGAACTTACAGTTGCTCGTTAAGGTGTTGATAAGCCTGAGAGTCTTGCGGCATTGGATGATTATTGAAGCTTCAGTAGCAGGCCTTCACACCAGACAGTGTCGTATGCCAATGACACGCCTATGAAGGCAGCTCCAGTCTGGGGAGCTGATGACAACCTACATGTGGTCTCCCTGTGTGTGATAGTTAACCGAGAACTTGCCAGCTAATGTCATCAAGAAGACGACCAAATGCCCAAAAGTGGTCTCCTGGTCTGAAAAGCATGAAAGCATCGAATATGCTATCATTTAACCAGATATTGGCCCAGAAATTCGGGTCTCCATGGGTGAGTACGCGCTGGGTACTCGCCCGTGGGCCCGATGGAAGTGCTGGTTTCTTGCATGCACTGCGCATGTGTGGGAAACCGGCACTTACGTTCCTCTGAAAGCAGAGGTTCAGAGGTCGAACGCGTGCGCGGGGGAGGCTGCGCGTGCGCTTTGAACTTATTTTTTTTTACATGTTTTTCCATGGGGGTAAGTCTTTAGAATTTAGAAATGTAAAAAGCAGGCGTGAGGCCTGCTTTTTACAAGGTAAGTGGTCAATTAATTAAAATTAAAACATTTTTTCCACAGGTTTATTATTTTTAAATACTTTAAAGCAAGGTAAGTTTATTTTTAGCCCGTTAGAATATAAAAAAAAAATTTTCAAAAATTTAAATTATTGTTTAAAATAGTTATTTAATGTAATTTATAGTTTATTTAAAAAATGTGATTTAAAAAAAAAAATTATTTGAAGGTTTACTGCTATTTTGGGGCCGTAGTATTTATAAGTCTTGACAGGTCTTCCTGTCAAGACTTATGAATGGAGCATTCCCTGCTCCGATTGGCTGCCCATGGCCCATGTGGTCCCAGGGGACGCATCAAACTAACTGCGCCCCTGAGATACGCAAGCAGTGCGCGCCGACAGCTGGACCAGGCCCCGGATCGGAATTCCACAGGGCCCTACAGCTCAACTGCCGGCGCGCACACGCGGGAAACCCCGACCCAAATTTCTGGGCCATTGTTTTTCAGACTGGAGGATGTTGGACAGTGGTGTTCCCCAAGGGTCAGTTCTGGGGCCACTGCTTTTTTTGACATATATAAATGACCTGGATATTGGAATACAGAATAGAATTTCTAAATTTGCTGATGACACCAAACTTGGGGGTGTGGCAAACAGTGATGACGATACCAATCGACTGCAACAGGACATAGAAAGGCTAGCAGAATGGGCAGACAAGTGGCAGATGGAATTTAATACAGAGAAGTGTGAGGTGATGCATTTTTTGCAGAAGGAACAGGGAGAGGCAATATACACTTAATGGCACAGTTTTAAAGAGTGTGCAGGGGCAGAGGGACCTGGGAGTTAATGTGCCTAGGTCCCTGAAGGTGGCAGGACATATTGAGAGAGTGGTTAACAAAGCATATGGGATCTTGGGCTTCATAAATAGAGGTATTGAGTACAAAAGTAGAGAAGTTATGCTGAACCTTTATAAAGCGCTGGTTAGGCCACAACTGGAGTACTGTATCCAGTTCTGGTCACCACACTTTAGGAAGGATGTGAAGGCCCTTGAGAGGGTGCAGAGGAGATTTACCAGAATGGTTCCAGGGATGGGGGATCTTAGCTACAAGGACAGGTTGGAGAAGCTGGATTTGTTTTCATTAGAGCAAAGGAGGTTGAGGGGTGATTTCATAGAGATGTACAAGATTATGACGGGTTTGGATAGGCTAGATGGGGAAAGGCTGTTCCCACTAGTTGATGGTACAAGGACTAGGGGACACAGATTTAAGGTTTTGGGCAAGAGATACAGGGGGGATGTGAGGAAAAACTTTTTTACGCAGCGAGTGGTGATGACCTGTAATTTGCTGCCGACGGAAGTGGTAGAAGCGGAAACACTCAGGCCTAGAAACTGAGTGGGCTTAGCGCCCATTTTGCGGCGCTAGAGGGCATTGCGCTGGACTTACAGCCGGTTTTGAAATTGACTAGGGCCCAACATCGGCGTTACACCGGTAGCGCTGCGCCGGCACCAATGACGTCATCGGTGTGCGCAGCGTCCCGGTTGCCGTGGTGACGGGCCCCAGCGCCGAAATTCAGTTGCGGCCGCCTCGCCCGTGGCAGCCGCAACTAAGACTCTGGCAACAGAGTCTTACACGACTTTGCGCCGGCGCATAAAGGTGGAGCGGCGGCCGGCCACTTTCCCGCCGGCCGCCTGCCCGCACCTCCCTCCCCGGACTCCCCCACCCCCCCCCCCCCGCGGAACAGATGCTTCTCGGCTGCGAGCCCGGCACTTCCCCGAGGTGCCGGGCTCATTTTTGTGGCGATTTAACCGGCCAGCGGGCGGGTGCAGGCAGCTCCTCCTTAACTGAAGGAGGAGGCCTGCACTTCCCGAGCCTGCCGCATCGCATCGGGCGCCGCAGCGCCGGAATAGCGCCGCAATGCGGCGCGTAGCGCCAGTTTTCAGGCGCAAACAGCCTTCAGTAGCGCCGGCAGCCGTTTGGGCGCGGCGCTACTGAATTTTTGGCGCGCACAGCGCGACTTAGCACCGGCGCTAAATTTCCGGCGTTAAGCCCCGGCGCAGCGCAAACTCAATTTCTAGGCCTCAATGTTTTCAAGGGGAGACTGGATAGGCACTTGAGGGAAATAAACTTGCAGGGCTACGGGGATAGAGCAGGGGAACGGGACTGACTGGATTGCTCTAGAGAGAGCCAGCACGGACTCGATGGGCTGAATGGCCTCCTTCTGTGCTGTTATGACTCTATGGGGGAGAAATTCGGTATCGCCCCATTTGGGGCGCAATTATCAGCTGGGCGCAAAGTTTAGCGCCTGGCGCTAATTATCGCCTCCGACTGCAAACTTGGCTTCTATTGCCCCTGGAGGTGATTGGAGCGCTAAATCAGACGTTACACACCTCTCTTAAGGCGCTAACACCGAGGAGCAAGGTGCTACCTCAGAGCGCTGGCGAAGCTCATGTGATGTCAGTCAGCAGTGGAACACAGACACACTGTCGCTGGCCAGTTCTTAAAGTGGAGGGTCAATCTTGCTCTCCATCCACACCCTGCTCATTGCAGCCTTGAATCTGGGCCTGGAGAGACCTGTACATCAATTCTGCTGGAAAGAACAATGGAGACGCCCAGGGAAAGAGCTCAGAGTGCAGCTCCCAAAGTCTCTTCTAAATTGATGCAAGGAAGGTCAAATCAAAATGAACCTGCAAAGTGCTGCTCAGTACCCAAAACTCCTTCACACAGCGTTGAATCTCTCCAGAAGTCTCTCTCTCTCTCAGAATGCGTGGTGCATAAATGTTGGCAACAAAAAAAGGCAGGAAGCTGCCGCCTTTAAACAGCGCTCCCCCAGTCCCTTCCCGACTACAAAATGTTCTCCTCTACCTGTCGTTGCTAGCGGCAGGCGGAAAGGCAGGGGGCACAACTCAATATCCGGTCCGGGGCGCTACCGGGGCGTAGCACGCTCGACTGATGTCACGGTCTGCTGGTGCAGGAGATCGTGGCGGTAGTGTTTAGCGCCGCCACAAAATGTCTGGTCAATTTCGCGAGCGGCGTAAACATCGCCGTGCCCGGGTGCTAGTTGCTTTGCGCCCCATTAGCACCCTCTTAGGGCACTCACGGGAGGTGCAAAGCAACCAAATTTTTCCCCCATGACACTATATTGCACAATAAAGGTACTCCCCAGATCATAGCGAATGCAAGGTCACCTGATGGGAATGTACGGTAATGCTAAATCTGAAAGAATATATAGTGCAGACCTGAAATTTGTAACACCAGGACAACTATAGACACCACAAGACTCCCCTCTGCCAATTCCCTTAGCCCTCTACTCCCACTTCAACAACAACAACAACAACATGCATTTATATAGCGTATAAATAACATAGTAAAACATCACAAGGCGCTTCACAGGAGCGTTATCAAACAAAATTTTCCACCGAGCCACATAAGGAGATATTAGGACAGTTGTAGAAATCCATCTGGTTCACTAATGTCCTTTAGGGAAGGAAATCTGCTGTCCTTACCCGGTCTGGCCTATATGTGATTCCAGACTCACAGCAATGTGGTTGACTCTTAACTGCCCTCTGAAATGGCCCAGCAAACCACTACACACGGACCGCAGTGGTTCAAGAAGGCGGCTCACCACCACCTTCTCAAGGGCAATTAGGAATTGGGCAATAAATGCTGGCCTTGCCAGCGACGCCCACATCCCATGAATGAATAAAAGAAAGCCTATCATTTGCCTGCGGAGCTCTCTCGGTCACCTTCAATGGTGGCTACCAGTTTACATGTGCATTTGGCTAACAGTAAAGTCAGGTAGATGCTTCAAAGGATGAAAAGCTTTGCAGGCCGGTTTATATTTTGTAAGCATGAAGGCAATTATTTTCCACCTGCGTTACATTGTATAAGTCACCTAGGTCGATTATATTAGATTAATTAATTGAGATTTTAATTCATGAATTACCTTGTAACTGAGGCATTCAGGATACGTTCACTATGGGTTTATAATGCTGTAGAGCCAGAGGCAGAGTTCAATGTGATGTGGATATCGCTGGCAAAACTGTCAAGATATGCCCATTTGAGCCAGTCATTTAGAACCTCCTTTACTGATATACCAAAACAACACTCAAGAAACTCGACACCATCCAGGACAAAGCAGCCCGCTTCATTGGCACCACCTCTACCACGTTAAACATTCACTCCTTCCACCACCGGCGCACCGTGGCTGCAGTGTGTACCATCTACAAGATGCACTGCAGCAACTCACCAAGGCTTCTTCGGCAGCACTTCCCAAACCCGCGACCTCTTCCACCTAGAAGGACAAGGGCAGCAGGCACATGAGAACACCACCACCTCCAAGTTTCCCTCCAAGTCACACACCATCCTGACTTGGAAATATATTGTCGTTCCTTCATCATCGCTGGGTCAAAATCCTGGAACTCCCTCCCTGACAGCACTGTGGGAGCACCTTCACCACACGGACTGCAGCAGTTCAAGAAGGTGGCTCACCACCACCTTCTCAAGGGCAACTAGGGATGGGCAATAAATGCTGGCCTTGCCAGCGACGCCCACATCCCATTAATGAATTAAAAAAAACAAGAGTTGGAGATCCAGATATCACTGGTAACCCATTACCAAGAGAAATGTCCAGGCTAATAATTCGTGAAAAATATTTTGGAATTCTCTGCAATCTGAAATAATTCTGCTGTAATTTTGCTGTTGAAGTTTCCACAGGGGAAAGAACCTTTATCATAGAATGGTACAGCACAGAGCGAGGCCATTCGGCCCATTGTGCCAGTGCTAGCTCTTTGAAAGAGCTATCCAATTAGTCCCTTTCCCCGTAGCCCAGCAAATTTTACCCCTTCAAGTATTTATCCAATTCCCTTTTGAAATGCATTGGCCCAGGATTTTATGGGGCCGCTGACAGCCTACGCACTGCGTCCGCCGTCGTAAGCCCTCAGAACGGCCCCGCAAGTCCCGGGTTTCCGCAGGCGCCGCATGATATACCTATCAATTCATTCCATGAAAAGCGACGAGTTAAGATAGTAACTATAGGTTTTTATTGGCTAAATAACAGAGCCCACCCTCGTGGGTGATCGGTTCCAACAAGGAAGAATACTAGCCAAGCGGTCACCTTTATACCTGGGCAAGCAGGCGGAGCCATGGGCGGAGTCAGCTGAGGTATGCCTAGGTATAACAGCGTGCGTGGCAAGAGGTAACCTTGTGTAGTGATAACAACAGTGTAAACAGTGATAACAACAGTGTAACAATAGTGAACGGTTGTGAACGGTAACAGTGGTTTACCACATTCACCCCTTGTTTAAAATTGAGTCCGGCGGGGTGAAGTGTACTACCAGTTCGTGTATGTCAGTCTCTCAGGAGGCCTCGTAAGCCTTTCTGATCGGCGCAGCAGCGACAGCGGTGGTGCAGTATCCGATGTTAATGCTGGTGTCTGCGTGGTCGACGAAGGCTCCTGGGGTTCCGGCATGCCGTCTACAGGAGCTGGATTTGGGGGAGTGGTGGGGGGTAATGGTGGTATCTCAGGGGTGCCCGAGGGTGCGAGGTCTCGCAAGGAGACAGTGTCCTCCCGCCCGTCTGGGTATGCCACATAGGCGTACTGGGGGTTGGCGTGCAGGAGGTCCACCCTCTCGACCAGGGGGTCCGTTTTATGGGTCCTCACGTGCTTCCGCAGCAGGACGGGCCCCGGAGAAGTCAGCCATGTTGGTAGCGAGGTTCCCGTAGTCGACTTCCTGGGGAAAACAAACATTCGTTCATGGGGGGTGGCGTTAATGGCAGTGCAAAGCAGTGACCGGATGGAGTGGAGCGCTGCCGGGAGGACTTCCTGCCAGCGAGAGGTTGGGAGGCCCTTAGACTTTAGGGCTAAGAGGACGGCCTTCCAAACTGTCGCATTTTCTCTTTCCACCTGGCCGTTCCCCCGGGGGTTGTAGCTGGTGGTCCTGCTCGCAGCAATACCTCTCGCGAGCAGGAACTGGCGAAGTTCCTCGCTCATGAAGGATGCGCCCCGGTCGCTATGTATATAGTTCGGGAACCCGAACAAGGCGAAGAGGTCGTTCAGGCATTTGATGACCGTGGTACTGGTCATGTCTGGGCAGGGGATGGCAAAGGGGAAACGGGAGTACTCGTCAATAATGTTGAGGAAGTACACATTACGGTCAGAGGACGGGAGGGGCCCCTTAAAATCGATGCTCAAGCGCTCGAAGGGGCAGGTGGCCTTGATCAGGCTTGCTCTGTCCGGCCTATAGAAATGCGGTTTGCATTCGGCACAGGTTTGGCAGTTCCTGGTCATGGTCCTGACCTCCTCGATGGAGTAGGGCAGGTTGCGGGCCTTAATGAAGTGGTAAAGTCTGGTGACCCCGGGGTGGCAGAGGTCGTTGTGGGGGGTCCGCAGTCTATCAACTTGCGCGTTGGCGCATGTACTTCGTGATAGAGCATCTGGGGGGTCGTTGAGTTTACCAGGCCGGTACAAGATATCGTAATCGTAGGTGGTGAGCTCAATTCTCCACCTCAAGATCTTGTCGTTCTTGATTTTGCCCTTCAGCTTGTTATTAAACATAAAAGCAACCGAACGCTGGTCGGTGAGGAGGGTAAATCGTTTGCCTGCCAGGTAATGCCTCCAGCGTCGTACCGCCTCCACAATCGCCTGGGCCTCCTTCTCGACAGAAGAGTGTCGGATCTCAGGACCCTGGAGGGTCCTTGAGAAGAAGGCCACAGGTCTCCCCGCCTGGTTAAGAGTTGCAGCTAGGGCGAAGTCGGATGCACCGCTTTCCACTTGGAAAGGGATGGACTCATCCACTGCGTGCATTGTGGCCTTCGCAATGTCTCCTTTTATGAGGGAGAAGGCTGCGCCTGCTTCTGCTGTCAGGGGGAAGGAGGCGGACTTCATGAGGGGTCTGGCTTTGTCCGCATAATTGGGCACCCATTGGGCATAGTAAGCGAAGAGCCCCAGGGTTCTCTTCAGCGCCTTTGGACAGTGGGGGAGGGGAAGCTCCATGAGGGGGCGCATTCTTTCGGGGTCGGGGCCGATGACTCCGTTCTCTACTACGCAGCCGAGGATGGCAAGGCGCGAGGTGTTAAACACACATTTCTCCTTATTGTAAGTGAGGTTCAGCCGTTGGGCCGTACGGAGGAATTTCTCCAGATTAACATCATGGTCCTGCTGGTCGCGGCCGCAGATGGTGACGTTATCTAGATAAGGGAACGTGGCCTGCAG
This sequence comes from Somniosus microcephalus, assembly GCF_052327205.1. Taxonomy (NCBI): domain Eukaryota; kingdom Metazoa; phylum Chordata; class Chondrichthyes; order Squaliformes; family Somniosidae; genus Somniosus; species Somniosus microcephalus. The sequence continues at coordinate 24,929,043 of NC_140993.1, read as the reverse complement.
CGTGTTCTGGTCAACCATCCGGTCCATCTCCATTTGGAAGACCGAAACCCCGTTGGTGACGCCGAAGGGAACCCTAAGGAAGTGGTAGAGGCGGCCATTCGCCTCGAAGGCGGTATACTGGCGGTCCTCAGGGCGGATAGGGAGTTGGTGATAGGCCGACTTGAGGTCGATGGTGGAGAATACCCGGTACTGTGCAATCTGGTTGACCATATCAGATATGCGGGGAAGGGGGTATGCGTCCAGCTGGGTGTACCGGTTTATGGTTTGGCTGTAGTCGATGACCAGGCGGTGTTTATCGCCGGTCTTAACGACTATGACCTGGGCACGCCAGGGGCTGGTGCTCCCCTCGATGATGCCCTCCTTCAGGAGTCGCTGCACCTCAGAGCTAATAAAAGCTCTGTCCCCGGCGCTGTACCGCCTGCTCTTGGTACCGACGGGTTTACAGTCACGGGTGAGGTTAGCGAACAAGGAGGGGGGCGGGACTTTGAGGGTGGAGAGGCCGCAGGTGGTACGCGGCGGGCGGTTTAAATTTTGCTGGTTGCAGACTGTGAGTGGGGGGAGGGATCCACCGTAAGCCAAAGTGACACTTTGAAGGTGGCTTTGGAAATCCAGCCCTAGTAGGATGGCAGCGCAGAGTTGGGGCAGGACGAGAAGTTTAAAGTTTTTATATTCCGTGCCCCTAACCGACAGGGTCACCACACAGTAGCCGCTGATGTCTGTTGAATGGGACTTCGCCGCCATCGAGATCCGATGGCGCATTGGCCGGACAGTGAGGGGGTAGCAGCTCACCGTGTCTGGGTGAATAAAACTCTCCGTGCTTCCGCTGTCGAACAGGCAGGTCGTGGCATGGCCGTTTACTTCGATGTCCATCATGGACTTGGACAGATGATGCGGGAGAGCTTGGTCAAGCGTGACGGAGGCCAGTGTATGGCTGAGTGAGCTGCTGTAGTCTGCAGGTGAGGCGGTGGTCGGATCTGGAGACAAAACGGTGGCCGAGTGCAGCGAACAAAATGGCGGCACCCATGACGCGGATCCCCATGAAGTTGGACAAAATGGCGGAGAAGATGGCCGCCCCCACAACTCACATGAGGCACTGCTGGCGTCTGTGGCCTTGACCAAAGATGGCCGTCCCCACGACTCACATGATGCAATGCTGGCATCTGTGGCCTTGATCAAAGATGGCAGCCCCCACAACTCACATGAGGCACTGCTGGCGTCTGTGGCTTTCCCCCTGCAGGCGTTTACGAAGTGGCCTTTCTTTTTGCAGCCGGAGCAGGTCACGTTCCTTGCAGGGCAGCGCGCCCTTTGATGTCTCGCCTGGCCACAGAAGAAGCAGCTGGCGGCCCGATTGCGGAGGTCCGCTGCCGCAACAGGTCCCGGGGGTGGCGGTCCCGATCGATTCCGGGACACCGACGCCGTAGTAGGTCCCAGGGGTGGCGGTGCGAGGGGTATTGCGGCCGGAGTCGGGCCCGAGTCCCAGGGTCGCGCAGCACTGTACCTGGAGTACGCCTCGAGGTCCCGATGGGCCACTTCCAGGGAGCGAGCGAGGGCTGCAGCTGTTTTCAATTTGAGGTCCTTTGATTCGAGCAGTCTTTGCCGCGAGTAGTCGGACCGAAGGCCTTTCACGAAGGCATCGCAGATATTTCCTTCAGTATTTTCTGCAGCCGTTACAGCTTTAAAGTCACAGTCCCTGTCGAGTGTTTGTAGCGCCCGTAAAAATTCATCTACAGACTCTCCTGGCTGTTGCGAGCGGGATCTTAGGAGATGTCTGGCATACATTGAATTTACTGGGCTCCGGTATTGCTCTTTTAGCAGGTTGAGGGCGTCCTCGTATGTAGCAAAGTCCCGGATGAGTGCAAATACTTTAGGGCTCACCTGGGCGGTCAGGACTCTTAGTTTGGATTCCGGAGGCACGCCGGAGGCTCCCAGGTAGGATTCGAAACAGCTCAGCCAGTGTTCGAAGTCGAGGGCTGAATTCGCTGCCTGTGGGTTTAGATCCAGGTACGGCGGTCGGAGGGCTCGCAGCCAGGTCGGCTGCTGGGGCTGTTGTAGCTGGCCGTTTGGCTGGTCGTTTGGCTGCTCCGATCCACTCATTTCAAAATTTAGCCAATAAAATTGATATACAGTACCTATCAATTCATTCCATGAAAAGTGACGAGTTAAGATAGTAACTATAGGTTTTTATTGGCTAAATAACAGAGCCCACCCTCGTGGGTGATTGGTTCCAACAAGGAAGAATACTAGCCAAGCGGTCACCTTTATACCTGGGCAAGCAGGCGGAGCCATGGGCGGAGTCAGCTGAGGTATGCCTAGGTATAACAGCGTGCGTGGCAAGAGGTAACCTTGTGTAGTGATAACAACAGTGTAAACAGTGATAACAACAGTGTAACAATAGTGAACGGTTGTGAACGGTAACAGTGGTTTACCACACCGCACATGCATGAAAACCCGGAACTTGCGATCAGTCGAGATTCGCATTGACAGATCATCCGCATGGGGCCCCCAAACACCTTCGCTGGCACAGAGTTGGGCTGTTTGCCCAACAACCGCCCAGCAAATACCCACGAAACCCTTATGCCTGCTTTTACTGCTGCAAGGGTTAAAATAAATGTTAAGTTAAAGTTTAAAAAATGATTAAAACATACAAAAGCATTTAACATTAGCTCATGTAAATTTTGAGCCGGAATACAATGTTTTTATTATTTTTCAAAACATGTCATTTTTATTTTAAATGCTGAATCAAAGGGACTTTTAATTAATTTGGAACATGGGAATATTTATTTTTATTAGAATTGTGTTTTATTTGGAGATTTCTCAGAAGCTTAAGGTGATTTCGTTCATAAATGGAATCCCCATAAGCTTATGAGGGATTCCCCTTTCTAATTGGTTGGCCTGGCCCACGTGAGCCCAGGGACGTTTCCGAACCACCTGCGTCCCTGGGATCCCTGGGCCTTTACGCAGGCGTCCGCCTGGAGACCCAAGAGCCGAAGACCCCAAAGGTCCGGAGGCACCAGGTGCTTGCGGATTTTTTTTCCGGTTCGGAGGCGTGTTCTTCTGGTACGGCTCCGACCGCAAATTCAGGGCCAATATTGAACCTGCTTCCACCAGCCTTTCAGGCAGTGCATTCCTGATCAGAACGCCTTGACCAGTTGGGCTTTTACGACAATCTGACAGCTTCATGGTCACTTTCTTTACTGATACCAGCGTTATATATGGGCTAGAAATTCGGTGCCTTAGCGCCTCCCGTTAGCACCTGGGGGGGGGTGATAATGGGGCGCTAAGGACTTAGCCCCCTGGGTGCGGTGATGTTACCGCCGCACGCGAAATTCACCTGGCGGTTTGCGGCGGCGGTGACCCCAACCGCCAGATCTCCTGCGCCTGCAGATCGTGACGTCATCCTGCTGCTCATCGCCCCGTAGCGCCCCGGACCTGAAATTAATTTCCACCCCCTGCAACATGGTCGAGCAATGACATTGACAGCTGCAGAAGGTGTTGATCAGGAGGCCGGGCGCTTCAGGGGGGGGTGGGTGGTGCGGGGGGGGTGGGCAAGACTTAAAGGCGAGGTGGCCGAGGTAGGTGAAAAAAAAATCTGAAATGCTCTTTGCGTTGTTTATTTATCGTCGCCAGCGCTCGATCAGCCCGGCTCTCTGCTGCAGTGCATCGGGCTGATCGGGCCGGATCCCGGCTGCCGTCGGGGACCGGGTAAGATTTCCCCTTGCAGAACCTACAGCGATGACCCTTCCCTTTGAGGGAGGGAAGGAGCCTTCCAACACGGTAGCGCTGCACGGCCCATTGTGCAGCGCTGCTCACCTACCACCCTGCCTGCTGCCTGTCGCGCTCCAGGAATGAAGCGGAGCGCTTGATTTAGCTGTGCACTTTCTTCCTGGAGCGCAAAACTGAATTTTTTAAAAGTTGAGAAAATTAGCGCCTGGCACTAATGCTTCTCAACTTTTAAAAGTTAGCATCACAAACGGGGCTCTAATGAATTTCTCTCTTTCCAGAATTTTTTCAATAGAATTCACATTCTCAAACTGCCATGGCGGGATTTGACCTCAAGTGCTACGTGGGATTGTTAACTCAGTGCCTTTGGATTTCTAGCCTAGTAACATAACTGCGAGACTACCATACCTTCCCCCCCCCACCCCCCATTTATATTGCTAAACAGACCAGTCAACCAATGCAATGTTATGGCTGGTGATAATTGGGTTGTAGAATTAATCATAATATCGGTTCCAATTTTTCGCAAGCACTGTACGATTGGGATGGAACGAAATTTGCTTTATTACATTTAATGTGCTTGTTTCAATTCCTAAATTAAAATTGTGTCTGTTTATCTCCAGATGGATTGTTGGAATTAAATAGCATGCTCCAACAACCTTTTATTAGCGAACAGTGAAATCAGTGAAATGCTCCAGAGGTTTAGAAAGTTTTGCAGGCTGGCCTATGCATTGTAAGCGTGAAGCCATTCATTTTTCACCTGGCTTACATCATTAGAACATCAGCCATGACTCAGTTGGTAGAAGGTTGTGGGTTCAGAGACTTGAACACAAAAATCTAGGCTGACAATGCAGTGCTGCACTGTCGGGAGTGCTGCAATGTCAGAGGTGCCGTCTTTCGAAGAGACGTTAAACCGAGGCCCCGTCTGCTCTCTCAGGTGGACGGAAAAGATCCCGTGGCACTATTTTGAAGAAGAGCAGAGGAGTTCTTCCTGGTATCCTGGCCAATATTTAAACCTCAACCAACATAGGATTACATAGGATATACGGCACAGAAACAGGCCATTCGGCCCAACCAGTCCATGCCGGTGTTTATGCTCCACTCGAGCCTCCTCCTGTCTTTCCTCATCTAAAAAGTACGGTAATAATCATGGGTGATTTTAATCACCATATTGATTGGACAAATCAAATTGGCCATGGTAGCCTGGAGAAGGAGTTCATAGAGTGCATCCGGGATGTTTTCCTAGAACAGTATGTAATGGAACCAACCAGGGAGCAGGCTATCTTGGATTTGCTACTGTGTAATGAGACAGAATTAATAAATGATCTCATAGTAAAGGATCCTCTCAGAAAGAGTGAACATAGCATGGTTGAATTTCAAATTCAGTTGGAGGGTGAGAAAGTTGTATCATAAACCAGTGTCCTGATCTTAAACAAAGGCAATTACAGTGGCATGAGGGCAGAACTGGCTAAAGTGGACTGGAAAAATAAATTAAAAGGTAAGACAGTTGAAATGCAGTGGTGGACATTTAAGGAGATATTTCATAACTCTCAACAAAAATATATTCCGGTGAGAAAGAAAGGTTTCAAGAGAAGGGAGCACCATCCGTGGCTAACTAAGGAAGTAAAGGATGGTATCAAATTGAAAATGAAGGCATACAATGTTGCCAAGATTGGTGGGAGATGAGAGGATTGGAACATTTTTAAAAACCAGCAAAGGATGACTGAAAAAATTATAAAGAGAGAGAAGATCAATTATGAGGATAAACTGGCAAGAAACATTAAAACAGATAGTAAGAGCTTCTACAGGTATATAAAAAGGAAGAGGGTAGCTAAAATAAACATTGGTCTCTTAGAGGATGAGACTGGGGAATTAATAATGGGGAACGGGGAAATGGCAGAGACTCTGAACAAATATTTTGTATCTGTCTTCACTGTAGAAGACACTAACAACATCCCAATAATGGATAATCAAGGGGCCACGGGGAGGGGGGAACTGAAGACAATCACTATCACTAAGGAAATAGTACTTGGTAAAATAATGGGACTAAAAGATGACAAGTCCCCTGGACCAGATGGCCTGCACCCCAGGGTCTTAAAAGAAGTGGCTGCAGAGATAGTGGATGCATTGGTAGCAATATACCAAAATTCCCTGGACTCTGGAGAGGTCCCAGTGGATTGGAAAACCGCAAATGTAACACCCCTATTTAAGAAAGGAGGGAGACAGAAAGCAGGAAACTATAGACCAATTAGCCTAACATCTGTCATTGGGAAAATGCTGGAGTCCTTCATTAAGGAAGCAGTAGCAGGGCATTTGGAAAATGATAATGCAGTCAAGCAGAGTCAGCATGGTTTATGAAAGGGAAATCATGTTTAACAAATTTGCTGGAGTTTTTTGAGGCGGTAATGAGCAGGGTGGACAAAGGTGAACCAGTGGCTGCGGTGTATTTGGATTTCCAGAAGGCATTCAATAAGGTGCCACATAAAAGGTTACTGCATAAGATAAGAGCTCACGGAATTGGGGGTAATATATTAGCATGGATAGAGAATTGGCTAACGAACAGAAAGCAGAGATTCGGGATAAATGGGTCATTTTTCGGTTGGCAAACAGTAACTAGTGGGGTGCCACAGGGATCAGTGCTGGGGCCTCAACTATTTACAATCTACATTAATGACTTGGATGAAGGGACAGAGTGTAATGTAGCCAAGTTTGCAGATGATACAAAGATGGGTGGGAAGGCAAGTTGTGCAGAGGACTCAAAGAACCTGCAAAGGGATATAGACAGGCTAAGTGAGTGGGCAAACATTTGGCAGATCATAGAATCATAGAAAGTTACAGCACGGAAGAAGGCCATTTCGGCCCATCGTGTCCGCGCCGGCCAACAAAGAGCTATCCACCCTAATCCCACTTCCCAGCTCTTAGTCCATAGCCCTGCAGGTTAGAGCATCCCAAGTGTACATCCAAGTACTTTTTTAATGTGGTTAGTGTTCCTGCACCTACCACCCTTTCAGGCAGTGAGTTCCAGACCCCCCCAAACCTCTGGGTGATGAAATTTCCCCTCAGATCCCCGCTAAACCTTCCCCCAATTACTTTAAATCTGTGCCCCCTGGCTTTTGACCACTCTGCTAAGGGAAATAGGTCCTTTCTATCCACTTTATCTGTGCCCCTCATAATTTTATACACCTCAATAATGTCTCCCCTCAGCATCCTCTGTTCCAAGGAAAATATTCTCTACTCCTGGCAAATCCTTGTAAATTTCCTCTTCAATTCAATTCAATTTTTATTTGTTATATATGCAGCAGACGTGTGTACTGCACAATGAAATGCTGATTTTTACGAGTCCTCCCTACTCCTCTGTACCCTCTCTAGTGTAATCACATCTTTCCTGTAATGTGGTGACCAGAACTGCATGCAGTACTCTAGCTGAGGCCTAACTAGTGTTTTATACATTTGAAGCATAACCCCCCTGCTCTTGTATTCTATGCCACGGCTAATAAAGGCAAGCATTCCGTATGCCATCTTAACCACCTTTTCTACTTGGCCTGCTACCTTCAGGGATCTGTGGACATGCACTCCAAGGTCCCTTTGTTCCTCTACACTACTCAGTGTCCTACCAGTTAATGTGTATTCCATTTCCTTGCTTGCCCTCCCCAAATGCGTTACCTCACACTTCTCCAGATTGAATTCCATTTGCCACTGTTCTGCCCACCTGACCAATTTAATGATATCTTCCTGCAGTCTGCAGCTTCCTTCTTCAGTATCAACCACACAGCCGAGTTTAGTATATGGAGTATAATGTGGGAAAGTGCGAGGTTATACACTTTGGCAGGAAAAATAAAAAAGCAAATTATTATTTAAATGGAGAGAGATTACAAAATGCTACAATTCAGAGGGACCTGGGGGTCCTTGTGCATGAAACATAAAAAGTTAGCATGCAGGTACAGCAAGTAATCAAAAAGGCAAATGGAATGTTGGCCTTTATTTCAAAGGGGTTGGAGTATAAAAGCAGGGAAGTCCTGCTACATCTGTACAGGGTATGGGTGAGACCACACCTTGAGTACTGCATACAGTTTTGGTCTCCTTATTTAAGGAAGGATATACTTGCATTGGAGGCAGTTCAGAGACGATTCACTAGGTTAATTCCGGAGATGAGGGGGTTGACTTATGAGGAAAGGTTGAGCAGGCTGGGCCTATACTCATTGGAATTTAGAAGAATGAGAGTTGATCTTATTGAAACATATAAGATACTGAGGGGGTTCGACATGGTAGATGCAGAGAGGGTGTTTCCCCTTGAGAGAAAATCTGGAACGCGGGGGCACAGTTTTAGAATAAAGGGTCGTCCTTTTAGAACTGAGATGAGGAGGAAATTCTTCTCTCAGAGGGTCATAAATCTGTGGAATTCTCTGCCCCAGAGAGCTGTGGAGGCTGGGTCATTAAATATATTTAAGGTGGAGATAGACAGATTTTTGCAAGATATGGAAGTGAAGGGTTATGGGGAGCGGGCGGAGAAGTGGTTTTGAGCCCAAGATCAGCCATGATCTTATTGAATGGCGGAGCAGGCTCGAGGGGCCAAGTGGCTTATTCCTGCTCCTATTTCTTATGTTCTTATGTAACTCTATCAGCATAATCCTCTATTCCCTTCTCCCTCATATACTTATCTAGCATCCCCTTAAATGCACCTATACTATTCGCTTCAACCACTTCCTGTGGTAGCGAGTTCCACATTCCCACCACTCTCTGGGTAAAGAAGTTTCTTCTGAATTCCCTATTGGATTTCTTGGTGACTATCTTATAGTGATGGCCTCTAGTTTTGCTCTTCCCCACAAGTGGAAACATTCTCTCTGTTTCCACTCTATCAAAACCTTTCATAATTTTAAAGACCTCTATTAGGTCACCCCTCGGCCTTTTTCTTTTCAAGAGAAAAGAGACCCAGCCTGTTCATCCTTTCCCGATAGGTATACCCTTGCATTTAAAATCTTTTTTGCACTCTTTCCAGTGGCTCTATATTCTTTTTATAATATGGCGACCAGAATTGTACGCAATACTCCAAGTGTGGTCTAACCAAGGTTCGATATAAGTTTAGCATAACTTCTCTACTTTTCAATTCAATCCCTCTAGGGATGAACCAGAGTGCTTGGTTTGCTTTTTTATGGCCTTGTTAAACTGTGTCACTACTTTTAGTGATTTGTGTATTTGTACTCCGAGATCCCTTTGCTCTTCTACCCCATTTAGATTTGTATTTTCCAAGTAATATGTGACCTCCCTATTTTTCTTACCAAAATGTAATACCTCACGTTTATCTGTGTTGAAATTAATTTGCCAATTATATGCCCATTCTGCAAGTTTATTGATGTCTTCTTGTAATTTGTTGCTGTCCTCCTCAGTATTGACTATCCCCCGCCCCCCAAGTTGGTGTCATCTGCAAATTGTTTTTGATTCCAAAGTCTAAATCGTTAATAAAAATTGTGAGCAGCAATGATCCCAGCACTGATCCTTGTGGAACACTACTAACCACCTTCTGCCACTCTGAATAGCTACCCTTTACACCCACGCTCTACTTTCTGTCTTGAAGCCAGCCAGCAATCCATTCTGCTACTTGTCCCGACTCCGCATGGTACCTTATCGAATGCCTTTTGAAAATCTAGATAAATTACATCTACTGCATTATCCTCGTCCACTCTCTCTGTTAACTCTTCAAAAAATTCAATGAGGTTGGTCAAACAAGATTTTCCCTTTTGAAATCCATGCTGACTATTCATTATTATATTTTTGGTTCCTAGATGTTCTTCTATTTTCTCCTTCAGTAGGGATTCCATCATTTTTCCTACCACCGATGTTAAGCTGACAGGTCTATAATTCCCTGGACATGTTCTATCCCCCTTCTTAAATATCGGTATTACGTTAGCTATCCACCAGTCCTCTGGCACTACACCTTGTTCTAACAAATGATTAAATATGTGTAGTAATGCCTCTGCTATCTCTTTCCTAGATTCTTATAAAATGCACGGCTGTAATCCATCAGGACCAGGGGCTTTATCCTCTTTAAGTTTGATTCATTTATTTAATATATCCCCTCCTTTATTTTAAATGCTCTTACCTCATTTCTAATCTCATCATTTGATGTCATGTCCACCTGTTCTGTCTCCCTGGTAAATACTGAAGCGAAGTAATGATTTAATATTTCTGCCATCTCTCGATCGCTGCCTGTGATATTATCCTGTCCATCCCTTAGTGGCCCTATTCCTATCACGACTTTCCTTTTTTTATTTATGTGCCTGTAAAATATTTTACTATTTTGTTTTATGTTCCTTGATAATTTAATTTCATAGTTCCTCTTTGCCTTGCTAATTTATTTTTTTTGACTTCTCTCCTAATCTCTTTGTATTCTCTCTTGTCATGCTCTCCCCCGCTCTCCGTGTACTTAGTGAATGTCTCTTTCCTTACCCTCAATTTTTCCCTCATCACTAAAACAGATTATCTGGTCATGATCACGCTGCTGTTAGTGGGACCTTGCTGTGTGCAAATTAGCTGCCACATTTCCTACATTACAACACTTCAAAAGTACTTCATTTGCTGTAAAGTGCTTTGGGATGTCCTGAGGTCGTGAAAGGCGCTATATAAATTCAAGTCTTTCTTTTTACTATCCTCTAATTGGTTTACCAGAACAGATGATTAAAAGTCACGTGCGCACAAGGCCCTTTTCACTCCGTGGCTTCCGCCTGAACCTCTGACCCTGCGATGGCCCCGACTCATTTTTCCTGGGTCGCGGGTCACTTGACATAGTGGGTGGCCTCCCAGCAGGGCTCCCACTGCCAAGAGGAAGTCCGCCACTGCCGAGCAACAACAACTTGCATTTCTATAGCACCTTTAATCTAGTAAAAGCCTCCCAGGGCGCTTCACAGGAGCGATCAGGCAAAAATCAGACACTGAGCCTCATAAAGAGATATTTGGGTGGGTGACCAAAAGCTTGGTCAAAGAGGTAAGTTGGCTCCTGGTTAAGCAACGTCTCAGTTTTAAAATTCTCATCCTTGTTTACAAATCCGTCCATGGCCTCGCCCCCTCCCTATCGCTGTTTTCAAATCCCTCCATGGCCTCACCCCTCCCTATCGCTGTAATCTCCTCCAGCCCCACAACCCTCCGAGATATCTGCACTCCTCCAATTCTGGCCTCTTGAGCTTCCCCCGATTATAATCACTCCACCATTGCTGGCCGTGCCTTCAGCTGCCTGGGCCCTAAGCTCTGGAATTCCCTCCCTAAATCTCTCCGCCTCTCTACCTCTCTCTCCTCGTTTAAGATGCTCCTTAACACCGACCTCTTTGACCAAGCTTTTGGTCACCTGTCCTAATATCTCCTCATGTGGCTCGGTGTCAAATTTGGTTTGATAATGCTCCTGTGAAGCGCCTTGGGACGTATTACTATGTTAAAGGAGCTATATAAATACAAGTTGTAGCTGTTGGCTGGAAGGGGTAGGGCTGGTCACCAATCAGCCATCTGGATATGTTGCTCCGTGTGGCATGGTGGATTGTCCGATGAAGGCGTCATTGTGGTTTCCTGGGTATTTGGCATTGACGTACAGGATAAAGTGGCTGGCCTTGCACATTAATAGAATCAACGCATTTATTGAATTGGGGAGATTGTCACACGGGGCTCGAGTGGCACATTCGTTCCATCAATTGCTTCTTGCACCTGTCGAAGTCCAGTCAGCCTGCAGAACTGGAAAGCTTTTGGACAAAAACAGCAAACACTACAGAGACTCAGCAGGTCAGGCCGCATCTGTCGAGAAAACGCAAATCAGTGGATGTTTCAGGTGTAAACACTTCCTCGGCATTGGCAGATATTACAGGTGAACCGCATTTTAAAATAGAACAGAAGAAGGGAAAAAGGGGGAGAAAAAAACAACCAAGCACACACGCACAGCGAAAGACATCGAGATTGCTCTGCGAAGGTTGGGATCAGGTGAAAGGGTAGAAGTAATAAGCGGGGGGGACAAAAGGAGGCAAAAGGAGAGAAAACAAAGAAATAAAAGATAGGTATGAGCCTAAACCTCTCCGCCTCTCTACCTCTCTCTCCTCCTTTAAGACGCTCCTTAAAACCTACCTCTTTGACCAAGCTTTTGGTCACCTGCCCTAATTTATCCTTATGTGGCTCGGTGTCAAATTTTTTGTCTGATAAGACTCCTGTGAAGCGCCTTGGGACGTTTTACTACTTTAAAGGTGCTATATAAATACAAGTGGTTGTTGCTGTGTTATTTTCTTTACCACAATGTGAGGTCCATTTACCCTGAGCCACTGGAGGAAACACTTCATTTCTTTATTGTGAGTTGTGAATATTTTTAAAGAGCCGGGATGACAAATATTTGCAGCAGTTTCCTTTTCTGATCCCTGCAGAGCCTCCTTTGCTGAGGCCTTGAAGACCATGCACAGGAGTTGTCGCGAATAGCCGCAATAAAAAGGATTTCCAATACTCTGCAAAATTAGACCATTTAGAAACTTAGGCAGAAGTAGTAAGAGCCCAACATACCAGTTGGCCTTTGGATTTGATATGAAAACACGAGAAACTTCTTTACGCAGCGAGTGGTGATGACCTGGAACTCGCTGCCGATGGAAGTGGTGGAAGTGGAGACACTCAGTGTTTTCAAGGGGAGACTGGATAGGCACTTGAGGGAAATAAACTTGCAGGGCTACGGGGATAGAGCGGGGGAATGGGACTGACTGGATTGCTCCACAGAGAGCTGGCACGGGCTCGATGTGCTGACTAGCCTCCTTCGGCGCTGTTATGACTCTATGGGGGGAAAGCTCAGTTGTTTGCGCCTCCCGTTAACGCCTTAAGAGGGCGCTAATGGGACGCAAAGCAACTAGCACCCAGGCACGGCGATGTTTGCGCCGCTCGTGAAATTAACTAGACATTTTGCGGTGGCGCTAAACACTACCGCCACGATCTCCTGCGCTGGCAGATCGCGACGTCAGTCGAGTGCGCAACGCCCCGGTAGCGCCCGGGACCGGATATTGAGTGGCGCCCCCTGCCTTACCGCCTGCCGCTAGCAACGACAGGTTGAGGGGAGCGTTATGCTGTCAGAAAGGGACTGGGGGAGCGCTATTTAAAGGCGACCGCTTCCTGCCTTTTTTTGTCGCTGACATTTATGCACCGCGCATTCTGAGAGAGAGAGAGAGAGAGACTTCTGGAGAGATTCAACGCTGTGTGAAGGAGTTTTGAGTACTGAGCAGCACTTTGCAGGTTTATTTTGATTTGCCCTTCCTTGCTTCGCCAGCGCTCTGAGGTAGCGCCTCACTCCTTGGCCTTTGTGCCTTAAGACAGGTGTGAAGCGCCTGATTTAGCGCTCCAATCACCTCCAGGGGCGATAAAAGCCAAGTTTGCCGTCGGAGGCAATAATTAGCGCCAGGCGCTAAACTTTGCGCACGGCCAATAATGGCGCCCCAAACGGGGCGATACTGCATTTTTCCCCCTATGACTCTTTAAGCACTTCATGATATGTTAAATGGAACCACAACATCCCACATATACAACAAGACTATCTCTTTTCCAAATTTACAAGTCATTCCGCCAATGCCTCGACTCTTGTCTCGGTACAGTATATAAATTATGCTACTATGTAAAATTGACAACAACTTGCATTTATATGGCGTCTTTAATGTAGGAAACACGCCCCGAGGCGCTTACAGTATAAGGCAGTTCAAGAAGCAGCTCACCAGTAGTGGCCCCAGTATTTATCGAGTCGCGAGTTCAGAGCGGGTGGGGAAGAGTTATGGCCAGGAATCCCGGCAGTGCGGTTTTCCCAAATGTTTTAACTCCAGTGCATGTTTTAACTTGTTGCTCCAGGTTTCCTACCCAAGTGCTGTAAAGGCACTTACCTGATGGGGCCGGCCCTTCTCACCTCCTTTTATGTGCCGGGTTTCCCGAGGCCCGGGAAACCCGGCCAACGTGGGTTGAAAAATGAGAAACCTTGTTAAAATGAATCTACGCAGGTTTCAACAACCAACCGGCCTCCTGAGAGCAGATTGGTCGTCCCCCCACCCACCACCATCCCACTTCGGTTAAAACTGGAAGTGGGCGGGTTGGAAATTTTTAATATCTTATCTTTGCACCTGACCCAAACCCACCCGTTTTCGGGGGTTAAAATTCCCCCAATATCGTAGAGTAGCTGCCATGGCAATCAGAACAGGAAAAACCCTCTGTTTCTGGCGTGACATGCTACCAGGAAGGCTGGTGATCATTGCACCGGCAATGGAGAATAAGCAGCAAGGATAACTGGGAAAGCAATCAGCCTCAGTCGGTCAAAGGCTGGTGACTTTTTATCATGGCACAGATTCTCCAACAGGAGAGAGGAAGCAGATTAAATGGGGGTGATAGAGTCACCAACGACGATACAGCTATTAAAACATATACAGACTCAGCTTGCGAGAGCCAGAACGTTTCTGAGCACAGTCCAGACGTTTACAGAAGATGCGATCAGGTGGTTCCAAAACCTGCCATTCACAGATCGCTGCTTTTTGAGGTGGAGTTTTTCATAGAGACGGATAATCTGCTCAGCAATTTTAAGAAGCGAGAGAAATGTCATGAAATAATTGAAACCCCTAAATAGTTTGCATGTAATATGTCTTTTTTTTTAACAAAAGTGCAGGAAGCTTGTAATTCAGAAGAAATTATCTGCGATCTAACAAATGCGATAAATTTGATTTTAATATTTTATAACGAGTCACATTAGGCAAAGAGCCTGTCTTGAAATAAAATTACTTTCAGGCTGGCACGGGGCAATCAGTTATTGAACGATAGGATTATTTGAACGAGCAGCTAGAAACTCTGTTGATTTTGAAGGCCAGTGTCACGCCACCATCTGTTTGCTCCCCTTTGCAAGAGAAGGTTAATCCCCGACATCTGTGCAACTGTAATTACTGTAATTCGGGAGCAAAACCAATTTACTCAAGGCCGATGGTGTTCCATCAAAGCTCAAATAATTTAATCAACTCGCCAAAGCTCAAAATGCCGAAGTTGAACAATTGCTGGGAAGAACGCTCTCGATATCAGAAAGGATTCGACTGATTAGGCTGGATCGCATGCAATTCAGTAGATTAGATCACTTAGATTAACTGAACAGTCACTGTTAATATATTTCTCAGTCAATCAAAGCCAGGGGGCTCGATTAAGTGTTTTCACACATTCCGGATAAGTGCAATTGACAAGAAGGAGGGCGGAAGTAAGTCATCGCAAGTTCACCAATGCATGTTTCTGCCCAGTCCTGTGACCAGCGATTAGTGATTAATCCCGGAGAACGCTCTGACCCAGATTAACCTGACGCTCCAAATGTCATTTTAAAGTATCTCATTTTTTGTGTTGGGAGTTTTCAGATCGGCAGTTAGCAGGGGAAATTTAATCCACACGTTCGCGTTAAGGGCTGGTAATTACCATGCCCTGGTCATAATTACGTTTAAAAAGGATTCTCTTCACTCCCCCATATTCCTGCTTGGTTTATGCGTCAGTCCTCAAGTCGGGTGAAGCTCACAAGCCTTTGCCGGCATCAGTCTGTGAAACCAACTGTCACCAGCAGCGTGTGAGATTCATCCTCCTGATGGGAACCAGCGGTGAATTCGGCACTCAGCGTGAAACGAGTCACGCAGAGGCAAACAGATCGATACCTGACCTGTGCCGGATTAGCTGATCTATGTCAGTGTGAGAGTGAGCCGCGTTAAAATGAGGTTTTACCATCTCTAGCTAAGGGGGGGAGGGGGAAATCAGCCAGGGTTCCATCTGCATTCTTTATATACTTATATATGTAGGATTTGGTATAATCTCATATGATTAAGGTTGTTTGCTATCTTTTCACTTATTATTAGCTTGTGGACTTGTATTTTAGCTAGAAATAATAAAATGGTCAAGTTGATCAGTCCCAGAATTCTTCAGGGTATGGATGACATTTAGCAAGAAAAAGCTTTGTCAGCAAGAAGAGGTCTATTTTGTTAGCGAGGAATGCTTTAATAATGGGTCAGTGGCTTCCCAGAAAAGAGGGTAGCCTATATCGCAAACAAACAAGACAATTATCAACAGATCAGTTAGGAAACTGAAAAAGAATTCATTTTAAGGGATGGCTGTGCATGACTAAAGCCCTATAAAGATCTTAAACTTTCCATCACAATTCGTAGAGAACAAAAAATCTATTCTCTATCCGGAGTGAAAGTGGGGTATGGGGAGAGAGTGGGAAAGTGGTGTTAAGGCTAAGATTGGATCAGCCGTGATCTTATTGAATGGCGGAGCAGGCTCGAGGGGCTAATTGGCCTATTCCTGTTTCTTATGTATATCATTTATTTCTCTGTATGACTATTGCTTAAGTCATTGAGAGGGTTATTTTGACCAAAGGTTGAAAACAGGTGCCAAGTGGATGCAGTGCTACTAAGTCTAGCCTGTTTGAAAGTCACTTGGGACAAAATTTGGGTCCTAATTGCTGATTACCATAATCTGAACTTGCCCGGGGGTACATACCAGACACCTGCCGGTTTAGCACTCAAGTCCTGCTTAGACACAATTTTCGCAGAGCAGCATATGCGGGGCTCTTCGCAATCACTTCCACTGAAGGTGTGGAGTGTGCTGGCTGGCACACAGCGGCACATTGCAGGATGGCTCAGGGACTGAGGGGGGAGGGTGCACAGGTTCTTGGACGTGACGTTGGAGGTCCTGGTGGAGGAGGTCCAGAGAAGGAGGGATGTCCTATAGCTGCAGGAGGAAGGACGCCCACCTCACTCTCCTGTCCCCCTCTCTGCAGCAGCTGGTGCTGCTCTGCCTGGCCACATGTCCTCCTCCCATTCCTCGTCC
This sequence comes from Somniosus microcephalus, assembly GCF_052327205.1. Classification (NCBI taxonomy): domain Eukaryota; kingdom Metazoa; phylum Chordata; class Chondrichthyes; order Squaliformes; family Somniosidae; genus Somniosus; species Somniosus microcephalus. The sequence goes on along the minus strand of NC_140993.1, from coordinate 24,912,504 downwards.
AGACCAAAAGGGACCCCTAGCAAGATACCCATGACCAAGCACTCCCTTTCTCCTGGTGACTCCTATAAGGTGTCCAATAACGTGTAGTAACTCAGCACACACTCCTTTTTAGGTGAAGTCCTCGGAGAGTTTCTGGAATAAATGTTGCTTGAGTATTGTCAAAGTGTCCCAGAAAGTCTCCCGATGTGTTTCAGAGGTCCGCCTCACAGCTCCAGCAGCAATGACCATGAAATGGAGAGTATCCCTTTAAGTGGTAAGTATCCCTTTAAGTAGCGCTTGAAATCGACATCTACGCCGTGTTTACTCTCAAACATCTGGTCGCTGTTATGAGAGGGCGTTAGTTGAAGCGCCAGCCACCAAAATGCCGTGCAGCCAGTTTAATGAGTGCTAGCAGGCATTTTAAGTGGCAATCAGCTGTTTAATGAGCCTCCGGGCGGCCATTCCTAGCGCTGGCGTGAACCCCTTTACCAAGATGGCGTTTTGCACTAAACATGGGCTAAATGGACGTTTCAGCTTAAGACGCCATCTTGGCCACTTTTTTTACCTCCTTTTAGTACCTAAAATATTCATTGAAAATCAGCCCGAGTGTGTCAAGACTCGGTTGACTCAATAAAGATTATTTACAACCAAGTTGGTGTCAAGTCTAAGAAGCTTCCACATCTCCCGATTGCTATCCAGTATACCTGCTTAGAAAATACACATATTTAGCTATTGAGTGAAGTCAGGATCAGTCTCCACTGTGATTTTTCTCCCCCTGCCTCCTTCATCATGGTGAATGTCCTGCTGATGCTGACCACTCTGACTCCCTGCTGATGCTGACCACTCCGACTCCCTACTGATGCTGACCACTCCGACTCCCTGCTGATGCTGACCACTCCGACTCCCTGCTGATGCTGACCACTCCGACTCCCTGCTGATGCTGACCACTCCGACTCCCTGCTGATGCTGACCACTCCGACTCCCTGCTGATGCTGACCACTCCGACTCCCTGCTGATGCTGACCACTCCGACTCCCTGCTGATGCTGACCACTCCGACTCACTGCTGATGCTGACCACTCCGACTCCCTGCTGATGCTGACCACTCCGACTCCCTGCTGATGCTGACCACTCCGACTCCCTGCTGATGCTGACCACTCTGACTGCCTGCTGATGCTGACCACTCCGACTCCCTACTGATGCTGACCACTCTGACTGCCTGCTGCTGCTGACCACTCCGACTCCCTGCTGATGCTGACCACTCCGACTTCCTGCTGCTGCTGACCACTCCGACTCCCTGCTGATGCTGACCACTCCGACTCCCTGCTGCTGCTGACCACTCCGACTCACTGCTGCTGCTGACCACTCCGACTCACTGCTGCTGCTGACCACTCCGACTCACTGCTGCTGACCACTCCGACTCACTGCTGCTGCTGACCACTCCGACTCACTGCTGCTGCTGACCACTCCGACTTCCTGCTGCTGCTGACCACTCCGACTTCCTGCTGCTGCTGACCACTCCGACTCACTGCTGCTGCTGACCACTCCGACTCCCTGCTGATGCTGACCACTCCGACTCCCTACTGCTGATGCTGACCACTCCGACTCCCTGCTGATGCTGACCACTCCGACTCCCTGCTGCTGCTGACCACTCCGACTCCCTACTGCTGCTGACCACTCCGACTCCCTGCTGATGCTGACCACTCCGACTCCCTGCTGATGCTGACCATTCCGACTCCCTGCTGCTGCTGACCACTCCGACTCCCTACTGATGCTGACCATTCCGACTCCCTGCTGCTGCTGACCACTCCGACTCCCTGCTGATGCTGACCATTCCGACTCCCTGCTGCTGCTGACCACTCCGACTCCCTGCTGATGCTGACCACTCCGACTCCCTGCTGATGCTGACCATTCCGACTCCCTGCTGCTGCTGACCACTCCGACTCCCTGCTGATGCTGACCATTCCGACTCCCTGCTGCTGCTGACCACTCCGACTCCCTGCTGATGCTGACCACTCCGACTCCCTGCTGATGCTGACCACTCCGACTCCATGCTGATGCTGTCCACTCCGACTCCCTGCTGATGCTGACCACTCCGACTCCATGCTGATGCTGTCCACTCCGACTCCCTGCTGATGCTGACCACTCCGACTCCCTACTGATGCTGACCACTCCGACTCCCTGCTGATGCTGACCACTCCGACTCCCTGCTGATGCTGACCACTCCGACTCCCTGCTGCTGATGCTGACCACTCTGACTCCCTGCTGATGCTGACCACTCCGACTCCCTGCTGATGCTGACCACTCCGACTCCCTGCTGCTGATGCTGACCACTCCGACTCCCTGCTGATGCTGACCACTCCGACTCCCTGCTGCTGATGCTGACCACTCCGACTCCCTGCTGATGCTGACCACTCCGACTCCCTGCTGATGCTGACCACTCCGACTCCCTGCTGATGCTGACCACTCCGACTCCCTACTGATGCTGACCACTCCGACTCCCTGCTGATGCTGACCACTCCGACTCCCTGCTGATGCTGACCACTCCGACTCCCTGCTGCTGATGCTGACCACTCTGACTCCCTGCTGATGCTGACCACTCCGACTCCCTGCTGATGCTGACCACTCCGACTCCCTGCTGCTGATGCTGACCACTCTGACTCCCTGCTGATGCTGACCACTCCGACTCACTGCTGCTGCTGACCGCTCTGACTCCCTGCTGATGCTGACCACTCCGACTCCCTGCTGCTGCTGACCGCTCTGACTCCCTGCTGATGCTGACCACTCCGACTCCCTGCTGCTGATGCTGACCACTCCGACTCCCTGCTGATGCTGACCACTCCGACTCACTGCTGCTGCTGACCGCTCTGACTCCCTGCTGATGCTGACCGCTCTGACTCCCTGCTGATGCTGACCGCTCTGACTCCCTGCTGATGCTGACCGCTCTGACTCCCTGCTGATGCTGACCACTCCGACTCCCTGCTGCTGCTGACCACTCCGACTCCCTGCTGCTGCTGACCACTCCGACTCCCTGCTGCTGCTGACCACTCCGACTCCCTGCTGATGCTGACCACTCCGACTCCCTGCTGATGCTGACCACTCCGACTCCCTGCTGCTGCTGACCACTCCGACTCCCTGCTGCTGCTGACCACTCCGACTCCCTGCTGCTGCTGACCACTCCGACTCCCTGCTGATGCTGACCACTCCGACTCCCTGCTGATGCTGACCACTCCGACTCCCTGCTGATGCTGACCACTCCGACTCCCTGCTGATGCTGACCACTCCGACTCCCTGCTGATGCTGACCACTCCGACTCCCTGCTGCTGCTGACCACTCTGACTCCCTGCTGATGCTGACCACTCCGACTCACTGCTGCTGCTGACCACTCCGACTCCCTGCTGATGCAGACCACTCCGACTCCCTGCTGATGCTGACCACTCCGACTCCCTGCTGATGCTGACCACTCCGACTCCCTGCTGATGCTCCCATCAACCCTCACACTTGAAGAAAGTCACTTTGTTGAGGCTCTGGAGGGTGCCTGTGACCATGGTAACCACATCAACAACAACTTGCATTTATATAGTGCCTTTAACATAGTAAAACATCACCGCGATTATCAAATGAAATTTGGCACCAAGTCACACAAGCAGCTATTAGGACAGGTGACCAAAAGCTTGGTCAAAGAGGGAGGTTCTAAGGAGTGTCTTAAAAAGCAGATTATCAGGTAATTTATCTCATTGCTGTGAGACCTGTGTGTGGCGATCTGCTAGAGTTTTTTGAACTTGTAACTAGTAGGATGGATGAGGGGGAACCAGCGGATGTAGTGTATTTGGATTTTCATAAAGCATTCGATAAGGTGCCTCATGAGTTTATTGCACAAAATTGGGACTTATGGGATTGGAGTTAATATATTAGCATGGATTGAGCATTAATGGACAGAAAACACAGTGTAGGAATAAACGGGACTTTTTCAGGTTGGCAGGCTGTAACTAGTGGGGTACCACAAGGCTTTGGCTATTTACAATCTATATTAATGTCTTTAGATGAAGGGACTGAGTGTAACATATCCAAGTTTGCTGATGATACAAAGTTAGATGGGAAACTATGGATGCAAAGAGGTTACAGAGAGATATAGACAGGTTGACTGAGTGGGCAAGAATATGGCCAATGGAATACAATGTGGGGAAGTATGAAGTTATCCACTTTGGTCTGAAAAACAAAAAAGCAGAATATTTTTTGAATGGTGAGAGACTGGGAAATGTTTGCATTCTGAGGGGCCTGGGTGTCCTTGTACATGAATCACAGAAAGTTAACATGCAGGTACAGCAAACAATTAGGAAAGCAAATGGTATGTTAACTTTTGTTACAAAGGGATTAAAGCATAAGAGTAAAGGGGGGGAAAATTGAGTCGCGCCCCCTTTTAGCATCCCCATGACCAAAATTCACCGGTAGCGCCCCAAGAGGGAAGCGGGGTGCTACTAGAAGCGCCCCGCCTACCTCTTGGGGCGCTGCTAGTGAATATCATGGCGGCGCTGCGGCACGTCATGCCACAGTACTGCAGGCCTTCCACCCCTTCTTAAAGGGCAGGGGCCTTGCGCAGCGCGACCCGGGGCCCAGCTGGGCCGCCAGGGATCGGAGTGCTGGCAAAAGAGCCCGGCACTCAAGAGAAGCGCTGGGAACACGGAGCGCAGCCAGCACTCCACGGGGGGGCTTCAGAGGAGGCTGGGGACGGCGACGGGGGCAGGTGCTGGCAGGCGACCAGCAACAAAAATGGCCGCCCAGGACCTTCCCTGTAATTAGCACCGCCCCAGCCACAGGTAGCTCCCCCCGACCCCGTCGACATAGTGTCTGACGGTAAGTTGGGGGCGCAGCGCACGGTGATGACATCATCACCGGCGGTGCAGCGCCGCGTTGCGCTAACGGTTACCGTCACTGTGCGGAGGATGCAAAGAGGCTGCAGAGAGATATAGACAGGTTGACTGAGTGGGCAAGAACATGGCAAATGGATTACAATGTGGGGAAGAGTGAAGTTATCCACTTTGGTAGGGAAAACAAAAAAGCAGAATATTTTTTGAATGATGAGAGACTGGGAAATGTTGGTGTTCAGAGGGACCTGGGTGTCCTTGTACACGAATCACTGAAAGTTAACATGCAGGTACAGCAAGCAATTAGGAAAGCAAATGGTATGTTAGCTTTTGTTACAAATAGATTAGAGTATAAGAGTAAAGAAGTCTTACTACAATTATACAGGGCATTGGTGAGGCCACACCTGGAGTACTGTGTACAGTTAGGGTCTCCTTACCTAAGGAAAGACATACTTGCCTCAGAGGGAGTGCAGCGAAGGTTCATTAGACTGGTTCCTGGGATGAGGGGATTGCCCTATGAGGAGAGATTAAGTAGACTAGGCCTATATTCTCTAGAATTTAGAAGAATGAGAGGTGATCTCATTGAAACAAAAACAATTCTTAAGGGGCTTGACAGGGTTAAAGCTGAGAAAATGTTTCTCCTGGCTGGGGAATCGAGAATATGCAGCAAAACAGATGAACACAATGGATTGTTGATATTGATAGGGACTCTTTAATATTGATCGATTCAAGACTATGGGTTGTCTCTGTATCCGGGTGATATTGAGCATCAATTTACATCACAAGGTAAGTGTCTGCTTTGAGAAGTCTGACAATATTGGGAGTTCAGAATTACAGATGTGGGCCTACCCCTTGTGCGATTTAAGAGGTGTTCCAGAGGTTAATTCACTTGTTGTAACATCACCAGATGTTTTTTCCGCCTGAGCACAGCTGTAATTTCACACGGCAGTAAATCTCGGCAGCCAATCAAAGTCGAGTAAGCAATAAGCGCCTTGACTTTTATCGACAAGTGCTCCTGCCGGTAGAGAGGAAAAAACAACAATGCTTTTGGGAGAGGCAAAAAATAGAGCTTTCCTATTTGAGGCTGAATCCACAGTCCAGTAAAGGAACAGATGCAAGCTGCACAGAGGGCGGGTGCCGAGAGGGTTTAAAGGATTTGTACTGGAACATTGCAGGCCATTCTTGCAGTACTGCACAGAACCACATCCCACATTGCCGACATACCACAGACCGTGCCAAATCTGCTCAGCAGAATGCCGATACCTAAATGTTCAACTTCAGTCACCAAAAACAGGCGCTATAACAGAGTCAGCGTGAGACAGTTCTTCTGGCTCGGGAACGGCCTAATGTTGGACGGCTCAGTTTTCTCTGTTGGAGGAGATGGAGAATGTGGAGCCTCAGGCTTCCAACCCAAGACCCTCCTCTGTTGCTAAGGAGTTGCTTTGTGGGGTTCAGCAGCAATGGGTGCGGAGGCTAGTCCTCACCTCCATGCCATCTTTCTAGTCTTTCCTTTTCTTCCAAAAATACAGGCACTGTTGACCGCTGCAGGATGAAGGTATTACAGTTGCTTTATAAGTAATGGAAATAGACGTGCATAATTGCACTACTCTGGTCATTACATGAGTGTAAACTCTTGTTGTTGATGCAGGTTGCAGGATTGGTATGGAAACCTTATGCCCACATATGAGCTATGTATACCTTTTACTCGAGGGCACTCTGACACTCACTGAAAGCTTTGCTTTCTGTCCAGATGGGAAGGATGTCATCTAAAGACTCTGCTGCCCATATCCTAACTCACAACAAGTCCCATTCACCAATCACCCAGTGCTCGCTGACCTACATTGGCTCCCAATCCACCAACGCCTCGATTTAAAAATTCTCATCCTCATTTTCGAATCCCTCCGTGGCCTCGCCCATCCCTACCTCTGTAACCTCCTCCCGCCCCACAACCCTCCAAGAATTCTGCACTTCGTCCAACTCTGGCCTCCTACATATCCCAACATGCATCACCTCACCACTGGTGGCTGTGCCGACAGCCACCTAGGCCCAAAGCTCTGGAGTTTGAGCTTAGTTGAGAAAGCTAAGGTCCCTTTCACTGGACTTTCAAGGCTATGGACTGTACTGTGTTTATGGTATCGTTTAGTTATTAAGCTTCCATATATATGATTTAACGTAAGAGAGATAGATAGACAGACAGACAGATAGGGGAAAAGGGAGAAAGGGATAGACCAAGTAATTACAGGCCAGTCAGCCTAAACCTCGGTGCTGGACAAATTACTGGAAAAAATTCTAAGGGACAGGATTAATCATCATTTAGAAAGGCATGGATTAATCAAGGGCAATCAACATGGGTTTGTTAAGGGAAGGCCGTGTCTGACGAACTATATTGAATTTTTTGAGGAGGTAACGAGGAGGGTCAATGAGGGTAGTGCGTTTGATGTAGTCTTCATGGATTTTAGCAAGGCTTTTGACATGGTCCCACATGGCAGGTTGGTCAAAAAAGTAAAAGCCCATAGGATTCAATGGAAAGTGGCAAGTTGGATCCAAAATTGGCTCAGTAGCAGGAAGCAAAGGGTGATGGTCGACGCGTGTTTTTGTGACCGGAAGGCTGTTTCCAGTGGGGTTCCACGGGGCTCAGTACTAGATCCCTTGCTTTTTGTGGTATATATCAATGATTTAGACTTCCTAGAATCATAGAATCAGAGAATGGTTCTTCTTCTTAGGCAGTCCCTCGGAACCGAGGATGACTTGCTTCCACGTTAAAAATGAGTTCTCAGGTGACTGATGAGTCCAATGTGGGATCTAGTCTCTGTCACAGGTGGGGCAGATGGTGGTTGAAGGGGCGGGTGGGTGGGGTGCTTGGGTTGACGTGCGCTCCTTGCACTGCCTGCGCTTGGCTTCCGCTTGCTCCCGGTGAAGAGACTTGAGGTGTTCGGCGCCTTCCCGGATGCTTCTCCTCCACTTTGTGCGGTCTTGGGCCAGGGATTCCCAGGTGTCGGTGGGGATGTTACACTTTTTCAAGGAGGCTTTGAGGGTGCCCTTGAAGCATTTCCTCTGCTTACCTGGGGCTCTTTTGCCATGTCGGAATTTCGAGTAGAGCGCTTGTTTTGGGAGTCTTGTATTGGGCATGCAGACAATGTGACCCATCCATCGGAGCTGATTGAGCATGGTCAAAGCTTCGATGCTGGGGATGTTGGCCTGAGCAAGAACACTGACGTTGGTGCGCCTATCCTGCCAATGGATTTGCATGATCTTGCAGAGGCAGCATTGGTGGTACTACTCCAGTGCTTTGAGGTGCCTGCTGTACATGGTCCATGTCTCTGAGGCATACAGCAGGGCGGGTATCACTGCTGCTCTGTAGACCATGAGCTTAGTGCCGGGTTTGAGGTCCTGGTCTCCAAACACTCTCTTCCTCAGGTGACCGAAGGCTGCACTGGCACACTGAAGGCGGTGTTGGACTTCGTCGTCGATGTCTGCCCTTATTGACAGTAGGCTCCCGAGGTATGGAAAGTGGTCCACATTGTCCAAGGCATTGTCGTGGATTTTGATAATCGGGGGGCAGTACTGTGTGGCGGGGGCAGGTTGGTAGAGGACCTTTGTCTTACGGATGTTTAGTGTAAGGCCTATACTCTCATATGCTTCGGTGAAGGTGTTGACGATGGTTTGGAGTTTGACCTCCGAGTGAGCGCAGACGCAAGCGTCGTCTGCATGCTGTAATTCAACGACAGAGGATGGGACGACCTTGGATCTGGACTGGAGGTGACGGAGGTTGAACAGTTTCCCGTTTGTTCTGTAAAATAGCTCCACTCCAGCAGGGAGCTTACTGAGGGTGAGATGGAGCATTGCAGCAAGGAAGATCAAGAAGAGCATTGGTGTGATGACACAGCCTTGCTTTACCCCGGTTCGTACGTGAATTGGGTCTGTGGTGGAACCATTGGTCAGGATCACGGCTTGCATGTCGTGAAGCAGGCGGAGGATGGTGACAAACTTTTGAGGGCAGCCGAATTTGAGGAGGACACTCCATAATCCCTCACGGTTAACAGTGTTGAAGGTCTTTGTGAGATCAAAGAAGGCCATGTACAGCGGTTGGTGCTGTTCCCTGCATTTCTCTTGTAATTGACGTGCGGTGAAGACCATGTCCATTGTGCCCCTTAGTGGGCGGAATCCGCATTGCGACTCTGGGAGGAGCTCTTCGGCCACTGGGAGAAGGCAATTGAGGAGGATTCTTGCGATGACTTTCCTTGTGGCAGACAGCAGGGAAACTCCTCTGTAATGACCACAATCGGACTTGTCACCTTTCTTGAAGATGGTCACATATTAGGCCTGCCAGAAAAGTTGAAGTCCATGGAATAAAATGGTTACAGCACGGAAAAAGGCCATTTGGCTCGTCGAGCCCATGCCGACTCTCTGCAAGAGCACCTCAGTTAGTCCCACTCCCCCGCCCTTTCCCCGTAGCCCTGCAAATGTTTTTCTTTCAGGTACTTATACAACTCCTTTGTGAAAGCCGTGATTAAATCTGCCTCCATCACCCTTTCAGGCAGTGCATTCCAGATCCTAACCACTCGCTCAGTAAAAAAAAGTCTTTTCTAATGTCGCCTTTGGTTCTTTTGCCAATCACCTTAAATTTGTGTCCTCTGGTTCTCGACCCTTTTGCCAATGGGAACAGTTTCTCTCTATCTACTCTGTCCAGACCCCTCATGATATTGAACACTGCTATCAAATCTCTTCTCAATCTTCTCTGCTCTAAGGAAAACAACCCCAGCTTCTCCAGTCTATCCACGTAACTGAAGTCCCTCATCCCTGGAACCATTCCTATAAATCTTTTCTGCACCCTCTCTAAGGCCTTCACATCCTTCCTAAAGTGTGGTGCCTAGAATTGGACACAATACTCCAGTTGAGGCTGAATCAGTGTTTTATACAGGTTCATCATAATTTCCATGCTTTTGTACTCTATTTTCTGTAAGGGGTTTTCTTAGATCGCAGAGGTCTCTCTCTCTCTCCAGAGGCCTCTCTCTCTTGCACAGTAAACTTTTAAGTGGTTCGACCCACTCCCCCCTAGATTCTATACACTGGACTTTGAGGCAGGAACTACAATGCAGAGAAAACTCTATCGACCAGGTTTAATGAAAACAAAATGAAACTTTATTGCATAAAGGAACAAATCAAACTGCAAGCCAATAAGGTACATGGGAGGGAAAACCAAGTCATAATACAATACTGGCTAAGATATATACAGGCATATTATACTTTACAAAAGTCATCACGAAATGGGGAAACACACGGAACATCGAGGGACAACAACTCATTGTTAAAATTACCCCTTAAATGCCCACCCCCTAAGCCTATCTAGATCAGATTGGGAGGGGCCAGAAACATGCTCACCAATCCAGTTGGAAAGTATAGAGTTTTGAAAACGGTCTGCGTTTTGATCCTTTCAGGCGTCCTGTCTCCACGTGGTCAGTGCTGCAGGCTGCGACACTCTCTCTTCTTCCTCGAGGTGAAGGTCACGGACAGGCTGGATGTCAGCAGGCCTGGAAGTCGGTGCGGGAGAAACCAACTGTTTTATCATTTTCGCATGGGCTTCGTCGCACAGTCCAGTTGGTTCACCGTTTTCATATAGGTTTCACCTATCTTTGTCAGCGTCCCGGGGTTGGTCGATGATCTCCCAACAGTTACCCCGGGGCTAGATGCTGACTCGACCTCCCATCTCGAACCTCGATCCTCCGTCATCTCCACCCAAACTCTGCACCGAGCAGGGCTGCATTTTTCGATGTCTGGTGATGTAAAGATGTAGAAGCCCAGCTGAAGCAGAAGATGAAGCCCCTCCGAATCCTTCGAACTTTCTCAGAATATCGATCGCTACCCTGGGTCCCCAGATATACTTCTCAAAAGAGGCCTTTATCTCCCGCCAAATCAAGGTTAGTCTTTGTTTAACTTTTGACAGGCTTGTAGCACAGCGGGGTAGTTATTATGTTTAAACTACTTTGGGATGGCCGGTAACGACCATCTCTGGTCTGGAATGACCCTGTATTGTTTTTAATGTCCTTCTGATGTCTTAAACGGTTCTTGATGTTCCCCCTATGAATATGAAACTGTTTTCCTTTGTCTGGGTAAACATTCAGATGGCCTTTATCTACAGGCCGATCTGACTGGATCTGCATCCAATCCATATGTATGTGGTTCTGTCTGGTTTCGGTTTCCCTGAAACTGCCTTCCAGAACTTACTGTGGGCTGAATCCACAAAAAGCTGTCTGGGGACTGCAGGAACCATTTTAAAGTGTCCCAAAAGCTGGTCACGGGGTCTGGCGGCCATTTTGTGTGCCCCTTTTCCTGGGCTTCTTTTAAAACAGTCTTTAAAATTAAAGTCTCTTCTGCCAATAGGCCCTTATAGGATAATGTTCAATTTTGCGAAACTTACACTCTATACCTCTATTCATGAAGCTCAGGATCCCGTAAGCTTTTTTAACCGCTATCTCAACCTGCCCTGCCACTGTCAACGATTTGTGCACATATACCCCCAGGTCTCTCTGTTCATGCACCCCTTTTAGGATTGTACCTTTAGTTTATATTTCCTCTCCTCATTCTTTCTACCAAAATGTATCACTTTGCACTTTTCTGCGTTAAATTTCATCTGCCACGTGTCCACCCATTCCACCAGCCTGTCTATGTCTTCTTGAAGTCTTTCACTATCCTCCTCACTGTTCACTATACTTCCAAGTTTTGTTTCATCAGCAAATTTTGAAATAGTGCCCTGTACACCCACGTCAAAGTCATTAATATATATCAAGAAAATCAGTGGTCTGAGTACCGACCTCTGGAGAACACCACTGTATACCTTCCTCCAGTCTGAAAAACAACCGTTCACCACTAATCCCTGTTTCCTGTCACTTAGCCAATTCCGTATCCATGCTGCCACTGTCCCTTTTATTCCATGGGCTTCAACTTTTCTGGCAAGCCTAATATGTGGCACTTTGTCGAACGCCTTTTGGAAGTTCATGTACACTACGTCAACCGCATTGCCCTCATCAACCCTCTCTGTTACCTCATCAAAAAACTCGATCAAATTGGTTAAACACGATTTGTCTTTAACAAATCCGTGCTGGCTTTCCTTAATTAATCCACACTTGTCCAAGTGACTGTTAATTTTGCCCCTCGCCGTCTGATTGTCAGAGGCTTGGTTTCTGCTCGTGGGAAATGCGCGGAAACTGGTGGAAAAGAAAATGGCTTCTGAAAAGTCCAGACAGCCACCTCTTTTATCACTTCCAACTGGAAGTTGTGCGGACTGTGCACTGGCTATTTCATGCCAGATAAACTCCTACAAAACAATTCTGTGAACACGTACTGGATGACATTCTGGATGAAATGAACCCCAGATAGACTTGCCTCTGGAATGTGCCCAGTTTTACTGCCAACTGCACTTTCTTCTATGTTAAATTAGACTAAAATGATAAATATATATATATTTACTTAGGTCCTGACTGCACTCGATATGGAAAATGCATATTCAGCTCGGTGCTCATTTCATTGATGAATATTTCAGGAACCGGCCATTTTAAGATTCATCCCGCCCTCCCGCATCCCCGCCCCTCCAGCACACTCACATCCCGCAAAGTGAAATGACCTGCTCGGTAAAGCGACGGCAATGAGCTTTTCAGTCCGTCATGTGTTCACTGATGCAACACGACGGGGGGTTTCCGCTGCCGACACACTGCTGCACACAAAATGGTGGACTAGGAGAAGTTCTGAATCCTGTTTTACTTTTGTGAACTATGGCGATGGCACGGAGCCATTGCTGAATTCCGCTTTGAAAGAAGCTTCTAAATAGCATGCATTAGGGACTGCAGTGCCTGGGGCGTCTCCTTTTTGATGGAGTATTCCTTTAAATACATTAAGCCCCAAGCCCGCCAACTAATTATTCTTGCAATTGAATATTCTATTAATTATTGAAATGATTGACTATTCAGGTACAGTAAGCCACTGTACAAATGGTACGACTGTACATATTGATTAAAAGTTAATTTAGCATTCTGCATAATAATGTGTCACAGCTCACTGATGAGCCCCGGTTCGCTCTGGTTATATTTTCAATGATGCACCAATCAAGCTAATAGCCTAAAATGTCAACTGCATTTCAAGGTTTGCTTTGTTTACTGTAGAATTTAATCTAAACAATTGGATCAAATTTGTTTGTAGTACTGTATAATAACCACACCAAATGGTGCGATTAAAAGATAATTTATGAATTGTTTTATTTTGGTTTGTTTTTTCTTTGCAGTACTTTCTTCCTTATCTAGCCATGGCTCAGTGGGTAGCACTCTCGCCTCTGGGTCAAATGGTTGTGGGTTCAGGTCCCACTACAAGGATTTGAGCACAAATTCTAGGCTGACACTCCAGTACAGTGCTGAGGGAGTGTCGGAGGTGCCGTCTTTCGAATGAGACGTTAAACTGAGGCCCCCGTCTGTCCTCTCAGGTGGACATAAAAGATCCCGTGGCACTATTTTGAAGAAGAGCAGGGGAGTTATCCCCGGTGTCCTGACCAACATTTATCCCTCAATCAACATCACTAAAACAGATCATCTGGCCATGATCATGTTGCTGTTTGTGGGAGCTTGCTGTGCGCAAATTGGCTGCTGTGTTTCCTACATTACAACACTGCAAAAGTACTTCATTGGCTGTAAAGCACTTTGGGATGTCCTGAGGTTGTGAAAGGTGCTATATAAATGCAAGCCTTTCTTTTTTCTATCTCTCCAGTTTCTTTGGCTGCGAGGAGAATGAGGCGTCAGCCCAGAAAGTTAACTTTCCAGAAGGTGCACGTCCGTGATGTTGGAAGAAATTATTCCCTGGCAAGGAAAAGGAGGTGGGGTAGCATTGCTGGTTAAAGAGGGGATTAACACAATTGTAAGGAAAGATATTAGCTCTGATGATGTGGAATCTGTATGGGTAGAACTGAGAAATACCAAAGGGCAGAAAACATTAGTGGGAGTGGTGTATAGACCCCCAAACAGTAATGCAGAGGCTGGGGATGGCATTAAAAAGGGAAATTAGAGAAGCGTGCAATAAGGGCACAGCAGTCATCATGGGTGACTTTAATCTACATATAGATTGGGCTAACCAAATTAGTAACAATACTGTGGAGGAGGAATGCCTGGAGTGTATACGGGATGGTTTCCTGGACCAATATGTCGAGGAACCAACTAGGGATCAGGCCATCTTAGACTGGGTATTATGCAATGAGAAAGGATTAATTAGCAATCTTGTTGTGCGAGGCCCCTTGGGTCAGAGCAATCATAATATGATCGAATTCTTCATTAAGATGGAGAGTGAAGTAGTTGACTCAGAGACTAAAGTCCTGAATTTAAATAAAGGGAACTATGATGGTATGAGACGCGAGTTGGGTAGGATTGATTGGGTAATGTCACTCAAAGGGTTGACGGTGGATAGGCAATGGCAAACATTCAAAGATCGCATGGATGAACTACAGAATTTGTTTATCCCAGTTTGGCATAAAAATAAAGCAAAAAAGGTGACTCAACTGTGGCTAACAAGGGAAATTAGGGACAACATAAGATCCAAAGAGAGGACATATAAATTGGCCAATAAAAGCAGCAAACCTGAGGATTGGGAGCAGTTTAGGATTCAGCAAAGGGGGACAAAGGGATTAATTAAGAGGGGGAAAATAGATTATGAAAGTAAGCTTGCAGGGAACACAAAAACTGACTGTAAAAGCTTTTATAGATATGTGAAGAGAAAAAGTTTAGTGAAGTCAAGCGTAGGTCCCTTACAGTCAGAATCAGCGGAATTTATAATGGGGAACAAAGAAATGGCAGACCAATAAATACATATTTTGTTTCTGTCTTCACAAAGGAGGACAGAAATGACCTCCCAGAGATGTCGGGGAACATAGGGACTAATGAGAGGGAGGAACTGAAAGAAATCAGTATTTGTAGGGAAATGGTGTTGGGGAAGTTGACGGGATTGAAGGCCGATAAATCCCCAGGGCCTGATAATCTACATCCTAGGGTACTTAAGGAAGTGGCCCTGGAGATAGTAGATGCATTGCTGGTCATCTTCCAGAACTCGATAGACTCTGGAACAGTACCCATGGATTGGAGGGTAGCTAATGTTACCCCACTATTCAAAAAAGGTGGTAGAGAAAAAGCAGGGAATTATAGACCGGTAAGCCTGACATCGGTAGTGGGGAAAATGCTGGAGTCCATTATAAAAGATGTAATAGCAGAGCACTTGGAAAGCAGTGACAGGATCGGACAAAGTCAACATGGATTTACAAAAGGTAAATCGTACTTGACTAAGGTCCCACATAAGAGATTAGCGTGCAAAATTAAGGCACATGGGATTGGGGGCAAGGTATTGACTTGGATAGAGAACTGGTTGGCAGATAGAAAGCAAAGAGTTGGAATAAATGGGTCGTTTTCCGAGTGGCAGGCAGTGACTAGTGGGGTACCGCAAGGATCGGTCCTAGGACCCCAGCTGTTCACAATATATATTAATGATCTGGACGAGGGAATTGGATGTAGTATCTCCAAATTTGCAGATGACATAAAGCTGGGTGGGAGGGAATGCTGTGAGGAGAATGTCGTGAAACTCCAGTACGATTTGGACAGGTTGGGTGATTGGGCAGAAACATGGCAAATGCACTATAATGTGAATAAATGTGAGGTTATCCACTTTGGTGGCAAAAACAGGAAGGCAGATTATTATTTGAATGGCAATAGATTGGGAGAAGGGGAAGTGCAGAGACCTGGGTGTTCTTGTGCACCAGTCTATGAAGGTAAGCATGCAGGTGCAGCAGGCGGTTAAGAAGGCAAATGGTATGTTGGCCTTCATAGCAAGAGGGTTCGAGTACAGGAACAAGGATGTCTTGCTGCAGTTGTACAGGGCCTTGGTGAGACCGCACCTTGAGTATTGTGTGCAGTTTTGATCGCCTTATCTGAGGAAGGATGTTCTTGCCATGGAAGGAGTGCAGTGAAGATTCACCAGGCTGATACCTGGGATGGCAAGAATGACGTATGAGGAGAGATTTTGTCGATTGGGCTTATATTCGCTGGAGTTTAGAAGAACGAGAGGGGATCTCATCGAAACCTATAAAATTCTGTCAGGCCTGGACAGACTAGATGCAGGAAGGATGTTCCTGATGGCCGGGGAGTCCCGAACTAGGGGTCATAGTCTACGGATAAGGGGTAAGCCATTTAGGACTGAGATGAGGAGGAATTTCTTCACCCAGAGAGTGGTGAACCTGTGGAATTCTCTGCCACAGAGGGAGGTGGAGGCCAGTTCATTAAATATATTCAAGAAGGAGTTGGATATATTTCTTAAGGCTAAAGGGATCAAGGGATATGGGGAGAAGGCAGGGACAGGGTACTGAATTTGGATGATCAGCAATGATCTCATTGAATGGCGGAGCAGGCTCAAGGGGCCGAATGGCCTACTCCTGCTCGAGGAACCAACCAGTGATCAGGCCATCTTAGACTGGGTATTATGTAATGAGAAAGGATTAATTAGCAATCTTGTTGTACGAGGCCCCTTGGGTCAGAGCGATCATAATATGATCGAATTCTTCATTAAGATGGAGAATGAAGTAGTTGACTCGGAGACTAGGGTCCTCAATTTAAATAAAGGAAACTACGATTGTCTGAGGAACGAGTTGGGTAGGATTGATTGGGGAATGGCACTCAAAGGGTTGACGGTGGATAGGCAATGGCAAACATTCAAAGACCGAATGGATGAACTACAGAATTTGTTCATCACAGTTTGGCATAAAAATAAAACAAAAAAGGTGACCCAACCGTGGCTAACAAGGGAAATTAGGGATAGCATAAAGTCCAAGGAGAGGGCATATAAATTGGCCAGAAAAAGCAATAATCCTGAGGATTGGGAGCAGTTTAGGATTCAACAAAGGAGGACAAAGGGATTAATTAAGAAAGGGAAAATAGAATATGAGAGTAAGCTTGCAGAGAACATAAAAATTGACTGTAAAAACTTTTATAGATATGTGAAGAGAAAAAGATTGGTGAAGTCAAGCGTAGCTCCCTTGCAGTCAGAATCGGGGGAATTTATAATGGGGAACAAAGAAATGGCTGACCAACTAAATACATATTTTGGTTCTGTCTTCACAAAGGAGGACACAAATAACCTCCCAGAGATGCCAGGGAACATAAGGTCTGATGAAAGGGTGGAACTGAAAGAAATCAGTATTTGTAGGGAAATGGTGTTAGGAAAATTGATGGGACTGAAGGCCGATAAATCACCAGGGCTTGATAATCTACATCCCAGGGTATTTAAGGAAGTGGCCCTAGAAATAGTAGATGCATTGCTGGTCATCTTCCAGAACTCGATAGATTCTGGAACAGTACCCATGGATTGGAGGGTAGCTAATGTTACCCCACTATTCAAAAAAGGTGGTAGAGAAAAGGCGGGGAATTATAGACCGGTAAGCTTGATATCGGTAGTGGGGAAAATGCTAGAGTCCATTATAAAAGATGTAATAGCAGAGCACTTGGAAAGCAGTGACTGGATCGGACAAAGTCAACATGGATTTACAAAAGGTAAATCATGCTTGACTAATCTACTGGAATTTTTTGAGGATGTAACTGGTAAAATAGATAAGGGAGAACCAGTGGATGTGGTGTATTTGGACTTTCATAAGGCTTTCGATAAGGTCCCGCATAAGAGATTAGCGTGCAAAATTAAGGCACATGGGATTGGGGGCAAGGTATTGACTTGGATAGAGAACTGGTTGGCGGACAGAAAGCAAAGAGTTGGAATAAACGGGTCATTTTCCGAGTGGCAGGCAGTGACTAGTGGGGTACCGCAAGGATCGGTCCTAGGACCCCAGCTGTTCACAATATATATTAATGATCTGGACGAGGGAATTGGATGTAATATCTCCAAATTTGCAGACGACACAAAGCTGAGTGGGAGGGTATGCTGTGAGGAGGATGTCGTGAAACTCCAGCACGATTTGGACAGGTTGGGTGATTGGGCAGAAACATGGCAAATGCACTATAATGTGGATAAATGTGAGGTTATCCACTTTGGTGGCAAAAACAGGAAGGCAGATTATTATTTGAATGGCAATAGATTGGGAGAAGGGGAAGTGCAAAGAGACCTAGGTGTTCTTGTACACCAGTCACTGAAGGTAAGCATGCAGGTGCAGCAGGCGTTTAAGAAGGCAAATGGTATGTTGGCCTTCGTAGCAAGAGGGTTCGAGTACAAGAACAAGGATGTCTTGCTGCAGTTGTACAGGGCCTTGGTGAGACCACACCTTGAGTATTGTGTGCAGTTTTGGTCGCCTTACCTGAGGAAGGACGTTCTTGCCATGGAAGGAGTGCAGCGAAGATTCACCAGGCTGATACCTGGGATGGCAGGGATGACGTATGAGGAGAGATTGTGTCGATTGGGCTTATACTCACTGGAGTTTAGAAGATTGAGAGGGGATCTCATCGAAACCTATAAAATTCTGTCAGGCCTGGACAGACTAGATGCAGGAAGGATGTTTCAGATGGCCGGGGAGTCCAGAACCAGGGGTCATAGTCTAAGGATAAGGGGTAAGCCATTTACGACTGAAATGAGGAGGAATTTCTTCACCCAGAGAGTGGTGAACCTGTGGAATTCTCTGCCACAGAGGGCGGTGGAGGCCAGTTCATTAAGTATATTCAAGAAAGAGTTGGATATATTTCTTAAGGCTAAAGGGATCAAGGGACATGGGGAGAAGACAGGGACCGGGTACTGAATTTGGATGATCAGTCATGATCTCATTGAATGGCGGAGCAGGCTCGAAGGGCCGAATGGCCTACTCCTGCTCCTATCTTCTATGTTTCTATGTTTTATCTTCTATGTTTCTATGTTTTTATGTATTCCCTTCCTTCTTTAGCTTAACTCAGTTGAATGATCAATGCTGTGACATATCAGCAAACCCTGCCTATTAATATGACCAATTTTAGCATTTGCATCCATCTTCAGTCAGAAGTGCCGAGTGGATAATTCATATCGGCCTCCTCCTGAGGTCCGCACCATCACAGAAGCCATTCTTCAGCCTATTCGATTCACTCCACATAATATCAAGAAACGGCTGAGTGCACTGGATACAGCAAAGGCTATGGGCCCCGACAACATCCCGGCTGTCGTGCTGAAGACTTGTGCTCCAGAACTAGCCAAGCTGTTCCAGTACAGGTACAACACTGGCATCTACGCAGCAATGTAGAAAACTGCCCAGGTATGTCCTGTCCACAATAGCAGGACAAATCCAATCAACAACAACGTGATGGAAGCTATCAAGAGGCACTTCCTCACCAATAACCTGTTCACTGATGCCCAGTTTGGGTTCCACCAACACCACTCAGCTCCCGACCTCATTACAGCCTTGGTCCAAACATGGACAAAAGAGCTGAATTCCAGAGGTGAGGTGAGAGAGACTGCCCTTGACATCAAGGCAGCATTTGACTGAGCGTGGCATCAAGGAGCCCTCGTAAAACTGAAGTCAATGTGAATCAGGGGGTAAATTTTCCACTGGCTGGAGTCATACCTAGCACAAAGGAAGATAGTTGTAGTTGTTGGAGGCCAATCATCTCAGCCCCATGGTATCGCTGCAGGAGTTCCTGAGGTTAGAGTCCTAGGCCCAATCACCTTCAGCTGCTTCATCAATGACCTTCCCTCCATCATAAGGTCAGAAATGGGGATGTTCACTGATGGTTGCACAGTGTTCAGTTACATTCGCAACTCCTCAGATAATGAAGCAGTCCATGCCGCATGCAGCAAGACCTGGATGACATTCAGGCTTGGGCTGATAAGTGACAAATAACATTCGTGCTACACAAGTGCCAGGCACTGACTATCTCCAACAAGAGAGCATCTAACCACCGTGCCTTGACATTAAACGGCATTACCATCACCGAATCCCCCAAAATCAACATGCTGGGGGTCACCATTGACTAGAAACTTAACTGGACCAGCCATATAAATACTGTGGCTACAAGAGCAGATCAGAGATTGGGTATTCTGTGCTGAGTATCTCACCTCCTGACTCCCTGAAGCCTTTCCACCATCTACAAGGCACAAGTCAGCAGTGTGATGGAATACTCTCCACTTGCCTGGATGAGTGCAGCTCCAACAACCCTCAAGAAGCTTGACATCATCCAGGACAAAGCAGCCTGCTTGATTGGTACCCCATCCACCAGCTAAAACATCAATCCCTCCACCACCGGTGCACCGTGGCTGCAGTGTGTACCATCTACAAGATGCACTGCAGCAATTCGCAAAGGCTTCTTCGACAGCACCTCCCAAACTTGTGACCTCTACCACCTAGAAGGAAAAGGGCAGCAGGCACATGGCAACACCATCACCTGCAAGTTCCCCTCCAAGTTATACACCATCCTGACTTGGCAATATATCGCCGTTCCTTCATCGTTGCTGGGTCAAAATCCTGGAACTCCCTCCCTATTGCACTGTGGGAGTACCATCGCCGCACCGATTGAAGTGGTTCAAGGAGGCGGCTCACCACCACCTTCTCAAGGGTAATTAGGTATGGGCAATAAATGCTGGCCTTGCCAGCAACGCCCACATCCGAGGAAAGAATAAAGAATAATCAATGAATGAACTCAACTTTTAGACACAGGAAGAGGAAGAGAAACATTTTAAGTAGAGATTTTCATTTTTAATTATATTGTATTGCCATAAATTTGTAGTCCCTGCAATTCACAGCACTAACAGACAAGTCTATTTAGCTGAGTTGCCTCATTATTCAAAATAATGTTACTGCAGATATCTATGCTGCAACTAATTTCCCTTTATTGCCTCTTGTTACAGAGATATATTTCAGATCTGAAGGACAGAAAGACTTGCATTTATATAGCGCCTTTCATGACCTCAGGACGTCCCAAAGCACTTTACAGCCAATGAAGTACCTTTTAAGTGTCATCACTGTCGTAATGTAGGAAACGCGGCGGCCAATTTGCGCACAGCAAGCTCCCACACACAGCAATGTGATAATGACCGGATAATCTGTTTTTGTGATGTTGATTGAGGGATAAATATTGGCCAGGATACCAGTGATAACTCCCCTGCTCTTCTTCAAAATAGTGCCATGGGATCTTTTATGTCCACCTGAGAGAGCAGACGGGGCCTCGGTTTAATGACTCCTCTAAAAGACAGCACCTCCGACAGTGCAGCACTCCCTCAGCACTGCACTGGGAGTGTCAGCTTAGATTTTTGTGCTCAAGTCTCTGGAGTGGGACTTGAACCCACAACCTTCTGACTCCGAGGCAAACAGAGCGCAGATGTTTGTATGGGGTTACTGGGGTGAGGACAACGCTCCCCATTCACAATAACACTGGAGTGAAACATTATTATTCTAGCGGTACAAATTCACAACTCGTTAAAAATAGCAACACAAGTTAAGAAATCCATAAAATATGCAAACAAAGCCCCAGAGGAATTGAAAAGCAGGGAAGTTATGTTAAATTTATGAAGAACCTTGGTTAGGTTACACTTAGAGTACTGTACACAGTTCTTTTTACAAAAAGGATTGCGAGGCACTGCAGAAGGTGCAAAAATGATTTACAAGGATGATACCAGAACTGAGAGGTTATAACTATCAGGTAAGACTGTACAGGCTGGGTCTCCTTTTTCTAGAAAAGAGAAGACAGAGGGGGGGAGTCCAAAACTAGGGGTCATAAATGTAAGACAGTCACTAATAAATCCAATAGGCAATTCAGGAGAAACTTCTTTACCCAGAGAGTGATTAGAATGTGGAACTCGCTACCACAGGAAGTGGTTGAGGCGAATAGCAGAGATGTATTTAAGGGGAAGCTGGATAAGCACATGACAGAGAAAGGAATAGAGGGTTATGCAGATAGGGTGAAATGAAGAGGGGTGGGAGGAGGCTCATGTGGAGCATAAACACCGGCATGGACCTTTGGGCCGAATGGCCTGTTTCTGTGCTGTAAATTCTGTGTAATTCTACATTTGATCTGTACAAATCTCTGCTCCTATTGACCTCTAACCCACACTTCGACATAGTAACATAGTATGACGGTATAGGACAGTTCCATTCCTGGCTTAGAGCCTTACAAGATGAGCATGGTTTGGAAGATAGTGATGTAACACCATAGCCCTGATTCTCGAAACCGTGCTTGCCACTAGTGAGACTTTAAGCTACAGCATTGCCTTGCAATTCCCATCCCTTATATCTACTTTTTTTTTCAACGGTAATGGCTTATAGGGTACCTCAGTAGGATATGTATCCCCTTTTATGTAAAATTTAATGGATGGGATTCAAGGGACTGGGTAAAACTTTTTAACAAAGGTACAGCTAAAAGACATAAAAAAGATGCAATCACATTTTCAAAACTGCACTATATGTATATGAATGCACACTTTAATTACAAATCAACAGTCTTTTGTGGACACTAGGAATGCAATTTAGTCTTATAAGTTTCCCTTTGTTTTGTTCAAACTTATTAAAGAAAAATCTGAGAAATTTAATTAGGGAGCTCATGACTGTTGCTCAATGTCAGGCTTCTGATTGGCTGATTGTCCTTTTGAGGTTTAACCTTGTCTGGTTCACCTTTCCAGGCTGAAGAAAAGTCTGAAAAACAATGGCCCAGAAATTCGGGTCGGGGGCTTCCCGCGGGTGCAAGCCCCCGACCTACACTTACCGAGCGCGCCGGCAGTTGAGGCCTGGGCCTGCGTGGATTTCCTCTCTGTGGCCCGGTTCAGCTCCCGGCGCACTGTGCTTGCGTGATCCAGCGGCGTACTTAGTGCGATGCGTCGGCTGGGATCACCTGAGCACAGGGCAACCAATCGGAGGAGGGAAAAGTCCATTCATGAGTTTGACAGAAAGAACTGTCAAACTCATGAAAACTCCGGGCGCCCAAAACAGTACTTAACCTTAAAATAAATTTGAAAAAAATTACACTATTTAAATCAATTATAAATAACATTAAATAACTATTTTAAACAATAATTAAAATTTTTGAAAAAAATAATTTTATAAAAAATCGGGGCTAAAAATACACTTACCTTACTGTAAAGTATTTAAAAATAATAAACCTGTGGAAAAAATGTTCTAATTTTAATTAATTGACCACTTACCTTTTAAAATGAAGTCCTTACGTCTGGTTTTTAAATGTGCAAAAAGTAGAGGCCTTCACGCACGGGCAAACCTGTAAAAAAAGAGGAAGTTCAACGGGCACGAGCAGACTCCTGTGCGCACGCGTTCGACCTCTGAACCCCTTGGTTCAGAGGATCGGAAATGCCGGTTTCCCGCGTATGCATAGTGCTTGCAAGAAACCGGCACTTCCATCGGGTCCACGCGTGAGTACTCCGTTCGAACTCACGCTTTGGGACCCGAATTTCTGGGCCAATGTTTTTAAAAACACATTTGTGAAATAATTTGACAAAAGGTGCGGAACGGAAGGGAAAACACAATGTTAGTCATAAGTATTTTGAAAAAATGTATTTTATTACAAGTAACTGACAGGAAAGGTCTCTTTGTCTCTTTAAAAGAGAATTGTTTCAGATATAATTCTTCTTGAAGGTCTGAAGTCAAAATATTATTCTGAGGATAATTAGCAGTGGAATCAACAAAGGCAAGTTCATACGTCATCGGAAGCTTGGGGTCCTGATGTTCTTATTGGTGGTCTCAATTGTCAAACCTGTGTCATTGTCAATGCTGGACATTTTGGACTAGATGTACTTCATTGGCTGTAAAGCGCTTTGGGACTTCCTGAGGTTGTGAAAGGCGATATATAAATGCAAGTCTTTGTGTCAGCCGTGGCTCAGTGGGTAGCGCACTCGCCTCAGAGTCAGAAGGTTGTGGGTTCAAGTCCCACTCCATGGGACCTAAGCACAAAAAAATCTAGGCTGACACTCCAGTGCAGTACTGAGGGACTGCTGCACTGTTGGAGGTGCCGTCTTTCGGATGAGATGCTAAAATGAGGCCCACTGCTCTCTCAGGTGGACGTAAAAGATCCCGTGGCACTATTTTGAAGTAGAGCAGGGGAGTTCGTCCTGGGGCCAATATTTATCCTTCAATCAACGTCACTAAAAACAGATTATCTGGTCATTATCACATTGCTGTTTGTGGGGCCTTGTTGTGCGCAAATTGGCCGCTGCGTTTCCCACATTACAACAGTGACTACACTTCAATGGCTGTAAAGCGCTTTGGGACATCCTGAGGTCATGAAAGGCGCTATATAAATGCAAGTCTTTCTTTTGTAATAAAAGGTGGTAAGCTTTCTTGTGACAATCAAATCTGATGCACGTTTCTGATATATGCGATAAGGTACTTTTTATTGAAATTTTATATACCCCAACCCATGCTGTACAGTCTCTGAGATGGCACCGCTGATGGAGCGAGCAGCGTTAGGCTATTTATGGCACCAAAGTCATTGAAAAACTCCTCATGCCCATTATGCAGTATTAATTCATTTACTAAGTGCAATCTTCAGGACAAGAGAGCGAGGGCTGCAGAAAATGGTCAATGACACACCATGTAAAAGTGTGCCAAAGACTAATTAGCCTTCGACGGACAATTCTTAAGGGCCACCTTACAGGCAGCCCGAGCCACATGACCACTTGACTTTCTCAAGGAGATGGTGACAGTTATTTTGCTTGCAAGCCAGTCTGGGTGGTTATACCGCTGGTTGTATTTGAAAGCTGCCCTCGTCCCACAGAGTCTAGCGAGTCTTTGCGTTTGATTGTGTGCCCGCGAGAAAATATAACTGTCTGTTTATCTAATCCGTGCACTGAGCAGCATATTTTTGGAATAACATCAGTCCCACGTGAAGTCAATTCTCAAATTTAAAAAATGCTAAGAAGAACGTTAAAGTACACTAAGAGTAAACTCTGCAAGGCTTACTTGGCTCAGAACCATCAATAATTCAGGGATACTGCTCACCCCCCACTCCTGATTCTCCAATCCATGTTCCTATTGAGTGAGGTCCATGCCAGGAAAGAACCTTATACAATTTGCCCTTATTTGCCAGTGTTAAATCTACACAAGCTCAACTGCACATAAAGTGTGACTTAACATTACAGGAACTGTTCACTCTGGTAGGTTTCCAGTGGGGTTGCTAAGGGTAGTTTATTTTTTTTTATCCATTTATGGGATGTGGGCGTCGCTGGCAAGGCCAGCATTTATTGCCCATCCCTAGTTGCCCTTGAGAAGGTGGTGGTGAGCCTCCTTCTTGAACCGCTGCAGTCCGTGTGGTGAAGATACTCCCACAGTGCTGTTAGGGAGCGAGTTCCAGGATTTTGACCCAGCGATGATGAAGGATTGGCGATATATTTACAAGTCAGGATGGTGTATGACTTGGAGGGGAATCTGGAGGTGGTGGTGTTCCCATGCGCCTGCTGCCCTTGTCCTTCTAGGTGGAAGAGGTCGCGGGTTTGGGAGGTGTTGCCGAAGAAGCCTTGGTGAGTTGCTGCAGTGCATTTTGTAGATGGTACACACTGCAGCCATGGTACACCGGTGGTGGAGGGATTGAATGTTTAAGGTGGTGGATGGGGTGCCAATCAAACGGGCTGCTTTGTCCTGGATGGTGTCGAGCTTCTTGAGTGTTGTTGGAGCTGCACTCATCCAGGCAAGTGGAGAGTATTCCATCACACTCCTTACTTGTGCCTTGTAGATGGTGGAAAGGCTTTGGGGAGTCAGGTGGTGAGACTCTGACCTGCTCTTGTTGCCACAGTATTTATATGGCTGGTCCAGTTAAGTTTCTGGTCAACGGTGACCCCCAGGATGTTGATAGTGGGGGATTTGGCAATGGTAATGCCGAATGGTAATGTCAAGGGGAGGTAGTTAGACTCTCGCTTGTTGGAGATAGTCATTGCCTGTCACTTATGTGGTGCGAATGTTACCTGCCACTTATCAGCCCAAGCCTGAACGTCGTCCAGGTCTTGTTGCATGTGGGCATGGACTGCTTCCTTATCTGTGGAGTTGTGAATGGCGCTGAACACTGTGCAGTCATCAGCGAACATCCCCATTTCTGACCTTATGTTGGAGGGAAGGTCATTGATGAAGCAGCTGAAGGTGGTTGGGCCTAGGACACTGCCCTGCGGAACTCCTGCAGCGATGTCCTGGGTCTGCGATGATTAACCTTCAACCACCACAACCATCTTCCTTTGTGCTAGGTGTGACTCCAGCCAGTGGAGCATTTTCCCCCCGATTCCCATTGACTTCAGTTTTACTAGGGCTCCTTGATGCCAGACTCGGTCAAATGCTGCCTTGATGTCAAGGTCAGCCACTCTCACCTCACCTCTGGAATTCAGCTCCTTTGTCCATGTTTGGACCAAGGCTGTAATGAGGTTGGGAGCCGAGTGGTCTTGGCGGAACCCAAACTGGGCATCAGTGAACAGGTTATTGGTGGGTAAGTGCCGCTTGATAGCACTGTTGATGACACCATCCATCACTTTGCTGATGATTGAGAGTAAACTGATGGGGTGGTAATTGGCCGGGTTAGATTTGTCCTGCTTTTTGTGGACAGGACATATCTGCATAGTTTTCCACATTGTCAGATAGATGCCAGTGTTGTAGCTGTACTGGAACAGCTTGGCTAGAGGCACGGCTAACTCTGGAGCACAAGTCTTCAGCACGATAGCCAGGATGTTGTCGGGGCCCATAGCTTTCGCTGTATCCAGTGCGCTCAGCCGTTTCTTGATATCACGTAGAGTGAATTGAATTGGCTGAAGAATGGCTTCTGTGATGGTGGGGACCTCGGGAGTAGGCCGATATGGATCATCCACTCGGCACTTCTGGCTGAAGTTGGTTGCAAACACTTCAGCCTTGTCTTTTGCACTCATGTGGTGGGCTCCACCATCATTGAGGATGGGGATATTCTTGGAGCCTCCTCCTCCCGTTACTTGTTTAATGGTCCACCACCATTCACGACTGGATGTGGCAGGACTGCAGAGCTTTGATCTGATCCATTGATTGTGGGATCGCTTAGCCCTGTCTATAGCATGTTGCTTCCGCTTTTTAGCATGCATGTAGTCCTGTGTTGCAGCTTCCCCAGGTTGACACCTCATTTTTAGGTATGCCTGGTGCTGCTCCTGGCATGCTCTTCTACACTCGTTGTTGAACCAGGGTTGGTCCCCTGGCTTGGTGGTAATGGTAGAGTGAGGGATATGCCGGGCCATGAGGTTACAGATTGTGGTGGAATACAATTCTGCTGCTGCCCCACAGCGCCTCATGGAGGCACAGTTTTGAGCTGCTAGATCTGTTCTGAATCGATCCCATTTAGCACGGTGGTAATGCCACACAACACGATGGAGGGTGTTCTCAGTGTGAAGACGGGACTTCATCTCCAGAATGGCTGTGCGGTGGTCACTGCTGCATCTGCGACAGATAGATTGGTGAGGGCAAGGTCAAGTAGGTTTTTCCCGCTTGTTGGTTCACTCACCACCTGTCGCAGGCCCAGACTGGCAGTTATGTCCTTCAGGACTTGGTCAGTAGTGGTGTTACCGAGCCACTCTTGGTGATGGACATTGAAGTCCCCCACCCAGAGTACATTCTGTGCCCTTGCTACTCTCAGTGCTTCTTCCAAGTGGTGTTCAACATGGCGGAGAACTGATTCATCAGCTGAGGGAGGGCGGTAGATGGTAATCAGCAAGAGGTTTCCTTGCCCATGCTTGACCTGAAGCCATGAGACTTCATAGGGTCCGGAGTCAATGTTGAGGACTCCCAGGACCACTCCTTCCCGACTGTATACCACTGTGCCACCACTGCTGTTGGGTCTGTCCTGGCGGTGGGACAGGACATACCCAAGGATGGTGATGGAGGAATCTGGGACATTGGCTGAAAGGTATGATTCTGTGAGTATGACTATGTCAGGCTGTTGCTTGACTAGTCTGTGGGTCAGCTCTCCCAATTTTGGTTACAACTGAGTGACTTGCTAGGCCATTTCAGAGGGCAGTTAAGAGTCAACCACATTGCTGTGGGTCTGGAGTCACATATAGGCCAGACCGGCAGATTTCCTTTCCTAAAGGACATTAGTGAACTAGATGGGTTTTTACAACAATCCAATAGTTTCATGGTTACCATTATTGATACTAGCTTTTTATTCCAGATTTATTTAGTTAACTGAATTTAAATTCCCCAGCTGCCATGGTGGGATTTGAACTCACGTCTGATGGATCATTAGTCTAGGCTTCTGGATTACTAGCCCAGTGTCATTACCACTACGCTACCATTCCCTCCTAAGTCCATCCTAATTGACCTTGAGAAGGTGGTGGTGAGCCGCCTTCTTGAACCGCTGCAGTCCGTGTGGTGAAGGTACTCCCACAGTGCTGTTAGGGAGGGAATTCCAGGATTTTGACCCAGCGACAATGAAGGAACGGCGATATACTGCCAAGTCAGGATGTTGTGTATCTTGGAGGGGAACTTGGAGGTGGTGGTGTTCCCATGCGCCTGCTGCCCTTTCCCTTCTAGGTGGTAGAGGTCGCTGTCGAAGAAGCCTTGGCGAGTTGCTGCAGTGCATCTTGTAGATGGTACACACTGCAGCCACGGTACGCCGGTGGTGGAGGGAGTGAATGTTTAAGGTGGTGGATGGGGTGCCAGTCAAGCGGGCTGCTTTGTCCTGGATGGTGTCGAGCTTCTTGAGTGCTGTTGGAGTTGCACTCATCCAGGCAAGTGGAGAATATTCCATCACACTCTTGACTTGTGCCTTGTAGATAGTGGAAAGACTTGAGGGCGTCGGGAGGTTATAGGTTATGGAGTGTGACGTTCTGTAGATGTTACCTCTGTTGAGTTGATGTCACCATTTTGTTTCTCATCAACATCTTGCAGCACTCTCTTGAATGCTTTCTTTAACCATTGGGGCTGGGGAGTGAGGGACATATGGTGACCGAATATATTAGGGGCAGGCTTCACGCCTGAGAGGGTGAGGTTGTGTAAGATTCGCAATTTTCAGCAAAAATCACGCAAGAAAACTGGATAAAATAAGACTGTTTATTGACCAAAGTAAGCTTGCACAGAAAAACCTTTGATAAAAGGGCATAGAAAATGGCCGCCAGGCCCCGTGATCAGTTTCTGAACCATTTTATTTCTGTTACTGCAAGCCAGACAGGCTTGTGGATTGAAGACAGTGAGCCCGCGAAAGCCAGTATCTGGGAACCGAAACTCAGAGGAACAGCATACATATTCAATGGATTACAAGTACAGGATGGGGCCCATCAAGATATGGGCGGACAATACAAAATCACTCATACCCATTCATTGTACAAAGGAAAAACCGTTTAGCAGCCATCAAGGAAAATCTCCGGACCGATCAATATGCGAACCGAGCCGCGGTGACAATGCAAAAGACATTAAAAGACATTATCGGCCAGGAAGGCCAGTTTAAGTTATCACCGGCTCCGTTACAAGACAAAGCGCCCCTGCAGAGATTTCTGCCCGCCAAAATTAATACAAAGACAGGACTATGATTTGGCGGGAGATAAGACTGTTCCAAAAGAGTATAACTATGGATTGAAAGTCCATATACGTTACTTCAACTTCTTCGGACGGGGCCAGGATCGGCGCCTCTTCCATTTCGGCAGATGCAGAATCGATGAAAACGTTTTCGTCTTTTTAAAGACGGACGGTTTCGGTAAAAGGATGACGTGGTCGGTGTTCAGCCAAACAAGGCTCGGCCACGACGAGAAGACAACGAGGGTGGTCCGGGTACTGGGGTCGGGAGATCATCGACGACCCAGACCGATGGAGAAGAAACCCTCTGGAGAACCGACCAGGCCGGAGACAAAAAGACAGTCCGGGCCTGACACTTCCGTGTCTCAACATCCCATTGGGTTGTTGTTCTACTCCATGAACAAAAATCCACGACAGGCTTAGTGGATCTCAACCTTGACGAGCGCTCATCGAGGCTGTGTCTACCCCATCGCCTCGAGAGAGAGAGAGAGAGAATATCGACTGCGCCAGAAGTTTCCAAATCCACGTGACGACGGAAAGCGGTGCCAAAAGGGCTGCGAACCCCCCCTTTCTCACGATTTCGAGAGTGGTGAGCATGATCCCAGGTTCCCCAGGTCGAAACTTAGTTTAGGTATAGGGGAGGGAGTTAAGGGAAATCGTAATGTGTTTCTCCTTTTTCGATGTGCCGTGTGTTCCCCATTTCCATAGAGTCAAGTTCATAAATTTGTGCATGATTGTAGTTACTTTAATCTGTGCCTATGACATGTATTTTGTAATGCTTCAAACTGTTTAAAAATAAAAGCATCCATTTCGTGCTATTCAGCCTGGTCTATTGAGTCCTTTTCTCTGCACTACTGTTCTCTGCATCTAAGTCCAAGGTCTAGAACCGTAGGGGGAGTGGGTCGAACCACTCAAGGGTAATTCTTGCACGAAGCCTGGCAGGAGGCCAGAACGGGCAAGAGAGCAGGAAAAAAAACCCTACAGTTGGACTGGTTCTGCTGGTGTTGCTTGTGATGTTTTGATTTCAATGGATTGAAAATTAAGCAGGTCCATAAAGTGTGAACAATTCACCCTGCCAGGTTACCACCCCAGCAGTGAACACTAAAATTTGATTTTATATTATTATCCACAGCTAAACTTGCTACAATCAGAGCAACAACTTGCATTTATATAGCGCCTTTAACGTAGAAAAATGCCTCAATGTATTTTAAAGAGGTGCATTCTGATGCCTAGACAAGGCAGGAGATATTAAGAAGAGTGACCAGATGTTTGGTCAAAGAGATGGGTTTTAACAACAACAACTTGCATTTATCTAGCACCTTTAACATAATAAAACATCCCAAGGTGCTTCACAGGAGCGATTATCAAACAAAATTTGACTCCGAGCCACATGAGGAGATATTAGGACAAGTGACCAAAAGCTTGGTCAAAGAGGTAGGATTTAAGAAGTGTTTTAAAGGAGGAGAGAGAGGTGGAGAGGCGGAGAGGTTTAGGGAGGGAATTCCCGAGTTTAGTGCCTGGCAGCTGAAGGCACAGCCACCAATGGTGGAGCGATGAAAGTCGGGGTTGCTCAAGAGGCCAGAATTGGAGGACCTCGGCTGAGGGCCTTAAAGGAGGATACGGAGCTGGAGGGGTTTTCAAAGGAAGTTCCAGATCATGGGGCCTAGACAGCTAAAGTCACAGCTGCCAATGGTGCAGCAAAGGGAGGGAGGATGCACAAAATGGAAGAATCTGAGGAACATAGAGATTTGAGGGTGGGGTGGGGCTGGAGGAGGTTAAGTGATAGGTTGGGGCAAGGCCATGAAGGAATTTAAAAACGGGGATGAGAATTTTCAATTTAAGACTTTGGGGGACTGGGAGCCAATGTAGGTCAGCAAGGATCTGTTGGGTGAACGGGTCTTGCTGCAGGATAGGATGTGGGCAGCAGAAGTTTACAAAGGATGGGGAATATGAGACCTGCCAGAGCAGCATTGGAAATGTCGAGTCTGGTGGTGACAAACACAGTGATGAAGGTTTCAACGGAAGATGGGCTGAGGCAGGGGTGGTGGCGGGCAATATTACAGAGGTGGAAGTAGGCGGTCTCTATGATGGAGATTATATGGGGTCAGAAGCTCAGCTTGGGGTTGAATAGGATGCCAAGATTGCATCGAAGTAGTGGCAAGGGTGGAGTCTGTGGCGATGACTTAAGGCGACTGCGTCATCTTCTCAGTGTTCAATTGGAAGAAATTGCAGCTCATCTAAGGCTGGATAGCAGACAAGCAGTCAGATAAGACAGTCAGTGGAAAGGTCGAGAGAGGTGGTGGAGAGTAAAGCTTCAGCATACATATGGAAGCTGACCCCTTGTCTGCAGATGATGGGCTGGATTTTCATTGAGGAGTCGGGTAGGCGGCAGGACTACAACTATCAGGTTTGTAGTCCCGCCTCCATCGAGTTTTAGCCAACCCATGCGATTTTGACTTGATTGACCTTGTTGAGCCCACCCAGTGGGCTCAACAGGCCAATTAAGGGCCACCCGGCAACAGGTGACGTCACAGATTGACATTTTATGTCAAGACCTTTTGACAGATGAAATATCAGCATTTCACAGCTGTTTGAAGCTGTCAAACACTGACAATCTGTATCCTAAGTTAATTCAGGATGATTTAGAGATCTCCCCGGAACAGAAAGCTGTATGCTGCAATTTTTGACAGCTCGCAGCCATTCTGCTTTCTGTGCCGGTGAGATGAGGGACTCCCGAGACCTGAAGGAAGGAAGGCTGTAAAGGTAAGTAAAGGTATGTAAAACTTCTCTAAACACTTTACACACACCAAACACACTTACCTTTGCACTCATGCACCCATCACTCACCTGAACACTGGACATCTCGACCCCACCAAGCCCTTCATCCCGACGGCCCGCCTCCTCTAACTTGGCGTGGTTTGGAGCCGTCGGGAATCCCACACTTCAACATTAAAAATAGGGATTAGGCTAAAAACTGCCTGTTAACTACCCGTTAACAGGCAGTTATTTGGCACTAATCCTCTTCCTGCCTCGGGGAGGCGGGTCCCAGTGCGGGGCGGGTACCCGGCTCCTTTGAAACTGGCATGGAGGCGGGTTGGGGTGGGGTGGGGTCGGGACCCCCGATATTGGGATTTTAACCCCCCGCACACCTCCAGTCCCGCCTCCACGGCCCAATGAAAATCCTGCCCAATGTCTCCAAGGGGAAGCATGTAGATGAGGAAGGGGAGAGGAGCCAAGACAATCCCACTGATTTTAGGGCAATTTATGGCAATTTGGGAAGTAGAGAAGTAGGGTTAGTTTGAGCATAAGAATTCATCTCCAGCACACACTGATCAGCTAGAAGACACAAATCTGAAACGATACAGTGCCACCAGTGGTGAGAGGGTACACTAAATGGGAAAAACACACAATAGAAGCCCTACATGCAGAATTCTGCCGAAGCATCCTTCGCACCCAAAGAAAAACGCCAACAAATGCATGCAGAGCCGAACTAGGCAGATACCCACTGATAATAAACATCCAAAAACGAGCACTAAACTTCCTAAATCACCTCAAATCTAGCTCCCCAGACACCCTTCATTTCAAAGCCTTTCAGACCCAAGAGCTAAACCCAGAAAAAAGTCCCCTGAGTCAGCTGCTACTGAAACTAAGTACTCAGCCGGACCCTGACCAGCCCCAGACCAACACAGCCGTCCAAACACCAATCCGAGTGAACCAAATCATTAAAAAATGCAAAGAAACCTACCTGGAACATTGGAACAAAATAACCGAAAGCCAAAGCAGATTAGAATGTTACCGGGCCCTAAAAAGAGAATATAAACTGGCAGACTACCTCACGACCATCAGAGACACAAAACAGAGACAGACCCTCACCAGGTACAGACTAAGCGACCACCAACTGGAAATTGAAAAAGGCAGATACAAGAAATCCTGGCAGCCTAGAGAGAATAGAATATGCGATCAATGTCTGGCCGGCGAGGTTGAAACAGAGATGCATTTCCTCCTAAAATGCGAAAAATTCAACACATCAAGAAACATATTATTCAACAAGCTAAGCCAAACAACCCCAGATTTCAAGGAATTGGATGACCTGTCAAAATTGAGATTAGTCCTAGGAGAAGGAGACAGACCATACCTAGGGGCCAAATATGTAACAACATGTCACAACCTGAGGACTGTTTAAAATTAAGACTGTTTAAAATTAATATTGAACGTACCAAATGAAGTACAAAGACTGTTTAAAATTAATATTGTTTAAAAGTAATATTGTATGTACCCAACAAATGTCAAATCGATTGACACCTACAGAATGTTGGAAAACTGTACCTTTTTGCTATGTAAGCTTTGGCAATATGGTTCTCTGTAAACTTTCATGCCAATAAAGCATTTGAACTGAATTGAACTGAACTGAACTGACAGAGAGAGAGAGACAATGAGAGAGAAAGAGAGAGAGAGACAGAGAGAGAGAGAGAGAGAGAGCCAGAGAGAGAGACACAGAGACAGAGAGAGAGAGAGAGACAGAGAGCGAGAGAGACACAGGGTGAGAGAGACACAGAGCGAGAGAGACCGTGAGAGAGAGAGACCGTGAGAGAGAGAGAGAGAATCAGAGAGAGAGAGAGCCTTCGCACCCAAAGGAAAACACCAACAAATGCATGCAGAGCCGAACTAGGCAGATACCCACTGATAATAAACATCCAAAAACGAGCACTAAAATTCCTAAATCACCTCAAAACTAGCTCCCCAGACACCCTACATTTTAAAGCCTTCCAGACCCAAGAGCTAAACCCAGAAAAGAGTCCCCTGAGTCAGCTGTTACTGAAACTAAGTACTCCTACTCAGCCGGACCCTGACCAGTCCCAAACCAACACTGCCGTCCAAACACCAATCCGAGTGAACCAAATCATTAAACAATGCAAAGAAACCTACCTGGAACATTGGAACAAAATAACCAAAAGCCAAAGCAGATTAGAATGTTACCGGGCCCTAAAAAAGAGAATATAAACTGGCAGACTATCTCTCGACCATCAGAGACACAAAACAGAGACAGACCCTCACCAGGTACAGACTAAGCGACCACCAACTGGCAATTGAAAAAGGGAGATACAAGAAATCCTGGCAGCCTAGAGAGAATAGAACATGTGATCAATGTCTGACCGGCGAGGTTGAAACAGAAATGCACTTCCTCCTAAAATGCGAAAAATTCAACACATCAAGAAACATATTATTTAACAAGCTAAGGCAAACAACCCCAGATTTCAAGGATTTGGATGACCTGTCAAAATTAAGATTAGTCCTGGGAGAAGGAGACAGACCATACCTTGGTGCCAAATATGTAACAACATGTCACAACCTGAGGACTGTTTAAAATTAATACTGATACCCAATGATGTACAAAGACTGTTTAAATTAATATTGTTTAAAAGTAATATTGTATGTTCCCAACAAGGGTCAAAATTGTTTGACACCTACAGAATGTTGGAAAACTGTACTTTTTTTGTTGTGTAAGCTTTGGCAATATGGTTCTCTGTAAACTTTCATGCCAATAAAGCATTTGAATTGTGAATTGTGAATTGTGGGTATAATTACAGCATGGCAAGTTTACATAGACAGGTTCCATTATAAATGTGGAATAGAAATTTATAACGGGGAAAAAGTTGACAGGAAATGCATGCAGGTGCAAGATTTTTAATATTCTAATCATTCTCTCTCGGTGTTGCTCTCTGCTCATTTATGTTTTCTTATTGGTGTTGCTGTGAGCTCTCTGTGCCTGTGACTCTTCCTCAAAGAGGTGTCTCCCCTTGTGGTTGAATTGCCGCTCATCTGCTGTAATTTTGGGGGCAGAGACACGAATGTCCCGTCTGAGCTGTTTTTCCAGGGTTTGTGCGGCACTTCTGCCAAAGCTACTGCGGATGATCAGGAGTATCCTGCAGAAAACGATCCCGACTATTTTCTCTGTTATGTGTAAGTCTCCCTGATCACTACATCTTTCTCGTCATCACTGTGTGTCTCTCACATTTGTATTTTTTTTCAATGACTTAGTCTTCGTCTCAGTGCCTGCATCCTTGTGGCCCGATTTATTTCTTCATGATACCCCGATGTGTCTCTCTCCATATCTTTTGGGTGTTCCTGTATTTACTCTACCCCTGTCTTCTGATTGTGCTCTCCTCCTAGACTGTTTGTCAGTGTGTCCCTGCAGCTATTCTGGCTGTGCCCCAATATTTCCCTTTGCCTTTTGATCTGTTTGCCGTTTAGGTGTCGGCCTTGGCTCAGAGGCAGCTCTTTCACCACTTAAGTCAAAAGGTCGTGGGTTCAAACCCCACGCCGGGACTTGAGTGCCTAATCTCGGCTGATGTTCCAGTGCAGGACTGAGGGAATGCCGTACTGTTGGAGGCGCTGTCTTTTGGATGAGACATTCAACCGAACCCCCGTCTACCCTTTCAGGTGAATGTAAAATCTACCTTTTTGTCTTGCTATGTGTTCTAATAAGAACCCGTTCTAATATCTTGTTCTGTAACTTGGTGTCAATTTTTGTCTGATTTATGATCCTGTGAAGTGCCTTGGGATGTTTTACAATGTTAAAGGTGCTACATAAATGCAAGTTATTGTTAGTTTTATTACAACTTAAAAAGTGCTTAATTGGCTGTAAAGAGCTTTGGGATGGCCTGAGGTCGTGAAATGCATTATATAAATGCAAGACTTTCTTTCATGGGGCATTCTTTCTATCTTTGTCCCCAAATGTTCCTTTTCTTCTGCGCTGAAATCTCTTTCTGGTTGTGCCTCTATCTAGCGCTCTATTCCTCCTAATTTCGCTTTGTCCCCATAATTTGTCTCTGTCACTCAACTTATTTTTCTGTCCTCACCTCTCTGTCTTTACTCCGCTAAAGCTCTCCCTGTCCACCTTTCTGTCCCTCAAACCTCTCTTTCTCTGTGACACTAATCTCCCGCTGTGAAGCCTGATCTCTCTCATTGTGCTCTCAATCTCGCTGACACTTTTACAATGTTTTTTTTCCCCCATACATGGAGGCCAGCTTCGGGATTATCATTGCATTTTGAAATGGAGTGTTGCGACCCACTTAGTATTTTTAGTATGTAATAGATTATTATAGACATAGGTAGACATGTGCAGCGCAAGATTCATAATTTACAAGCTGTAGCTTAAAAAGTGAGTATATTTTGGAAATCAAGGCGTCCTATTTGACCCTGAGCTGAGCTTCTGATTCCAGATCCTCTCCATCACCAAGACCGTCTACCTCCACCTCTGTAAAATCGCCCGTCTCTGCCCCTGCCTTAGCTCCTCTGCTACTGGAACCCTCCTGCGTGCCTTTGTAACCTCTACTTTTGACTATTCCAACGCGCTCCTGGCCGGCTTCCCATCTTGCACCCTCCGTAAACTGGAGGACATCCAAAACTCTGCTCCCCATATCCTAACTCGCACCAAGTCCTGTTCACACGTCACCCCCTGTGCTCGCTGACCTACAATGGCCACAACTGCCCTGTGTGGTAGAGAATTCCACAGGTTCACCACTCTCTGGGTGAAGAAATTCCTCCTCATCTCTGTCCTAAATGGCTTACCCCTTATCCTTAGACTGTGACCCCTGGTTCTGGACTCCCCCATCATCGGGAACATCTTTCCTGCATCTAGTCTGTCTAGTCCTGTTAGAATTTTATAAGTTTCAATGAGATCC
Organism: Somniosus microcephalus; assembly: GCF_052327205.1. Lineage (NCBI taxonomy): Eukaryota > Metazoa > Chordata > Chondrichthyes > Squaliformes > Somniosidae > Somniosus > Somniosus microcephalus. The sequence goes on along the minus strand of NC_140993.1, from coordinate 24,875,556 downwards.
CCTCTCATTCTTCTAAACTCTGGCGAATATAAGCCTAATCGACCCAATCTCTCCTCATATGTCATTCCTGCCATCCCAGGTATCAGCCTGGTGAATCTTCGCTGCACTCTCTCCATGGCAAGAACATCCTTCCTCAGATAAGGCGACCAAAACTGCACACAATACTCAAGGTGTGGTCTCACCAAGGCATTGTCCAACTGCAGCAAGACATCCTTGCTCCTTTACTCGAATCCTCTCGCTATGAAGGCCAACATACCATTTGCCTTCTTAACCGCCTGCTGCACGTGCATGCTTACCTTCAGTGACTGGTACACAAGGACACGCAGGTCTCGTTGCACTTCCCCTTCTCCCAATCTATTGCCGTTCAGATAATAATCTGTCTTCCTGTTTTTGCCACCGAAGTGGATAACCTCGCATTTATCCACATTGGGCAGATGCATGGCAAATGCAGTATAATCACCCAACCTGTCCAAATCATACTGGAGTTTCTCTGCATCCTCCTCACAGCACACACATATCCAATCCAGCTTTGTGTCATCTGCAAACTTGGAAATATTACATCTAGTTCCCTTGTCTAGATCATTTCTATATATTGTGAATAGCTGGGGTCCTAGCACCAGTCCTTGTGGTGCCCCACTAGTCACTGCCTGCCACTTGGAAAAAGACTCATTTATTCCAACTCTTTGCTTCCTTTCTGCCAACCAGTTCTCTATCCAAGGCAGTACCTTGCCCCCAATCCCATGTGCTGTAACTTTGCACACTAATCTTTTAAGCGGGACCTTATTGAAAGCCTTATCTATTCTACCAGTTACATCCTCAAAAACTTCCAGTAGATTAGTCAAGCATGATTTACCTTTTGTAAATCCACGTTGACTTTGTCCGATCCTATCACTGTTTTCCAAGTGCTCTGCTATTACATCTTTTATAATGGACTCTAGCATTTTCCCCACTATCGATGTCAGACTTACCAGTCTATAATTCCCCGTTTTCTCTCTACCACCTTTTTTAAATAGTGGGGTTACATTAGCTATCCTCCAATCCAAGGGAACTGTTCCAGAGTCTATAGAATTTTGGAAGATGACCAGCAATGCAGCTACTATTTCTAGGGCCACTTCCTTAAGTACCCTAGGATGTGGATTATCAGGCCCTGGGGATTTATCGGCCTTCAATCCCATCAATTTCCCTAACACCATTTCCCTACAAATACTGATTTCATTCAGTTCCTCCCTCTCATTAGACCCTATGTTCCCCGACATCTCTGGAAGGTTATTTGTGTCCTCCTTTGTGAAGATAGAATCAAAGTATGTATTTAATTGGTCTTCCATTTCTTTGTTCCCCATTATAAAGTCCCCTGATTCTGACTGCAAGGGAGCTATGCTTGACTTCACCAATCTTTTTCTTTTCACATATCTATAGAAGATTTAACAGTCAGTTTTTATGTTCCCTGCAAGCTTACTCTCATATTCTATTTTCCCCCCTTCTTAATTAATCCCTTTGTCCTCCTTTGCTGAATCCTAAACTGCTCCCAATCCTCAGCTTTGCTGCTTTTTCTGGCCAATTCATATGTCCTCTCCTTGGAGGTGAGAAGGTGAATCTCGCTACCACATGGAGGCTAATAGCATAGATACATTTAGGGGTGTTCGATAAGTAAATAAGGGAGAAAGGAATAGAAAGTTATGTTGAGATGACGTTAATAGAATGGGAGGAGGTTTGTGTGGAGCATAAACACCTGTTTCTATGTTGTAAATTCCATGTCATTTTTGATAATATCTCCCCTTAATACGTTTTTCAATGGAAATAAATTTAGATTTCTTTATTAGTGCCGTCATCTAAAACCTGGAATGTTCTTTGCCATTCTTAGGACCCTTTCCACTACCTCTGTGCTTGTGTCTACTGCAGTCCTGTGAACTTGGAGGCTGTGTACGCAAGGCCAGAGTCATGCGGTGGTGGGGGGGTGGGTGGGTGTCTACCGCTGCTTGACCACTGCCTGTGCCTGCAACGCAGTGAGCTCACCTTGCATTGTAACACTACATCAGCTCGTTTAAACACGCTATTGGACCTCCCAGCACAGAGTGCATGGCACACTGGGAGCCAGCAGGGGGTCAGCATGGAAGCCAGCGCGCCTTTGAGGGGGAAATGCTTCTAAACTCATAAGATGGTCGAAGCACCGCACCAAAGCAAAACATCACCACGCCGAAATAAAAACAGAAAATGCTGGAGAGACTCAGCAGGCCAGGCAGCATCTGTGAAGAGAGAAACAGAGTTAACGTTTCAGGTCATCGATGACCTGAAACGCTAACTTTGTTTCTCTCTTCACAGATGCTGCCTGACCTGCTGAGTTTCTCCAGCATTTTCTGTTTTTATTTCAGATTTCCAGCAACTGCAGTATTTTCTTTTTGTATCACCACTTCGAGATGCTTGTTTGGGAAGTACTATTGCAGGGGATATTACAGAGAACACTGGATCTTTTTGGAGTGGAGAGCACCCAATGGTTAGAGTGAAGGTTTGAGAAGCTTTCATAACAGCTGTCACACTACAAAATCTTTACCACACTGGCCAGGAGAAGGAATTTTGGGGTTAATTTATGTAACAACTAGCTGAAGTGCCCGGCGGTGCCGAGGCTTTTTCGAGGGCATGTTGTTGTTGGGAGAGAGCGCGACTGGGGGGGAAGAGAGAGAGCGACTAGGGGGAAGAGAGAGAGAGGGACTGGGGGGAAGAGAGGGCGGGTGGGGGGAAGAGGGGGGGCGGGGTGGGGGGAAGAGGGGGGGCGGGGGGAGGTCGGGGAGGGCGGGGGGGAAGGGAGGGGAGGCGGGTGAGGGGGGAGGGAGGGGAGGCGGGTGAGGGGGGAGGGAGGGGAGGCGGGTGAGGGGGGAGGGAGGGGAGGCGGGTGAGGGGGAAGGGAGGGGGGAGGGGAGAGAGGCAGGGGTGGGGGGGAGGGGGGTGCGGGGGCAGGGGGTGCGGGGGGGAGGGGGCGGTGGGAGAAGGGAGGGCAGGGGGGCCGGGAAGGGGGGAGGGGGGAAGGGAGGGCTTGAGGCTGAGAGACGGCCACGCCCGGTTGCCGGGGTAACCCTGCCGCGCCGCCCCACCCCGCACTCTCGAGAGCCCCGCTCTCGAAGCCCCAGCCGCCCCGCCCTCCCGAGAGCGCAGCTCTCCGAGCCCACCCCGCACTCCCGAGAGCCGCGCTCTCCAAGCCCCAGCCGCCCCGCACTCCCGTTGCCGGGGTAACCCTTCCCGCCCACCAAGGCCGAGATCCGCACTCTCGAGGGCCCCACCCGGCCGAGATCCGCACTCTCGAGGGCCCCACCCCCCCCCGCGCGCCGAGCGCGGAACAGAGTCTCAACTGCTCCTGCTGCGCGCGCACACTGACCCTCGTGGCTGACGCCGTTGCCCCGGGTAACGTGACACCGGGGGGGGGGGGGGGGCGTGAGGAGCTTAGCAGCAGCCCAATTACCTAGCTCGGGCCTGGCTGGGCAAGAAAGGCCCAGGCTTTCAGGACTAAGAAAAAAACGGGGAAAGGTAGGAAAAAGAATCTTCAGGTTAGATAAAATATTTACAAATGAGTGATTTATTTTAAAAGAATTTAATAAATTGAATTTTATTTTGCTGGAAATGTATATTTGAAAAGAAAGACGCAGAAAGCAGGAAAAAGAATGGAAGCAAGATGGCGGCGACTCACCTCGGTTCAGAATGATAAGGCCCGCCCACACACGCACCGATTGGCCCGGCGGCACACGCCAGCAACCCGGCGTACGATTGGTCGAGCTCGAGGTCACTCTGTCGCTAATGAGCGGATAATGAGATGCTAATGAGCGGAATGTTAAGGTTTTTCGGATACCGCAGGCGCGATTTTAGCCCGGCTGAAACGTAAATACGCTTAAAACTGTTTTGGAAAGGTAAGCTTTCTTTCGACGTAACGCATGCGTAGGTACGCCCTGTAACTTTCGAGCGCATAGCCGCCCAGACACACACCTGCAGACAGACAGACAGAAGGACAGAAGGACAGACAGAAGACAGACAGAAGGACCGATTTATATATATAGACTAGCTGAAGTGCCCGGCGGCGCCGAGGCTTTTTTGAGGGCATGTTGTTGTTGGAAGAGAGAGTGAGAGAGCGACTGTGGGGGGGGGAGAGAGAGAGCGACTGGGGGGGGGGGGAGAGAGAGAGAGTGACTGGGGGGGAGAGACAGAGCGACTGGGGGGTAGAGAGAGAGCGACTGGGGGGAAGAGAGAGAGAGACTGGGGGGAAGAGAGAGAGCGCGGGTGGGGGGAAGAGAGAGAGCACGGGTGGGGGGAAGAGAGGGCGGGGGGAAAGGGGGGAAGGGAGGACGGGAGGGGGAGGAGGAGGAGGGAGCGGGAGGGGGGAGGGGAGGGGCGGGAGGGGGGTGGAGGGAGGGGGGAGGGAGTGGGGGGAGGGCGGGGCGGGGGGGAAGGGAGGGGGGCGGGGGGGAAGGGGGCTGGGGGGGAGAGGGGGGGAGAGCGGCGGGGGCCGGGGGGGGAGAGGGGTGGGGGGGGAGGGGGAGAGGGGCGGGGGGAAGGGGGGGCGGGGGGGAAGGGAGGGGAAGGGGGGGAGGGAGGAAGGGAGGGCTTGAGGCTGAGAGACGGCCACGCCCGGTTGCCGGGGTAACCCTGCCGCGCCGCCCCGCCCCGCGCTCTCGAGAGCCCCGCTCTCGAAGCCCCAGCCGCCCCGCCCCGCACTCCCGAGAGCCCCGCTCTCCGAGCCCCGCTCTCCAAGCCCCAGCCGCCCCGCACTCCCGTTGCCGGGGTAACCCTTCCCGCTCACCAAGGCCGAGATCCGCACTCTCGAGAGCCCCGCCACCCCCGCCCGAGCCGAGCGCAGCGCGGAACAGAGTCTCACCTGCTCCTGCTGCGCGCGCACCCTGACCCTCGTGGCTGATGCCGTTGCCCCGGGTAATGTGACACCGGGAGGGGGGCTGGGTGAGGAGCTTAGCAGCAGCCCAATTACCTAGCTCGGGCCTGGCTGGGCAAGAAAGGCCCAGGCTTTCAGGCCTAAGAAAAAAACGGGGAAAGGTAGGAAAAAGAATCTTCAGGTTAGATAAAATATTTACAAATGAGTGATTTATTTTAAAACAATTTAATAAATTCAATTTTATTTTGCTGGAAATGTATATTTGAAAAGAAAGACGCAGAAAGCAGGAAAAAGAATGGAAGCAAGATGGCGGCTACTCACCTCGGTTCAGAACGATAAGGCCCGCCCACACACGCACCGATTGGCCCGGCGGCACACGCCAGCAACCCGGCGTACGATTGGTCGAGCTCGAGGTCACTCTGTTGCTAATGAGCGGATAATGAGATGCTAATGAGCGGAACGTTAAGGTTTCTCGGATACCGCGGGCGCGATTTTAGCCCGGCCGAAATGTAAATACGCTTAAAACCGTTTTGGAAAGGTAAGCTTTCTTTCGACGTAACGCACGCGTAGGTACGCCCTGTAACTTTCGAGCGCTTAGCCGCCCAGATGCACACGTGCAGACGGACAGAAGGACAGACAGAACGACCAATTTATATATATAGACTAGCTGAAGTGCCCGGCGGTGCCGAGGCTTTTTCGAGGGCATGTTGTTGTTGGAAGAGAGAGAGAGAGAGCGACTGTGGGGGGGGGGGGGGAGAGAGAGAGCGACTGGGGGGGGGAGAGAGAGAGCGACTGGGAGGGGGAGAGAGAGAGAGAGAGAGCGTGACTGGGGGGGAAGAGAGAGAGCGACTGGGGTGTAGAGAGAGAGCGACTGGGGGGAAGAGAGAGAGACTGGGGGGAAGAGAGGGCGGGTGGGGGGAAAAGAGGGCGGGTGGGGGGACGGGAGGGTGGGGGGGGAAGGGAGGGGAGGGGAGGACGGGGGGAAGGGGGGGGTGGGGGGGCGGGGCGGAGAGGGCGGGGGTTGGAGGGGGGGAGGGGCGGGGGGGCGGGGCAGGGGAGGGGAAGGGGGGAGGGAGGGTGGGCGGGGGGAAGGGCGGGCGGGGGGTAGGGGAAGGGCGGGCAGGGGGGAGGGCGGGCGGGGGGGAGGGGGGAATGGAGGGAGGGGGAAGGGAGGGCGGGGGGAGGAGGGGGAAGGGCGGAGGGGAGAGGGGAAGGGGGAGGGGGGAGAGGAAGGGGGAGAAGGGAGGGGCAGGGGGAGGGGGAAGGGAGGGGGAGGGGGGAAGGGAGGGGGAGGGGGGGAAGGGAGGGGGAAGGGAGGGGGAGGTGGGAAGGGAGGAAGGGAGGGCTTGAGGCTGAGAGACGACCACGGCCACGCCCGGTTGCCGGGGTAACCCTGCCGCGCCGCCCCGCCCCGCCCCGCACTCCCGAGAGCCCCGCTCTCGAAGCCGCAGCCGCCCCGCCCCGCACTCCCGAGAGCCCCGCTCTTCGAGCCCGCCCCACACTCCCGAGTGCCCCGCTCTCCAAGCCCCAGCCGGCCCTCACTCCCGTTGCCAGGGTAACCCTTCCCGCTCAGCAAGGCCGAGATCCGCACTCTCGAGAGCCCCGCCCCCCCCCGCCCGAGCCAAGCGCGGAACAGAGTCTCACCTGCTCCTGCTGCGCGCGCACCCTGACCCTCGTGGCTGACGCCGTTGCCCCGGGTAACGTGACACCGGGGTGGGGGGCGGGGGTGAGGAGCTTAGCAGCAGCCCAGTTACCTAGCTCGGGCCTGGCTGGGCAAGAAAGGCCCAGGCTTTCAGGCCTAAGAAAAAAACGGGCAAAGGTAGGAAAAAGAATGTTCAGGTTAGATAAAATATTTACAAATGAGTGATTTATTTTAAAAGAATTTAATAAATTGAATTTTATTTTGCTGGAAATGTATATTTGAAAAGAAAGACGCAGAAAGCAGGAAAAAGAATGGAAGCAAGATGGCGGCTACTCACCTCGGTTCAGAACGATAAGGCCCGCCCACACACACACCGATTGGTCGACCGTCAGGTCACCAAAGCGTAGGATTGGCCAATCGTCCCGTCACTCGACCGTAGGAGGGCCCGGCCGCACGCGGCAGCAAGACGCCGTACGATTGGTCGACCTCGAGGTCACTCTGTCGCTAATGAGCGGATAATGAGATGCTAATGAGCGGAACGTTAAGGTTTTTCGGATACCGCAGGCGCGATTTTAGCCCGGCCGAAACGTAAATACGCTTAAAACCGTTTTGGAAAGGTAAGCTTTCTTTCGAGGTAACGCACGCGTAGGTACGCCCTGTAACTTTCGAGCGCATAGCCGCCCAGACGCACACCTACAGACAGAAGGACAGAAGGACAGACAGAAGGACCGATATATATATATAGATAGATTGCTATGAATTCAGTTCACTAAGGAATTACTAAGGGGGTCAGCCGTGGCTCAGTGCGTAGCAGTGCTGCAGGAGTGCTGCACTGTCAGAGGTGCCGTCTTTCAAATGAGACGTTAAACCGAGGCCCCGTCTGCTCTCTCAGGTGGATGTTGCATATCCCATGACACTATTTCCTATTTCAAAGTAGAGCAGGGGAAGTTCTCCCCGGTGTCCTGGCCAATATTTATCCCTCAATCAACATCACAAAAACAGATTATCTGGTCATTATCATATTGCTGTTTGTGGGAGCTTTTTATGTGCATTTTGGCTGCAGCGTTTCCCACATTACAACAGTGACTACACTCCAAAAGTACTTCATTGGCTGTAAAGTGCTTTGGGATATCCTGAGGTTCTGAGAGGTGCTATATAAATGCAAGTCTGTCTTTAACTCCCAGAAGCACACAGCAGGTTTATTAGCTTCCAATTGCTGTGTACCACATGAAATAATGAACCAAAATGTGTACATTTGCTGTAGGGGTTCGCAAAATTCCCCTATTTTTCCCTGAAGATCGGGAAGTATTGGTCCACATCGTGGATGAAGAATTATGTGCTTTGAATTGCCTCTGGGTTGGATCAATGTTTGTAAAGCATACTCAGAGCCACGAAAGACTGCTCTGAGCTGGGCTGCGCATGGACAACACCGGAATCGAGGAAATTCGTGGAAAATATTCACACACCTTAAGACTGTACTTTTATCAATAAAATTGTTCCCTGGAGTTTGGTGAAAGCAAAAGGTTTTAAAATGGCCACAGAAAGCATTGGCCAAGAATAGTGGGGTTTGGAAAAGCAGCTTGTAATGTGTCTGTGTGAAAGACCTGTCAATCAAACCAGGGAGGTTCCTTTTGTGGACAGGCAAGGTTTGTTTCTACAAAACTGCAGGATGTTTATTTACTTAAGAGATTAGCCCACTTGGGACAAACCACAGAACAATCGGCTTCTGTTTACACAGAAATCCAAACCCATTGAAAGCACTTACATACAACTGAGGCACATTTGAAACTCCGGAAAAGGACTTTTGAAAGAGATCAGTATGGATGGGTTTGAATCACTCAGACAATAGGGCAGTTGGATTCCCTTTTGTTTTAGCCCAGGTGAACTCCGGAGGTGGGCGGGAACATTCCGGCCCCAGAGTGTAGACACATTAAATCACTCCAACCATTTTGAATCAGCCAATCACAGCCTTTCTTTTGTGTATTGGAACTTTTGGGCGCGAATTTTGCAGACAGCAAAACAGCAGGAGCTCACCAGGTATAAAGATAGCTCCTGAGAAGCTATCTCTTACTTCGCTGGACCCCAGGTGAGCAGGGTTTCTGACTCCTCAGCAAGGCAACCTAGTCAGGAGTTGGGGGGGGGGTGATTTAGGGGAAATTGCTAAGATTGTTTAATCAACATTGTAGCCACTTACCCCTCGTTTTTGCCATCTGCCTTCTCCCATTTAAGCAATTTTACTGTAATTACTGTGTTCGTGTGGTATAGTTCAAATTTGATTACAGTTGCTTTAGTTTAATAAAGTTTGACTTTCTCACACCCAGACCAGTTGTCCATTTTAATATATCATTAATTATAAGTCCTTCAGTCAGAACTGGAAGATGGGGTAGCGATTCGAAACCGTGGATAACGAGGGAAATTAGGGACAGCATAAAATCAAAAAAAAGGGCATATCAACTGGCAAAAAAAAGCACCAGACCGGAAGATTGGGGGCAGTACAGGATACAGCAAAAGAGGACAAAGGGATTAATCAGGAAGGGGAAAATAGAATACGAAAGTAAACTTGCAGCAAACATAAAGACAGACTGCAAAAGCTTTTATCGGTATATCAGGAGGAAAAGACTGGTAAAATCCCAAGTCGGTCCCTTGCAGTCCGATTCGGGAGAATATATAATGGAGAATAAGGAAATGGCAGACCAATTAAACTCATACTTTGGTTCTGTATTCACAAAGGAGGACACAAATAACCTCCCAGGAATATCGGCAAACATAGGGACTAATGAGAGGGAGGAGCTGACAGAAATTAGTATCTCTAGGGATATGGTGTTGGGTAAGTTGAGGGGACTGAAGGCCGACAAATCCCCGGGGCCTGATAAACTACATCCTAGGGTACTTAAGGAGGTGGCCCTGGAGATAGCAGATGCTCTAAGGATCATCTTCCGGAACTCCATTGACTCGGGAACAGTACCCGTGGATTGGAGGGTAGCTAATGTTACCCCAATATTTAAAAAGGGGGGTAGAGAGAAAGCAGGGAATTATAGACCAGTAAGCCTTACATCGGTTGTGGGCAAAATGCTAGAGTCCATTATTAAGGATAAAATAGCGGAGCACTTGACAAATGGGGAAAGGATCGGACAGAGTCAACATGGATTTACAAAGGGTAAATCGTGTTTGACTAATCTGCTGGAATTTTTTGAGGAAGTAACTGGTAAAATAGATGGGGGAGAGCCAGTGGATGTGGTGTACCTTGACTTCCAGAAAGCCTTCGATAAGGTTCCACACAAAAGATTATCATGCAAAATCAAGGCTCATGGGATTGGGGGCAAAGTATTAACGTGGATAGAGAACTGGCTGGCGGATAGAAAACAGAGAGTTGGAATAAACGGCTCGTTTTCGGAGTGGCAGGCAGTGACCAGCGGGGTGCCGCAAGGATCTGTCCTGGGACCCCAGCTGTTCACAATATATATAAATGATCTGGATCAGGGAATTGGATGCAATATTTCCAAATTCGCTGACGACACTAAACTAGGAGGAGGGGTGGGCTCTGATGAGGATGTCAGGAGGCTACAGTGCGATTTGGACAGGTTGGGGGAATGGGCGGATACGTGGCAGATGCACTATAATGTGGATAAATGCGAGGTTATCCACTTTGGGGGTAAAAACAGGAGGGTAGATTATTATCTAAATGGCAATAGATTGGGAGATGGGGAAGTGCAGAGGGACCTGGGTGTTCTTGTGCACCAGTCACTGAAGGAGAGCATGCAGGTGCAACAGGCGATTAAGAAGGCAAATGGTATGTTGGCCTTCATATCAAGGGGGTTCGAGTATAGGAATAGGGATACCTTACTACAGCTGTACAAGGTGCTGGTGAGACCGCATCTGGAGTATTGTGTACAGTTTTGGTCGCCCCATCTGCGGAAGGATGTTCTTGCCATGGAAAGAGTGCAGCGGCGATTCACCAGGCTGATACCTGGAATGGCGGGAATGACCTACGAGGAGAGATTGAATAGTTTGGGCTTGTACTCACTGGAGTTTAGAAGATTGAGAGGGGATCTCATCGAAACATATAAAATTATGGCAGGCCTGGACAGGCTGAATTCAGAGAGAATGTTTCCAATGGCAGGGGAGCACAGAACCAGGGGCCACAGTCTAAAAATAGCGGGCAAATCATTTAAAACAGAGATGAGGAAGAATTTCTTCACTCAAAGAGTGGTGAGCCTGTGGAATTCCCTGCCACAGAGGGCTGTGAAGGCTAATTCAATAAATATTTTCAAGAGAGAATTGGATATATTTCTGAAGGCTAAGGGGATTAAGGGTTACGGAGAAAAGGCGGGGACGGGGTACTGAACTGGTAAGATCAGCTAAGATCTCAGATGAAGATCAGCCATGATCTCATTGAATGGCGGAGCAGGCTCGAAGGGCCGAATGGCCTACTCCTGTTCCTATCAAAAAAAAAAACAAAAAAAAAAGAAACCGCTGTTTGGAAATTGGTTTACAGTGTAGCAGCAAAAGGCTGCTGACCAGGTGAATTACCGTAAACCAGGTAAAAGGTTGGAATTGGTCAGAGTGCAGGCAAAGGCTGCTGACCGGGTAAATTACCGTAAACCAGTTAAAAATGCCCCCCTACAAAATGACGACCGCGGCAGGACTGGAGGCAGTTCTTGATACGATAAGTGGTCTGGATCTGGAGAAAGCATCAGCTCTTGTTTCTCTCGTTTTCAGTATGTGGGTAGCCCTGCAGATGTTAGCGGCAGCGTGTAGGCTGACCTATCATGGTATAGGTGGCTGGGTTAAGAAGGGTGAGAAGGGGGTGCAGGAGGAGGTTAAAGAGGCCAAGAATCGGGAGTCCCAGCTTGAAAAATGCCAGGCGGAGGTAGAACGCCTCAGAGAGGTGAATGAGGCCAGAGCTAGTGGAATGAGGGTGTGGGAAGAGAATGCCCACCTCACACTAGAGGTCACGAAATGCCAGGCATTTATAGAGCGCCTTGTGCAGGAAGTCACAGATGCGAGGGACAATGAGATGAGGCTACAGGAGGAAAACGCACACCTCACCCAAGAAGCTAGCGAGGGAAAAAGCCATGCGAGGAACCAGATAGAGTTCCTAAAGTACCAAATTATAGAAGCAAAGAGGAGCGAGATGAGACTGCGGGAAGAGAATGCCCGCCTCACCTCAGAAGTAACAGAGCAGGAGGAGAAGGTTAGGGAGGTAAAGGCAGCTTATAAGCTGGCTGGCGACCTAAGGTTTGAGGAAGCAGATCCTGGCCCCTGTAGGGCAGAGATAGAAAGCCTTAACATGGCTTTAAAAGCATCAAAGGGGATGATTTGCGTGATCAGCCCAAAGGCAGGTCAGCCGGATTTTACTGGCAGCCCAAGTAGAACCATCCCACAGGCAGCACCCAGAATGATGCTGGATAGAGAATTAGAGATCCCAAGACCGCAGCCCACAGCTCCGAGTCTTGAGGAGCTCTGGCAGCAAGGAGGGGTGGACAATGGGGTGGTAGGAGAATGCCAGCAGGTCCCGCTAGGCAGGCGGGGACCAGGACCAGTGTACCCCCTCCGACAATGGAGGTACAGTCCGTCCGTGAGGGGTGGACCTGAGAATAGGAATCCTCAGCCCACAGCAGGTACAAGTTCACAGGCAGGTGCTGTGGCTTGTGTGGGGGGAGGAGCCATTCATGAACAGAGCAAGCTGCTTAAGCCAGGGAACAGGGAAGGAGAGTTCTGGGACCCCTGTAGAGCAGGTCCAGTAGCAGAAATTTGGGACAAGGGAGGCACACAGGGGATAGTTTTGGCCCCAGACCAAAGGCAGGTCCAAGTCCAAAATTCCCCATTTAAAGCCACCCGGGTAAGAGAAAATGAGTTTGCTGACCAGACAAGTTCAAGTTCACAGCCTGTAAAGACAGGAGCTGTGGCTTGTTTCCAGGGAAAAGTTGTCCAGCCCACAAATTGGGACACTTCCCCGCCCCAGTGGGACCTAAATTTTGGCAACAGCTTAAATTCGAACCAAAGTTTCAATTTGAGCAAGTTACCTGAGAAACAGCAACCTGAGATTAGAAATCTGCAGGCTGCTGCCAATCCATTCACTGAAAATCGCCTGGGGGGCTCTAGGGTGCAGCAGCCCTTTAAAAAGACTCCCCGCGCATGTGCAGTCGCTGGTCTGGAGACAGGAATTCCCCAGTCTTTTAAACAAGAGGTTCATGCAGGCACAGTTGCCTGTGGGACCACAGCGGCTCTTCCTCAGTTTTTTCACGCAGGCGCACCTGCTTGTTTAAAGACAGAGATTTCACAGCCTCTGCCGCGGGACTCCAGGGAGGAGATCCGCGCAGGCGCAGTGGCCTGTTTAAAGGGACCAGCTTCCCAGCCCGCTTCCAGAGTGGTCCCCCCCATGATGTGGGACACTGGGGAGGCTGGGATAGCAATCCCTCTTGCAGGAGACATGGGGAGGGAGCTGACACCAGGTTTTGGATCAGGAGAGGGAGATTTGCACCAGCAGGCTGCCAGGTATCTTATACAGTGCAGGCTGTTGGTACCAGGGGGAGAAGATTCCCAGCCAGCTAGGACTGCGACCCTGGCTCAGGTTCCGCCAGCCAAAGTTTCCCCCACAGAGACGCCCCTCAGAAGGTCTCAGCGGGCCCGCAAGCCCAAGAAAAGGTGGTCACCAGGGTACCTGCCACAAAGAGCAATCTCCCAAACCGGGGCGAAGCCAAAGGGCAGAGGTCCCCAACCAGCAGCCATAAGCTGCGAGGGACCAGAGGCAGGAAGCAGTCCAGCTTCGCTGCAGCCAGCAGTAATCTGCGACAGTGCCAGAGATTAGCCTGGCCGCCCGGAGATGGGCGGCATTTGTATTATAGCTTTGTTTTGATTATAGTGTGCTTTTAAGGTTTGTATTTTAAGTTTAGAATGTTTCAAATGTTTTGAGTTTAAGTGTAAGTTTAAGCTTACATGTGTGCCAAATGTTTGTATTTTGGTCCGAGTTCAAGGGACCCGACCATGTCTCCACCTAAGGCAGCAGGTCAGTGAGACCTGGCTGCATGTCTTTTTAAGTTTTGCAGGAGAGTGAAAGATGAAGCAGCCCTGTTCGCCCAGCCCGAGCTGGGCATCGAATGAAGATATGGATACAGAATGTTGGGCATCACCTCGCCACCAGACAAATCCAGAGGGAAACCCCGCAGTGACCTTCGGGAGAAACCGGACAGGGTCCGGAGGAACTTGCCTACTCCTCCTATGCAGAAGAGATGGCCCCAGCTGGGTGGGGCACAGCCCCCAACCCAGCACTATCCTGACCGAAGTTCACTTGCGGGAGACCTCGCTGTTGAGGAGTCATGGTGGGGTAGCGCGGGCGCCTTGTCAGATAGGGACGCATTCCACAGGAGTGGTTGGTGATGGCCCGGGAACAATTGTAAAGGAGAGGGGGAGGCCCAAGAGTCGCGTGGGTGTGTTTGGGGAAGGGAGGAACTCACCTGGGGGCCCACGGGCAAAGTTAGTGTAAGTGTGGCTGGGGAGGATGAATGGGTGGCCGGCTCTGGGATCCAAGTTTGAGTGTGGGGCCAGGGAGAGCTGTCACACAGGCACCCATCATCTTCTGCAGCCAGTCGAGTGAAGACAGGAGGGGGAGGGGGAGGGACAGGGAGTCGCAAACCCATACTCGCTGGTCTCGGTCTGTGCCAAGGTAATTTTAAACATGAGGGGTACCCCGCCTCCACAAAGGACAAGGGAACGGCTCGGGGCTGGCGGAGCAGGCTGGTCTGTAAATCCATTCTGTCTGTTTTAAAGTTTAAGACAATCAAAGGGGGGTGGGAGGTACATTTACTGCCCGGGTGGGAGGAGCAATACCCACTTGAATTTCGCGACCCATCATTGGCACATGATGGTCGGGGTTTGTTTAAGCATGTTGTTCAAGATTTTTTGTATTTTGTGTTACAGCCCCAAGTTGAGCAGAGGCGTAGGATCCTCTCCGTGCTCGTGATCATTTTGTGACAACTCCAAGTTGAGCAGAGGCGTAGGACCCTCTCCGTGCTTGGGATCATTTTGATTCCATTGTGTAACTAAGATTGCAACATTTTGTAATAAGTTATAATGTAACAAGTGTTTGTAAATTTTGATGCATTGTATAATGTAACAAGTGACGCAGGGTTATGAGACCCCCCATTGTAAATTGATGTATCTGTAAGATGCCTACCGTACCACGGTTTTTCTCAAATTTGAGGGGAATAGATGGGAAGGGGATCAGTGGTAGGTAGCTGTTAGATAAATACAGGGGATGGTTGTTTGTTGGGGGGTCAGAAAATTTTGCTCACTCCTTCGAGTGGATACTTCAATCAAGTTGGGAGTATCAAAAGGAGGGAATGTAGGAGTTCACAAAATTCCCCTATTTTCCCTGAAAATCGGGAAATATTGGTCCACATCATGGATGAAGAATTATGTGTTTTGAATTGCCTCTGGGTTGGATCAATGTTTGTAAAGCATACTCAGAGCCACGAAAGACTGCTCTGAGCTGGGCTGCGCATGGACAACACCGGAATCGAGGACGGTCGTGGAAAATATTCACACACCTTAAGACAGTACTTTTATCAATAAAATTGTTCCCTGGAGTTTGGTGAAATCAAAAGGTTTTAAAATGGCCACAGAAAGGATTGGCCAAGAACAGTGGGGTTTGGAAAAGCAGCTTGTAATGTGTCTGTGTGAAAGACCTGTCAATCAAATCAGGGCGGTTCCCTTTTGTGGACAGGCAAGGTTTGTTTCTACGAAACTGCAGGATGTTTATTTACTTAAGAGATTAGCCCACTTGGGACAAACCCCAGAACAATCGGCTTCTGTTTACACAGAAATCCAAACCCAATGAAAGCACTTACATACAACTGAGGCACATTTGAAACTCCGGAAAAGGACTTTTGGAAGAGATCAGTATGGATGGGTTTGAATCACTCAGACAATAGGGCAGTTGGATTCCCTTTTGTTTTAGCCCAGGTGAACTCCGGAGGTGGGCGGGAACATTCCGGCCCCAGAGTGTAGACACATTAAATCACTTCAACCATTTTTAATCAGCCAATCACAGCCTTTCTTTTGTGTATTGGAACTTTTGGGGGCAAATTTTGCAGACAGCAAAACAGCAGGAGCTCACCAGGTATAAAGATAGCTCCTGAGAAGCGATCTCTCTCTTACTTCGCTGGACCACAGATGAGCAGGTTTTCTGACTCCTCAGCAAGACAACCTAGTCAGGAGTTAGCGGGGGGGGGGGGATTTAGGGGAAATTGCTAAGATTGTTTAATCAACATTGTAGCCACTTACCCCTCGTTTTTGCTGTCTGCCTTCCCCCATTTAAGCAATTTTACTGTAATTACTGTGTTCGTGTGGTATAGTTCAAATTTGATTACAGTTTCTTTAGTTTAATAAAGTTTGACTTTCTCACACCCAGACCAGTTGTCCATTTTAATATATCATTAGTTATAAGTCCTTCAGTCAGAACTGGAAGGTGGGGTAGCAATTCGAAACCGCTGTTTGGAAATTGGTTTACAGTATAGCAGCAAAAGGCTGCTGACCAGGTGAATTACCGTAAACCAGGTGAAAGGTTGGAATTGGTCAGAGTGCAGGCAAAGGCTGCTGACCAGGTAAATTACCGTAAACCAATTAAAAGATGCCCCCCTACACTTGCAATACAATGTCCGCTGGTGATGATAGGAGGATGATAGCACATTCCGTACAAGATGGCAGCCATCATGCTGAATTTGTTTCATTCATTGGGAACAGCAGGGGTCCTACCTAACCATGCAATGCCATTCCCATGGCTCCCACGCTAAGTGAAGAGGTTTCCTCATTCAAGGTGTTAGCTTTTGATTGGCAGCTCAGCCAGCCAATCGTCAACACAGAGAACTGAGGGTGGGGCCAATGTTAAGCTTTCAGCCTCCACTCTTTCTCTCACTCTATGGACACAGCAGTTGTTTCTGCAGCAGTTTCTAGTTTGGTCAGGTCAGAGAAAGAAGCAGAGAGGTTTTAGTGACAGTCAGTTCAGTGATGTAGAATGAGGTAGGCCCATATCAAATGGGCAAAGTTTGCAGTTCTGGCACCCCCTTTAAAATTGTACCATTCAGCGTGTATTGTTTCTCCTCATTCTTCCTACCAAAACCTCACACATTTCTGAGTTGAATTTCATCTGCCATGTGTCCGCCCATTCCACCAGCCTGTCTATGACCGCTTGAAGTCTATCACTATCCTCCTCACTGTTTACTACACTTCCAAGTTTCGTGCCATCTGCAGATTTCAAAATTGTGCCCTGTACCCCCAGGTCCAAGTTATTTATGTATATCAAAAATGAGCAATGGTCCTAGTACTCAACCTTGGGGAAACACCATTGTATACCTCCCTCCAGTCTGAAAAATAGCTATTCACCACAACCCTCTGATTTCTATCTATTAGCCAATTTTGTATCTATGCTGCAGTAATGCCAACCCCACCGCCTCATAAATCAGGAGACACACTCTGAAAAATCATGGCCCTGAAGTTCCGATTCAGAGGCTACCTGCGGGCGGATGGCTCCGATCGGGAAAAAATCTACGCACTTACCTGTTGGCTCCGTAGGTCCCGAGACTTGCAATCCTGGGCCTCTGCTCTACGAAATGCGCAGAGGCCCAGCTATCCCAGGGGCACGTGCGGTTCACAAGTGTCCTTGGGATCACGTGGGCCACGGGGAACCAATGGGAGAAGGGAATCCCCCTTCACTCTTTTGACAGGTCTCTACGCACAGATCTGTCAAAAGTATGAATGGGGATCACATTTAAAAACACAGTTAAACATTAAGTAATTTTTTTTTAAATCACGTATTTAAAATTAGTTAAAATTACATTGGCCCAGAAATTCGGGTCGGGGGCTTCCCGCGGGTGCAAGCCCCTGACCTGCACTTACCTAGCGCGCCGGCCATTGAGCTGTGGGCCCGCATGGTATTCCGATCCTGGGCCTGCTCCAACTGCCGGCACGCAGTGCTTGTGTATCCCAGGGGTGCAGTTAGTTCGATGCGTTCCCTGGGATCACGTGGGCCATGGAGAGCCAATGGTAGCAGGGAATGCTTCATTCATAAGTTTGACCGGAAGAGCTGTCAAACCTATAAATACTATAAGCCCCAAAACATCACTCAAACTTCAAATACATTTTTTAAAAAACATCACATTTTTAAAATAACTATAAATTACATGAAATAACTATTTCAAACAATAATTTAAATTTTTGAACTAATGAATTACATTTTTTAACAGGGCTAAAAATAAACTTACCTTTCTTTAAAGTATTAAAAAATAATAAACCTGTGGAAAAAATGTTTTAATTTTAATTAATTCACCACTTGCCTTGTTGAAAGCAGGCCTTGCGCCTGCTTTTTAAAAATGTAGCTGCTGGAGACTTACCCTCCCGGAAAAACCTACAAAAAAAACCGTATGTTCGATGCGCACGCCCCATGAATTTGGTACAGAAATCATCAGTTGCTATTTTTTTCAAACATAAACCACCTCATCTTTTGATTCGGCACTTTAAAGCCTTCTGGACTCAACATTGAGTTCAACAATTTCAAACTATAGCCCCTGCCCCCATTTTTCATGCTGTATGATTTTGCCATTCCCATTTGCAACATATTGGGCTCGAATTTCTAAGCCCTTTGAAGGCGGGAGTGGTAGGAAAATTGCAGAATCAGAGGGGCACGAACCCATCCTGCCCCCAACCCACCTCCGTGCCACTGTCCCAGGAGGCGGGTATCCGACCTGTGCTGGGAGCCGCCTCCCCGAGGCGGGAAGGGGATTAGTGCCAATTAACTGCCTGTTAACAGGTAGTTAACAGGCAGTTTTTTGCCTAATCCCTATTTTTAGCCCTGAAGCGTGGGATTCCCGACGGCTCCGAACCATGCCAAGTTAGCGAGGCAGACCGTCGGTCTGAAGGGGTTGGAGGGGTCAAGATGTCCATTGTGCAGTTGAGTGATGGGTGCATGTGTGCAGAGGTAAGTGTGTGAGGTGTGTGTAAAGTGTTTTAATAAGTTTTACTTACCTTTACTTTCTCCTGCAGGCTTCCTCCCTTCAGGTCTCAGGAGTCCCTCATCTCACCGGCACAGAAAGCAGAATGGCCGCTGAACTGTCAAAAGCTGCAGCCTCTGCTTTCTGGTCTGGAGAGATCTCTAACTGAGTCTGAGTAGAAGTACTCAAGTTAGAAGACAGATTGTCAGCGTTTGACAGCTTCACAGAGCTGTCAAACGCTGATTTTTCATCTGTCAAAAGCTCTTGACAGAGGAAATGTCAATCACTGACGTCACCAGTTACCAGGTGTCCCTTAATTGGCCTGCTGAACCCGCTGGACGGGCTTAACAAGGTCAATCAAGGGAAAATAGCGTGGATTGGCCACAAGTCGATGGAGGCGGGACTACAACCCAAAAAGTGGGAGTCCCGCCTCCATCCCGTCCCCATTGACAAAATCTTTCCTGCCTCTTACATAAACACAGTATATTCCTTCAATTCCTTCTTCCCCTCCAACCCCCCCCCCCCCGCACCCGCTGTCCCTGCACCTGCTTAATATGTTACATATCCAACTTTTTACAGTTCTGACGAAGGGTCCCAGACCTGAGACGTTGACCCTGTTTCTCTCTCCATGGATGTTGCCTGGCCTGCTGAGTGTTTCCTGCATTTTCTGTTGTTATTTCAGATTTCCAGCATCCGCAGTGTTTTGCTATTAGATTGACAGTTGTTTTATAAAGCTCATTAGTGGCTTTATTGAATCTCTAACAGGGCACAGCTCTTTACAAAAACTATATTACTGCATCTGAAAATGCTTTACAATTTTTATTTTTTAATTTAAATCCTGCCTGTTATCACCGCCCCTCACTCGTTGCCCAACACAACCACCATGCAGTGCAGTCCCTGCCGCTGCCGACCAAAGGGAAGTTTTGCGAAAAAAAAATCAAGAACACCTTCCCGTGGAGACAGGAGTTACAATCATGTAGCCCCCAGCCCCGCCACATCGCATCCCCGCACCCCCCACCATCGGCTGCTCCAAGCCCCCTCCTGGGACCTGCCTGAGGGCTGGTGCTGATTTTGATGTCTCTGCTCGAGTAAGCTGCCCGTGGAGGCGCGACCAGTGCTGGCAGCTCGCCCCGAGCATGCAGCTGACGATTTTTTCTAATCTGGACCCTCCAATCACAGAAAACAGTCTGTTTCTACCTATTCTCTCCAGTCCCTTCATAATTTTAAACACTGTAAAATCACATCAATCTCCTCCGATCTATTTTATTTCAGACGTCCAGCTCTTGCACTGATTTTTCTCCCCCAAGTAGGTTTAGTGATTTTTTTTTGTCAGCAAATATTTAGAGATGCGGCTTCCTGCACGGGTAAGAAATGAAGACAGAGCTTTCTGTAAGAGTTAAGGGAAGGGAAACGTTCATTCAAATTTAACGAACAACTGAATTAAACACCAACTATCGTGCACTGTTTGGCGTACTTTTCAATGCTAACAGCGTCCGCCGTTATTACCCCTTTGAAACTGACCGCATCTTCAGGATTTAGCGCTTGCTCAGCTTAACGTGGAAATGCTGAAGTAACGGTCAGTCATTCACTGCTCCGACACTGGCTGCGCTGTGGCCCTCCCCCTCCCCCCCGCACACCCCCGCCATAGCCAGCAATCAGTGTAATCAGTGAACCCGACAAAAACGTGGGCTTTCCACGGTAATATCGCTGTTAAATTCCCCATTAAATGTTAGGCCTTGTTATATTAGGTATAACTGGGGTTTTAACAGCGTATTGACTGCTAAACAAAGGTTATAGCCCTGAAAAACTCATTTTAATTTTGTGGAGTGTCACATTTCTCCATTATGATAAAAATTACAATTTTTAAGAAACTTAAAAAAAATGTTAAACTATTTTTTAAAAGTTTGTTCATGATATTTCATGTCCTACCTTTTACCCATCTAAGAGAAAGACTTGCATTTCTACAGCGCCTTTCACGACCACCAGACGTCTCAAAGCGCTTTACAGCCAATGAAGTACTTGTGAAGTGTAGTCACTGTTGTAATGTGGAAAATGCAGCAGCCAATTTGCGCACAGCAAGCTTCCACAAACAGCAATGTGTTATTTTGGTTGAGGGAAAAATATTGGCCAGAAATAGTGCCATGGGATCTTTTACGTCCACCTGAGAGAGCAGACGGGGCCTCGGTTTAACGTCTCATCCAAAAGACAGCTCCTCCAACTGTGCAGCACTCCCTCAACCTAGCTTTATGAGCTCAAATCCCTGGAGTGGGACTTGAACCCACAACCTTCTGACTCAGAGATGGGAGAGCTGCCCACTGAGCCACGGCTGACACAAGAGCCCCAATCTTTGTTTTGCTCTCTGTAACATTTTTAAAAAGTTGGGATAAAAGCAGGTTCTCATTTCCTGCTTCCCTGTCTGTGAGAAATCTGCAATGTGATTGGCTGCTTAGACCGCTTGTTGATGTGATAGCAGATTGCATTAGGGATTCCCCAATATATTGCACTGAAATCACTTACCCGTCAAAAAAAAGGCAAACTTCTCGCCACAGAGATCACTGCTGACCGCAAATTCGAGGCCATGGTCACTTAATTCAGAAAAAAAATACCATCAAAACATAGCAGGAAGACACAGGAATTGTCTGCACACCTCCTACCTGGCCTATTGTCATACCTTACATTGGAGCGTGTTGCTGAAATGGATTGATACAATTCGACAGTGAATCCCCGCCTCAGCCTTTCTCTGATTGCACTTCTAATGCCATTGTTGACAACGCAATTGTCTATTGGGTAGGAATGATGTCAATCAAATCATTTACCGCCACTTCCGGTAACAATCCCTGATCTCCGACTACGCATGCGCCAATCTTATGACTGCCCTCAATCTGATCCCGTTTGTTAGCTCAATGATTGACAGGGAGGGATGATTCCACCAATGAGAGGGCAGATGTAATTTAGGGGCGGGGCAGCTGGAGATTGCTTTTTTTTGCTGGAGCTGAGGTGGTGAAGATTAATAAAAGTAGGAAAAAACCATGACTTTTCAGAGTTGAATCGCGAGGTTGTAAATTTTCATTAAAAAACGCGTGTCTTGTGGTTAATTCATGAGAGTTGGCATTACTGATCCTACTACTGCCCCCTTTATATCATGGGCTTCAATTCTACTAACAAGCCTATTATGTGGAACTTTATTAAATGCCTTTTGAAAGTCCATATACACAACGTCAACTGCACTGCCCTCATCCACCCTCTCTGTTGCCTCATCAAAACACTCAATCAAGTTAGCTAAACATGATTTGGCCTCAACAAATCCGTACTGGCTCTCATTTATTAATCCATGCTTGTCCAATTTTCTCCCGGATTATTGTTTCTAAAAGCTTCCCCGCCACCGATGTTAAGCTGACTGGCCGGTAATTGCCACTTCTCTCCTGAATGGGCCTGGCTCTGATTTTATGGTTATGTCCCCTTGTCCTAGACTGCCCCAGCCAGCGAAAACACTTTGGGCTGGATTTTACCTGCCGAGATGAGTTGGGGGCGGGACTGCTGCCTTCCGGGTTCTAGTCCCACCCCCAGCGATGTCCGATGCACAGACACTATTTTCCCTTGATTGGCCTCATTATGCCCGCCCTGCGGGCTTGCTGGCCAGTTAAGGGAAAGCCGGTGTCAGATGATGTCAGTTGATGACGCTTCATCTGCCGGTTTTCTTAAAGGGACATGAACCATTTAATTTTGACAGATGATTTGACAGCATTGAGGTGCTGTCAAACACTGACAATCACTGTACAAAGATGAGCCCTTGCACCCAGGCACTCCAATGACTTTCGCCTTAGGATAAAGCAGATAGCAGCTGCAGGTGAGGGCACAGAAGCAATCTGTCACTTCTCTCAATAAGGTGAACCTACACAAACACTTCAAAGCTTGTCACCTACAGAAAAATCTAAACACATTGAAAATGACTTTCCCAACATTTCCTTACCTCTGATACTCACCAGTGTCCCATTGGATCCTTCACACCACTTCTGCAGCTGTCATCGATACACGAACATTACAACAGACCCACAGCACGCCTCACTTATCCTGGCGGGGTTCCCCAATGTCGGGAAGCCTGCAGCAGAAGTCTCAAAATGGGAAAAGCCTCTTAACTGCCTGTTAACTGCCTGCTAACAGGCAGTTAAGTGGCTGTAATCCTCTTCCCTGCACAAATCGGGGACCCGACTCCTGGGAAGATTGGTTGGAGGCGGGTTAGGAGCGAGTTCGGGACCCGCTCCCATTCTTCTTGATTTTCCCAGCAGTCCCGCCTCCTCAGGGCTGGTAAAATCTAGCCCTTTCTCTCTATCTACCCTCTCAGTTCAAAATCCTAAAAAACCTCAATACAAGCCGATCTGGGAGACTGAAGCTGCGAGTATTTCGAGTGCAGACCTGAAATTTGTAGCAACTGCTAAACAGCAAAAGATCTCTGGGACAGATGGAAATGGACACATCTGTTACTCAGAGCAAATCCAAACAAATCGGGCCATTTTAAAAAGCGTAAACCTAACATGAAGGAAGAGGCAACCTTTGTCAATTTCTGGGGCAGATGAAGATCCACACTACTCCTCGGGTACTGAGGCCACAGTGTCCCTAAAGTGTGGAGCGTTGGTGTGTGTTATGTCTTCTAGCGCTCGTAGTGCTTTGTAAAGATGACTCTGGACTCGGCAGTTTGTAATTATAACTACTGTTTTATTTGTGTTGTAATGGCTGCCTGCCGCATGGTGCAGGGTGATATTTCCAAGTCCTGTGCGGTGCCTGCGCACTACTTTCCCAGCATCGTAGTGCTGCTACACTTGATTTGAGTGTTAGTACACTTGTACAATGTAATCCCAACATAACTATGTAACATCCCTCTTTCCCAACAAAACTAATTACATCAATTTTCTATTTTACAATGTTTCCAGTTGAATAACGTTAACAAAATACAGAATGTGAGCTTTCTTTGCTCAATTTATATACAGATATTTGTCCATGTTGTTTTGCTGTCCTGTGCGAATTATAATTGTCTTCGTAATTATTCGCGATACCGCTCAGGTGGTTGTATGTTACTCCTCCATCTTGTGGACTTGGCTGTAACTATTCCTTTCTGCGGTGTTTTGGTGTGTTCTTTTCTGGTTGCCGGTGCTGTTGTGTTTGGCTCTGGAGAGTGCATGTTTGCAGTTGTTGTATTTGAGGTGTTTGTTTCTGGCGTTATATTGTTTTCCGTGTCTGGTACCCTAACTGCTGTTAATGTTGTCCGCTGTTTGACAGCTTTAGGTGAGGGTCTGATATGGATCCTGTTTCGCCTGTATTGGTCTCCAGGTTCTGTCTCTACCAAGTAAGATCTTGGAGTATCAGCTTTTCCAATAACCTTGGCTGGACTCCATGTTCTCAACAACGGACCTTGTATATGCACTGATTGCCCATTTAGCAGCTCCGGTAGTGGTTTTGCATGCTTGTTATAGTGTGTGCTCCCCGTAGCTTGTGTTTCCATCAGCTTCTGCCGAACGTCCTCTTGGTCCTGGGGAGCATATACCTTTGCTGGTAGAGTTGTTTTGTATTTTCTACCGTTTAGTAGTTCTGCTGGTGATTTCGAGTCTGCTCTCAAAGGTGTCGATCTGATTGCCAAAAGGGCGAGGTCTTGGTCTTCTCCCATCTCTTTGCTTTTAATGAGAGCTCTTTTGACTGTTTGGATCTGTCTTTCAATAAATCCGTGTCCCCTTGGGTAATGTGGGTCATGTTCCTCATTATTGATGTGCCTCAATAAATCCGAGACTCGATGTTAGCGAAACAAAACAAGGCTTTTATTGACTTAGAAGGTAACACACAAGAGAGAGGTATCTTCCATCCAGAGCTCTGCCGTACTGGATGTGCTGCAGGCTGGGCCAGCTTACATAGGGGCCAGGTATGGGCGGAGCCCTACACATAGTACAATACAATGGGCCAGGTATGGGCGGAGCCCTACACATAGTACAATACAATGGTGAGGAAACGGAACAGAGGTAAGGGAAATGAAACTGAAACCAACCACAGTCACAGGCAGTGATGAATGGAATATTTCATCACATTCACCCCTTCTATAGATTTAGTCTGTTCGGGGGTTTGATAGTCCTCTGCGACCGACGTGGCTGTTGTGGTGCCGCGGGTGTCAGCTGGGTGTCCCCGGTGGCCTCCTGGGTCTCTGCCGGGGGTGCCGCCAGGGTTGTTGAAGGGGTAGTTGGTGGGGGTGCCGTTGGTCGATGTTCTTCCGGGGGTGATGAAAGAGTAGTGGGTGGGTAAGAGTTGCTGTGATCGTTGTTGCTGCTATTGTCGTGGTTGTTGTCGTTACCGGCTGGGGCGACATCTTTTATGGACACGGTGTCCTCCCTTCCGTCGGCGTGCCGGACATACGCGTATTGGGGGTCGGCGTGGAGTAGGTGCACTGGCTCCATGAGAGGGTCCGTCTTGTGGCCCCTCACATGCCTTCGCACGAATACCAGACCTGGGGTGGAGAGCCATGACGGCATGGATACGCCTGAGGTGGATTTCCGGGGAAAGACAAACATTCGTTCATGAGGCGTGGCATTAGTGGCAGTACACAATAGCGACCGTATCGAATGGAGCACATCTGGGAGGACTTCCTGCCAGCGGGAGATAGGGAGGCCCTTGGTCCTTAGAGCTAGAGTGACTGCTTTCCATACTGTCCCGTTCTCTCGCTCCACTTGACCGTTACCCCGGGGGTTGTAGCTGGTGGTACGGCTCGTGGCGATCCCCCTGGACAGCATGTACTGGCGTAGCTCTTCACTCATGAAGGACGCCCCCCTATCCGTATGGATGTAGCTCGGCATACCGAACAGGCAGAACAGGCTGTTGAGGCATTTAATGACCGTGGCGCTGGTCGTGTCTGGGCAGGAGAAGGCGAATGGGAACTGGGAGTATTCGTCCACAATGTTCAGGAAGTAAACATTGCGGTCGACGGACGGGAGGGGGCCCTTGAAATCTAAGCTGAGCCGCTCAAAGGGCCGTTTAGCTTTGATTAAGTGGGCTCTATCTGGGCGGTAGAACCGAGGCTTGCACTCAGCGCAACTGCGGCAGTTCCTGGTCAGAGACTAAACTTCCTCAATCGAGTAGGGTAAGTTGCGGGACTTTATGAAGTGGAACAGCCGCGTGACCCCTGGGTGGCAGAGGTCGTTGTGGAGGGTCTGTAGCCGATCCCCGGTGGCGCTGGCACACATACCTCGTGAGAGGGCGTCAGGGGATTCGTTAAGGGCCCCTGGCCGGTAAATGATGTCATACTCGAAGGTGGAGAGCTCGATCCGCCACCTAAGAATCTTATCATTTTTGATCTTCCCCCTCTGTTTATTATTGAACATAAACGCTACCGACCGTTGGTCGGTAAGTAGGGTGAAGCGTTTGCCGGCTAGGTAGTGGCGCCAGTGGCGCACTGCCTCCACGATGGCTTGGGCCTCCTTTTCCACGGAGGAGTGTCTGATCTCGGGCCCTTGGAGGGTCCTCGAGAAGAAAGCTATGGGCCGCCCCGCCTGGTTGAGGGTGGCCGCCAAGGCAAAGTCAGACGCATCACTTTCCACTTGAAATGGAGTATTCTCGTCGACTGCCTGTAGCGTGGCCCGCTCAATATCCTGCTTAATGCTTTTGAAGGCGGCGTGGGCCTCAGCAGAGAGCGGAAAAGAGGATGCTTTCAAGAGGGGGCGGGCTTTGTCGGAGTAGTTGGGGACCCATTGGGAATAATAAGAAAGTAACCCCAGGCACCTTTTCAGGGCTTTGGGAGTGTTGGGCAGGGGCAGCTCCCATAGGGGGCGCAATCGGTCGGGGTCTGGTCCGATTTCCCCATTTTCCACCATGCTGCCTAGTATGCAGAGGCGTGTAGTGTTGAAAACGCACTTGTCCTCGTTGTAGGTGAGGTTGAGTTTTTGTGCGGTTTTCAGGAACCTCTCGAGGTTCGAGTCGTGATCCTGCTGGTTGTGACCGCAGATGGTGACGTTGTCGAGGTAGGGGAAGGTTGCCTGCAAGTGGTGGTCATTGACCATGCGGTCCATCTCCCTCTGGAAGACCGAGACCCCATTCGTCACCCCAAAGGGGACTCTGAGGAATTGGTAGAGGCGTCCGTTCGCCTCGAAGGCGGTGTACGGGCGGTCCTCTGGTCTGATAGGGAGCTGGTGGTACGCTGACTTGAGGTCGATGGTGGAGAACACCCGGTATTGGGCGATTTGGTTCACCATTTCTGATATGCGGGGTAGCGGGTAGGCGTCTAGTTGGGTGTACCTGTTGATCGTTTGGCTATAGTCGATCACCATCCGTTTCTTCTCGCTACCCCTTAACACTACCACTTGGGCGAGCCACGGGCTGTTGCTGCGTTCAATAATGCGCTCTTTCAGGAGCCTGTCTACCTCGGTCGCGATAAACCGCCTGTCCTCCCAGCTGTACCTCCTACTTTTGGTCGCTATTGGCCGGCAGTTAGGGGTAAGGTTCGCGAATAGCGAAGGCGGCTTTACCTTCAGGGTAGCCAGACCGCACACTGTGAGGGGCGGCTGGGACCCACCGTACTTGAGCGTGATGCTGTGGTGATTGCACTGGAAATCCAGGCCCAAGATCACGCTCGCACATAGATTCTTCATGATTAATACTTTAAAATTATCGTATACAGTTCCGTTAACGGACAATTGTACCGTGCAGCAACCCATAATGGTCGATGTCTGGGTTTTATCAGCCATAGAGATGGTACCCCGAGTAGGGACCACCTTTAGGGAGAGTTGTTGTGCCAGTTCAGGGTGGATAAAACTCACCGTGCTTCCACTGTCAATTAAACATTTAACCCCGCACCCGTTTACCTCGATGTCCACCATTGATTTGGATAGCGGGTGCGGCCTGGTCTGGTCCACTGTGACCGATGCCACTGTAGGGCCCTGATCGAGACAAGATGGCGTCCACGCTGTCTGCTCATAAGATGGCGGACCCCACGAGGTCGGGCAAGATGGCGTCCAAGATGGCCGCTCCCACGGCACACACGCGGCGGTGGCGGGTTTTCCGGCGGGGTTCCCTCTGCACACCTTCCCGAAGTGCCCCTTCTTACCGCACTTAAAGCAGGTGGTGCCTTTCACCGGGCACAGGTTTCTGGTGTGCTTCGGCTGCCCGCAGAAGTAGCAGTTGGGTCCCCGACGCGTCGCGGCTGTCGTAGGGCTTCTGGGGGGAGAGCGGGGCCCCGACGGTGTCGGGCTGCCGGGCGGGGAAGATGCCTTCCAAGATGGCGGCACCCTTGGTGCGCACGTGGCGGCATGGACGGCGTGGGCTGAAGAGTAGGCGTCCGAGTTTCTCTGGGCCACATCCAGGGATCGCGCTGTGTCCGCAGCCTGTTTCAGGTCCAATCCCGTTTTTTCCAGCAGTCTCTGCCGGATGTAAGTGGAGCTGAGGCCTGTGATAAAGGCATCGCGAACAAGCTCATCAGTGTACACTGCGGCATTTACATCTTGGCCCTTGCAGTCTTTGCCAAGCGTTTTCAGGGTGCCTAGGAACTCCTCCACCGATTCCCCAGGTCGCTGTGCGCGAGTAGCGAGCAGGTGCCTAGCATACACCTCATTCGTAGGCTGCTGGTAATGCGCCTTTAAGATGTCGCAGGCGGCCGAGTATGTGTCGGCGTCTTGGATGAAGGGGTAAACCCGGTGGCTTACCCAATTCCGCAGAATTCCGAGTTTCATACTCGCAGCGTCCGTAGCGCCTTTGACGGCTGCGGAATTGTCCAGGAAGAATTCCATACACATAAACCAGTGTCCGAAGCGTGCCGATGCGTCCGAAGCATGCTGGTCCAAATCCAAACGTTCAGGTTTCAAGAGTTGATCCATTGTGTTGAAAATTAAGTCAATAAAATTGATGTGCCTCAATAAATCCGAGACTCGATGTTAGCGAAACAAAACAAGGCTTTTATTGACTTAGAAGGTAACACACAGGAGAGAGGTATCTTCCATCCAGAGCTCTGCCGTACTGGATGTGCTGCAGGCTGGGCCAGCTTACATAGGGGCCAGGTATGGGCGGAGCCCTACACATAGTACAATACAATGGGCCAGGTATGGGCGGAGCCCTACACATAGTACAATACAATGGTGAGGAAACGGAACAGAGGTAAGGGGAATGAAACTGAAACCAACCACAGTCACAGGCAGTGATGAATGGAATATTTCATCACAGTGGGGATGAGGTAATTATTTTAAATCCGTATTTTCCAGCCAGTGCTCTGAATTCGCTGGAGGTGAATTGTGTCCCATTGTTGCAGATGACCTTCTCTGGGATGCCCTGTTCTGCGAATAAGTTTTTCACAATTTTTATGATTGTTGTGGCTCTCATGTCGTTTATCCTTCTGACAAAAGGGAATTTTGAGTAGTAGTCTGCTACTATGATGTGCCACTCCTGGTTGCACAGGAACAGATCTGTTCTGACTGTGTGCCATGGTCTCGGGGGTACTTCCATTTGAATCATCTCATCCTTCTGCTGTGTGTTTCGGTATTTCTGGCATATGCAGCATGTGGAGACCATTTGTTCTATGCTTTTGTACATGCCTATCCAGTACACAGCTGATCTGGCTCTTAGTTTACATTTCTCCATCCCCATATGGCCTTGGTGTATTAAGCAGAGAAGTTCCGTTTGCATCGTTTTTGGTATTATGATTCTTGAGCCAGCAAGAAGAACACCGTCCTCCACCAAGATGTCGTCTCTGATTGTCCAGTACTGTCGGATTTGGTTTTGGACCTGCTGGATCTTCTCCGGCCACCCCTGTATTACCTGTTGCATGAGTAGTAGCAACTCCTCTTCTTTACCAGTTTGCTCTTGAATTTGGCTAAGCTTTGTGGGAGTAACATTTACGAGGTGGTGTATTTTTACTGTCAGGCCCTTCATCTCGTGTTTTTCGTGTGGTGACAATCGAGACAATGCAACTGCCAGTGCCATTTCTTTCCCTGGCCGGTATTTTAATTCGAAGTCGTAACTTTGGAGTCTTAACAGTAACCTTTGCAGTCTTGCTGGGGCCTTGCTTAGGTTTTTCTTGTAAATTTGTTTGAGTGGACGATGGTCACTCTCTACCTCGAATTTTTTTCCGTATAAGTAGGTGTGGAACTTTTCGCATCCGTATACTACTGCCAATAGCTCTCTTTCGATGTTGGCGTGCCTTGTCTCTGCTGATGTCAATGCCTTCGATGCGAAAGCTATTGGTTTTCCTTCCTGCACAAGGGCTGCCCCTGGCCCCCTGGTAGAGGCATCTACCTGTAGGGTGACAGGTTTTTTTCTATCGTAATAAGACAGGCTGGTGTCATTACATAATAATTCCTTTAGGTGTTTGAAGTTCCTCTCATGGGATTCTGACCATTGGTATTTGGTGTCTTCTTTTAGTAATTCTCTTAGGTTCGCTGTGTAGTCTGACATGTTCGGGATGAAAGAGCTCATATACTGGACCAAGCCGAGGTAGCTTCTCAGCTCCTTCTTGTCGTTTGGAGGTTTCATCTCTGCTATCGCCTCGACCTTTTCGGGAGTAGGCTTGACACCCTCCGGTGTGTAGATCATGCCAAAAAATTAGCATTTCGTACTTTTAACGATGCACTTCTCAGCATTCAGCTTGATGCCAGCTGTTCTGGTGCACTCCATGGCCTCGTGCAAGTGCATGTCGTGGTCTCTTTCATTTGATCCGTAAACTTGGATGTCATCAGCGATTCCAATGGCTCCTTCACAGCCTTTGTATGTTTCATCGATCTTTTGTTGGAAGATGTCTTGGCTGACTTTCAACCCGAATGGCAGCCGCAGGAATTTATAACGCCCCAATGGTGTATTAAAAGTCGTCCGGTTAGTTGATTCTTCGTCCAGTTTTACGTTCCAGTAGCCGTTTCTGGCATCCAGTTTGGAGAAGACTTTGGCTCCTGCCAGTGCTGGTGTGATTTCTTCTAATGTTGGTGTGGGGTAGTGGTCCCGCTTTATTGCCTGGTTTAAGTCTTTGGGGTCCAGACAGATTCTGAGCCGCCCGTTCGGCTTTTCCCGTACCACAATCGAGTTTACCCAGTCTGTGGGTTCAGTGACCTTTGCGATTATTTCTTTCTCTTCCATTTTTTTTAGTTCGGTGTATAATTTTTCTTTTAGCTCGATTGGTATTTTTCTTGGAGCGTGGATGACGGGTTTTACCTCTGGATCTATTGTTATATGGTACTTGAACTCCCCGGAGCATCCTACAGTGTCATCAAAACATTCTGGATACATGTCCATCAAATGTTTCGTGTCCATGATTTGTGGACGATTCTCCAATGGGGTGTTGCTGTCGACTTTCAGTGATGTTTTTGTTAGTTTGTGGTTTACCGAGATTAACCCCAGCTTCTCGCAGCTGTTTAATCCCAGGATCGCCGGTCCCTCGGAGTCGGTCACATAGAACATGCAGTTGATGTTTCTGCTTTTGTGTGTTCCTTTTATATAGGTTGTTCCGAGTTGTCTGATCTCGCTCCCCCCATACGCTGTCAGCGTGACGTTGTTTGCTTTTAAACATCCTCTTTTTGGGTATCTATCTTCGCCCAAGTTTTCGGAGAAGATCCTCTGGTATAGCTTCAGTGGAAGGATGTTGCTCTGAGCTCCTGTGTCCAACTTTACTTTTAGATTGACGGTTGTGGGCTGTCCTTCGATCCTCTTTATAATCTGGATGATAGTGTGCCATTCTTTCTTTGGGGTGCTTTCCGCTCTGGACGTTTCGTGTAAGAGAACCTTTATGGTTTCAATGTTCAGAGCTTTGTCGTACCCGCAGTCTTCGTCATCTTGCTCACCCATGGTATGGATTTTGCTTTTCTTTTGTTGGTTCTGCTGCCCACCTCTGCTTTTGGTGTGTAGCCCCTCTCTTTTAGCTCTGCACATCTTTTGCCAGTGGTTTGCTTTACCACACGTGTTGCAGCTTGTTCCATACGCTGGGCATTTTCTTCTGTCTGTGTAGTCGTGTTGTCTTCCGCAGTTTCTACACGTATTCTTCCCGTTGTCATATACTTGTTTTTGTGTGCTGTGCTTTTCACGCACTGCATCTACTCTGTGATCCAGTTCAGGAGTTGTCCGCACGTCAGCCGTATGAGTATTCAGTGTTTTCATCTGTTGTTTTGTGGCTTCGTGAGCCCTCGCTGTATCTATGGCTTCTGATATTCTGAGCTTTTATTTTCCTATTAGTTCTTTTTGCACGTCTGTATGTGCTGATCCCCATATTAATTGGTCTACCAGCCTTTCTTCTAGTTCTGTAAACTTGCATTTGCTGGCTTCGTTTTTTAATCTCGTCAGGAAATTGTCAACCGTTTTACCACGTTCCTGTCTTAAGCTTTGGAATTTATACCTGTGTATGCGGTGGTTTGATTTAGGCTTGAGATGGTTACTGAACTTTTCATAAATCTCCGTAGGGTTCGTTTTATCCTCTTCGGATAAACTCCAGCTGTTATAGAGATCTAAGCCTTTTTCTCCCGCACACAGTAAAATGTAGCTGACTTTTTCCTCGTCGGAGGAGCCTTTCAGGAAACTTTTAAATGTAAGCTCGCATTTTTGCTTAAATTTCTGGAAAGCTTCCATGATATCGTCGGCTTCCCAGTTCATGATGGGGAGCATATTCGCAGTCAGTGCATTGGACGCCACCATTTTAGCTGCCCGTATGATTCGCGGCTACAACGCTGCAGAGTTTACTTTTAAATTTCTTTCTTCAATCTGATATCGTTTTTATTTGCGTAAGTTTTACTCACTTATACCACTGCCACCATGTTATGTCTTCTAGCGCTCGTAGTGCTTTGTAAAGACGACTCTGGACTCAGTAGTTTGTAATTATAACTACTGTTTTATTTGTGTTGTAATGGCTGCCTGTCGTATGGTACGGGGTGATCTTTCCAAGTCTTGTGCGGCGCCTGCGCACTACTTTCCCAGCATCGTAGTGCTGCTACACTTGATTTGAGTGTTAGTACACTTGTACAATGTAATCCCAACATAACTATGTAACAGTGTGCAACAGGAGCAAGGATGTCTTGCTGCAGTTGTGCAGGGCCTTGGTGAGACCGCACCTTGAGTATTGTGTGCAGTTTTGGTCACCTTATCTGAGGAAGGATGCTCTTGCCATGGAGGGAGTGCAGCGAAGATTCACCGGACTGATACCTGGGATGGCAGGAATGACGTATGAGGAGAGATTGGGTCGACTGGGCTTATATTCGCTGGAGTTTAGATGAATGAGAGGGGATCTCATTGAAACTTATAAAATTCTGACAGGACCAGACAGACTAGATGCAGGAAGAATGTTCCCGATGGCGGGGGAGTCCAGAACCAGGGGACACAGTCTAAGGTTAAGAGGTAAGCCATTTAGGACAGAGATGAGGAGGAATTTCTTCACCCAGAGAGTGGTGAACCTGTGGAATTCTGTACCACACAAGGCAGTAGAGGCCAATTCGTTAAATATATTCAAGAAGGATATATTTCTTAAGGCTAAAGCGATCAAGGGATATGGGGAGAAAGCAGGGACAGGGTACTGAATTTGGATGATCAGCCATGATCTCATTAAATGGCGGCGCTGGCTTGAGGGGCCGAATGGCCTACTCCTGCTCCTATCTTCCATGTTTCTATATTATCGGCCCCCGAATATTGTGTTGTCAGCAGCAAGGTCATCGCCAACCCTTCTATAATTCACGAACCTTTCCGCTTTTTGTTCCCTGTATAGTTGAGTGTATATATATTTATTTTTTTGAAAGCTGGTAGAAAATGAAAGCTAGTTAATGAAATGCCATTCCTCATTGTAGCGCAGATCTTGGTTCAATCCATGTAGGCTGAATTTAGATCAGTCTGACAGCTCTGAAAAATTGGTTTGGGGCTAAGGGAAAACATATCAAGTGCTGCTTTCTGCATGAAATAATAATAAATCTAATGAGGTTCTAATAGGTTCAATAATTACATTTAACTGCAGGTAAATTTCTGTCTTTTTTTCTTTCGATTTATCTGCCTACAATTACACACACACACAAAGTGCACGGGTTAGAAACGTTGAACATGTAATGGGGGCGTCATTGTGACCAGTTCAAGCACCCTGATTATTTGATTGCAGAGTACTTGGTGAAATTGATCCTTCAGTCTATTTCCCTGAAATTCCATTGGCATTTTACTCTATTTCCTGATGTAACGTTGGCGGGAGATTAGAGGAACCCTCAGAGAAATAGCGCAAATAGTTGAAGATGTCAAATACACCGTTTCGCCAGGGGCTCTGTCAATCTCCCACCAAAGTTACGGCAAAGCTACAACTGGGACTAATCCCATGAAATTTAGGGCCGTACCTGTCCATGGGACTCAGCAGTGGCATCCTGAGAATGTTTGAAAGATATATTTGACCTTAACCGAAAGTGATGCCTAACTCTGCCATCATTGCTTCTCATTTGCTAACCCAGTCCTCAACTTCACCTTAAGAACAAATGTAGGCCTAGAAATTGGGTTTTGGCTTAGCCAGGGCTTTAGCGCCGGAAATTAGTGCCGGCACTAAGTCCCCTGCGCGCGCCAAAAATTCAGTGGCGCCGCGCCCAAACGGCTGCCGGCGCTACTGAAGGGTCTTAGCACCTGGAAAAGGGCGCTAACTGCCGTTTCGCGCCGCAATTCCGGCGCTGCGGCACCCGATGCGGTGCGGCAGGCTGGGGAAGTGCAGGCCTCCTCCTTCCGTTAAGGAGGAGCTGCCTGCACCCGGCCGCGGCCCGCGCAAATCTGCTTAAAAATGAGCCCGGCACCTCGGACAAGTGCCGGGCTTGCATCTGTTCCGGGGGGGGGGGGAGAGAAGTCCGGGGAGGGAGCTGCGGGCAGGCGGCCGGC
The DNA here is from genome assembly GCF_052327205.1 of Somniosus microcephalus. Lineage (NCBI taxonomy): Eukaryota > Metazoa > Chordata > Chondrichthyes > Squaliformes > Somniosidae > Somniosus > Somniosus microcephalus. The sequence goes on along the minus strand of NC_140993.1, from coordinate 24,841,244 downwards.
GGGAAAGCGGCCGGCCGCCGCGGGGCCTTTAATGCGCCGGCGCTAACTGCAGTAAGGCACCTCTGACAAAACCCTGGTTGCGGCTGCCACGGGCGAGGCGGCTGCAACTCAATTTCGGAGTTCGGGCGGGTTACCACGGCAACCGGGACGCTGCGCACACCGATGACGTCATCGGTGCCGGTGCAGCGCTACCGGAGCAACGCCGATTTAGGGCCCCAGGGAATTTCACTACTGGCCATAACTCCGGCGCAAGGCCCTCTAGCGCCTCAAATGAGGCGCTAAGGCTACTGAATTTTCAGCCGGTAAACTTTATAAGGACTTGGTTTGTATCGTTCTTCTGCAGAACGCAAATTCGATACAGTTACAGAGGCCGTGGGTTTCCTTAGCTCGGCGGGTCCATGGCGGGCGATGTCGGTGGTGGGTCCCGACCCCACTGCCGGCACCATCCCATTGTGTAAAATGACTTTCTGTTGATTGGGCTTGTTAAGCCCGCACAGCACGTTTAACCGGCCCAATTAATAGGAAGCGGGCCTGGTGATGTCATTTGATGACGCATCATCAGCCAGTTTCCTTAAAGGGGCCATGGCCACATTTATTTTGGCATTTGTGCTGTCAGCGTTCTACAGTATTGAGCTGTTGCAAACACTGACCAGCACTGCTCAAAGGTGCACCGCTGCACCCAGGCTCTCCCATGACTCCCTTCATATGCTTATGGAAGGAGTCACAGCATGAGCAGAAGAGACATCCCCAGGAGATCAACACAGCCTATTTGCAGATTGCACAGGAGGACACAAGCAGGGATGTGGTCAGGAGGACCTGGGTGCAGTGCCACAAACCTTTCAATGATCTCAGTAGATCACTAAATGTTACTGCCAAGCCACACGCAACCTCATCCTGCTGTGCCACTCATCACTTCATAGAAACATAGAAGATAGGAGCAGGAGTAGGCCATTCGGCCCCTCGAGCCTGCTCCGCCATCCAATGAGATCATGGCTGATCATCCAAATTCAGTACCCTGTCCCTGCCTTCTCTCCATACCCCTTGATCCCTTTAGCCTTAAGAAATATATCCAACTCCTTCTTGAATATATTTAATGAATTGGCCTCAACTGCCTTCTGTGGTAGAGAATTCCACAGGTTCACCACTGTCTGGGTGAAGAAATTCCTCCTAATCTCTGTCCTAAATGGCTTACCCCTTATCCTTAGATTGTGACCCCTGGTTCTGGACTCCCCGACCATCGGGAACATCCTTCCTGCATCTAGTCTGTCTAGTCATAGAGTCATAGAGTTATACAGCACAGAAAGAGGCCCTTCGGCCCATCGGGTCTGCGCCAACCATCAATCCCTGTCCAGTCTAATCCCATTTTCCAGCATTTGGTCCATAGCCTTGTCCTGTTAGAATTTTATAAGTTTCAATGAGATCCCCTCTCATTCTTCTAAACTCGAGCGAGTATAAGTCCAATCGACCCAATCTCTCCTCATATGTCATTCCTGCCATCGCAGGTATCAGCCTGGTGAATCTTCACTGCACTCCCACCATGGCAAGAACATCCTTCCTCAGATAAGGTGACCAAAACTGCACACAATACTCAAGATGTGGTCTCACCAAGGCCCTGTACAACTGCAGCAAGACATCCTTGTTCCTGTACTCGAACCCTCTCGCTACGAAGGCCAACATACCATTTGCCTTCTTAACCGCCTGCTGCACCTGCATGCTTACCTTCAGCGACTGGTGCACAAGGACACCCAAGTCTCGTTGCACTTCCCCTTTTCCCAATCTATTGCTATTCAGATAATAATCTGCCTTCCTGTTTTTGCCACCAAAGTGGATAACCTCGTGTTTATCCACATTATATTGCATCTGCCATGCTTCTGCCCAATCACCCAATCTGTCCAAATCATACTGGAGTTTCTCGGCATCCTCCTCACAGCACACACGCCCACCCAGCTTTGTGTCGTCTGCAAACTTGGAGATATAACATCTAGTTCCCTCGTCTAGATCATTAATAAATATTGTGAATAGCTGGGGTCCAAGGACTGATCCCTGCGTTACCCCACTAGTCACTGCCTGCCACTCGGAAAAAGACCCATTTATTCCAACTCTTTGCTTTCTGTCTGCCAACCAGTTCTCTATCCAAGTCAATAGCTTGCTCCCAATCCCATGTGCCTTATCTTTACACGCTAATCTCTTATGCGGGACCTTATCGAAAGCCTTCTGAAAGTCCAAATACACCACATCCACTGGTTCTCCCTTATCTATTTTACCAGTTACATCCTCAAAAAATTCCAGTAGATTAGTCAAGCACGATTTACCTTTTGTAAATCCATGTTGACTTTGGCCGATCCTGTCACTGTTTTCCAAGTGCTCTGCTATTATATCTTTTATAATGGACTCTAGCATTTTCCCCACTACCGATGTCAGACTTACCGGTCTATAATTCCCCATTTTCTCTCTACCAACTTTTTTGAATAGTGGGGTAACATTAGCTACCCTCCAATCCATGGGAACTGTTCCAGAGTCTGTTGAATTTTGGAAGATGACCAGCAATGCATCTGCTATTTCTAGGGCCACTTCCTTAAATACCCTAGGATGTAGATTATCAGGCCCTGGGGATTTATTGGCCTTCAATCCCGTCAGTTTCCCTAACATCATTTTCCTACAAATACTGATTTCTATCAGTTCCCTATGTTCCCCGACATCTCTGGGAGGTTATTTGTGTCCTCCTTTGTGAAGACAGAACCAAAGTATGTATTTAATTGGTCTGCCATTTCTTTGTTCCCCATCATAAATTCCCCTGATTCTGACTGCAAGGGACCTACGCTTGACTTCACCAATCTTTTTCTCTTCACATAGCTATAAAAGCTTTTACAGTTAGTTTTTATGTTCCCTGAAAGCTTACTCTCATACTCTATTTTCCCCCTCTTAATTAATCCCTTTGTCCTCCTTTGTTGAATCCTAAACTGCTCCCAATCCTCAGGTTTACTACTTTTTCTGGCCAATTTATATGTCCTCTCCTTGGATCTTATGCTACCCCTAATTTCCCTTGGTAGCCACGGTTGAGTCACCTTTTATGCTTTATTTTTATGCCAAACTGGGATGAAAAAATTCTGTAGTTCATCCATGCGATCTTTGAATGTTTGCCATTGCCTATCCACCGTCAACCCTTTGAGTGACATTCCCCAATCAATCCTACCCAACCCATGCCTCATACCATCATAATTTCCTTTATTTAAATTCTTCCTCAACACTCTGCCTTCCCTCCCCTACTCCTGCAGAACCTTACTCACACCAACTTAACTTGCACCTCCACCCATCCCTCTCTATCTACATTATCACTTCCCCATCTCACTAGCCTTCCCTCACACTCGCCCTCATCCTAGTGCAGCCATACCAACTAACACCACAAAAGCGTAGGCACTTGGGTGTTTTAGCCAACGTTCATGTAAAGTTTCTGTTAATGTGGTGTCAAACACTGAAATCTTTATTTTCAACACTTTGCGTTCTTGGACAGATTTGTGTGCACTTTTGGAAGTGGTTTAGTGAGTTGCAGTGAATGGTGAGACATAATGGTACCCCCTGCCATGTTGGTGAGCGTGAAAGGAATAGCTTGGGCACTGTAGGGATGCTTTATGTTGTTGGTGTGGGGTGGTGCCAACCTGGCGCATCATGTGGCAGCCAGGGTGTACAGCATCAAGCGAAGAAATCTGGCCATGGTGAGGCCATCCATGGCCTCCTGGACAGCAATGTGGCCTGGTGCTGATGCCCTGTGTCCTGTGCAGCATCAGTTAATTGCAGAGATGGTTAGTGTTATTGTTGGTGCTGCTGGTGTGCCTGGGGCTGCTGGTGTTGAGACTGATTGTGGTGGAATACTGAAGACCAAGGTGAGAGAGTATAAAAGGCATCCATGTTGATGGAATAGATGGCAGGTGAAGTAGAGATGACAGAAGCATTCAATCAATGGTGAGAGAGTTCTTCCAATATGGTGAGAATGGTTGGAGAGTGGAAGGTGGAAAGTCTGCAGAATGTGTGCTGGAAATGGAGTGAGAAAAGGCTTCTGCCTGAGGAAAGTGAATTTCAGTCAGTTGGGAGCTTTTACTGTACATTTGAAGCAAGTAATCAGCTGGAGCAATGGCCACTGAACTCATGCCTCAGCTTGACAGTGGGGATCCAGTGGTCATGAAGGTAAAGAGAAAAGCTAAGTGAAAAAAGGCTGTTGAGCGTCTGGCAACTAGATGCTAATCATTTTAATGAGGTCCCCTGCCGCTGCTGGTCGGGTCTGCTCAGGGTTGGCAGACCCGACATTGGGAAAGGCGCAAGGTGGCGGGTTGACAGCGGGTTCCTGGTCTGCTGTCAAAAAATCCCACTTTCTCAATCGACCCGTCAGCGATCATGCCCGCTGACATCCCAGAAAATTGCGGCCAGTGATTCAATGCTAATTAAAAACAGAACCTTTGTTCTGCCTGTAAAATTAAACAAGACACAATATATCCACGTAAAATAAAGAAACATGTATCAGGAACTTGCATCTGATGAAAGGTCACAGACCTGAAACGTTGGGGGGAATTTTTCAGGGAGTTAGCAGGCATGATCGGTGGTGGGTCGGTGGGAAAAACATTTTTTGTCAGCGGGTTGGGACGCTGCTGTCAACGTGCCACCACGCGCCTTTCCCAGATGTCGGGTCTGTCAGCGCTGAGCAGACCCAACACACAGCGGCGGGGAGGCAATTCAACTCATTATGACTTTGTTAGCCAAATATGAACTATTTTAAGCTCAGCTTTACATTTGACAAGGTCGCCCACGGGGTCCACGCTGCTCGGGGATCATATGAGGTAACCAGGTCAGGAGTTGTGTCACCATGGAATCATCTCATTACTTGACAGCTACAAGTGATCTATAAAAGCTCCCATCTCACAACTGTTCACTTTCCAAGCTCTGAAGCTGTTGCTTGCTGCATTTGGAAGACAGATTGAGCTTTATGCAGGTTGCAAGTGTTTGGAGTAAACTCTCTATCCAGTGTCACCTCTCTCACCATTGACAGATCGCTTCCGTCATCTCAACTTCACCTGTCATCTAGTACATCAGCATCGGTGCCCTTTATACTCTCTCCCCTTGGTCCTCAGAATCTGACCATGATCAGCCCCAACACCAGCATCACCAGGCACACCAGCAGCACCAACAATAACACCAACCTTCTCCGCAATCAACTGATGCTGCACAGGACACACGGCATCAGCGCCCAACCACATTGCTGCCCAGGACACCAGGGATGGCCTCACCATGGCCAGATTTACATCACTTGATGCTGTACACCCTGGCTGCCACATGATGCACCAAGTTGGCACCACCCCACACCAACACTATAAAGCATCCCTACAATGCCCAAGCCATTCCTTTCACATTCGTCACCATTGTGGGGGGTACCATTATGTCTCACCACTCACTGCAACTCACTAAGCCACTTCCAAAGGTGCACACAAATCTGTACAAGAACACAAGGTGTTAAAAAATAAAGATTTCAATGTTTGACAGCACATTAACAGAAACTTCACATGAACATTGGCTAAAACACACAAATGCCTACCTTTGTGTGTTGTTAGTTGGTATGATTGGCCCAGGATGAGGGTAAGTGTGAGGTGTGGCTAGTGAGGTGGTAATGTGATAATGTAGATAGAGAGGGATGGGTGGAGGTGCAAGGTAAGTTGGTGTGAGTAAGGATGTGCAGGAGTAGGGTAGGGAAGGCAGAGTGATGGGGATGTGATGAGTGGCACAGCAGGATGAGGTTGAGTGTGGCTTGGCAGTAAATTTTCGTGATCTACTGAGATCATTGAAAGGTTTGCGGCACTGCAGCCTGGTCCTCCTGACAACATCCCTGCTTGTGTCCTCCTGTGCAATGTGCAACCAGACTGTTAATCTCCTGGGGAGGTCTCTTCCGCCCATTGGAAGGGAACAGAACCTCCCTGCGTGTTGTGACTCTCTCCATTAGCATATGGAGGGAGTCATGAGAGAGCCTGGGTGCAGCTGTGCACCTCTGTGCAGTGCTTGTCAGTGTTTGCAGCACCTCAATGCTGTAGAACACTGACAGCACAAATGTCAAAGTAAATTTGCGCATGGTCCCTTTAAGGAAACTGGCTGATGACGCGCCATCAAATGACGTCATCAGACCCGCTTCATTCAATTGGCCGGCAAACGTGCTGGGCGGGGCTTAACAAGCCCAATCAGGGGAAATATCATTTTGGACAGCGGGCTACAGCCAACAGTGGGGTCGAGACCCGCCACTGACATCGCCCGCCACAGACCCGCCGAGGTAGGCAAAATCCAGCCCGTTAATTCTGTTTCTCTCTCCACAGGTGCTGCCTGACCTGCTGAGTGTTTCCAGCATTTTCTCTTTATATTTTTGCATTTATTTTGGGCTAGAAATTGCGTAGCATTCCGTTTGTGGTGATAACTTTTGATGGAGCGCAAAAGTATTGCTGGGTGCTAGCCAATTGATTCCGGCAGGAACTTCCGGTTTAGAGGGAAGTGGAGCGCTGAATCAATCGAGCGAGGGGGGGTGGGGGTTAGTGGCAGAGCGCTGCGCAATGTTGCTTGCAGCACTGCCGGTTTTTACAGGCTCCTTCCCTCCCTTAAGTTAGATATATTTCTTAATGCTAAAGGATCAAGGGATATGGCGAGAAGGAAGGGACAGGGTACTGAATTTGGATGACCAGCCATGATCTCACTGAATGGCGGAGCAGGCTCGAGGGGCCGAATGGCCTACTCCTGCTCCTATCTTCTATGTTTCTATGTTTCGTAAAGGGAAGGGCCAATGCTGCGATCATTGAAGGCTGAGGCTGGGAATGGTCATTGACAGCACCTGTGATACACACACAGCAGCCCAAGCACTCTAAGAGAGCGCAGGGCTGATCGATCATGGGCTGGAAAAAAAATCAAAATACAGCACACTGGGGACATTATTAAATTTTGGCCTAACTGACCACTGCTGCCTTTCATTAGCGCTCCCCAAGCGGCCGGCCAAGGTGACAACGCCTCCTGCAGCTGCCGTTGTTGACGCCCCGGTGAAGCTGCAGGGGGCGGAAGCGGATTTTATATCCGGGGCGACAACGGGACGCTGCGCACCGTATGAGGTCACGATCTCCGGGGCGTCGGAGATCAAGGCGGTAAGTTATAGCGCCAGCGCTAACCCGCCATGGAAGTTTGCGGGCATCGGTAATTTCACCACACCCGGTCGGTAAGCTCTTTGCGCCCCATTATCACCCCCCAGAGGCACTAGCCGGAGGTGCAAAAGAGGTAAATTTCTCCCCCGTAGTGCTCGACATGTCCTCAGGATACAGGTGGTAGTCACTGGAGCATGTCAAAAGGGTGTACCGAAAGTGAGTGCACCTGTGGAACTACAGTTAGTCATCAGGTTTTCAGCCCTGGATGTGAACAAAGGATGGAACTGCAGGAGTTGGTCTCCATAAATAGACCAATTAACAGCATTAGCCTTGGCTCAGTGGGTAGCACTCTCTAAACCGGAGTCAGAAGGTTGTCGATTCAAGTCCCACTCCACAGACTTGAGCACAAAAACCAGGCTGACACTAACCCAGTGCAGTACTGAAGGAGTGCTGCACTGGTGGAGCTGCTATATTTGGATGAGACGTTAAACCGAGGCCCTGTCTGCTCTCTCGGGTGGATGTAAAAGATCCCATGGCAGTATTCGAAGAAAAGCAGGGGATTTTTTCCCGGTGTCCTGGCCCAATATTTATCACTCAACTAACATCACTGAAACAAATTATCTGGTCCTTGTCAAATTGCTGCTTCTGGGAGCTTGCTGTGCGCAAATTGGCTGCCGCATTTCCTACATTACAAGAGTGACTACACTTCAAAAGATTTTAATTGACTACGGGGGTTTTGGCGGCTAGCTTGTTAAAACTGCCAGGTCAGTGTTCACAGGTGGGGCAGAAAGCAAGTGCAAAACGATTTGGATGTATAGTTACTGGTGTAACTTATAGGTTGAAAGAGGTTAAATTGAAGTTGTATCTGACCTTTAATGAATCTGTAATAAAAACAGAAAATGCTGGAAATGCTCAGCAGGTCAGGCAGCATCTGTAGAGAGAGAAACAGAGTTAACGGAGGTGATTTTATCAATGGGGACGTGATGGAGGCGGGAAAGCTGGTTGTCGGATTTTAGTCCCGCCTCCATTGTAGGAATTAAACACAACAGCGGGGTTGGGGTTATTGTCTCTGGCCAGTCAGAAGCCTCTGAGCTGCTCCAGGGACCCCCGTGCGGTTTCGAATCGCTCCCCTATTCCTTGTTCTGACCGCCGGACTTATTCGGTAGCGATGTGGACAGAAAAACGTGACTCGTTGTTGGGTGCAAAACAGACCAGTATTTATTGAAACAAAAAGAAAGAAACAACTTAAAAATAATCGATATAACACACTTATGCCTGGTACAGCACTTTTGCTTAACACAACACTGTTACTTCAATACAGCACTTTTAATACAGCACACTTGGTGTCCACTACAGCACTTTCCTGCTTAGTGCAACACTGTTACTTAAATACAGCACTTTTAATACAGCACACTTAGGGGGAGAAATTGGGTGAGTAGCGCCACCTGTTAGCGCCTAAAGAGGCAGTCAGTGGCTGTAGCGCCACTGGCTGCGTCTCCCGCGATATTCAGTAGGGGCGCTAATGGTGGCGTTAGGCATTTGCGCTGCGCCGCCACCGATGATGTCGTCGGTGTGCGCAGCGCCCCATGCGCGCCCCATTCGTGATATTTGGTAGCGAACGCCGCATTTGTGCCGCTCGCTACCCGCGCCCGGTTCACGGGGCCTTACTGTGCCGGCAGCGGCGCAAGTTAAGGTGGAGGTGCGGAGCGGCCGCCTTTTTTGGCGACCGCCTGCCAGCACCTCCATCCCCGACCTCCTAACCACCCCCCCGCGGCATTGTCGGCTGTTTCCCGAGAACCCGGCACTTCTCCTTGGTGCCGGGCTCATTTGCCGGCACTCGCGAGCGGGGATCGCGCTGTTGCAGGCACCTCCCCCTTAACAGTGGGAGGAAGGCCTGCAGTACCGCAACGTGCCGTGCCGCAGCATGTGGCGCTGCGGCACGTTGTGCTGCGATATTCAGTTTCAGCGCCCTAAGAGGGACGCGGAGCGCCTCGAGCCTCGCCCCGTCTCCCTCAAGGGGCAATGAAACTGAATATCTGACGATCGCTAAACCCTCGAACGCTGCGCTAAATCCTGCGCTCAGGCGACTTTTGCACCACTTTGGCACCCGAACCCAATTTCTAGGCCTTAGTGTCCACTACAGCACTTTCCTGCTTAGTGCAACACTGTTACTTAAATACAGCACTTTTAATACAGCACACTTAGTGTCCACTACAGCACCTTTCTGCTTAGTGCAACACTGTTAATTAAATAGGGGAGGAGAAAACGGACACAACGAGGGAAAATTGACTAAAATTGCAGTCTTAACAAAATTACCCTTAATTCCCACCCCTATACCTATTCTGTTGCCTTGTAATGGGCCAGAAAATGTATGCTCACCAATGAACGCCTGCCCGTGCCCTTGCGGTCTTAGATTCTTCACCACCCCGAAAATGGAAATACCCTAGTGTTTAAAAGTAACTGCTGGTATTCCACTCCCTTGGGTGGGCTCCCGAGTTGTAGATGGGGCACGGAGGTGAGGCTGCAGAGAGAGAGAGAGATGGCTTCTTGAGAAGCTATCTTATACCCCATTTGGGGCTGAAATCTTCCCGCACAAATCCGGATGCATCTGGGCTAAACAAAATGGATCCGATGTCCCCATTGACTCTGATGAGTTTTGAATGAATTACCCATTTCCCTTGTGATGGGTTTTTGAATGTATTCCCATTCATCGTGATGGGTTTGAATAGAGCTGTCTCGGTTTGAAAAAAAATGTCTATTTCCTTAATTGCTGAGTAAACAGCCCTTGGATGTTAGTGTAAACAATCTGATTGTCCTGTGGTCACGCCCAACCGCAATTGATTGGCAGTCTCAAGTGGTTAATCCTTTGTGTCAACATTGTAGACTCGCTATAAACAAACATCGATTGTCCTGCAGGGAAACTCACTGAACTGCCTTTGATTGACAGTTTAAATACTCCATTGCTTCAGGGGCTGGGGTTTTTTCTAAATCCTTTGTCAGCCATCTTTGATTTTCCCTTTTCATATGCACACAGACTGTGTGGTGTCTTCTGCCACGAGGTCGGACAGCCATCTTTGATTATCCTTTTTCACAGGCACACACAGGCTGCCTTTCAAGTCCTTTTTGTCAGCCCGTGCTTTAAAGAGAGACTGTCTTTTGTCTTCTGCCACGAGGTCTGACGGCCATTTTGATCCCTGGATTTTTAAAGGTATATTCTACCCAGGTATTCTTTCATCAAAAATCAATCTTCGGAACTGTAGAAAATTTTGAAATTATTGCAAAATCTTACACCATCGACGTCTGGCCAACCCACACTATTTTCCCTTGATTAGCCGGCCAATTAAGGGAAAGCCGGTGACCAATGATATCAGCGTATGACGCTTCATCTGTCAAGATTTTTGACAGATGAATTGTCATCGTTTGACAGCTCTGTGATGCTGTCAAACACTGACAATCTGTCTTCTAAGTTGAAACCTAGGACACAGGCTCACTTAGAAATCTTTCCTGAGCAGAAAGCAGAAGGCTGCTGCATCTGAGAATGCAGCGGCCATTATGCTTTCTCTGCCGGTGAGGTGAGGTAGCTCCGCAGCCTAAAGGGATGAAGCCTGGAGGAAGAAGCAAAGGTAAGTAAACTGCTTAAAACACTTTAGACTCACCTCACACACTTACCTCTCCACACTTGCAACCATCACTCACCTGCACACCAGACATTTTGGCCCCTCCGACCCCCGCAAACCCATGGCCCGCCTCGCTGACCCTGGCGAGGTTTGGAGCCGTCGGGAAGCCCACACTTTAGGGCTCAAAATAGGGATTAGCCAAAAAACTGCCTGTTAACTGCCTGTTAACAGGCAGTTAATTGGCACTAATCCCCTTCCCGCCTCGAGGAGACAGCTCCCAGCGCGGGTCGGGTACCTGCCTCCTGGGAGGATGGCACGGAGGCGGGTTGGGGGTGGGATGGGTACCCGCTCCCAGATTCTGCCATTTTCCCGGCAGTCCCGCCTCCAAACCCGCCTCCCCAGGGCTGGGAAAATCGTCCCCAACGTTTCAGGTCAATGACCCTTCGTCAGATGAATGAATCTGTGTTCATTTTGGTTTCAATTTCACAGGAAAGATGCTGTTAGTGGAGGGAGTCCAGAGAAGTAGCCCCCCCCCGCCCCCCGCCCCCCGCCCCACCCCCAAGTCCAAAATTTAGAGGACAGACTTATGAGGAAAGACTTTATTGGGAGGAGGAGGCGGGGCTTTAATAGAGCACTTTCAAATTTTCATTGGCATAGAGAATTTGAATGCAAGAAAGTTCTTTTGGGCAGAGGGATTCAAGGACTACAGAACATTTAAGGATGTCGAAGGAATATAGAAAATGTGGGCAACATTTTTTCTTAAGATGGTGATAGAATTGTGGGGTTCATATAAGAACATAAGAAAATAAGAAGAAATAAGAGCAGGAGTAGGCCATACGGCCCCTCGGGCCTGCTCCACCATTCAATAAGATCATGGCTGATCTTCGAGCTCAACTCCACTTTCCCGCCTGATCCCCATATCCCTAGAGTACAAAAATCTAGCGATCTCTGCCTTGAATATAAGCAACAACTGAGCATCCACAGCCCTCTGGGGTAGAGAATTCCAAAGATTCACAACCCTCTGAGTGAAGAAATTTCTCCTCATCTCAGTCCTAAATGGCCGACCCCTTATCCTGACCCCTAGTTCTAGACTCCCCAACCAGGGGAAAACAGCCTCTCGACATCTACCCTGTCAAGCCCTCAAAGAATTTTATACGTTTCAATGAGATAATGGCCCGTATTTTCCGATCGCAGGCCTCCCACGGGCGGAGGCATGCGACCTGGAAAAATCTGCGCCCTTACCTGAGGGATCCCGGGACGTGCACGCTTCCGCTCCTGGGCCACACCAAACTTGAAGCACGCAGGGCCTACGTATCCCAGGGGCGCATGTAGTTCACAGCATCCCTGGGATCACGTGGGCCATGGGGAGCCAATCACCGAAGGGAATCTCCCTTCATACATTTGACAGGAAGACCTGTCAAATATATGAATGGAGAACAATGCAAAAACATAGTAAAACTTTAAATAAATTTAAAAATACATCACATTTTTAAAATTACTTTAAATGACAATAAATTAAGTATCTTAAACAAAAATTTAATTTTTTGAAAAAATAATTAAAGTATTTTACGGGGCTAAAAATAAACGTACCTTTTTTAAAAGTATTTTTAAATGATAAATCAGTGAAATTTTTTTTTTTTTAACTTTTTTTCTACTCTTACCCTGGTAAAAGCAGGCGTAAGAATTGTAAGGGTTTTCTGCGGGCGGAGGGTCTCCAATAAGCGGAACTATCCACCCGCAGAGGCCCTGCTCCAGTGCAGCTGGAGGATCTGTCAAGACCATTCTTCACAGATCGGAAATGCCGGTTTTCAGCGCATGCCTGAAACCGGCATTTCCGATGTCCCTACGGGTGGGTGCACAGCGCATACCCACCCGTAGGGATCGGAATGTCCGGCCCATGAAAACGCGACGGAGCAGAAAAACTATGGCAGGTTTTTTAAACAAGGGCTGAATAAATTTATGGTAGTAAAGGGGACACAGGGCTATTAGTTTCACAGTCACAGTGAGGAGCCTGATGAGTAGTTTTGTTGGGTAGTCTAGATGGAGTAACTGTCTTGTACTGAACAAAACATTGCCATGTTACGACGAGTGAAAACTCATTGAAAACCTTAGTAACTAAAACCCATGCATCTTAAGACACAGAACGAAGTAGAAAATACCTACAACTATTTTAAAAGCTAGGATTTTTGAGGGCGACCTGTTTAAATTTCAGTCCACTTAAAAGTTTGGCTGTCCAATTGAGGCAAGTGGTAAACAATGATTCCTGTGATTATTTTTTTTGGTGACCGGCCCTTTAACTGGCTGCGTGGCCCATTCAATTTTTCACGCGTGCGCGGTTATTTACATTGAAAGACCAGTGAGCGGCCTGCACAGAACTCCAGACCATTGTACAGCCGCACGGCTTAGTGGGAGCGTTGGCGGTAACTCTAGTAAACGAATATAATTGGGGCAGTTATTGTTGGAGCAGGGCATCGCGCAGCCTATTCCGCTAGTTAGTTTTTTTTCCTGCACCCTTCAACTCGGATTGTTTTTGCGGCGTAACTCGCTGGAAGTGCGAGCCGATAACGGTGAGGGCGGGGGGCGCCGGGGCATCTGGGACCTGGGTGAATGACGGGACCGACAGTCTATCTCCTCAACCAATGAGATTTAAGGATTGAGAAAGAACCAGAGGAACGACGGAGAAGGAAATCGGGTGAATTAGAGTCGTCAGGTACAGAAAGAGAAATAAAGTGAGGGAAAGGAAGGTTGGATTAAGAGAGAGAAGAAATGTAACAAAAACAGGTTCAACTTTAAAATTTAACATTTTTTACATCTCTAACGACAAGTTGCTACGTGCAGGAAGGAGACTCTACAGTTTAAATTGTCCCCTTTCTGGGCCAGAGAGGTGGATTGGCATTGCATTAACAATTATCGTGCAGTTAAAAAGGTACTTATGCTGTTAAATTCCAGCCCTAACTTTCTGCGGTGTGCTTGATGGGCAATTAATATGCAAATCCAGCAGGTTCTTAAAAATAACGGGGAGGCTGAGGGCGAGATGCCGTTTGTGCGACGTGGCGTAAATTGAGCAGCAAGTTTTGGAAATTCGCGACTCATAGAAACATAGAAGATAGGAGCAGGAGTAGGCTATTCGGCCCCTCGAGCCTGTTCCGCCATTCAATGAGATCAAGGCTGATCATCCAAATTCACTACCCTGTCCCTGCTTTCTCCCCATATCCCTTGATCCCTTTAGCCTTAAGAAATATATCTAACTCTTTCTTGAATATATTTAATGAATTGGCCTCAACTGCCTTCTGTGGTAGAGCATTCCACAGGTTCACCACTCTCTGGGTGAAGAAATTCCTCCTCATCTCAGTCCTAAATGGCTTACCCCTTATCCTTAGGCTGTGACCCCTGGTTCTGGACTCCCCCGCCATCGGAAACATCCTTCCTGCATCTAGTCTGTCTAGTCCTGTTAGAATTTTATAAGTTTCAATGAGATCCCCTCTCATTCTTTTAAACTCCAGCGAGTATAAGCCCAATCAACCCAATCTCTCCTCATACCTCATTCCTGCCATCCCAGGTATCAGTCTGGTGAATCTTCGCTGCACTCCCTCCATGGCAAGAACATCCTTCCTCAGATAAGGCTCACGGCGTATCTCTTCACTCCCTGACCTTGCTGGCCGATTTGCGGGTTAATAAGGGCGTGCGTGCGTCGTTAGCACGCCAGTACTTTTCCAGCAAGGTTCGGGCCAATGCCTTCTGAACCTTCTTCTGGCTTGACCACAATTTTTTTTAAACGGGCGGGTAAACCTGCCCAAATTTCTCATCGGCACTTTAGGCAGGCCAGGTTCCTTGTAGGAAGTGCAAAGCAAGAAGATTACCCCTTACAAATTCACATGGCATGCAGCCTAACCTGGATTCACAGAAACATGTGTATTTGGGGTATTAAAATATAGCAGTTAGCGACAAACTGACATTCAATGCGACTTTATTTTAGAAACTGCGATCCATTAGCTGAATCCGCCCACTGAAGTGAAGAAACCCAGTTTGATGGATGCAGCCGGAGAGAATATTCCGAAACAATAGTAGACCACTGAATAATTAAGCAATTTCGCTATGTTTTGACCCATGGATGTGTCAATGCAAAGATTAATACCATGGATACTGGATTTGTCTAGCAGATTTGAAGCGTAAAATATATAGCGGCTGAAATGTTGAAAGTAGGCTATTCCTGCACTTTTCTGTTAAAGTTCAATGGCATCTCCATCATTGTTAAATCGAATTCTAATGGTAAAATACACCTCAAAGAGTTGAAAAGGAAAATGCGGTCAGTCTAATTGCGACAGTGTGAAAGGATGACTGGTAACCTGTTATTATTGCAGGTACTCTGCAATACTTAACATTGATTTTCTACGGGTGATGTAATTACCATGTAGTCCTAGGCCATTGTTTATTCCCGCTTGATTTACTAGATCATGAGCCTATCTCTACCTTTTCTGGATGATTACCTTGCCTCAGTTTGCAGAGCTGAAGAGATTTTGGACATGCTCTGCAAGTCAAAGTGACAACCTTGGCTGTGGGGATTTAAATTGTGCTTTTTTCCCCCACTGGGTTGGGAGCAACACTGGCAAGATCATATCCCGTCCCCAGTTGTCCCAAGAAGCTTGTTGTGGGCCTTCGGCGTCAGCTGTGGCTCGGTGGGCAGCACTCTCGCCTCTGAGTTAGAAGGCTGTGGGTTCAAGTCCCACTCCTCTGAAATAAGTAATGGATTTGGGACCTCCAGAGGCCTGGCTATGAAGAGCGGAAGAGGAATTATTGATGGAGGATTCCTGAACTGGCTACAGGTCACTAGCCTTTCCTAGTAGGTGTGGGGGGCTATGTATATGGGGATGGGTCCAGCACAAAAATCTAGGCCGACGCTCCCAGTGCAGTGCTGAGGGAGTGCTGCACTGTCGGAGGTACCGGTTTTCGGATGAGACGTTAAACCGAGGCCCCGCCTGCTCTCTCGGGTGGATGTAAAAGATCATGTGGGCACTATTTTAAAGAAGAGCAGGGGAATTATCCCTGGTGTCCTGGCCAATTCATCCCTCAATCAACACCACTAAAACAGATTATCTGCTCATTATCGCATTGCTGTTTGTGGAACCTTGCTGTGCACAAATTGGCTGCTGTTTTTTTTTATTCGTTTGTGGGATGAGGGCATCGCTGGCAAGGCCAGCAGTTATTGCCCATCCCGAATTGCCCTTGAGAAGGTGGTGGTGAGCCGCCTACTTGAACCGCTGTAGTCCGTGTGTTTCCTACATTACAACAGTGACTACACTTCAAAAGTACTTCATTGGCTGTAAAGCGCTTTGGGACGTCCGGTGGCCGTGAAAGGTGCTAAAGAAATGAAAGTACTTTCTTTAAAATGCATCCAGGAGAGCTTTTTGAGCCAGCATGTAGAAAGTACTACAAGAGAGGAGGCGGTACTGGACCTAATTCTAGGGAATGTAGCTGGGCAAGTGGTAGAAGTGTCAGTAGGAGAGCATTTAGGTGACAGTGACCATAATTCGGTGAGATTTAAGGTAGTCATGGAAAAGGACAAAGATGGATGGGAAATAAAGTTCTAAATTGGGGGAAGGCCAATTTTAATATGATAAGGCAGGCTCTGGCCAAAGTGGACTGGGATCAGCTACTTGTAGGAAAATCCACATCAGAACAGTGGGAGTCTTTCAGAAGGGAAATAGAGAGAGTACAATGCCAACATGTTCCCGTAAAGGTCAAGGGTGGGACCAACAAGCCTAGGGAACCCTGGATGTTAAGGGATATACAAGAATGGATTAGGGGAAAAAAGGGAGGCTTTTGGCAGATACAAAGGACTAAAAACAATGGAAGCCCTAGAGGAGTATAAAAAGTGCAGGGGGGTACTTAAAAAAGAAATTAGGAGAGCGAAGAGGGGACATTAAAAAACACTGGCAGGCAAAATAAAGGAAAATCCCAAGGTTTTTTATAAGTATATTAAGGGCAAGAGGATAACCAGGGAAAGAGTAGGGCCCATTAGGGATCAAAGTGGCAATCTGTGTGTCGAGCCGGAAGATATAGGTGAGGTTTTAAATTAATATTTTGCATCTGTGCTCACTATGGAGAAGGACGATGCAGGCATAGTAATCAGGCAGGGGAATTGTGATATACCTGAACAAATTAGTATTGAGAGGGAGGAGGTACTAACGGTTTTAGTGGGCTTAAAAGTAGATAAATCCCCAGGCCCAGACGAGATGTATCCCAGGCTGCTGTGTGAGGCAAGGGGCTCTGACACAAATTTTCAGAACTTCTCTGGCCACAGGGGAGGTGTCAGTTGACTGGAGAACAAGAAGGGTAGTAGGAATAAACCTGGGAATTACAGGCCAGTGAGCCTAACATCAGTGGTAGGGAAATTATTGGAAAAAATTCTGAGGGACAGAATTAGTCTCCACTTGGAGAGGCAAGGATTAATCAAGGATAGTCAGCATGGCTTTGTCAGGGGGAGATCGTGTCTAACCAATTTGATTGAATTTTTTGAGGGGGTGACTAGGTGTGTGGATGAGGGTAGTGCAGTTGATGTAGTCTACATGGACTTCAGTAAGGTTTTTGACAAAGTCCCACTTGGGAGGCTGGTCAAGAAGGTAAGAGCCCATGGGATCCAGGGCAATTTGGCACATTGGATCCAAAATTGGCTTCGTGGCAGGAGGCAGAGGGTGATGGTCGAAGGTTGTTTTTGTGACTGGAAGCCTGTGTTCAGTGGTGTACCGCAGGGATCAGTGCTGGGTCCTTTGCTGTTTGTAGTGTACATTAATGATTTAGATATGAATGTAGGAGGTATGATCAGTAAGTTCACAGATGACAGAAAAATTGGTGGAGTGGTAAATAGCGAGGAGGGAAGCCTTAGGCTACAGGACGATATAGACGGGTTGGTTAGATGGGCAGGACAATGGCAAATGGAATTTAACCCTGAAAAGTGTGAGGTGTTGCATTTTGGGAGGACTAACAAGGCAAGGGAATACACAATGAATGGTAGGACCCTAGGAAGGACAGAAGATCAGAGGGACCTTGGTGTGCATGTACATAAATACTTGAAGGCAGCAGGACAGGTAGATAAGGTGGTTAAAAAGGCATATGGGATACTTGCCTTCATTAGCCGAGGTATAGAATATAAGAGCAGGGAGGTTGTGATGGAGCTGTACAAAACGTTAGTTAGGCCACAGCTGGAATACTGTATGCAGTTCTGGTCGCCACACTATAGGAAGGATGTGATTGCATTGGAGAGGGTGCAGAGGAGATTCACCAAGATGTTACCTGGGCTGGAGCACTTCAGCTATGAAGAGAGACTGGACAGGCTGGAGTTGTTTTCCTTAGAGCAGAGAAGGCTGAGGGGGGACCTGATTGAGGTGTACAAAATTATGAGGGACATAGATAGGGTAGATAGAGGGGAACTTTTCCCCTTGGTGGAGGGGTCAATAACCAGGGGGCATAGTTTCAAGATAAGGGGCAGGAGGGGCAGGAGGTTTAGAGGGGATTTGAGGAAAAACTCTTTCACCCAGAGGGTGGTTGGAATCTGGAACTCACTGCCATAAAGGGTGGTAGAGGCAGGAACCCTCAACATTCAAGAAGCATTTAGATGAGCACTTGAAATGCCATAGCATACAAGGCTACGGACCAAGTGCTGGAAAATGCTTGGCAAGCCAGGGCTTGATGGCCGGCATGGACACGATGGGCCGAAGGGCCTCTTTCTGTGCTGTATAACTCTATGGCCTAGAAATTCGGTAGCGCCCCGTTTGGGGCGCTAGATCTGGTGAAGCGCTAAGAGTACCGCCAGCTGCGACTTAGCGCCACCTGGTGCGATATTGGGTCGTTGCGCCCCTGATGGTGTTTGTGGCGGTAAATCAGGCGCTGCACGCGACTCTTAAGGCGCTAACGCGGAGGCGCTACCCAATATCGCTGCGGCGGGGCGCAGCGCAGGTGCTTTCAATAATCACTTTCCCTGAGACACACTGGCGCCGGCCAGCTCTTAAAGGGGCAGGTCAATTGGCATCACCAGACACACTCACTGCCTTGTAGGCCTTCAAAGCGGTGGGAGCCTACCTGTGGCGCACCA
This sequence comes from Somniosus microcephalus, assembly GCF_052327205.1. Lineage (NCBI taxonomy): Eukaryota > Metazoa > Chordata > Chondrichthyes > Squaliformes > Somniosidae > Somniosus > Somniosus microcephalus. The sequence goes on along the minus strand of NC_140993.1, from coordinate 24,822,384 downwards.
GCCTAGCAAGAAATGGAAAGGGTGAGGCAGAGGGCGGAATGCCTCACTGATGGGGCATTGGATGCTTTGGTTGGCGCAGTGGAATCAAGGCCAAGGAAGATGGTCGGAATGTGATTTATGTTTTGGACAGTCTCCCGGGTGTGAGAGTCAGTTATGTGCCAATGTATTCGTTTTGCTTTCTGTTGCCATAGATTCCTCATGTTTGAAGGAACCACATTTTGTGTAATGAAACACTTTCTTCATTTACAATGGCCATGCCTGCTATTTACATGCATCTTGCCCTTCACAGGCTTGGGGGTATCAGACCGGCTGCAGATCTGGCTGAAGCAGCTGCTCCAGCTCAGTCACCACCTCCTTTCTAAATCGCAGCCTTCTGACACACTGCTCCTCCGGCATGTTCATGTAGGAAAACTGCTGTCGGAAAACCCTGCCAGCGTAAGGTCTGCTGTGGTGACGTCTGTTGGCCCTCCTCCGTCTGGCCATGCCCGCCCCCCTCTCCCTGCGTCTCAGTGCCCTTTCCAGATGATTCAGCAGCAGGACCTTCCCCTCCAATGCAGGCCCCATAATAAGTGCCCACAGGAAGGTTCCCCGTTGTCAAGGCTCACCAACAGCAAGGCGATGGTCAGAAGGCTGCTGTTCCTCTGCCAACATGGGCCCAGTGGTCAAATGGCTCTCAGTGTGCAGGTCAGCAACTCTTTGTAGCTCTCGAGGAAGTTGTGCACCAGAAAAGTGTGCCGTTTTTAAACCACACCAGTCCCCTTTAAATAACGCTCCTCCAGCCCGAAAGCGACTTGGTAAGGCCCAGGAAAACTGTCACTAATAGCGCCAGGCGCTACGGAGGGGGGCGCCACTGAATTTCCCGTCTGGGGCACTGAAAAGGCGTTGCACACTCAGATGACATCATAATTAGCCTGCGCCCATGAGCGGGTGCTAAGCGTTAGCGCCGGCGCTAAATGCATGCTCAATATGGGGCGAGGCGCTAAACACCTTGCGCCCCACCGGAATTTGGCTATCACCCCAGTTATTGCCCTCTTTAGGCGATAATCCCTGGCGCAACCAACCGAATTTCTAGGCCATATGACTCTTTCTTTTTCTTTGTAGTGATTGTATTTGCAGCTGAGAGGCTTTGCTAGCCACTTCAGAGCGCATTAAGAATCAACCACATTGGGCATGAAGGGTGGGGGCGGGGGGGGGAGGGGTTGTTAAACAGGTGGTAGCCACTGGGAGCCTGTCATGCACACAGGATGAACTCTGATCTTTTACGTCCACCTGAGAGGGAAGACAGGGCCCCGGTTTAACGTCTCATCTGAAAGACGGCACCGCCGACAGTGCAGCACTCCCTTGGCACTGCACTGGAGTGTCAAACCTGGATATTTTTTAGCTGGAGTGGGACTTGAACCCACAAACCCTCTGACTCAGAGGCGAGAGTGTTACTAACCGAGGTGCTGAGACTATCATATACTCGCATCAAATCCCAATCCCAGGCTTCGTAATCAGCAGAGCCTCACAACAGTTGACATCATCAAGTTTAAAATATCAAAGAGGTGGATGAAACAATGAACATAGAAACATAGAAGATAGGAGCAGGAGTAGGCCATTCGGCCCCTCGAGCCTGCTCCGCCATTCAATGAGATCATGGCTGATCATCCAAACTCAGTACCCTGTCCCTGCCTTCTCCCCATATCCCTTGATCCCCTTAGCCTTAAGAAATATATCTAACTCCTTCTTGAATATATTTAATGAATTGGCCTCAACTGCCTTCTGTGGTACAGAATTCCACAGGTTCACCACTCTCTGGGTGAAGAAATTCCTCCTCATCTCTGTCCTAAATGGCTTACCCCTTATCCTTAGACGGTGACCCCTGGTTCTGGACTCCCCGGCCATCGGGAACATCCTTCCTGCATTTAGTCTGTCCAGTCCTGTTAGAATTTTATAAGTTTCAATGAGATCCCCTCTCATTCTTCTAAACTCCAGCGAGTATAAGCCCAATCGACCCAATCTCTCCTCATATGCCATTCCTGTCATCCCAGGTATCAGTCTGGTAAATCTTCGCTGCACTCCCTCCATGGCAAGAACATCCTTCCTCAGATAAGGCGACCAAAACTGCACACAGTACTCAAGATGTGGTCTCACCAAGGCCCTGTACAACTGTCGCAAGGCATCCTTGTTCCTGTACTCGAACCCTCTCGCTACGAAGGCCAACATACCAGTTGCCTTCTTAACCGCCTGCTGCACCTGCATGCTTACCTTCAACGACTGGTGCACAAGGACACCCAGGTCTCATTGCACTTCCCCTTCTCCCAATCTATTGCTGTTCAGATAATAATCTGCCTTCCTGTTTTTGCCACCAAAGTGGATAGCCTCGCATTTATCCACATTATACTGCATCTGCCATGCATCTGCCCAATCACCCAATCTGTCCAAATCATCCTGGAGTTTCTCGGCATCCTCCTCACAGCACACATGCCCACTGAGCTTTGTGTTGTCTGCAAACTTGGAGATATTACATCTAGTTCCCTCGTCTAGATCATTAATATATATTGTGAATAGCTGGGGTCCTAGGACTGACCCCTGCGGTACCCCATTAGTCACTGCCTGCCACTCGGGAAAAGACCCATTTATTCCAACACTTTGCTTCCTGTCTGCCAGCCAGTTCTCTATCCAAGTCAGTACCTTGCCCCCAATCCCATGTGCCTTAACTTTACACGCTAATCTCTTATGCGGGACCTTATCGAAAGCCTTTTGAAAGTCCAAATACACCACATCCACTGGTTCTCCCTGATCTATTTTACCAGTTACATCCTCAAAAAATTCCAGTAGATTAGTCAAGCACGATTTACCTTTTGTAAAACCATGTTGACTTTGTCCGATCCTGTCACTGTTTTCCAAGTGCTCTGCTATTACATCTTTTATAATGGACTCTAGCATTTTCCCCACTACCGATGTCTGTAATTCCCCGTTTTCTCTCTACCACCTTTTTTAAATAGTGGGGTTACATTAACTACCCTCGAATCCATGGGTACTGTTCCAGAGTCTATAGAATTTTGGAAGATGACCAGCAATGCATTTACTATTTCTATTTCTAGGGCCACATATTTTAACAGTGCAATAATGTTTCTCTTCCTTATCAGAAATGCACAACCATTATAACGTCCAGCTCTCATATTTTAGTCGCACTTTTGGTGCCAATTTTTTTCCCATTATAAATTGCTCCATCCACGTTTATCACGGGTTTGGCCATGTAAAGCCATCGTGCTCTAAGTACATAATCCGGCCTCTTTTGGCTGAGTGCACAGTCTGAACACTATCAGAGTCCGTCCGCTCTTAAGTGTGTTTCACTCTCACATTTTTATCAGCTTGTGCAGTGTGATGAAATATGCCATTCATCACTCATCGGTATTCTCTGCTTGTGACTGTGGTTTGGTTTCAGTTTCATTTCCCTTACCTCAGTTCCGTTTCCTCACCATTGTATTGTATTGTGTGTAGGGCTCCGCCCATACCTGGCCCCTATGTAAGCAGGCCCAGCCTGCCTCACATCCAGTACAGCAGACCTCTGGATGGAAGATACCTCTCCACTGTGTGTTACCTTCTAAGTTAATAAAAGCCTTGTTTTGTTCCGCTAACATTGAGTCTCGGATTTATTGAGGCACATCATGCAGCGTTTTTTTAAAATAATTTACTTTTAATTTTTTGAGACTCTTGGTGCTTTTCAGCCTCCTCATCCCCCCTCCAAAACTTCAAAATAAAAAGGTTTCCTGGCTGCCCGTCGCCCACTCCTGGGGACTACACTGGCTTGTGGTGTATGTAACCTGTTCCACCTTAAGAAAACTACCTTAAGAGATGTACTACTTTCTCTTGGCTGCTGTATACTGTAATACCGGTGGTGACCACACCGGTATATAAGTGTTGTGTAGGGATTTGCTGGGCAGTTCAGCCCTGACCTCCGAATAGTAAAGACCTGTTAAAGTTATTCTTGTGGTCTGTGTCCAGTGATTTATAATAAGCATAACTGGGACACACAGACTTAACAGTGGCGACGAGTCCGATCTTACCCTACGGCAGTTTTACATCCAAGGCAGCTTCGTCCTCAGAACGGGCGTCGAGAAGAGGCATCCGCTCTCATCATCCTGCTGAGCACCATCGCACGGGAGGCATCGAGAACCCGGGTTAAAAAGAAAAATTCTGACCACGAAGCCCTCCATCAGCGACAGGCAGTGATCATCCCTTCTACCACGGTGGTGGGTAAGCCGATCAGCGACACGAGCAGAAAGTCGGCCGCGTTGACTGTGGAGTGGGGGAGGGAAAACGGAGGAAAAAAGGGCGGAGAACTCGACCACGGCTGGTGAAAAGGGCCGGGCTGCAATCGAGGCCGAGAGGCACAGCAACTGGGGCAGCTTAAGGCACGAGAGCCGTGGAGAACTCAAACGCAGCTGGTGCAAAGGACCGGGCTGCATGCGGGGCTGAGAGGCGCAACAGCAGGGGAAGCGTGAATGCCCACGGAAACCGCGGGGGAGTAAAAGCAGCATCGGGGAATTGAGAACCGCTGGGGAGGCGAGAACGGCAGCAGCACGGCAATCACCATTGCAGCCAGCGGGGGAAGAAGACGAGCGCGGGAAAGACCGCCAAGCACGGGAAGCCGCCATTTTAGTAGGCGGGGGAAGAAGACAAGCGCGGGAAGCCGCCATTTAAAAAAAAAAAATTTAAACACTTGCAAGGATGCTTAAACATGGGAACATTAATACCTTTGATAGCGATATCGAAAATTGGACCACGTATGTAGAACGCATGGAAGTTTATTGTAAAGCAAATAAGGTACCAGATGATGAGAAAGCACTAAGCTTATTAAGCTCAATGGGTGCGAAGACATACGGGCTATTGAAGCACCTTCTGTCACCAGATAAACCGGCGGATCAGACTTTCGCGAATATTGTTACTGTCCTGAAAAATCATTTAAACCCCACGCCGCTGATGATAGCGGAACGATTTAAATTTTACAGAAGAATGCAGCTGAAAGACGAAAGCAACGCTGAATTTTTAATTGAACTGCGTAAGCTATCAAAGTACTGTCAGTTTGGAACTGGACTAGCAGATGCGCTGAGAGATAAATTTGTGTGTGGATTGTTAAAAGAAGGAACACAAAAGCGACTGCTTGAGGAGAATGATCTTACGCTTGATAAAGCTGTCACTATTGCAGCATCGCACGAAGCCGCAGCGAGAGGCACTGCGGAAATGCAGCTACGGTCACCGGAACTCCGCACCAATCAAATGGCCTTGGGTACAGTAAAATGTTATCGTTGTGGAAAGACAACGCACGATCAGAACCAGTGCTGGTTCAAAAATCAGGAATGCAGAAAATGTGGCAGGCTTGGTCACATAGCTAAAGTATGCCAGTCAGGAAAGAAGACCAGCAACAAAAAGTCACCGCAGGAAAAGTACAGAAAGGTACACAAGGTGACAGAGAACAGCTCGAATGAACAGAAGTCAAATTCAGACTCCAGCAGTAATGAACTGGGTAGTCTAAGAGTACACAATGTTGGTAATGAAGCAGACCTCCAAACAATCTGGGTCACACTTCAGATAGCAGGAGTCCAAGTGAAGATGGAATTGGACACTGGATCGGCATTGACGGTCATGAATGATGCGCGATCAATTACTCATAAAAGACGGAGAGTTAGGAGAGTAACTAAAGGCTTTTATTAGCAAAGAACAGAGCATGCCTCTCATGGTTGACTGGGTTCCAAGAAGGCAGGGGGCTGCAGGGCAATCACCTTTGTACCTGGGCCTGTGGGTGGAGCCAGGGGCGGAGCCAGCAGAGACACGCTGAGGCATGCATAGGTACAACAGTGTGCAACAACAACAACAACAGTGAACAACAATAACAGTGGTTTACCACATTCACCCCTTGTTTAAAATTGAGTCCGGCGGGGTGAAGTGTACTAAAGGTTCGTGTAAGTAAGTCTATCAGGTGGCCTTGTATGCCGTCCTGATCGTCGTGGTGGCGGCGGTGATGGTGCAGCATCCAACGTTGAATCTGGCGTCTCATTGAGTGGTTGGGTGGTCAATGACGGGTCCTGGGGCTGCGGCATGCCGTCTAGCGGGGTTGGGTTGTGGGTAGTGGTGGATGGCAATGGTAGTGTTTCAGGGGCACCCAAAGGTGCGAGGTCTCGTGTGGGGGCTGTGTCCTCCCGCCCGTCCGGGTACGCTACGTGAGCGTACTGGGGGTAGGCATGGGTAGTGGTGGGTGGCGAGGGAGGTGTTTCGGGAGCACCCGAAGGTGCGAGGTCTCGTATGGAGACTGTGTCCTCCCGCCCGTGCGGGTACACCACGTAAGCATACTGAGGGTTGGCATGGAGGAGGCTCACCCTCTCGACCAGGGGGTCCGTCTTATGGGACCTCACGTGCTTCCGCAGTAGGACGGGTCCTGGAGAAGTCAGCCATGTCGGTAACGAGATCCCCGATGTGGACTTCCTGGGGAAGGAGAACATTCTCTCGTGAGGGGTAGCATTGGTGGCTGTACAGAGCAGTGACCGAATGGAATGGAGCGCCGCAGGGAGGACTTCCTGCCAGCGAGAGGTCGGATGGCCCTTAGATTTCAAGTTTAAAAGGACTGCCTTCCAGACCGTCGCATTCTCCCTTTCCACCTGGCCATTTCCCCGGGGGTTGTAGCTGGTGGTCCTGCTTGTAGCGATACCTCTCGAGAGCAGGTACTGCCGGAGTTCGTCGCTCATAAAGGATGAGCCCCTGTCGCTATGAATATAGCTAGGGAAACCGAACAAGGCGAAGAGGTCATTCAGACATTTAATGACCGTGGTACTGGTCATGTCTGAGCAAGGGATGGCAAACGGGAAACAGGAGTACTCATCAATTATGTTGAGGAAGTACACATTGCGGTCGGAGGAGGGGAGGGGCCCCTGTTCCACCTTAAGAGAACTACCTTAAGAGATGTACCACTTTCTCTTGGCTGCTGTATACTGTAATGCCGGTGGTGACCACACCGGTATATAAGTGTTGTGTAGGGACTTGCTGGGCAGTTCAGCCCTGACCTCCGAATAGTAAAGACCTGTTAAAGTTATTCTTGTGGTCTGTGTCCAGTGATTTATAATAAGCATAACTGGGACACACAGACTTAACATGGCTCATCAACGTTTTTAACATTGCAACCAATATACAAAAGGTGACAGTGTCCCACCTGCTCTGACTGGTATTACACAGAATTGTGTAAATTTTACAGCACAGAAAGAGGCCATTCGGCCCACCATGCTGGTGTTTGTGCTCCGCACGAGCCTCCTCCCTCTCTACTTCATCTCACACTATCGGCGCATTTTTCTATAAAATAATATGAATAATAATATGAATATATGATTGTGCAGCACTGTCTTTGTAGGCTCCAGCAGTGTAATGAGTTCATAACTTGCGTTGTTAACTGTGAGCCCCGCTCGGATTCCTCCACCATGGCTGATACAGCCCCTCAACTGGCCAGTGCTGGTTGCCATGCTGTCTACCCCTGCACCACCCACACCACACCCCCACCCCACCACCAAACACACCCTGCCATACTCCTGAGCGCTAGCTCTTCCTGGAGACTTGCGTCAGTTTGTGAAGTTGCCAATAGTGGAGGACTTGGTTATTTTTTAACCGAGACTAACCGGCAGTGGAGGGACATCAGGACTGGGAGAGGAGGCTTATTGTATTTTCTATAATGTGGCATCGGGAGGCTGGAGGGGGAGCCTTCCTCTCAACCCCGCGATTTCCCCTTCCTCATCCCCCACCCCTACTCTTCCCTCGGGCTCCTACACCACCCCCTGCATTACACCCTCATTCTTCTCCTTTCCTCTTCGCCCTTCCTCTCTTCTCTTGACCTGTCCCCTCCTCTCTGTCCCCAGTCTCTCTTCTTCTTCTTCTTCCCTTACCACTTGTCCCCCTAACCCTCCCTCTCCCCTCCCCTCCTGCCTCTGATTCATCCTTCTACCTGCTCTCTCCCACTCCCCTCCCCTTCACTCCCCTGCTCTCTCCCACTCCCATCCCCTTCACTCTCCTGCTCTCTCCCACTCCCCTCCCCTTGATTCCCCTGTATTCCCAACCCCCTCCCCTTCACTCCCCTGCTCTCTCCCACTCCCCTCCCCTTCACTCCCCTGCTCTCTCCCACTGCCCTCCCCTTCACTCCCCTGCTCTCTCCCACTCCCTTCCCCTTCACTCCCCCGCTCTCTCCCACTCCCCTCCCCTTCACTCTCCCGCTCCCTCCCACTCCCCTCCCCTTCACTCCCCCGCTCTCTCACACTCCCCTCCCCTTCATTCCCCTGTATTCCCACTCCCCTCCCCTTCACTTCCCCGCTCTCTCCCACTCCCCTCCCCTTCACTCCCCTGCTCTCTCCCACTGCCCTCCCCTTCACTCCCCTGCTCTCTCCCACTCCCCTCCCCTTCACTTCCCCGCTCTCTCACACTCCCCTCCCCTTCATTCCCCTGTATTCCCACTCCCCTCCCCTTCACTCCCCCACTCTCTCCCACTCCCCTCCCCTTCACTCCCCTGCTCTCTCCCACTGCCCTCCCCTTCACTCCCCCGCTCTCTCCCACTCCCCTCCCCTTCACTCTCATGCTCTCTCCCACTCCCCTCCCCTTCACTCTCCCGCTCTCTCCCACTCCCCTCCCCTTCACTCCCCTGCTCTCTCCCACTCCCCTCCCCTTCACTCCCATGCTCTCTCCCACTCCCCTCCCCTTCACTCTCCCGCTCTCTCCCACTCCCCTCCCCTTCACTCTCCTGCTCTGTCCCACTCCCTTCCCCTTCGCTCCCCTGCTCTCTCCCACTCCCCTCCCCTTCGCTCTCCTGCTCTCTCCCACTCCCCTCCCGTTCACTCTCGCGCTCTCACCCACTCCCCTCCCCTTCACTCTCCTGCTCTATCCCACTCCCCTTCCCTTCACTCCCCTGCTCTCTCCCACTCCACGCCCCTTCACTCTCCTGCTCTCTCCCACTCCCCTCCCCTTCACTCCCCTGCTCTCTCCCACTCCCCTCCCCTTCACTCTCCCGCTCTCTCCCACTCCCCTTCCCTTCACTCCCCTGCTCTCTCCCACTCCACGCCCCTTCACTCTCCCGCTCTCTCCCACTCCCCTTCCCTTCACTCCCCTGCTCTCTCCCACTCCTCTCCCATTCACTCTCCTGCTCTCTCCCACTCCCCTCCCCTTCACTCCCCTGCTCTCTCCCACTCCCCTCCCCTTCACTCTCCTGCTCTCTCCCACTCCCCTCCCCTTCACTCCCCTGCATTCCCACTCCCCTCCCCTTCACTCCCCTGCATTCCCACTCCCCTCCCCATCACTCCCCTGCATTCCCACTCCCCTCCACTTCACTCTCCTGCTCTCTCCTACTCCCCTCCCCTTCACTCTCCCGCTCTCTCCCACTCCCCTCCCCTTCACTCCCCTGCTCTCTCCCACTCCCCTCCCCTTCACTCCCCTGCTCTCTCCCACTCCCCTCCCCTTCACCCCCCTGCTCTCTCCCACTCCCCTCCCCTTCACTCCCCTGCTCTCTCCCACTCCCCTCCCCTTCACTCTCACGCTCTCTCCCCTCCCCTTCACTCTCCCGCTCTCTCCCACTCCCCTCCCCTTCACTCTCACGCTCTCTCCCACTCCCCTCCCCTTCACCCCCCTGCTCTCTCCCACTCCCCTTCCCTTCACTCCCCTGCTCTCTCCCACTCCACGCCCCTTCACTCTCCTGCTCTCTCCCACTCCCCTCCCCTTCACTCCCCTGCATTCCCACCCCACTCCCCTTCACTCCCCTGCATTCCCACTCCCTTCCCCTTCACTCCCCTGCTCTCTCCCACTCCCCTCCCCTCTCCCGCTCTCTCCCACTCCCCTCCCCTTCACTCCCCTGCTCTCTCCCACTCCCCTCCCCTTCACTCTCACGCTCTCTCCCCCTACCCTTCACTCTCCCGCTCTCTCCCACTCCCCTCCCCTTCACTCTCCCGCTCTCTCCCACTCCCCTCCCCTTCACTCTCCCGCTCTCTCCCACTCCACTCCCCTTCACTCTCCGGCATTCCCACTCCCCTCCCCTTCACTCCCCTGCTCTCTCCCACTCCCCTCCCCTTCACACTCCCGCTCTCTCCCACTCCCGTCCCCTTAACTCTCCTGCTCTCTCCCACTCCCCTCCCCTTCACTCTCCTGTATTCCCACTACCCTCCCCTTCACTCTCCTGCTCTCTCCCACTCCCCTCCCCTTCACTCTCCCGCTCTCTCCCACTCCCCTGCCCTTCACTCTCCTGCTCTCTCCCACTCCCCTCCCCTTCACTCCCCTGCTCTCTCCCACTCCCCTCCACTTCACTCTCCTGCTCTCTCCCACTCCCCTCCCCTTCACTCCCCTGCTCTCTCCCACTCCCCTCCCCTTCACTCTTCTGCTCTCTCCCTCTCCCCTCCCCTGCTCTCTCCCACTCCCCTCCCCTTCACTCTCCTGCTCTCTCCCACTCCCCTCCCCTTCACTCCCCTGCTCTCTCCCACTCCGCTCCCCTTCACTCCCCTGCGCTCTGCCACTCCCCTCCCCTTCACTCTCCTGTTCTCTCCCACTCCCCTCCCCTTCACTCTCCTGCTCTCTCCCACTCCTCTCCCCTTCACTCTCCTGCTCTCTCCCACTCCTCTCCCCTTCACTCCCCTGCTCTCTCCCACTCCCCTCCCCTTCACTCCCCTGCATTCCCACTCCCCTCCCCTTCACTCTCCTGCTCTCTCCCACTCCCCTCCCCTTCACTCCCCTGCATTCCCACTCCCCTCCCCTTCACTCTCCTGCTCTCTCCCACTCCTCTCCCCTTCACTCCCCTGCTCTCCCCCACTCCTCTCCCCTTCACTCCCCTGCTCTCTCCCACTCCCCTCCCCTTCACTCTCCTGCTCTCTCTGAAATGAAGAATAGATTTGCCTTTCTAATCTCGGCTTTATTAACTTAAAAATCCTGTAGCACATCTTCAACGCCCAGTCCCCCTAAAGGCTGGAAAGAACTGAATTTAAGATGGCCACCACAAATCACATGACATCAACTACCAATGAGATTACAGCATATATCCCAAGGCATGAAACAAACAACCAATCACAATACTTCTTACTAAACATAAAGAATAATCACCACATTCACCCTTCCTTTTAAAATATACTCCAACCTAAATAACCTTTACAATTTATAATTAATTATTTACAACTAAAACTATGCACAGACGAAATAAAACTATTCAACATGACACAATACTAAGTGAGCAACAACAAATGGTAACATTGCACATATGTATTAAGTATCTCTCAACTAAAACAATATAATATAATATTTCAACAATTTTAAAACATTACTATCAATTTAAAAGTCCATTTTCAATCGGTCGACCGGATATCTTGTTCGTGTCGACCTTCTTAACCTTGGTGAAATTCCTTGCCCTCCCACACCAGGAGACACAGAAGTATCTTCTGCAGGAAGGCTATCCATACCCCGATTTTCTACGGTTTCCGGATTAGAAATCCCATCAGGAGGTAAACTGGGACGGTCATGAACATCCATCGAGGGCTGACTAATAGAAGTATAATTATCTGCAGTCGGATTGGAAATATTCGTAGTATCTGTAACAGCATCCACATTATCTGAATCATGACTATTGTTAATATCCTCAGAAGAGGGCTGGCCACCACAAGGAGCCAAGTCTTTAATTGAAACGGTACTTTCTTTCCCATCTTGGAATCGAATATGAGCATATTGGGAATTTGCCTCCAACAGCTCCACCTCCTCCACTAAAGGATCATATTTTGACAATCTAACATGGCGTCGAAGCAGCACAGGTCCCTGCATAGTAAGCCATGAAGGTACCGAATATCCCATAGTAGATCTCCGCGGATAGTTAAAGAGCCTTTCATGGGGTGTCACATTAGTAGCCGTTGAAAGCAATGATCTAATGGAATGCAGGGCATCAGGCAGTACCATTTCCCACTGTGTATTCTTAAGGTTCCGGGATGTCAAAGCCAACCTAACTGCCTTCCAGATCACCCCATTGTATCGTTCGCACTGTCCATTACCCTGGGGATTATACGGGGTAGTTCTGCTTGTAGAAATTCCCCGACTCTGAAGGTATTCCTTCAACTGGGAAGACATAAAAGAACTTCCCTGATCCGAATGGATATACGCAGGCATCCCAAAGATGACAAAAAGTTGAGTCAGACATTTGATAACTGTAGCAACTGATACATCTGCGCAAGGAAAAGCAAAAGGGAACCTTGAAAACTCATCCACAACAGTAAATATATATCGGTTTTGAGTAGTTGAAGGAAGAGGCCCCTTAAAATCGACACTCAAACGTTCAAAAGGAGAAGTAGCCTTTATAAGATGAGCTCGTTGAGGCTTAAAGAAATTCGGTTTACACCTCATCCGCTTGACGTCTTCAACTGAAAAGGGCAAATTCTTACTGCGTACGAAGTGTATCATCCTCGTAACCCCAGGATGGCATAAGGCATTGTGAAGATTAATAAGCGTATCTCCGTGAATCACAGAACAATAAGCCCTCGACAGCGCATCAGCAGCAACATTATCCTTCCCCGGACGATAAACTATATCAAAATGGTAACATGCCAACTCAATCCTCCACCTCATTATTTTATCATTCTTAATCTTTCCAAAATGTTTGACATCAAACATAAAGGACACAGACTTTTGACCAGTTACCAACGTAAAATGTCACCCCGATAAATAATGTCTCCATTTACGCAGTGCTTCTACTATTGCATACGCCTCTTTCTCTATTGAAGAATGCCTTTCTTCACTATTGTTCAAGGTACGTGAGAAAAAGGCCACAGGTCTTCCATTTTGGTTCAGAGTAGCCCCAATTGCAAAATCAGAAGCGTCCGTCTCAATCACAAAAGGAACCTGCTCATCAATAGAATGCACAACTGCTCCAAGGATATCCTTTTTAAACTTATCAAAACACATCCTCTATCATGGGAGGCCAGGACATGTCGTAACCCGAATAAGAGGCCGGATCTTCTGTGAAAAATTTGCAATCCAATTAGAATAGTAAGAAAACAGTCCAACAACTCGTTGCAAAGCCTTAGAATTAGTAGGACAAGGTAAATCAATCAATGGTCGCAGACGTTCTGGGTCTGGTTTAATCTTGTTTCCCGAGATAATGTACCCCAGTAGATTTACCTCAGTGGTCGAAAAGGTACACTTCTCTTTATTGAAAGTTAAACCAACTTTTTCCGCAGCTTGAAGGAATCTTTCTAAATTAGAATCATGCTCCACCCTTGATTTGCCACACACCGTGATGTCATCTAAGTATGAAAAGGTGTCGAGAGAGAGTTATCACTTATAAAAGCATCCATTGCCCGTTGAAAACAAGCAACACCATTAGTAACACCAAATGGTATTCGGCAAAACTGATACAGCTTTCCACCAGCCTCAAAGGCCGTATATGGTTGATCCTTCTTAACAATAGGAATCTGATGATAAGCACTCTTTAGGTCAATAGTGCTAAAAACCTTATACTGAGATACTTTATTGATAAGCTCATCAATCTTAGGCAAAGGGTACGCATCTAATTGAGTATACCTATTAATAGTTTGGGAATAGTCTATCACCATTCGTTTCTTATGTCTCTCGTTAGTCATGACAACTACCTGTGCCCGCCAAGGCGAACAACTAGGTTCAATGGTTCCTTCCAATAAGAGACGTTGAACTTCAGAATTAATAAATTCTCTATCCTGACTGCTATACCTTCTTGACTTGGTAGCAATTGGCTTACAATCCGGCATCAAATTGGAAAAAAGTGATAATGGAGAAATGGATAAAGAGGTTAATCCACAAATAGATAAAGGTGGCTTAGTCCCTCCAAATGAAAGACTGAGAGACTCGTGTAACTGACGCACATCATGACCAATCAAAATATCCGCACAGAGATTAGGCAAAACAGATAGGCGTATATCAGTATACGTATTACCTAGAAGAATCAATTTCACAAGGCAACAACCAGCTACTTGTGAAGTGAGAGTCGTCTGAGCCATACACACCTGATAGGAAACAGGCGAAATTTTCAAATGCTTCTCCTTTGCAAACTGAAGACTTATAAAACTCTCGGTACTGCCCGTATCTATAAGGGCCTTCACTTCCAACCCATTAACTTGGGCCGTAACTATAGCTTTGTTTAGGCCATGAGCAAATGCAGCAGAAATTGATGCAATAAACGCCCTATCTAAAGGCTGAATAGTCACAGAGTAGGTAATTGAACCTGATGATTTACACACACGTGCGTAATGACCTCTCTTGCCGCATTTACTACACACAGCCTCCCGAGCAGAACACTTCAGACGAGGGTGCCGGATGTTCCCACAAAAATAACACTTCTGAATCCTAGAGGCAACAGCCGCTGAAGTAGAAACTGTTTCAGAATCTAGTAAACCACTCCTATTAAGTCCACATAATTCCTTTTCATCCGGAACTGCCGAAACCACAGTCACAGGCCGATTAAAAAGAGCATAAGAATCCGAACTTCTCTGAGCCACATCCAATGTAGAAGCTTGCTCAAAAGCACTCTTAAGATCCAAAGTCTTATTTTCTAACAACCGCTGACGAATTGATCTAGACAGTAATCCATTAATAAAAGCATCCCGTACCGATTCTTCCTTATATTCTTCAGCCGTCACGGCCTTATAATTACAGTTAACACTAAGGCACCGAAGTGCTTGTAAATAAGTATCCAAAGATTCTCCCACCTGCTGCCTACGGGCAGATAGAAGGTGACGTGCAAAAACCTCATTCTTTGGTTCAACAAAAATCTTTTCCAATGTAGAAATAGCCACTTCATAAGTTTTACAGTCCAAAATATACTTATACACATCCGGAGCAATGTAGTTGATCAGCATATTCAGCTTATTTAGAGACTCTTGATCCAACACGCCCAAAAAGTTTTTAAATGTACAATACCAGTATTTCCATTTATCATCCACTCCTGCAGAATTAGGGTCAGCATTAAATTGTTCTGGTTGAAGATATCGCTCCATTCTGACATAAAGTTAATAAATTTAGATGAAGAATAGATTTGCCTTTCTAATCTAGGCTTTATTAACTTAAAAATCCTGTAGCACATCTTTCAACACCCAGTCCCCCTAAAGGCTGGAAAGAACTGAATTTAAGATGGCCACCACAAATCACATGACATCAACTACCAATGAGATTACAGCATATATCCCAAGGCAGGAAACAAACAACCAATCACAATACTTCTTACTAAACATAAAGAATAATCACCACACTCTCCCACTCCCCTCCCCTTCACTCCCCTGCTCTCTCCCACTCCCCTCCCCTCCCCTCCCCTACACTCTCCTGCTCTCTCCCACTCCCCTCCCCTTCACTCTCCTGCTCTCTCCCACTCCCCTCCCCTTCACTCCCCTGCTCTCTCCCACTCCTCTCCCCTTCACTCTCCTGCTCTCTCCCACTCCCCTCCCCTTCACTCTTCTGCTCTCTCCCACTCCCCTCCCCTGCTCTCTCCCACTCACCTCCCCTTCACTCTCCTGCTCTCTCCCACTCCCCTCCCCTTCACTCTTCTGCTCTCTCCCACTCCCCTCCCCTGCTCTCTCCCACTCCACTCCCCTTCACTCTCCCGCTCTCTCCCACTCCCCTCCCCTTCACTCTCCCAATCCTCTCCCCTTCACTCCCCTGCTCTCTCCCACTCCTCTCCCCTTCACTCCCCTGCTCTCTCCCACTCCCCTCCCCTTCACTCCCCTGCTCTCTCCCACTCCCCTCCCCTTCACTCTCCTGCTCTCTCCCACTTCCCCTCCCCTTCACTCTCCTGCTCTCTCCTACTCCCCTCCCCTTCACTCCCCTGCTCTCTCCCACTCCCCTCCCCTTCACTCCCCTGCTCTCTCACACTCCCCTCCCCTTCACTCCCCTGCTCTCTCCCACTCCCCTCCCCTTCACTCCCCTGCTCTCTCCCACTCCTCTCCCCTTCACTCCCCTGCTCTCTCCCACTCCCCTCCCCTCTCCTGCTCTCTCCTACTCCCCTCCCCTTCACTCCCCTGCTCTCTCCCACTCCCCTCCCCTTCACTCTCCTGCTCTCTCCCACTCCTCTCCCTTCACTCCCCTGCTCTCTCCCACTCCCCTCCCCTTCACTCCCCTGCTCTCTCCCACTCCCCTCTCCTTCACTCTCCCTCTCTCTCCCACTCCCCTCCCTTTCACTCTCCCGCTCTCTCCCACTCCCCTCCCCTTCACTCTCCCGCTCTCTCCCACTCCCCTCCCCTTCACTCTCACGCTCTCTCCCACTCCCCTCCCCTTCACTCCCCTGCATTCCCACTCCCCTCCCCTTCACTCTCCTGCTCTCTCCCACTCCCCTCCCCTTCACTCCCCTGCATTCCCACTCCCCTCCCCTTCACTCCCCTGCTCTCTCCCACTCCCCTCCCCTTCACTCTCCCGCTCTCTCCCACTCCCCTCCCCTTCACTCCCCTGCTCTCTCCCACTCCCCTCCCCTTCACTCCCCTGCTCTCTCCCACTCCCCTCCCCTTCACTCTCCTGACCTCTCCCACTCCCCTCCCCTTCACTCCCCTGCTCTCTCCCACTCCCCTCCCCTTCACTCCCCTGCTCTCTCCCACTCCCCTCCCCTTCATTCCCCTGCTCTCTCCCACTCCCCTCCCCTTCACTCCCCTGCATTCCCACTCCCCTCCCCTTCACTCTCCTGCTCTCTCCCACTCCCCTCCCCTTCACTCCCCTGCTCTCTCCCACTCCCCTCCCCTTCACTCCCCTGCATTCCCACTCCCCTCCCCTCATTCCCCTGCTCTCTCCCACTCCCCTCCCCTTCACTCTCCCGCTCTCTCCCACTCCCCTCCCCTTCACTCCCCTGCTCTCTCCCACTCCCCTCCCCTTCACTCCCCTGCTCTCTCCCACTCCCCTCCCCTTCACTCCCCTGCTCTCTGCCACTCCCCTCCCCTTCACTCTCCTGATCTCTCCCACTCCCCTCCCCTTCACTCCCCTGCTCTCTCCCACTCCCCTCCCCTTCACTCCCCTGCATTCCCACTCCCCTCCCCTTCACTCCCCTGCTCTCTCCCACTCCCCTCCCCTTCACTCCCCTGCATTCCCACTCCCCTCCCCTTCACTCCCCTGCTCTCTCCCACTCCCCTCCCCTTCACTCCCCTGCTCTCTCCCACTCCCCTCCCCTTCACTCCCCTGCTCTCTGCCAATCCCCTCCCCTTCACTCCCCTGCTCTCTCAAACTCCCCTCCCCTTCACTCTCCCGCTCTCTCCCACTCCCCTCCCCTTCACTCCCCTGCATTCCCACTCCCCTCCCCTTCACTCCACTGCTCTCTCCCACTCCCCTCCCCTTCACTCCCCTGCATTCCCACTCCCCTCCCATTCACTCACCTGCTCTCTCCCACTCCCCTCCCCTTCACTCCCCTGCTCTCTCCCACTCCCCTCCCCTTCACTCCCCTGCATTCCCACTCCCCTCCCCTTCACTCTCCCACTCCCCTCCCCTTCACTCCCCTGCTCTCTGCCTCTCCCCTCCCCTTCACTCCCCTGCTCTCTCCCACTCCTCTCCCCTTCACTCTCCTGCTCTCTCCCACTCCCCTCCCCTTCACTCCCCTGCTCTCTGCCACTCCCCTCCCCTTCAATCCCCTGCTCTCTCCCACTCCTCTCCCCTTCACTCTCCTGATCTCTCCCACTCCCCTCCCCTTCAATCTCCTGCTCTCTCCCACTCCCCTCCCCTTCACTCCCCTGCTCTCTGCCACTCCCCTCCCCTTCACTCCCCTGCTCTCTCCCACTCCTCTCCCCTTCACTCTCCTGCTCTCTCCCACTCCCCTCCCCTTCACTCCCCTGCTCTCTCCCACTCCCCTCCCCTTCACTCCCCTGCATTCCCACTCCCCTCCCCTTCACTCTCCTGCTCTCTCCCACTCCCCTCCCCTTCACTCCCCTGCATTCCCACTCCCCTCCCCTTCACTCTCCTGCTCTCTCCCACTCCCCTCCCCTTCACTCCCCTGCATTCCCACTCCCCTCCCCTTCACTCCCCTGCTCTCTCCCATTCCCCTCCCCTTCACTCTCCTGCTCTCTCCCACTCCCCTCCCCTTCACTCTCCTGCTCTCTCCCACTCCCCTCCCCTTCACTCCCCTGCATTCCCACTCCCCTCCCCTTCACTCCCCTGCTCTCTCCCACTCCCCTCCCCTTCACTCCCCTGCATTCCCACTCCCCTCCCCTTCACTCTCCTGCTCTCTCCCACTCCCCTCCCCTTCACTCCCCTGCATTCCCACTCCCCTCCCCTTCACTCCCCTGCTCTCTCCCATTCCCCTCCCCTTCACTCTCCTGCTCTCTCCCACTCCCCTCCCCTTCACTCTCCTGCTCTCTCCCACTCCCCTCCCCTTCACTCCCCTGCATTCCCACTCCCCTCCCCTTCACTCCCCTGCTCTCTCCCACTCCCCTCACCTTCACTCCCCTGCATTCCCACTCCCCTCCCCTTCACTCCCCTGCTATCTCCCACTCCCCTCCCCTTCACTCTCCTGCTCTCTCCCACTCCCCTCCCCTTCACTCCCCTGCATTCCCACTCCCCTCCCCTTCACTCCCCTGCTCTCTCCCACTCCCCTCCCCTTCACTCCCCTGCTCTCTGCCACTCCCCTCCCCTTCACTCTCCTGCTCTCTCCCACTCCCCCTCCCCTTCACTCCCTGCTCTCTCCCACTCCCCTCCCCTTCACTCTCCTGCTCTCTCCCACTCCCCTCCCATTCACTCTCCTGCTCTCTCCCACTCCACTCCCCTTCACTCTCCCGCTCTCTCCCACTCCCCTCTCCTTCACTCTCCCAATCCTCTCCCCTTCGCTCCCCTGCTCTCTCCCACTCCTCTCCCCTTCACTCCCCTGCTCTCTCCCACTCCCCTCCCCTTCACTCCCCTGCTCTCTCCCACTCCCCTCCCCTTCACTCCCCTGCTCTCTCCCACTCCTCTCCCCTTCACTCCCCTGCTCTCTCCCACTCCCCTCCCCTTCACTCTCCCGCTCTCTCCCACTCGCCTCCCCTTCACTCTCCTGCTCTCTCCCACTCCCCTCCCCTTCACTCCCCTGCATTCCCACTCCCCTCCCCTTCACTCCCCTGCTCTCTCCCACTCCCCTCCCCTTCACTCCCCTGCTCTCTCACACTCCCCTCCCCTTCACTCCCCTGCTCTCTCCCACTCCCCTCCCCTTCACTCCCCTGCTCTCTCCCACTCCTCTCCCCTTCACTCGCCTGCTCTCTCCCTCTCCCCTCCCCTCTCCTGCTCTCTCCTACTCCCCTCCCCTTCACTCCCCTGCTCTCTCCCACTCCCCTCCCCTTCACTCTCCTGCTCTCTCCCACTCCTCTCCCTTCACTCCCCTGCTCTCTCCCACTCCCCTCCCCTTCACTCCCCTGCTCTCTCCCACTCCCCTCCCCTTCACTCTCCCTCTCTCTCCCACTCCCCTCCCTTTCACTCTCCCCGCTCTCTCCCACTCCCCTCCCCTTCACTCTCCCGCTCTCTCCCACTCCCCTCCCCTTCACTCTCACGCTCTCTCCCACTCCCCTCCCTTCACTCCCCTGCATTCCCACTCCCCTCCCCTTCACTCTCCTGCTCTCTCCCACTCCCCTCCCCTTCACTCCCCTGCATTCCCACTCCCCTCCCCTTCACTCCCCTGCTCTCTCCCACTCCCCTCCCCTTCACTCTCCCGCTCTCTCCCACTCCCCTCCCCTTCACTCCCCTGCTCTCTCCCACTCCCCTCCCCTTCACTCCCCTGCTCTCTCCCACTCCCCTCCCCTTCACTCCCCTGCTCTCTGCCACTCCCCTCCCCTTCACTCTCCTGACCTCTCCCACTCCCCTCCCCTTCACTCCCCTGCTCTCTCCCACTCCCCTCCCCTTCACTCCCCTGCTCTCTCCCACTCCCCTCCCCTTCATTCCCCTGCTCTCTCCCACTCCCCTCCCCTTCACTCCCCTGCATTCCCACTCCCCTCCCCTTCACTCTCCTGCTCTCTCCCACTCCCCTCCCCTTCACTCCCCTGCTCTCTCCCACTCCCCTCCCCTTCACTCCCCTGCATTCCCACTCCCCTCCCCTCATTCCCCTGCTCTCTCCACTCCCCTCCCCTTCACTCTCCCGCTCTCTCCCACTCCCCTCCCCTTCACTCCCCTGCTCTCTCCCACTCCCCTCCCCTTCACTCCCCTGCTCTCTCCCACTCCCCTCCCCTTCACTCCCCTGCTCTCTGCCACTCCCCTCCCCTTCACTCTCCTGATCTCTCCCACTCCCCTCCCCTTCACTCCCCTGCTCTCTCCCACTCCCCTCCCCTTCACTCCCCTGCTCTCTCCCACTCCCCTCCCCTTCACTCCCCTGCATTCCCACTCCCCTCCCCTTCACTCCCCTGCTCTCTCCCACTCCCCTCCCCTTCACTCCCCTGCATTCCCACTCCCCTCCCCTTCACTCTCCTGCTCTCTCCCACTCCCCTCCCCTTCACTCCCCTGCTCTCTCCCACTCCCCTCCCCTTCACTCCCCTGCTCTCTCAAACTCCCCTCCCCTTCACTCTCCCGCTCTCTCCCACTCCCCTCCCCTTCACTCCCCTGCATTCCCACTCCCCTCCCCTTCACTCCACTGCTCTCTCCCACTCCCCTCCCCTCACTCCCCTGCATTCCCACTCCCCTCCCATTCACTCACCTGCTCTCTCCCACTCCCCTCCCCTTCACTCCCCTGCTCTCTCCCACTCCCCTCCCCTTCACTCCCCTGCATTCCCACTCCCCTCCCCTTCACTCTCCCACTCCCCTCCCCTTCACTCCCCTGCTCTCTGCCTCTCCCCCTCCCCTTCACTCCCCTGCTCTCTCCCACTCCTCTCCCCTTCACTCTCCTGCTCTCTCCCACTCCCCTCCCCTTCACTCCCCTGCTCTCTGCCACTCCACTCCCCTTCACTCCCCTGCTCTCTCCCACTCCCCTCCCCTTCACTCCCCTGCATTCCCACTCCCCTCCCCTTCACTCTCCTGCTCTCTCCCACTCCCCTCCCCTTCACTCCCCTGCATTCCCACTCCCCTCCCCTTCACTCTCCTGCTCTCTCCCACTCCCCTCCCCTTCACTCCCCTGCATTCCACTCCCCTCCCCTTCACTCCCCTGCTCTCTCCCATTCCCCTCCCCTTCACTCTCCTGCTCTCTCCCACTCCCCTCCCTTCACTCTCCTGCTCTCTCCCACTCCCCTCCCCTTCACTCCCCTGCATTCCCACTCCCTCCCCTTCACTCCCCTGCTCTCTCCCACTCCCCTCACCTTCACTCCCCTGCATTCCCACTCCCCTCCCCTTCACTCCCCTGCTATCTCCCACTCCCCTCCCCTTCACTCTCCTGCTCTCTCCCACTCCCCTCCCCTTCACTCCCCTGCATTCCCACTCCCCTCCCCTTCACTCCCCTGCTCTCTCCCACTCACCTCCCCTTCACTCCCCTGCTCTCTGCCACTCCCCTCCCCTTCACACTCCTGCTCTCTCCCACTCCCCTCCCCTTCACTCCCCTGCTCTCTCCCACTCCCCTCCCCTTCACTCTCCTGCTCTCTCCCACTCCCCTCCCATTCACTCTCCTGCTCTCTCCCACTCCCCTCCCCTTCACTCCCCTGCTCTCTCCCACTCCACTCCCCTTCACTCTCCCGCTCTCTCCCACTCCCCTCTCCTTCACTCTCCCAATCCTCTCCCCTTCGCTCCCCTGCTCTCTCCCACTCTCTCCTTCACTCTCACTCCCTGCTCTCTCCCACTCCCCTCCCCCTTCACTCCCCTGCTCTCTCCCACTCCCCCTCCCCTCCACTCCCCTGCTCTCTCCCACTCCTCTCCCCTTCACTCCCCTGCTCTCTCCCACTCCCCTCCCCTTCACTCTCCCGCTCTCTCCCACTCGCCTCCCCTTCACTCCTCTGCATTCCACTCCCCTCCCCTTCACTCCCCTGCTCTCTCCCACTCCCCTCCCCTTCACTCCCCTGCATTCCCACTCCCCTCCCCTTCACTCCCTGCTCTCTCCACTCCCCTCCCCTTCACTCCCCTGCTCTCTCCCACTCCCCTCCCCTTCACTCCCCTGCATTCCCACTCCCCTCCCCTTCACTCCTCTGCATTCCCACTCCCCTCCCCTTCACTCCCCTGCTCTCTCCCACTCCCCTCCCCTTCACTCCCCTGCATTCCCACTCCCCCTCCCCTTCACTCCCCTGCTCTCTCCCACTCCCCTCCCCTTCACTCCCCTGCTCTCTCCCACTCCCCTCCCCTTCACTCCCCTGCATTCCCACTCCCCTCCCCTTCACTCTCCCGCTCTCCTCCCACTCCCCCTCCCCCTTCACTCCCCTGCTCTCTGCCACTCCCCCTCCCCTTCACTCCCCTGCTGTCTCCCACTCCTCTCCCCTTCACTCTCCTGATCTCTCCCACTCCCCTCCCCTTCACTCTCCTGCTCTCTCCCACTCCCCCTCCCCTGCTCTCTGCACTCCCCTCCCCTTCACTCCCCTGCTCTCTCCCACTCCCCTCCCCTTCACTCCCCTGCTCTCTCCCACTCCCCTCCCCTGCTCTCTGCCACTCCCCTCCCCTTCACTCCCCTGCTCTCTCCCACTCCTCTCCCCTTCACTCTCCTGATCTCTCCCACTCCCCTCCCCTTCACTCTCCTGCCTCTCTCCCACTCCCCTCCCCTGCTCTCTCCCACTCCCCTCCCCTTCACTCCCCTGCTCTCTCCCACTCCCCTCCCCTTCACTCCCCCTGCATTCCCACTCCCCTCCCCTTCACTCTCCTGCTCTCTCCCACTCCCCTCCCCTTCACTCCCCTACATTCCCACTCACCTCCCCTTCACTCTCCTGCTCTCTCCCCACTCCCCTCCCCTTCACTCTCCTGATCTCTCCCACTCCCCTCCCCTTCACTCTCCCGCTCTCTCCCACTCCATCCCCTTCACTCCCCTGCTCTCTCCCACTCCCCTCCCCTTCACTCCCCTGCTCTCTCCCACTCCCCTCCCCTTCACTCCCCTGCCCTCCCCCACTCCCCCTCCCCTTCACTCCCCTGCATTCCCACTCCCCTCCCCTTCACTCTCCTGCTCTCTCCCACTCCCCTCCCCTTCACTCCCCTGCACTCTCCCACTCCCCTCCCCTTCACTCCCCTGCATTTCCACTCCCCTCCCCTTCACTCCCCTGCTCTCTCCCATTCCCCTCCCCTTCACTCTCCTGCTCTCTCCCACTCCCCTCCCCTTCACTCCCCTGCTCTCTCCCACTCCTCTCCCCTGCTCTCTCCCACTCCCCTCCCCTTCACTCCCCTGATCTCTCCCACTCCCCTCCCCTTCACTCCCCTGCATTCCCACTCCCCTCCCCTTCACTCTCCTGCTCTCTCCCACTCCCCTCCCCTTCACTCTCCTGCTCTCTCCCACTCCCCTCCCCTTCACTCCCCTGCTCTCTCCCATTCCCCTCCCCTTCACTCTCCTGCTCTCTCCCACTCCCCTCCCCTTCACTCTCCTGCTCTCTCCCACTCCCCTCCCCTTCACTCTCCTGCTCTCTCCCACTCCCCTCCCCTTCACTCTCCTGCTCTCTCCCACTCCCCTCCCCTTCACACACCTGCTCTCTCCCACTCCCCTCCCCTTCACTCTCCTGCTCTCTCCCACTCCCCTCCCCTTCACTCTCCTGCTCTCTCCAACTCCCCTCCCCTTCACTCTCCTGCTCTCTCCCACTCCCCTCCCCTTCACTCTCCTGCTCTCGCCCACTCCCCTCCCCTTCACTCTCCTGCCCTCTCCCACTCCCCTCCCCTTCACTCCCCTGCTCTCTGCCACTCCCCTCCCCTTCACTCCCCTGCTGTCTCCCACTCCTCTCCCCTTCACTCTCCTGATCTCTCCCACTCCCCTCCCCTTCACCCTCCTGCTCTCTCCCACTCCCCTCCCCTGCTCTCTGCCACTCCCCTCCCCTTCACTCCCCTGCTCTCTCCCACTCCCCTCCCCTGCTCTCTCCCACTCCTCTCCCCTTCACTCCCCTGCTCTCTCCCACTCCCCTCCCCTTCACTCCCCTGCTCTCTCCCACTCCCCTCCCCTTCACTCCCCTGCATTCCCACTCCCCTCCCCTTCACTCTCCTGCTCTCTCCCACTCCCCTCCCCTTCACTCTCCTGATCTCTCCCACTCCCCTCCCCTTCACTCTCCCGCTCTCTCCCACTCCCATCCCCTTCACTCCCCTGCTCTCTCCCACTCCCCTCCCCTTCACTCCCCTGCTCTCTCCCACTCCCCTCCCCTTCACTCCCCTGCTCTCTCCCACTCCCCTCCTTCACTCCCCTGCATTCCCACTCCCCTCCCCTTCACTCTCCTGCTCTCTCCCACTCCCCTCCCCTTCACTCCCCTGCACTCTCCCACTCCCCTCCCCTTCACTCCCCTGCATTTCCACTCCCCTCCCCTTCACTCCCCTGCTCTCTCCCATTCCCCTCCCCTTCACTCTCCTGCTCTCTCCCACTCCCCTCCCATTCACTCTCCTGCTCTCTCCCACTCCCCTCCCCTTCACTCCCCTGCATTCCCACTCCCCTCCCCTTCACTCCCCTGCTCTCTCCCATTCCCCTCCCCTTCACTCTCCTGCTCTCTCCCACTCCCCTCCCCTTCATTCTCCTGCTCTCTCCCACTCCCCTCCCCTTCACTCTCCCGCTCTCTCCCACTCCCCTCCCCTTCACTCCCCTGCTCTCTCCCACTCCCCTCCCCTTCACTCCCCTGCTCTCTCCCACTCCTCTCCCCTGCTCTCTCCCACTCCCCTCCCCTTCACTCCCCTGATCTCTCCCACTCCCCTCCCCTTCACTCCCCTGCATTCCCACTCCCCTCCCCTTCACTCTCCTGCTCTCTCCCACTCCCCTCCCCTTCACTCCCCTGCATTCCCACTCCCCTCCCCTTCACTCTCCTGCTCTCTCCCACTCCCCTCCCCTTCACTCCCCTGCATTCCCACTCCCCTCCCCTTCACTCCCCTGCTCTCTCCCACTCCCCTCCCCTTCACTCTCCTGATCTCTCCCACTCCCCTCCCCTTCACTCCCCTGCTCTCTCCCATTCCCCTCCCCTTCACTCTCCTGCTCTCTCCCACTCCCCTCCCCTTCACTCTCCTGCTCTCTCCCACTCCCCTCCCCTTCACTCTCCTGCTCTCTCCCACTCCCCTCCCCTTCACTCTCCTGCTCTCTCCCACTCCCCTCCCCTTCACTCTCCTGCTTTCTCCCACTCCCCTCCCCTTCACACACCTGCTCTCTCCCACTCCCCTCCCCTTCACTCTCCTGCTCTCTCCCACTCCCCTCCCCTTCACTCTCCTGCTCTCTCCAACTCCCCTCCCCTTCACTCTCCTGCTCTCTCCCACTCCCCTCCCCTTCACTCTCCTGCTCTCTCCCACTCCCCTCCCCTTCACTCTCCTGCCCTCTCCCACTCCCCTCCCCTTCACTCCCCTGCTCTCTCCCACTCCCCTCCCCTTCACACACCTGCTCTGTCCCACTCCCCTCCCCTTCACTCTCATGCATTCCCACTCCCCTCCCCTTCATTCCCCTGCTCTCTCCCACTCCCCTCCCCTTCACTCCCCTGCATCCCCACTCCCCTCTTCTTCCTCCCAATTTCCTCCTCCCTCTTTCCTCTTCCTGCTCCCCTCTACAAAATCTTACTTCCTGTTAGCATCATGCCTGCACCATGGGCAGCTGAAGCCCCAACTTTTCCGACATCACTAAATAGTGCCTTGAATATCTGAGGGATTTTTGTCATTAATTGCGAGGAACAATGGACCATGTTTTGGAAGCCATTCTGTCAGGCGCCAACAAGCGAGAGTCTAACCACCGCCCCTTGACATTCAACGGCATTGCCATCATTGAATCCCCCACCATCACCATCCTGGGGGTCACCATTAACCAGAAACCTAACTGGACTAGCCACATAACTGTGGCTACAAGAGCAGGTCGAAGGCTGGGTATTCTGTGGCGAGTGTCTCACCTCCTGACTCCCCAAAGCCTTTCTACCATCTACAAGACACAAGTCAGGAGTGTGATGGAATACTCTCCACTTGCCTGGATGAGGGCAGCTCCAACAACACTCAAGAAGCTCGACACCATCCAGGACAAAGCAACCCATCCACCACCTTAAACATTCACTCCCTCCACCATCAGTGCACCGTGTCTGCAGTGTGTACCATCTACAAGATGCACTGCAGCAACTCGCCAAGGCTTCTTCGGCAGCATCTCCCAAACCCGTGACCTCTTCCACCTAAAAGGACAAGGGCAGCAGGCGCATGGGAACACCACGGAAAGAGTTAAAAGGAAAGGAACCTCTTGCTTTTTTGGGGAGGTAAAGCTTGGCCTTGTGAAGACTGCAGCTCATTCTATATTAAACTATTTAATCACACTTTTATGAATTAATCGCACATAACTGAGGTATTAGTCATTTACAATTGGAAATATTTTTTTCAAAAAGGTTCAATGTTGAAGAATCCTAGTTTCACAACCAGGACTAACCACACAACTTTAAATTATTATTCCAGATATTGTACAGAAAGTGTATTAAAATATAGAGCATGCTAATTGATTAGTACGGAGAGGGAATAAAGCTAACAAATCAACCGCAGTACTGGAAAAACTGCAATAAAATAACTGAGCAAACTGCTAAGATACAGAATACCTAAACACATCTAAAACTTACAGCAAAAAGCAATGTATAGGTCAGGTCGCTGTATACCCCTCCTGCCAAGTGTATAGTGGAAGGTGAAAGGTCACAGAGAAGTCTCATTCACAGATGATGTCAGCTGGCTGGATGAGTCAAATCAACTGATCACTGAGGGGTCATTGGGGATGCACTGCTGTACGTTAAAGGCGCTATATAAATGCAAGTTGTTGTTGTTGCTGCAGTCTGGCGTGGAATGCAATTTGAGAGACAGAGAAAGAGGGAAAGTGAAAGAAATGGTGAAAAGGAATTCATTTCAGGGAAGTTAAGTCCCGTTTGAAATGAATTTATCCGCTGAAGGGCTTTCCCCTGAGAAATAAGGGTTCTCCAACTAGTTGAAGTTGGTTGACTTTCAAATGAAACTAGTTGGGGGAGCGGGACTAGCTGAAGCGCTCTTGCAGAGAGCCGGCATGGGCTCGGCGGGCCGAATGGCCTCCTTCTGTGCTGTAACCATTCTATGATTCTGTGATTCGATGAATCTTTGTGAAAGGAATTAATCAGACACCAAATCCAACCAGTCAGGAGAAGAGGCAAAGAAACACACAAGATTTTAGTCAAATTTATTGGAAGTTAATTCCTTTTCAGTAAGAATTCACTTAGCTGAACGATGACGAGAGGCAAGTTTATTCAGGCCCAGGAATATCAGCCAAGGAACTGCTGATGGCCTTCGGGTTGAAGACTCTGCAGGTTAGGTTTCTTAACAAGACTGGCGTTAAGCCTTCAGGGCTGTTGCCCTGGAGATTTGTTAACTTGGTAACGATCGGCATCAATGCTCGGGCTGATCATCATCCAATTCTATTAACGTCAACAAGCTCCCACCAGCGCACAAAATAAAAAAAACACTCCAGGCCCAAACCTCCAGGTTACAAAACAACAAACGCAACGCGTGTAACATTCCAACAGCTTTTACATCTATGCTTGGGGAGAAAAAACACAGTTAAAAGTGAAAGAGACAGCAGCTGGTAGAGATTGAGAATGATGTTCCACAGCTACCTCAAATAACAGGCCCGGAATTTCCTGCGCCGCTGTAACTGGTGCATCAACGCTGCAGGGCCGTGACTTTTGGTGCAAAATTCCCAGAAAATTATGGCAACGGTAAGCTTCAAGCATTACTTACGCCACTCCCTTCGTAGCAAGAGGGTTCCAGTACAGGAACAAAGGTGTCTTGCTGCAGTTGTACAGGGCCTTGGTGAGACCACACTTGAGTATTGTGTGCAGTTTTGGTCGCCTTATATGAGGAAGGATGTTCTTGCCATGGAGGGAGTGCAGAGAAGATTCACCAGACTGATACCTGGGAGGGCAGGAATGACGTATGAGGAGAGACTGGGTCAATTGGGCTTATACTCGCTGGAGTTTAGAAGAGTGAGAGGGGATAAGAACATAAGAACATAAGAAATAGTAGCAGGAGTAGGCCAATCGGCCCCTCGAGCCTGCTCCGCCATTCAATAAGATCATAGCTGATCTGATCCTAACCGCCAATCCACTATCACAGAACCATCTCCTGAATCTAACAGAATTAGACACACGAAATAGGAGCAAGATCAGGCTACACGGCCCCTGGGCCCGCTCCACTACCCACAGGGCCATGACCGATCCGAAACTAGACTCATGTCCAAATTCCTGCCCGCTCCCCGTAACCCTTAATTCCCTTTACTTCTAGGAAACTGTCTATTTCTGTTTTAAATTTATGTAATGATGTAGCTTCTACAGCTTTTTGGGGCAGCATATTTCATGGACCTACCACCCTCTGAGTGAAGTAGTTCCTCCTCATCTCAGTTTTGAAAGAGCAGCCCCTTATTCTAAGACTATGCCTCCTAGTTCTAGTTTCACCCATCATCGGGAACATCTTCCCCGCATCCACCCGATCCAACCCCTTCACAAACTTATATGTTTCAATAAGATCGCCTCTCATTCTTCTGAACTCCAATGAGTAGAGTCCCAATCTACTCAACCTCTCATCATATGTCCATCCCCTCATCCCCGGGATTAACCGAGTGAACCTTCTTTGTACTGACTCAAGAGCAAGTATGTCCATTCTTAAGTATGGACACCAAAACTGTACGCAGTATTCCAGGTGCGGTCTCACCAATACCTTGAACAACTGAAGCAATACCTCCCTATTTTTATATTCTATCCCCCTAGCAATGAAAGCCAACATTCCATTGGCCTCCTTAATCACTTGCTGCACCTGCATACTAACCTTTTGAGATTCGTGCACCAGGACCCCCAGATCCCTTTGTACTTCAGTACTTTCCAGTTTCTTGCCATTAAGATAATAACTTGCTCTACGATTTTTCCTGCCAAAGTGCATAACCTCACACTTTCCAGTATTGTATTCCATCTATCAAATCTCTGCCCACTTACTTAGCCTGTCTATGTCCCCTTGCAGGTTTTTTATGTCCTCCTCACTCACTACTTTCCCTCCCATCTTAGTATCATCTGCAAACTTTGATATGTTACACTCGGTCCCCTCCTCCAAATCGTTAATATAGATTGTAAAGAGTTGGGGACCCAGCACTGACCCCTGCGGAACACCACTAGTTACTGATTGCCAGTCTGAGAATGAACCATTTATCCCAACTCTCTGCCTTCTGTTAGATAGCCAATCCTCTATCCATGCCAGAATATTACCCCCAATCCCGTGATTTTTTATCTTAAGCAATAATCTTTTGTGTGGCACCTTGTCAAATGCCTTTTGGAAGTCTAAATACACTACATCCACTGGTTCCCCTTTATCCACCCTATATGTTACTTCCTCAAAGAACTCCAGCAAATTTGTCAAACATGGCTTCCCCTTCATAAAACCATGCTGACTTTGTCCTATTAAATTATGATTATCCAAATGTCCTGTTACTGTCTCCTTAATAATGGACTCCAAAATGTTACCTACCATAGATGTTAGGCTAACCGGTCTATAGTTTCCAACCTTCTGTCTACTGCCCTTTTTAAATAAGGGTGTTATATTAGCAGTTTTCCAGTCTGCCGGGACCTTTGCTGAGTCCAGGGAGTTTTGGAAAATTATTACCAATGCATCCACAATCCCTACCGCCACTTCCCTCAAGGCCCTAGGATGTAAGCCATCAGGTCTGGATGAAATGTATCCCAGGCTGCTGTGTGAGGCAAAGGAGGAGATTGCGGGGGCTCTAACACATATATTCAGGACCTCTCTGGCCACAGGGGATGTGCCAGAGGACTGGAGAACCGCTAATGTAGTACCATTATTCAAGAAGGGTAGTAGGGAAAAACCGGGGAACTACAGGCCACTGAGCCTAACATCAGTGGTCGGAAAATTATTGGAAAAAATCCTGAGGGACAAAATTTGTCTCCACTTGGAGAGGCAAGGATTAATCAGGGATAGTCAACATGGCTTTGTCAAGGGAAGATCATGTCTGACTAATTTGATTGAATTTTTTGAGGGGGTGACTAGGTGTGTGGATGAGGGTAACGCAGTGGATGTGGTATACATGGATTTCAGTAAGGCCTTCGATAAAGTCCCGCACAGGAGACTGGTCAAGAAGGTAAGAGCCCATGGAATCCAGGGTGCCTTGGCACATTGGATACAAAACTGGCTTAGTGGCAGAAGGCAGAGGGTGATGGTCAAAGGTTGTTTTTGTGACTGGAAGCCTGTGGCCAGTGGGGTACCACAGGGATCGGTGCTGGGTCCCTTGCTGTTTGTGGTCTACATTAATGACTTGGATATGAATGTAAAGGGTATGATCAGTAAGTTCGCGGATGATACAAAAATTGGTAGGGTGGTAAATAGCGAGGAGGGTAGCCTCAGTCTGCAGGACGATATAGATGGGTTGGTCAGATGGGCGGAACAGTGGCAAATGGAATTTAACCCGGAAAAGTGCGAGGTGATGCACTTTGCGGGGACTAACAAGGCAAAGGAATACACAATGAATGGAAAGACCCTAGGCAAGACGGAGGGTCAGAGGGATCTGGGTGTGCAAGTACACAGATCCCTGAAGGCGGCGGAACAGGTGGATAAGGTGGTAAAAAAGGCATATGGGATACTTGCCTTCATTAGCCGAGGCATTGAATATAAGAGCAAGGAGGTTATGATGGAGCTGTATAAAACACTGGTTAGGCCACAGCTGGAATACTGTGTGCAGTTCTGGTCGCCACACTACAGGAAGGATGTGATCGCGTTAGAGAGGGTGCAGAGGAGGTTCACCAGGATGTTACCAGGGCTGGAGCGCTTCAGCTATGAAGAGAGACTGGGCAGATTGGGTTTGTTTTCCTTGGAGCAGAGGAGGCTGAGGGGGGACATGATTGAGGTGTACAAAATTATGAGGGGCATCGATAGGATGGATGCTGAGGAGCTTTTTCCCTTAGTAGAGGGGTCAATAACTAGGGGGCATAGATTCAAGGTAAAGGGCGGGAGGTTTAGAGGGGATTTGAGAAAGAACTTTTTCACTCAGAGGGTGGTTGGAGTCTGGAACTCACTGCCTGAAAGGGTTGTGGAGGCAGAAACCCTCACAACATTTAAGAAGCATTTGGATGTGCACTTGAAATGCCATAGCATACAAGGCTACGGGCCAAATGCTGGAATATGGGATTAGATTAGACAGGGCTTGATGGCCGGCGCGGACACGATGGGCCGAAGGGCCTCTATCCGTGCTGTATTACTCTATGACTCTAGGTCCAGGTGATTTATCCGCCTTGAGTCCCATTATTTTACCGAGTACCACTTCCTTAGTGATTTTGATCGTGTTTAGCTCCTCCCCCCCTTTAGCCCCCTGCTTGTCCAGTGTTGGGATATTCTTAGTGTTTAAAACTTATAAAGTTCTAACAGGACTAGACAGACTAAATGCAGGAAGGATGTTCCTGATGGCGGGTAGTCCAGAACCAGGGGTCACAGTCTAAGGATAAGGGGTAAGCCATTTAGGGCAGAGATGAGGAGGAATTTCTTCACCCAGAGAGTGGTGAAGCTGTGGAATTCTGTACCACAGAAGGCAGTTGAGGCCAATTCATTAAATATATTCAAGAAGGAGTTAGATATATTTCTTAAGGCTGAAGGGATATGGGGAGAAGGCAGGGACAGGGTACTGAATTTGGATGATCAGCCATGATCTCATTGAATGGCGGAGCAGGCTCGAGGGGCCAAATGGCCTACTCCTGCTCCTATCTTCTATGTTTCCCTAATTTCCGCGCTAAAGCACTTGCACAGCTAATTATCATGGCTTGAGTTTGCTGAATTAAAGCCACTGAGATCATCGCAGAACGGTGGGCTGAGCAGACAGGAACCATAACAGGATCCCATTTAAAAGAGGCAGCTTTAGTTTTTTTTATTCACGGGATGTGGGCGTCGCTGGCAAACTTGGCATCTATTGTCCATCCCTAATTGCCCTTGAGAAGGTGGTGGTTGAACCACTGCAATCCATCGAAGCAGTTTTTTTTTTATATTACAGTGCGCTATTATCAGCGGGCAGTTAAGAATCAACCACATTGTGCTGTGGGGTCTGGAGTCACATATAGGCCAGACTGGGTAAGGGCAGCAGATTTCCTTCCCTAAAGGACATTAGTGAACCAGATGGGTTTCATGGTCACTATTACTGACACTACCATCTTATTCCATTAGCTGAATTTAAATTCTCCAGCTACTGGAGTGGGATTTGAACCCATATCTTCTGGATTATTAGTCCAGGCCTCTGTGTTACTAATCTAGTAACATAACCACTATGCTACCATACCCATACTCATTTGTGGGTATTATAATAGAGTTCCAATCTGAATTATAATTTTTTTTTGACCAGATTGAAGGTTTAATGTAATGCAAAAGCGAATGTCATTTTCACTTGTTTCCCGCATTGCTAGATACTGCAATCACAGAATTACACAGAATGTACAGCTCAGAAACAGGCCATTCAGCCCAACTGGCCTGTGCCGATGTTTATGCTCCACACGAGCCTCCTGCCGCCCCTCTTCATGTCACCCTATCAACATAACATTCTATTCCTTTCTCCCTCATGTGCGTATGTATTAAATGCATCTATGCTATTTGCCTCAACCACTCCACAGTCGAAAAAATAGAAGGGTAATCCTTGAAACATCGTGAGCTATCCTCTCAGGGTGCCTGTATTCTGCACTGGTTGTGAAATCGGGCTCTGATGTCAATTGGGCACAAAGTACTGCTTAAAATCTACAGCTCCCAGCCATAGCCTCATGACACAATGTGGGAGTTACAGAAGAACCGTTATAGGCCCAATATTCTTTGTTCTTACGTCAATATTTATTCTCAATTTATCCCTGTTGATATCTTTTAGCAATTTGCTGCTGGACATATATAAATGAACAAATAAATTAGGTTGAAATCCCCAGTTGGATGCTCGCAATCTCGATCTGTCACTAGGAACATAGGAACAGGGTTGGGCCACTCAGCCCTTCAAGCCTGTTCCACCATTTAACTAGATCATGGTTGATCTGTATCCTAACTCCATCCACCTGCCTTAGTTCCGTAACCCTTAATACTCTTGGCTAGCAAAAATCTATCGATCCCAGATTTAAAATAATTAATTTGTATAAAAGTGTTTTTTTATAAAACCGTAAGAAATAGTAGCAGGAGTAGGTCATGCAGCCCCTTGAGCATGCCTGGCCATTCAATAAGATCATGGCTGATCTTTGACCTCAACCCCAATTTCCCGCCCAATCTCCATATCCCTTGATTCCCCCAGAGTTCAAAAATCTATCTATCCCAGTCTTGAATCTATTCAATGATTCAGCATCCACAGCCCTCTGGGGTAGAGAATTCCAAAGATTCACAACCCTCTAAGTGAAGACGTTCTCCTCACCTCAGTCCTAAATGGCCTACCACTTATCCGGAGACTATGCTCTCTAGTTCTAGACTCTCCAGCCCGGGGAAACTGCCTCTCAGCAACTACCCTGTCAAGCCCTCTTTATTGATTCATTCTCAGGATGTGGTTGTGTAAGGTTCTCAAAATTCCCACATTCCCCAAAAGTTATGGATAAAGGGACCCTGTATAGACAAGTTATTAAAAAGGGTACCCAAAATGGCTTCTGAATCCTCGTGACCAAAACCGACAGGATTTTAAAAGCAAGGCCCTGCAAAAGGCAGGCACTTTCAAAACCTGAAACAAAACCTAACATGCATGAATCTGTGAAAGACTTTGTGAAGCCAGACAGCTTGGTAAACACAGAATATGCATTCTTCATCTTGGAACAGATCAAGTCAGGATGGGCCTAATCTTGAGGCCATTAAGTTTTTGCATACATAGTCGGTAACAGATCAACGTGGCCACCGAGCCAGGAAAACCCGATTAAGTTTCATAAATAACAAACAGCCAGGATATCGAAGCCATTAAACCAGGAGACAAACACCCCAGAAGTCATTAAAGTAAATGGCTGTAACCATTTTAGACGAGCCGCCAAAAGCTAGACAAAGAACTGTCCTGATTTGGCGCGCAGATAAGGGATGAAGAACCGGGTATAATTGTAGGCCCACTGGTAGCCAAGCTCTCTCTTGCTCTTCGCTCTTGCCCCTGGCCTCTTGCTTCGTGCCTTGTCGCGGGCTCTCTTCTCCCTCCCCGTGCCGCTCAACGCCAAGGACGCCCATTACTACACCGAGGGCCGACCACGGGAGGAGAACGAGACCCGAATCGAAAATGCACAGGACACACGGGGCCACGAAGAAACGAGACGAGACGAGACGAGACGAGAAAACCGGTAAAACCGATAAAGGCAGAGAAGGGCAGCGGAAAGACGCGTTGGGGGACATACGGCCTAGTTAT
This sequence comes from Somniosus microcephalus, assembly GCF_052327205.1. Classification (NCBI taxonomy): domain Eukaryota; kingdom Metazoa; phylum Chordata; class Chondrichthyes; order Squaliformes; family Somniosidae; genus Somniosus; species Somniosus microcephalus. Next base: position 24,788,051 of record NC_140993.1, on the reverse strand, counting down.
AAGCTGGCGTTTGAAGCATGGGTAGTAAAGTCACTTAAGAATAAGCTGGCATTTGAAGCTTGGGTAGAAAAATCATATTGACGGCAAAAACTGCCAACCGAGCCCCAACCGCAGCAAAACCGTCGGCGACCAAACCACCAGAAGAAGAAGACCCATCGCTGAAAAGTACCCAACGAAGACGATTAACGGAGGAAAAGGGAGGGTACTTTACTTGAACAACTCCATCGCCGCGCCCTGTGACCACGTGACGACGATGAACCCCAAAGGACAACAAGAGCGAACCCCAAAACCCACAACCAGTTAAATCAACAGGTTTCGAATTGGTGAGCATGAATCCCTGGCCCCTCATAGCTTAATCTAGTTAGGTATTGGGGGTGGGATAAGGATAAGGGGATTTTAATGTGTTTGTTCCCTCAATGTGCCGTGTGTTCCCCATTCCCAAATAATTGTATTTTTTTTATGCCTGTAATTATTCCAGTAATTCTCAGTAAGATTGTGTTTTATTGTGTCTTTAATAAACATTACTGTTTTCTTGCACCAAACCAATTGGCCTAGAAATTCAGTGGCCTGCGCCACCAGTTTGTGCCCAAAGAGGGCACTCAGTGGCTTTTGCGCCACTGGCCACACCTACCGCGATATTTAGCGGGGCGCTAATGGCAGCGTTAGCCTGTAGCGCTGCGCCGCCACCGATGACATCATCGGTGTGCGCAGCGCCCCGCTATCGCCCCGATGGCCATATTTGGTCACGCCCGCCTCTTCAGCGCCAGCCGCAAATAGCGACCGGTACACAGGGGCCTACCTGTGGCGGTAGTGGCGCTAGTTAAGGTGGAGGTGCGGCCGGCCGCTTTTTCAGCGCCCGCCTGCCCGCACCTCCGTCCCCGGCCTCCTACACCCCCCCCCCGTGGCATTGCCGGCTGTTTCCCGAGAGCCCGGCACTTCTCCTTGGTGCCGGGCTCATTTGCCGGCACTCGCGAGCGGGGATCGCGCTGTTGCAGGCACCTCCCCCTTAACAGTGGGAGGAAGGCCTGCAGTACCGCAACCTGCAGTGCCGCAGCGTGTGGCGCTGCGGCCCTTAGCACGCCGATATTCAGTTTTGGCGCCCCAAGCGGGCCGCGGGAAGCCTCGTTTAGTGGCCCGCTTCCATTTGGGGCGCAGAAACTGAATATCCGGATGGCGCAAGTGGCTCCGCACGCAGCGGTAATTCCGGCGCCCAGGCGAGCTTGGCGCCCCAAACTGAATTTTTAGCCCATTGTCTACTCTATTTTCTGTATCGCCGCCTGTAACTAAGTCCGGTGTCTAGAACCCAGGGGTGTGGGAGCGATTCGAACCGCTCAGAGACAGTCAGGGGCAGAGCTGACTGGGCACCTGCCACCCCCTACAGAAATGGCGACCGCGGCAGGACACCGGCAACAGGGGTGCGATACAGTAGACAATGGTTCGGAAGAGCAAACCATGATGGAGGAAAGGATTTCTGATTACATGTTCAGCAAGGTGAATATCACGAAGAAGTGGATCACCAATCTGTTAAAGGCTGGGTGTCTGGTAGATGCCACAGCTAAGTGGACAGAAGGGAAGGAGCACAAGAAGTCCCTAGAGAAGGCAGTCTGGCTGATGTGCATCAAGAAGCAGGTCCAGCTTTTGGACAGGCTGGTTGCAGCACAGGCAGCCAAGATAAAGGAGTCAGCCCTGGAGATCCATGACAAGGCTCTAGCAGGGGAGAAGTTACTGGTAGCATTGCAGGCCCTGAATCAGGAAAGGGTACAGTTAATGGGAGAACATAAGGCCAGGTTGGAACACCTACAGTGCCAAGTCACCGAAGCCAAGGGAAATGAGCTGAGGTTGCGGGAAAAGAACGCCCGCCTAGCGAGACGAGTAAGAGAGCAGGAGGAAAAGGTAAAGGAAGTAAAGGCAGCTTATAAGTTAGCGAGCGAACAGGGGTTTGAAGATGCAGATCATGGCCCCTGCAAGGAACAGATAGAAAATCTGAGCCTGGCCCTAAGGAAGGCAAAGGGCATGGTGTGCCTCATAAGCCCGAAGACAGGCCAGGCGGATTTCACAGGGAACGAGGGGAGAACGGTTCAGACACCACGGGTAGTGCAAAGGGGCGACCCGGTTGAGGAACAGGAGGTCCCGCGTCCACCACCCGTAGCGCCAGGTTTTAGTGAGGTCTGGTGGCAAAGGGGGGTGAAGTCAGTTTGTAGAAGTGGAGGTGGAACAACCCCCGCATGAGAGGCTAGAACCAGGACCGATGTGCCCAACCCGGCATCGGAGGTTCGGCCCACCCGTAGATGGCGAGGAAGAGGGACCCCTCCAAAACCAGTTCGTATTACCCTATAGCACCCAACAACTTAGGGCTATGGTGAGCCATATCCCAAAGCTCACCGGGAAAGGGGACCCCTCGGTCCACTTCAGGGAAGTGGAACAGGCAGCCAGCATCAACGAATGCGATGGTGCTGAGCAGGCAAAAATGCTGCTGTTCTCTTTGAACATAACATAAGAACATAAGAAATAGGAGCAGGAGTAGGCCAATCGGCCCCTCGAGCCTGCTCCGCCATTCAATAAGATCATGGCTGATCTGATCCTAACCGCCAATCTACCATCACAGAACCATCTCCTGAATCTAACAGAATTAGACACACGAAATAGGAACAGGATCAGGCTACACGGCCCCTGAGCCCGCTCCGCTACCCACAGGGCCATGTCCGATCCGAACCTAGACTCATGTCCAAATTCCTGCCCGCTCCCCGTAACCCTTAATTCCCTTTACTTCTAGGAAACTGTCTATTTCTGTTTTAAATTTATGTAATGATGTAGCTTCTACAGCTTTTTGGGGCAGCATATTCCATGGACCTACCACCCTCTGAGTGAAGTAGTTCCTCCTCATCTCAGTTTTGAAAGAGCAGCCCCTTATTCTAAGACTATGCCCCCTAGTTCTAGTTTCACCCATCATCGGGAACATCCTCCCCGCATCCACCCAATCCAACCCCTTCACAATCTTATATGTTTCAATAAGATCACCTCTCATTCTTCTGAACTCCAATGAGTAGCGTCCCAATCTACTCAACCTCTCCTCATATGTACATCCCCTCATACCCAGGATTAACCGAGTGAACCTTCTTTGTACTGACTCGAGAGCAAGTATGTCTTTTCTTAAGTATGGACACCAAAACTGTATGCAGTATTCCAGGTGCGGTCTCACCAATACCTTGTACAACTGAAGCAATACCTCCCTATTTTTATATTCTATCCCCCTAGCAATGAAAGCCAACATTCCATTGGCCTTCTTAATCACTTGCTGCACCTGCATACTAACCTTTTGAGTTTCATGCACCAGGACCCCCAGATCCCTTTGTACTTCAGTACTTTCCAGTTTCTTGCCATTAAGATAATAACTTGCTCTACGATTTTTCCTGCCAAAGTGCATAACCTCACATCTTCCAGTATTGTATTCCATCTGCCAAATCTCTGCCCACTTACTTAGCCTGTCTATGTCCCCTTGCAGGTTTTTTATGTCCTCCTCACTCACTACTTTCCCTCCCATCTTAGTATCATCTGCAAACTTTGATATGTTACACTCGGTCCCCTCCTCCAAATCGTTAATATAGATTGTAAAGAGTTGGGGACCCAGCACTGACCCCTGCGGAACACCACTAGTTACTGATTGCCAGTCTGAGAATGAACCATTTATCCCAACTCTCTGCCTTCTGTTAGATAGCCAATCCTCTATCCATGCCAGAATATTACCCCCAATCCCGTGATTTTTTATCTTAAGCAATAATCTTTTGTGTGGCACCTTGTCAAATGCCTTTTGGAAGTCTAAATACACTACGTCCACTGGTTCCCCTTTATCCACCCTATATGTTACTTCCTCAAAGAACTCCAGCAAATTTGTCAAACATGCCTTCCCCTTCATAAAACCATGCTGACTTTGTCCTATTAAATTATGATTATCCAAATGTCCTGCTACTGTCTCCTTAATAATGGACTCCAAAATTTTACCTACCACAGATGTTAGGCTAACCGGTCTATAGTTTTCAGCCTTCTGTCTACTGCCCTTTTTAAATAAGGGTGTTACATTAACAGTTTTCCAGTCTGCCGGGACCTTTGCTGAGTCCAGGGAGTTTTGGAAAATTATTACCAATGCATCCACAATCCCTACCGCCACTTCCCTCAAGACCCTAGGATGTAAGCCATCAGGTCCAGGTGATTTATCCGCCTTGAGTCCCATTATTTTACCGAGTACCACTTCCTTAGTGATTTTGATGGTGTTTAGCTCCTCCCCCCCTATAGCCCCCTGTTTGTCCAGTGTTGGGATATTCTTAGTGTCCTCTGCTGTAAAGACTGATACAAAATATTCATTCAGTGTTTAAGCCATCTCCATATTTCCCACCATTAATTTCCCGGTCTCATCCTCTAAGGGACCAACATTTACTTTAGCCACCCTTTTTCTTTTTATATAACTATAAAAACTCTTACTATCTGTTTTTATATTTTTTGCTAATTTACTTTCATAATCTATCTTCCCTTTCTTAATCAATCTTTTTGTTATTTTTTGCTGTCTTTTAAAGTTTCCCCAATCCTCTATCCTCCCACTAGATTTGGCTACCTTATATGCCCTTGTTTTTAGTCGAATACTATCCTTAATTTCTTTACTTAGCCACGGATGGCTGTCTTTTCTTTTACACCCTTTTCTTCTCAGTGGAATATATATTTTTTGGAAGTTGTAAAATAACTCCTTAAATGTACACCACTGATCATGTATCGTCTTACCCTTTAATCTATTTTCCCAATCCACTCTACTCAATTCCGCTCTCATACCTTCATAGTCTATTTTATTCAAGCTTAGCACGCTTGTTTGAGATCCAACCTTCTCACCCTCTAATTGAATATGGAATTCAACCATGTTTTGGTCACTCATTCCAAGGGGATCCTTTACTAGGACATTTTTAATTAATCCTGTCTCGTTACACAGGACCAGATCTAAGGTTGCTTGCCCCCTGGTCGATTCAGTTACATACTGCTCAAGAAACCCATCCCTAAGGGTGAACAGCCAGTGGTTGTGGTCCACATTGGTACCAACGACATAGGTAAAAAGAGGGATGAGGTCCTGCATCAAGAATTTAGGGAGCTAGGTAACAGATTAAAGAGCAGGACCTCAAAGGTTGTAATCTCTGGATTACTCCCAGTGCCACGTTCTAGTAAGTATAGGAATGGGAGGATAGAGCAGATGAATGTGTGGCTAAAGAGTTGGTGTAGGGGGGAGGGTTTTACTTTCCTGGATCACTGGGCCTGCTTCTGGGAAAGGTGGGACTTGTACAAGTCGGACGGGTTGCACCTGAACCAGAGCGGGACAAATATCCTTGCGGGGAGGTTTGCTAGCACTGTTGGGGGGGGTTTAAACTAACTTGGCAGGGGGATGGGATACAGAGGGGAGCTGAAATAGGGGGGGATGTGCTGCCAATTATAGAGAAAAAAACAAGTCAGCTTGGTAGACAGGGCAAATATATAAGGGCAAGGCTGGATGGCATCTATTTTAATGCAAGGAGTCTTGCAAATAAGGTGGATGAACTGAAGGTGTTGATAAACACATGGGAGTATGATATTGTTGCTATCACGGAGACATGGTTGAGGGAGGGGCAAGACTGGCAGCTCAATATTCCGGGGTACAGAATCTTCAGGCGAGACAGAGGGGGAGGTATAAGAGGAGGGGGTGTCGCAATATTAATTAAGGAGTCAATTACTGCAGTAAGGAGGGATGATATATTAGCAGGGTCCTCTAATGAGGCCATATGGGTGGAGCTTAAAAACAAAAAGGGGGCAAGCACTTTGCTGGGAGTGTACTATAGGCCTCCAAACAGTCAGGGGGAGATAGAGGAACAGATATGTAGGCAAATCTCAGAGAAATGTGCAAATAATAGGGTAATAATAATGGGGGATTTCAACTTCCCCAATATTAACTGGGAGAGTAATCGTGTGAAAGGCTCAGAGGGTGTAGAATTCTTAAAGTGCACCCAGGAGAGCTTTTTGAGCCAGCATGTAGAAAGTCCTACAAGAGAGGGGGCGGTACTGGACCTAATTCTAGGGAATGTGGCCGGCCAAGTGGAAAAAGTGCTAGTCGGTGAGCACTTTGGTGATAGTGACCATAATATGGTAAGATTTAAGGTGGTCATGGAAAAGGACAGGGATGGGACGGAAATAAAGGTTCTAAATTGGGGGAAGGCCGATTTTCATAGGATAAGGCAGGATCTGGCCAAAATGGACTGGGATCAGCTACTTGTAGGAAAATCCGCATCGGAGCAATGGGAGGCTTTCAGAAGGGAGATTGAGATCATACAATGGCAACATGTTCCCGTAAAGGTCAAGGGTGGTTCCAAAAACCACAGGGAACCTTGGATGTCAGGGGATATACGAGAATGGATTAGGGAAAAAAGGAGGGCTTTTGGTAGATACAAAAGGCTAAAGACGGAGGAAGCCCTAGAGGAGTACAAAAAGTGCAGGGGGATACTTAAAAAAGAAATTAGGAGATCAAGGAGGGGCCATGAAATAACACTGGCGAGCAAAATAAAGGAAAATCCGAAGATGTTTTATAAGTATATTAAGGGTAAGAGGATAACTAGGGAAAAAATAGGGCCCATTAGGGACAAAAGTGGCAATCTGTGTGTGGAGCCGGAAGATATAGGAGGGGTTCTAAATGAATTTTTTGCATCTGTTTTCACTATGGAGAAGGACGATGTCGACATAGAAATAGGGCGGGGGGACTGTGATATGCTCGAACATATTAACATCGAGAGGGAGGAGGTATTGGCGGTTTTAGCTGGCCTAAAAATGGATAAATCCCCAGGCCCGGATGAAATGTATCCCAGGCTGCTGTGTGAGGCAAAGGAGGAGATTGCGGGGGCTCTAACACATATATTCAGGACCTCTCTGGCTACAGGGGATGTGCCAGAGGACTGGAGAACCGCTAATGTAGTACCATTATTCAAGAAGGGTAGTAGGGAAAAACCGGGGAACTACAGGCCACTGAGCCTAACATCAGTGGTAGGAAAATTATTGGAAAAAATCCTGAGGGACAAAATTTGTCTCCACTTGGAGAGGCAAGGATTAATCAGGGATAGTCAACATGGCTTTGTCAAGGGAAGATCATGTCTGACTAATTTGATTGAATTTTTTGAGGGGGTGACTAGGTGTGTGGATGAGGGTAACGCAGTGGATGTGGTATACATGGATTTCAGTAAGGCCTTCGATAAAGTCCCGCACAGGAGACTGGTCAAGAAGTTAAGAGCCCATGGAATCCAGGGTGCCTTGGCACATTGGATACAAAACTGGCTTAGTGGCAGAAGGCAGAGGGTGATGGTCGAAGGTTGTTTTTGTGACTGGAAGCCTGTGGCCAGTGGGGTACCACAGGGATCGGTGCTGGGTCCCTTGCTGTTTGTGGTCTACATTAATGACTTGGGTATGAATGTAAAGGGTATGATCAGTAAGTTCGCGGATGATACAAAAATTGGTAGGGTGGTAAATAGCGAGGAGGGTAGCCTCAGTCTGCAGGACGATATAGATGGGTTGGTCAGATGGGCGGAACAGTGGCAAATGGAATTTAACCCGGAAAAGTGCGAGGTGATGCACTTTGGGGGGACTAACAAGGCAAAGGAATACACAATGAATGGAAAGACCCTAGGCAAGACGGAGGGTCAGAGGGATCTGGGCGTGCAAGTACACAGATCCCTGAAGGCGGCGGAACAGGTGGATAAGGTGGTAAAAAAGGCATATGGGATACTTGCCTTCATTAGCCGAGGCATTGAATATAAGAGCAAGGAGGTTATGATGGAGCTGTATAAAACACTGGTTAGGCCACAGCTGGAATACTGTGTGCAGTTCTGGTCGCCACACTACAGGAAGGATGTGATCGCGTTAGAGAGGGTGCAGAGGAGGTTCACCAGGATGTTACCAGGGCTGGAGCGCTTCAGCTATGAAGAGAGACTGGGCAGATTGGGTTTGTTTTCCTTGGAGCAGAGGAGGCTGAGGGGGGACATGATTGAGGTGTACAAAATTATGAGGGGCATAGATAGGATGGATGCTGAGGAGCTTTTTCCCTTAGTAGAGGGGTCAATAACTAGGGGGCATAGATTCAAGGTAAAGGGCGGGAGGTTTAGAGGGGATTTGAGAAAGAACTTTTTCACCCAGAGGGTGGTTGGAGTCTGGAACTCACTGCCTGAAAGGGTTGTGGAGGCAGAAACCCTCACAACATTTAAGAAGCATTTGGATGTGCACTTGAAATGCCATAGCATACAAGGCTACGGGCCAAATGCTGGAATATGGGATTAGATTAGGCAGGGCTTGATGGCCGGCGCGGACACGATGGGCCGAAGGGCCTCTATCCGTGCTGTATTACTCTATGACTCAATGAACTCATCCTCAAGGCAGCCCTGCCCAATTTGATTTGCCCAATTAATATGATAGTTAAAATCCCCCATAATTATAGATGTTCCCTTATTACAAGCCTCAACTATTTCCTGATTGATACTCCGTCCAACAGAGTTGCAACTGTTCGGAGGCCTATAGACTACGCCCACTAGTGTTTTTTTCCCCTTATTATTCCTTATCTCCACCCAAACTGTTTCATTATCCTGATCTTTTGACCCAATATTATTTCTCTGTATTACAGTGATTCCTTCCTTTATTAACATAGCCACCCCACCTCCCCTTCCTTCCTGCCTGTCCTTCCTGATCGTTAAATAACCTGGTATGTTTAATTCCCAGGCATTGTCACCCTGCAGCCATGTTTCTGTAATGGCCACAAGATCATACCCATATGTAGTTATTTGTGCCATTAACTCATCTATTTTGTTACGAATGCTACGTGCATTCAGATAGAGAACTTTCAAATATGTTTTGTGACACTTAGTTCCTGCTTTTGCCCTTTTTATTACTTTACCTTTTACTCCATACCTTCTGCCCCTTCCTGACACGCTCTGGTTTTTAATTTCCCCACTGCTACCTAAGTCTATGACCTTCTCTGTTGTCATTTTTATTATTTGCTCTCTAGGAACCTCCCCCCCACTAGTTAGTTTAAAGCCCTCTCTACAGCCCTAATTATATGATCCGCCAGGACTCTAGTCCCGGCACTGGCCAAGTGAAGCCCGTCCCAACGGAACAGCTCCCTCCTGCCCCAGTACTGGTGCCAGTGTCCCAGGAAGCAAAACCCATTTCTCCCACACCAGTCTTTGAGCCACGCATTTAACTCTCTAATTTTATTTGTCCTAGCCAAATTCGCTCGTGGCTCAGGTAATAATCCAGAGATTATTACCCTTGAGGTTCTGTTTTTTAATTTGACCCCTAGCTGCTCATACTCCTTTTCCGGAACCGGCTTCCTAGTCCTATCTACGTCGTTTGTACCAACATGGACCACGACAACTGGATCCTCCCCCTCCCACTGCAAGTTTCTTTCCAGCCCAGAGGAGATGTCTTTAACCCTGGCACCGGGTAGGCAACACAGCCTTCGGGACTTTAACTCTTGGCTGCAGAGAACTCTATCTATCCCCCTAATAATACTATCTCGTACCACTACAACATTTCTATTTACTCACCTCTCTTGAATGGCCCCCCGTTCCACGGTGCTGTGGCCAGGTTACTCATCCGCCCTGCAGTCCCTGCTCCTGTCCCCACAGGGAGTAAGAACCTCGAACCTGTTGGACAAGAGCAAGGGCTGCGGCTCCTCCAACACTGCCTCCTGGATCCCCGTACCTGCCTCACTCATAGTCACACCGTCCTGTCCCTGACCATGGGCTACATCTGAATTAATTAACTTCATAGGTGTGACCACCTCCCGATACACAGAGTCCAGGTACTTCTCCCCCTCCCTGATGTGTCACAGTGTCTGAAGCTCAGACTCTAGCTCATCAACACGGAGCTGGAGTTCCTGTAGCAGCAGACAATTGTCACAGATGTAATCACCGTGAGCCTCAATGGGGTCCACTGGATCCCACATCTCGCAACAGTAACAAATCACCTGCTCCATTCTATGTAATTAATTAAATTTTTTATTGTTAGTTATGGACACCCTCTGCCCGATTTTAGATGCTAGTATCCCCTTTAATTAATTGGATTTAAATTAAATCAATCCTTCTAATTACACCAGTTAAATGGTTTACCAACAGTCACTCTGCACCAGAAAGGCCTTATTTACTACAACCCACAGAGTTAAAGTTTGAAAAGAGCACCTAACACCCCACTTACCCTAACTCACACTTACCCAAACTCACAGCACTCTCTGCTGACTCGCACTCGGTGCTGGCTCACACTAGCACTGGTCTTTTTATATTGTTTGTTTGTTCACAGCCAAATGAGTCACCCCTGCTGATTGGTTAGAAAACTGGTTTCCACTGTCTGCTGTGCCAATTTACTCCTACTGCAGTGTAACCTTGTTTTACTCTTCTTAAACCAACAGAATCCCAAATATTGAACTTTTCCCCTTTACTTAAACTGCTTAAGTAATCTTATCAAGAATGATTTAAAGAGAGATAACAATTAAAGAACTCTCACACTTCCCCAAACTCACAGCACTCTCTGCTGACTCTCACTCTTTGGAAAGTAAGCTCTTCCAATCCTTCTCTGATGAGTGTAAAAGGGGGCAGGGCGGGTATGAGGTGCTCACGGATGAAGTTCTGGAGGCCATGGGGATGAATGAGGGAAATCCTTTCTCCCATGTGGAGAAGACAGTGCAGCTCGCAGGGGAAACCCCGCAGGCTTTCGCGGACAGGTTATGGCCGATGATGGGTCACATCGTCCGCATGCCCGATACGAGACTCCCAAAACAAAAGCTCTACTCGGAGCTCTGACACAGCAAGTGAGCCCCAGGTGGGCAGAGGAAACGCTTCAAGGGCACCCTCAAAATCTCCTTGAAAAAGTGTAACATCCCCACCGACACCTGGGAATCCCTGGCCCAAGACTGCACAAAGTGGAGGAGAAGCATCCGGGAAGGCGCCGACCACCTCGAGTCACTTCGCCAGGAGCAAGCGGAAGCCAAGCACAAGTAGCGCAAGGAGCGCACGTTAACCCAAGCACCCCACCCACCCGCCCCTTCAACCACCATCTGCCCCACCTGTGACAGAGACTGTAGGTCCCACATTGGACTCATCAGTCACCTGAGAACTCATTTTTAATGTGGAAGCAAGTCATCCTCGGTTCCGAGGAACTGCCTAAGAAGAAGAAGGAAGAGGTCACGGGTTTACGAGGTGCTGCCGAAGAAGCCTTGGCGAGTTGCTGCAGTGCATCTTGTAGATGGTACACACTGCAGCCACGGTACGCCGGTGGCGGAGGGAGTGAATGTTTAAGCTGGTGGATGGGGTGCCAATCAAGCGGGCTGCTTTGTCCTGGATGGTGTCGAGCTTCTTGAGTGTTGTTGGAGCTGCACTTATCCAGGCAAATGGAAAGTAATACAACAGTCGAGCTGGCATCTACTGCTTTTTGTGGGAGAGAGTTCAACATTTCTACCACCCTTTGTGTGAAGAAGTGTTTCCTAACTTCTCTGCTGAATGACCTGGCTCTGATTTTGATGTTACGTCCCCTTGTCCTAGACTCCCCCCACCAGCAGAAAAAGTTTCACTCTATGCACAATCCTAAAGGGGGTGCATGAACAGGGAGACCTGGGGGTATATGTGCATGAATCATTGAAGGTGGCAGGGCAGGTTGAGAAAGCGGTTAAAAAAGCGTATGGGATACTGGGCTTCCTAGATAGAGGCATAGAGTACAAAAGCAAGGAAATTATGATGAACCTTTATAAAACACTGGAGTAGCCTCAACTGGAGTATTGTGTCCAATTCTGAAGGATGTGAAGGCCTTAGAAAGGGTGCAGAAAAGATTTACGAGAACATGATTTACAGGGATGAGGGACTTCAGTTATGTGGACAGAGTAGAGAAGCTGGGGCTGTTCTCCTTCGAGCAGAGAAGGTTGAGAGGAGATTTGATAGAGGTATTCAAAATCATGAGGGTTCTGGATAGAGTAGATAGAGAGGAATTGTTCCCATTGGCAGAAGGGTCGAGAACCACAGGACACAGATTTAAGGTGATTGGCAAAAGAACCAAAGGCGACATGAGGGAAAACTTTTTTACGCAGCGAGTGGTTATGATCTGGAATGCACTGCCTGAAAGGGTGGTGGAGGCAGACTCAATTGTGGTCTTCAAAGGGGAATTGGGTAAGTACCTGAAGAAATAAATTTGCAGGGCTACGGGGAAAGGGCGGGGGAGTGGGACTAGCTGAAGTGCACTTGCAGAGAGTCAGCACGGGCTCGGCGGGCCAAATGGCCTCCTTCTGTGCTGTAACCATTCTCTGATTCTACCTACCCCTATCAATTCTTTTCAAGCTCCTAAAAAAAACCTCAATCAAATAATAATCATAATAATAATCAACTTTATTGTCATTGTTAGTGCACAAGTGCAGTACAACGAAATGTAGGCTTGCGGCTCCCGAGCGTGTGCATTTAGATTAAGACATTTAAACATTCAACATACATTTGGCTTGTAATACATTAACATAAACATAACCATAATAAAGTGCATTGGCAGATGTGCAGGCTTTAGAGTTTATTTGTGGAGTTCAGTAGGATGACAGCCCTGGGAAAGAAGCTGTTCCTAAATCTGGTCGTACGGGTGCGAATGCATCTGTAGCGTCTCCCAGATGGCAGGAGGGCGAACAGACTGTGGCTGGGGTGGGTAGGGTCTTTGATGATGGACCGTGACCTCCGTAAACAGCGTTTCTGGTATATGTGCTCTATGGTCGGTAGCTGGGTGCCGGTAATGCGTTGGGCAGTTTTGACTACCCGCTGCAGGGCTTTCCGGTCATAGTAGCTACAGCTGCCATACCATACTGTGATACAGTTCGTCAGGATGCTCTCTATTGTGCAGCGGTAAAAGTTAGAGAGGATCAGGGGTGACAGGTTACATCCCTTCAGCCTCCTTAGGAAATATAGGCGCTGCTGGGCCTTCTTCACCAGAGAGGAGGTATTGAGGGACCAGGAGAGGTCTTCCGTGATGTGGACTCTGAGAAACTTAAAACTGTCCACCCTTTCCACCACAGCCCCATGGATGTGAATGGGGGTGTGACTTCCGCCTTTAGACTTCCTGAAGTCCACAATGATTTCTTTGGTTTTCTTGATGTTAAGGGCCAGGTTGTTATCGGCGCACCACTTCACGAGATGCTGGACCTCCTCCCTGTAGGCTGACTCATCGTTGTTGGTGATCTGGCCTACTACCGTGGTATCATCCGCAAACTTGATGATGGTGTTGGAACCATGAACAGCCACACAGTCGTGGGTGAAGAGGGAGTAGAGGAGGGGGCTCAGCACACATCCTTGTGGGGCCCCCGTGTTCAGGGTCGGGGGGGGGGGGAGGTGTGGTTACCTAATTTGACAGACTGGGGTCTGTTTGTTAGGAAGTCCAGGGTCCAGTTGCAGAGGGAAGTGTTCAGGCCAAGAGTTTGGAGTTTGGTGGCCAGCTTGTTGGGGACGATAGTGTTGAATGCTGAGCTGTAGTCTATGAACAGCATTCTGATGTAGGTCTCTTTACCATCTAAGTGATTCAGTGCAGAGTGTAGAGCAGTTGTGATTGCATCCTCCGTTGATCTGTTTGCACGATAGGCAAACTGGTGTTGGTCAAGAGAGGCGGGAACACTGTCTTTGATGTGAGCCAGGACCAGTCTCTCGAAACACTTCATTATGATGGGTGTGAGTGTGACAGGTCGATAGTCGTTCAGGCACGTCACAGCCGTTTGTTTTGGCACAGGAATAATGGTAGCGGTCTTGAAGCATGTAGGGTCTACTGCCTGGGCCAATGACAGATTGAAGATGGCGGTGAAGACATCAGCCAGCTGATCAGCACATTCCTTGAGTACCCGTCCAGGGATGCTATCCGGTCCAGCAGCCTTTCGTGTGTTCACTCCGCGTAGAACACCCCTTACGTCAGAGGTTGACAGAGTGAGCACCTGGTCTTCCGGGGGTGGCAAGGCTTTGTTAGCAGGCTCCCTGTTGTCCCTGTCGAAGTGAGCGTAGAAGTTGTTAAGCTCCTCCGGAAGGGAGGCATCGCTAACCGGGGAGCTGGTGTTTTTGCTCTTGTAGTCAGTGATGGACTGGATGCCTTGTCACATGCGCCGGGGGTCCGAGTTGTTGTGGAAATGATCCTCTATCCGCAGTGTCTGTTTCCTTTTGGCAGTCCTGATACCCTTTTTTAGGTTGGTCCTAGCTGCACTGTAAGCCGCCGCGTCGCCAGATTTAAATGCTGCATCGCGTGCTTTCAACAGCGAGCGGACCTCTCCGTTCATCCAGGGTTTCTGGTTGGGGTATGTCCTGATATTTTTATGGGTCGTGACGACCTCGACGCAACTGTTAATGTAGAATAGCACTGTGGATGCGTATTCCTCGATGTCATTATGGGCAAACATGCCCCAATCAGTGCGTTCGAAGCAATCCTGAAGCTCCGAGACTGCCCCCTCTGGCCATACTTTCACTGATCTCACTGATGTTCTCACTCTTTTGATTACCCCTTAACTGTCTATATTCCAGGGCACAATAGCCTAGTTTATGTTATCTCTCCTCATAATCTAATGCCGTATTCAAATTATTTGTCCCGCAAATTGTGCCGCGATTTCGCCACTGGAGAATTGGGGAAAGCGACAGTCTTCGTCGCCAACATCATCAAGGCAGCGAATTCAGGGCCTACACCTGTTAGCATAGTGGGGCTTTATTTATTTTAATACAGAGTTGCTAAATTCAAGAAATTAATTTAATTGAGATTATCGTCCACGAACGGCAAAATCTGAGGACCTACCTATTAAATTTAAGTTAGTAATAAGACTCTGGAATTACTATCAATTTAATTGGAGCTGAGGTTTTGACCATTGTGGCTCCTACAGTGATGGCAGTAGTAGGGAGAAGGGTATCTGCTGTGGTGGTGGCATTGCCAGCAATGATACAGCTATGGGTGAATGGTGAACATGGTAGGATTTCATCATAAAAAGCAATCATGTTGCTGGCTGTGGTGTCAGCCTTGGCTCAGTGGTAGCACTCTCACTTCTCAGTCGGAAGGTTGTGGGTTCAAGTCCCACTCCGGAGACTTGAGCACATAATCCAGGCTGGCACTCCAGTGGAGTGCTGCACTGTCGGAGGTGCCATCTTTCGGATGTGTAAGGTTTGCAAATTTCTGCACAACCCCAGAACAGAAGGAAAGTCATTTTAAAAATGATTTTTTTTTGAACATCACGGAAGGAATATGGAAAAGGGGAAAAAGTGTGGTTGGGCCAAACAGAAGGATTTCAAGGAGTTTGATTGAAGGAAGAGACCTTTTGGACTGTTTTCAAGGTTATTGGGCAAAAAGGGATTTAAAATAAAATCCCAGGAAGATTTGGCTGGTTTAAAAGGCATATTCAGGCTTGCAAAAGGCTGGAACAGCAGGGAGGCGGGGTGGGCCCCCAAAGTTTGGATATTGGACTGTCTGAGGAATGTCAAGGCCGCCCCAGTTTTACATAAGGACAATGAAGCCTGTTTTCCCGCCAAGCCAGGTATCAGGTAAACAGGACATGTCCCCAGCCACACAAAGGAAAGAACATCAGCCGTACAGTTACTATAAACAAACCACAGTCCAAAGTCAATTTAAAGGGATTGAAAAACGTTTAGCATTTTAAATTGGTTTCAAGGCAATCCCGAAACCAGTTAAAAGCCGATTAAGTTTGGGTGAGCCATCCCCTAAACTTGTTAAGTCTGGATGGGCCATCCCCGAAGCTCATTAAAGTTTTAAAGGACATTAAAAATAACGAGCCCGCCAAATTTTACAAAGGAAACCGAGATTTGGCGGTCAGATAAGCCAGGCCCCAAATTAGTATAATTGAGGCCTGCCTTTTCTCAGCGCAGTACAGTCGAGACAACGCAACACGGTCAGTTCGAGTCAGCTCAGAAGTCCGAGTTCAAGTTCAGCCAACCATCTCAAGAGAGAGACCATCATCGGAGACTCGAAGGAAGAAAGAAGAAACAGAGATCGCGGCAACCAAAGGCCTACAGAAACCAACACCAGCCAATATTACCACCAACCAGGTAATATTGGGCCACCGCGACCAACAAGAAACCAACCGCCGAAAAACTCACGAACCAATGACTTGTTTCCACTCTACAGGCTAGTCTGACTTACCCGAGTAAGATTTTGGACATAAAAGACCCTAAAACTAGCCCTAACCAAAGAAAATTGGGTACTTACCCGATAAGATCCAACAGAGCGACTAACCGCATCAGCGGACTCAACCCAACTGAAGACCCAACGCAGGTGCAGTCTTCTACCATGTCCGAGGTACGGCAGGCCCCAACCGCCACAACTAAAGAGAACCCCGAAATCGCGAACCTCTACATCTGTCAAGAAAGTCGTTTTTGGTGAGCATTTCCTGGTCCTCTGGATTCCAGCCTAGCTAGTGTAGTGGGGTTGGGAGGGAAAGGGATTTTGGATATTGTAATTCTCCCTCGCTTATTCCGTGTGTTCCCCACCCTTTTTAAAGTGTAAGTTTTATTGTATTGTATATTTTCCTGTCTCAAAATAAAGATCTGAATTCTTTTGACTAACCCAGGTGTCTGTTGTAAGTTTACTACAACCCCTAAATAAGTCCAAAGTCTAGAACAAAAGGGAGTGGGAGCGATTCGAACCGCTCAAAGGAGTCAGAGGTGAAGCTGACTGACCACACCACCACCCCCTACAGATGAGACATTAAACCGAGGTCCCGTCTGCTCTCTCAGGCGGACGTAAAAGATCCCACGGCCACTATTTTGAAGAAGAGCAGGGGAGTTATCCCTGGTGTCCTGGGCCAATATTTATCACTCAACCAACAGATTATCTGGTCATTATCACATTGCTGTTTGTGGGAGCTTGCTGTGCGCAAATTGGCTGGCATGTTGACTACACTTCAAAAAGTACTTCATTGGCTGTAAAGCACTTTGGGATGTCCGGTGGTCATCAAAGGCGCTATAGAAATGCAAGTCTTTCTTTCTTTCATGAATTATAATGAACCTTGCATAATCGTACTATCGTATAAAATATTTAATGAAATATATATATAGGCCTAGAAATTGAGTTGACGCCGCGCCAGGGCTTTAGCGCCGGAAATTTAGCGCCGGCGCTAATTCCCTTGCGCGCGCCAAAAATTCAGTAGCGCCACGCCCAGACGGCTGCCGGCGCTACTGGCGGGCGTGAGCGCCTCCCAATGGGCGCTGAGTGCCGAATTGCGGCGCTAATCCGGCGCTGCGGCACCCGATGCGGTGCGGCAGGCTGGGGAAGTGCAGGCCTCCTCCTTCAGTTAAGGAGGAGCTGCCTGCACCCGCCCGCTGTCCGTTGAAATATTGAAAAAATGAGCCCGGCACCTCGGACAAGTGCCGGGCTTGCAGGCCAGACGCATCTGTTCCGCGGGGGGGGGGGTGGAGGAGTCCGGGGAGGGAGGTGCGGGCAGGCAGCCGACGGGAAAGCGGCCGGCCGCCGCGCGACCTTAATGCGCCGGCGCTAACTCGGGGAAGACTCGGTTGCCAGAGTCTTAGTTGCGGCTGCCACGGGCGAAGCGGCCGCAACTGAATTTCGGCGCTGGGGCCCGTCGGCATGGCAACCGGGACGCTGCGCACACCGATGACGTCATCGGTGCCGGCGCAGCGCTACCGGCTTAACGCCGACGGAAGGGCCCCACTCAATTTCCCAACTGGCCATAACTCCGGCGCTAGGCCCTCTAGCGCCGCAAATGCGGCGCTAAGGCTACTCAATTTCTAGGCCATAATATATATATGAAAAAAAGAATCCTGAAAAAAGGGACAATGAGTAGGAGAGGCAGTTCATATTTTCATATAGTAAACAAACTGTTACTAAATAAATCAAAGGTAGATTAGACAGTGAGAAAGGGCAATAATGGGGTTTAAATTTTAAATTGTGTTTTTTTATGAGTTTTCATCAACTTTTTATAAAGTGATTTTCATAGAATCATAGAATCACACAGCACAGAAAGAGGCCATTCGGCCCATCATGCCCGTGCCCGCTCTTTCAAAGAGCTACCCTAAGTAGTCCCACTCTTCTGCTCTTTCCCATAGCCTTGCATTGCTTTTTCCTTTTCAAGTATAGATCCAAGTTCCTTTTGAAAGTTTACTATTGAATCCAGCACCCTTTCAGGCAGCGTGTTCCGGATCACAACAACTCGCTGCGGGAAAAAGAAATGCTCCTCATCCGCCCGCTAATCGTTTTGTGTGAAGAAAACTTACGAAGGCACTTCACAAACAGGTGGAAAGTCAAATGTACACAGAGCCAGGAAGGGAGAGAGTAGGTGTGGGTGACTGGAAAGCTTGGTTGAAGAGTTGGGTTTGGAGGAGGTTTTTAAAGACATGTCGAGATTTAGGAATGGAGTTCCACAGAGTAGGACCAAGGCAGCTCAAGCCTCTGCAACCAATAATGGGGCCAAGGCACAGCAACCACGATCAGGGCCTCAGGGCGTTCTGGAAGGGACGCAGGGCTGGAGGAGATCACAGAAATAAGGCGGCGCAGAAACTAGGAGGGATTTATATGTGACTCAACAATTTTGAATTGAACTGCATTGGGAACAGACAGCCAGCGAAGGTGGGTGGTGAAGAGCAAATCTTAGTGTGGGACAGAATACATGCACCAGGGTTTGGGATAGTTTGGAGGGTGAGGATGCAAGGTCAGTAAGGAGAACATTAATGCATATTCATAAGAGAGCAGGACCAGATGGAATGCAATTAAGAATACTTAAGGCAAAGAGGATAGAAGCAGGGAGCTGTGGCTGAAATCTGTCACAGCTCATTAAGTACAACTGTAATAACGAGCTAATATTCCAATTAATAAAAGAGAGGTAAGCATCATGGGAATTTGAGGGCTGTTAGAGGAACAACATTGTGGCCTATTACAAAGCAAACAATTCTAAAGCATTGAATACTAATTCCAAGCCAATACAAGTTTATGAAAAACAAGTCATTGCTTGGTTCCACTCAGAGCAACCCAATTTTGAACTGGGGGTAAGAACATAAGAATTAGGAGCAGGAGTCGGCCACTCGGCCCCTCGGGCCTGCTCCGCCATTCAATAAGATCATGGCTGATCATCAACCTCAACTCCACTTTCCCGCCTGGTCTCCATATCCCTTGATTCCCCTAGAGTCCAAAAATCTATCGATCTCTCTCTTGAATATACTCAACGACTCAGCATCCACAGCCCTCTGGGGCAGAGAATTCCAAAGATTCAACATCCTCTGAATGAAGAAATTCCTCCTCATCTCAGTCTTAAATGGCCTACTCCTTATCCTCAGACTATGCCCCCTAGTTCTAGACACTCTAACCCAGGGGAAACAACCTCTCAGCATCTACTCTGTCAATCTCCTTCAGTATCTTGTATGTGTCAATGAGATCACCTCTCATTCTTCTAAACTCCAGAGAGTATAGGCCCATTCTACACAATCTCTCATCATAGGACAGCCCTCTCATCCCAGGAATCAATCTAGTGAACCTTCGCTGCACCGCCTCCAAGGCAAATACATCCTTCCTTAGATAAGGAGACCAAAACTGTGCACAGGTGTGGTCTCACCAAGGCCCTGTACAATTGTAGCAAGACTTCCTAACAGGCGTTGGGCCCTTATTTGCCGAAGCAAAGTGACTGTATCAAGCATGGGCCCTGGGCGCCTTTTTTTTTAGCCTGTACCAGGACAGTGGACGGCGCACACCCGGCTCGTAATGGGTACGTGCTTCCTGCCCACCATATTGGAGGATGAGGTGCCCATTTAGCGCGTGAAAAATGGGCGCGGTGACATTGAATTTCTAGATCATTATCTGGTCATGTATCTCATTGTTGTTTGTGGGAGCTTGCTGTGCGCAAATTGGCTGCCGCGTTTCCCTGCACTACAACAGTGACTATGCTCCAAAAGGTACTTAATTGGCTGTAAAATGCTTTGGGACGTCCTGATGTCACGAAAGGCGCGATATAAATTCAAGTACTTTCCTTTCCTTTTCCATTACTTCTTGCTCCTGACTCCTGCTGCCCATTTGGGAGGTTGGAGCAACGTGAGACTGATTGATGACAAATGAGACTGATTGATGATAAAACTTTCAAAGAGGCCTTTCTTTTAAAGTGAATCAATATCTAGAAGAACGAAGATTGAAAGGGAATAAAAGCAGAAAATGCTGGAGATACTCAGCAGGTCAGGCAGCATCTGTGAAGAGAGAAACAGAGTTAACGTTTCAGGTCGTTGACCGAAAGTCATCGACCTGAAATGTTAACTCTGTTTCTCTCTTCACAGATGCTGCCTGACCTGCTGAGTATCTCCAGCATTTTCAGTTTTTATTTCAGATTTCCAGCATCTGTAGTATTTTCTTTTTGTATGAAGACTGAAAGGGGTCAGACGTAAGAAAACTACTAGGCACTTGGTCAGAGTATTAAACAAGGCTTTAATCGACTGTCTCACAACATGGAAGTCTAGTTATCCTTCACTAGTTCCTGTTTACAAAATGTCCCTGAGCAAGCTGGGCCCGTGCCCAAGTATTTATACTCTCCCTGGACAGCGCCACCAGCAGGCTGCCCAGTATATTTCATAAGTCATTTCTACATGAATGGCACGATTTATGACAGGGTCCATCTGTGACATGGCTACACGTTAAGAGGTAGGAGCTGCTAACAAATGAGTAGATGCGGGAGCTCAGAGTTAATGGGTCAGCTCTACCGAAGAGCCAGCACTGGTATGATGGGCCGAGTGGCCTCCTTCTGTGATGTATCGTTCTATGATTCCGTGATTCTAAATTGGGCCTGGAAGAGTAAACCTCTCCACGGTGCACCAAGAGTAAATAGGAGACTGTTTAGCTTTGCAGAGGAGATAGATAGTGGAAAAGCAGGGGGAAAGAAATCCTGGGCAACTAGCCAGATGAATCACAAAGTGGCAAATCATAATTACAAAATTATAAGGATATAACTGAGCAAGTTGAGATAAAGAAGAAGAAACAAACTAGGTGCAATGACTGACTAAACAAAGTAGTGTCACGAATCTATGTAAACAAATGCAGAAACAGAAATTATTGCAGTGGATAAGTAGAGACATATAAGCCAGAGAATAGAACTCCAAGGAAGTAATACTGACAAAGTATTAATGAGATCCCGGGTGAAATATTTGCCACAATCTTATCACTGTATTTATGTAGCGATACTGTTTAAGAAAGCTCAACTCCTGACCACTTAACGACCCCTTCTGGCCCCTGTGAGAGCTGACATTGTCAGGCTCCCTTTTCTCAAGCTTCATTCTTACCCCTTTTAAACCCCACCCTCCCCTCCTCAAAAAAAAAGCCACCCATGCTCCTTATGTGCTCTGTAACTTCTGCCCCCATCTCTAAACCTCTTTTCCTCTCTAAGGCCCTCAAACATATCGTTGCCTCCTAGTACCAGGCGCAATTCTCTCAAGACGCCATATAAACACCCTCCAGTCCAGGTTCCAACCTTCTCACAGCACCAATATGGCCAAAGTCATGAATGACATCCGCTGTGACTGATTGCACTGCATTATCGCTCCTTGACCTCTCCAACACATTAGACTGAGCTGATCCCAACATCCTCCATTGCCTTTCCTCCACTGTCCATCTCTGTGGAACTGCTCTTCAAGTCCCGCTGCACCAACTTGAGCACAAAAATCTAGGCTGACACTCTAGTGCACTACTGAGGGAGTGCTGCACTGTCAGAGGTGCCGTCTTTTGGATGAGACGTTAAACTAAGGCCCCATCTGATCCCTCAGGTGGACGTAAAAGATCCCATGGCACTATTTCGAAGAAGATGAACCTTTATGATGAACCTTTAAAAAAACACTGGTTCGGCCTCAACTGGAGTATTGTGTCCAATTCTGGGCACCACACTTTAGGAAAGATGTGAAAACCTTAGAGAGGGTGCAGAAAAGATTTACAGGAATGATTCTTGGGATGAGGGACTTCAGTTACGTGGATAGACTGGAGAAGCTGGGGTTGTTTTCCTTAGAGCAGAGAAGGTTGAGAGGAGATTTGATAGAGGTGTTCAAAATTATGAGGGGCTTAGACAGAGTAGATAGAGACAAACTGTTCCCAATGGCGGAAGGGTTGAGAACCAGAGGACACAGATTTAAGGTGATTGGCAAGAGAACCAAAGGCGACATGAGGAAAAACTTTTTTACGCAGCGAGTGGTTAGGATCTGGAATGCACTGCCTGAAAGGGTGATGGAGGCAGACTCAATCGTGGCTTTCAAAAGGGAATTGGATAATTACCTGAAGAAAAAAATTTACCGGGCTACGGGGAAAGGGCGGGGGAGTGGGATTAGCTGAAGTGTGTAGGGTTCTCAAAATTCCCACGTTCCCCAAAAGTTATGGATAAAGGGACCTTGTATGGACAAGTTATTAAAAAGGGTACCCAAAATGGCTTCTGCAACCTCGTGCCCAAAAGTACAGGATTTTAAAAGCAAGGCCCTGCAAAAAGGCAGGCACTTTTCAAAACCTGAAATGAAACCTAAAATGCATGAATCTGTGAAAGACTTTGTGAAGCCAGACAGCTAGGTAAACACAGAATATGCATTCTTCATCTTGGAACAGATCAAGTCAGAATGGGCCTAATCAAGGCCATTAAGTTTCTGCTTACATAATCGGAACAGCTCACAGTAGCCATCAAGCCAGGATAAGGACAATTAAATTTCATAAATAGCAAACAGCCAGGATATCGGAGCCATTAAACCAGGAGACAACTGCCCCAAAGGCCGTTAAAGTAGATGGCCGTAATCACTTTGGACGAGCCCGCCAAATGTTAGACAAAGGACTGACCTGATTTGGCGCATAGATAAGGGATGAAGAACCGGGTATAATTGTAGGCCCACCGGTAGCCAAGGCCTCTGGCCTCTCTCGCTTGCTTCTTGCTTCTTGACTCTCGTGCCCTGGCCTCGTGGCGGGCTCTCTTCTCGCTCCCCGCGCCGCTCAACACCAAGGACGCCCATTACTACACCGAGGGCTGAACGCAGGAGGAGAACGAGACCTGATTCGAAAAAACACAGGACATACGGGGCCACAAACGGGCAGACGAGATGAGACGAGACGAGACGAGATGAAGAAATCGGTAAACCGGTAAAGGCAGAGGAGGGCAGCGGAAAGACGCGTTGGGGGACAAACGGCCTAGTTATAAGCTGGCGTTTGATGAATAAGTAGGTGTTCAAAGCATGGGTAGTAAAAGCATATTGACAATATAAACCGCCAACCGAGCCCCAACCGTCGGCGACCAAACCACCCGAGGAAGAAGAAGAAGACCCATCGCGAATCAATGAAGACGTTAACGGAGGAAAAGGAGGGTGCTTCGCACAAACAACTCCATCGCCGCGCCCTGTGACCATGTGGTGACAACGTACCCCAAAGGACAGCAAGAGTGGACCCCAAAACTCACAACCAGTTAAAAGGGTCAACAGGTTTCGAAATTGGTGAGCATGAATCCCTGGCCTCTCATAGCTTAATCTAGTTAGGTATTGGGGGTGCGATAAGGATAAGGGGATTTTAATGTGTTTGTTCCTTCAATGTGCCGTGTGTTCCCCATTCCCAAATAAGTGTATTGTTTTTATATGCCTGTAATTATCTTAGTAATTCTCAGTATTGTGATTTTATTTTGCCTTTAATAATAATTACGGTTTTCTTGCACCGAACCAGTTGTCTACTCGATTTTCTGTATCGCCGCCTGTACCTAAGTCCGGTGTCTAGAATCCAGGGGTGTGGGAGCGATTCGAACCGCTCAGGGACAGTCAGGGGCAGAGCTGACTGGGCACACGCCACCCCCTACAAGTGCTCTTGCAGAGAGCCAGCACGGGCTCGATGGGCCGAATAGCCTCCTTTTGTGCTGTAACCATTCTATAATTCTATGAGTTGAATTTTACCGGCACTCAGAGTGTGGGTTTGGAGGCGGGTCCACTGTGAAAATCACAAAGATTGACAGCAGGTCGATATTCTGCTGTAAACCCGCCTCCTTGTCAATTTCCCAAGTGTTGGGTCTGTCATCCCTGAACAGACCCGACACCAAGCGGCGGGTCAGCCAATTGAGATAGAAGCTTATTAAATGGTAGTTAAGATCCATTTTACATTTTACAAGGTTTTCAACGAGGTTCCCGGAAAATGGCTATCACGTCAGGTAAGTGAGTCGGGTACTCAATGGCTGTGAATAGGTAAAAGCTGCAAAAGTGGTCTAAAACCTACCATTTCACAGTTGTTCACTTCCCAATCTTCAAAGCTGGAGCATTAATGATTTGGAACCCACTTTTGAGCTTTATGCACTTTTGAAGTGTTTGGAGTAATATCACCTCCTTGGAACAACCTATCTCAACACTGACAGATTAACTCTTTCATCTCAACCTCACATGTCATCTATTCCATCAGTGTTGGTTCACTTGAAAAAATCTCACCTTGGTCCTCAGAATCCCAACACGATCAGCCTCAACACCAGCATCACCGGGCACACGAGCAGCACCAACATCCACACCAACCTTCTCCGCAATCAACTGATGCTGCACTGGACACAGGGCATCATCACCCATGCACATTGCTGCCCGGGACGACAGAATTATCACCATGTCCAGAATTGCTTCACTTAACACTGTACACTCTGGCTGCCACATGATGCACCAGGTTGGCACCATGTCACACCAGCACCATAAAGCATCCCTACAACGTCCAAGCCATTCCTTTCACACTCACCACCATTGGGGGGGGGGAGGGTTGTGCGGGGGGGGGGGAACGTTATGTCTCACCATTCACTGCAACTCACTAAGCCACTTCCAAAGGTGCACACAAATCTGTCCAAGAACACAAAGTGTTGAAAATAAAGATCTCAATGTTTGACAGCACATTAACAGAGACTTCACATGAACATTGGATAAAACACCCAAGCGCCTACCCTTGTGTGTTGTTATTTGGTATGATTGCACTAGGATGAGGGTGAGTGTGAGGGGTGGCTAGTGAGATGGGGGAGTGATAATGTAGATAGAGAGGGATGGGTGGAGGTGCAAGGTAAGTTGTTGTGAGTAAGGATGTGCAGGAGTAGGGTAGGGAAGGCAGAGTGATGGGGATGTGATGAGTGGCACAGCAGGATGAGGTTGAGTGTGGATTTGCAATAACATTTCATGATCTACTGAGATCATTGAAAGGTTTGTGCCACTGCAGCCTGGTCCTCCTGACGACATCCCTGCTTGTGTCCTCCTGTGCAATGTGCAACCAGGCTGCGTTGATCTCCTGGGGAGGTCTCTTCCGCCCATTGGAAGGGAAGAGATCTTTCCTGCGTGCTGTGACTCCATCCATAAGGATAGAGAGTTTGCTCCAAACACTTGCAACCTGCATAAAGCTCAATCTGTTTTCCAAATGCAGTAAGCAACAGCTTCTGAGCTTGAAAAGGGAACAGCTGTGAAATGGGAGTTTTTATAGCACATTTGCAGCTCTCAAGTAGTGAGGTGATTCCATGGCCATTCTACTCCCACCCTGCTTACCTGACATGATCCCCAAGCAGTGTGGACCCTGTGGGCGACCTGGTAAACTCTGAAGGTGAGCTGAAAATGGTTCTTAATGCTCTTTTAACAAGGTCATAATGACCTTAATTGCCTGCCCCACCGCTGCGTGTAGGGTCTGCTCAGCGCTGACTGACCCGACATTTGGGAAAGGCGCGTGGCAGCGGGTTGATAACGATGTCCCGACCCACTGTCCAAAAAATCTATTTTTCTACCCGACCCACCACTGATCGAGCCCACTGACCACCCCCGCCCCCCCAGAAAATCCCCCCCAACACCTCAAAAGTACTTGATTGGCTGTAAAGTGCTTTGGGACATCCTGAGGTGGTGAAAGGCGCTTTATAAATGCAAGTCTTTCTTTTCTTTCCATAGTTCCACACCTACCAATGTAGCCAGCAGATCTCCAGCGATGGCTTCGCCTCTCTGCCCTTTGACCATCATCTCTGGATCTCTCCCTCAGAGGCTGGACATCTCTCCTGCCCTGTCTATTTCCCTTTGTGAAGCACCTTGGAATTATGTTGTTTCCATTAAAAGTCTCTATTAACACATGCAAGTTGTTTGTAAATCTATTCTCATCATGAAAAATAAAGATGGACTGAAAGGTAACCAAGTACAGGCCAGGCCAGGCCAGGTCGGAGTGGTAGGTCCCTTCCCTGCCAAAAAACAACATTTATTGAAGAAGGTCAGCAGGGCTCTCCTGGTGTCCTGGCCAACATTTATCCCTCAACCAACACCACCAAAAAACAAATTAACCAGCTATTTATTTCATTTGCTATTTGCGAGACCTTGCTTCATGCAAATTGGCTACTGCACTTGCTAACCTCAGCAACTACACTTCTGGAAAAAGTGATTCATTGAAGGGCTCAGTGAGACCCTGAGGGTGTGCAAGGAGCTACATAAATGCAAGGTCTTTCATTTTTCCAACCAGAATATAAACATTCACAACATTTGTGCCACCCTTGTTGCCTATGTGAGCAGTGCTGTTACTGCAAGTGTGCCAATACCGCCTAACGGAACCAATGTTCCGGGCGCATTACCCTAACAAGCTTTTCAACAGTTCGGGAAATAAGCTAACCTTGAATTCTAAATGCCCCATTCAAAGTCCTTGGGGCCTGCAGTGGAAAGCCAAATGGGTAGGAGAACTTAAGCAAGTGTCGAAATGTTTGCAAGTTCCATTTCTCGAAGTTACTTAAACTTAAGCTCATCCAAGACTCGGCTGCCCGTGTCCTAACTCGCATCAAGTCCCGTTCACCCATCACCTACATTGGCTCCCGGTTAAGAATCCCCTCGATTTTAAAATTTCTCATCCTTGTTTTCAAATCCCTCCATGGCCTCGCCCCTCCCTATCTCTGTAATCTCCTTCAGCCACACAACCCCCCCGAGATATCTGCGCTCCTCTAATTCTGGCCTCTTGAGCATCCCCGATTTTAATCGCTCCATCATTGCCAGCCGTGCCTTCAGCTGTCTAGGCCCTAAGCTCTGGAATTGCCTGCCTAAACCTCTCCGCCTCTCTACCTCTCTCTCCTCCTTTAAGACGCTCCTTAAAACCTACCTCTTTGACCAAGCTTTTGGTCACCTGCCCATATATCTCATTATGTGGCTCGGTGTCAAATTTTGTTTGATAAGGCTCCTGTGAAGAGGCTTGAAACATTTTACTACGTTAAAGGTGATATATAAATACAAGTTGTTGTTGTTGTTGTTGAAGTTGTATTTTGGGGATTTTTGAACCATATTTAACCACAGGAAGGATTTGGGTTTGGAGATGCATTTCGGGAATGTGTGAATTTAAAGTGGAATCACATTGGTTTAAAATCCTTCTTTGAGCTATATGCTGCAGCCACTGAGATGAAGAGGGAAACATACAATAATGAGCCAGGCATTATATGCAACAACTAGAGACATTAAATAATATCTCATCTTGCTTTAGACTTCCTGCAAACATCTGTATCTACTAGAGTTGTGATAGCCCTGTCAGCGTGGGGTTGCTGCTGAGAATTCTCTTTTTGAAGGGGGCGGGGTAAAGAAAGCAGCTAGTTTTATTGATGGCTGCACAATGGTGACACCGCCAGAGTGGAGATGATTGGGTAATTCCCCTGTCAATCACGCCTGGAGACCGCACTGCTGTGAGTGACTGGGATTGACTTGACGTGCATAATTTCTATCGTGTAACTATCCTCTACTCACTGCATTTTGCTGGAGAAATCACTCTGCTTTTATCGGGAGAAGTTGCTGTAATTTTGTTTGCTGTTGTTTGTGGAGACTCTTTTTAAATAGACTCTGTAGACTGTTTGCTATAGTGAGCTGTTTAAATAGACTCTGTGTAGAATCATAGAATGGTGACAGCACGGAAGAAGGCCATTCGGCCTGTCGAGCCCGTGCCGGCTCTCTGCAAGAGCACTTCAGCTAGTCCCACTCCCCCGCCCTTTCCCCGTAGCCCTGCAAATTTTTTTTACTTCTGGTACTTATCCACTCCCTTTTGAAAGCTATGATTGAGTCTGCCTCCGCCACCCTTTCAGGTATTGCATTCCAGATCCTAACCACTCGCTGAGTAAAAATTGCTGTGAGTCTTGCTGTAAGTACCGCCTGGCCCACCCTCCAACTCATTGGCTGAGACAGTGACGTCAATAGGCACTCTGTTTATTGACAGGTCTGCTGGCAAATCACTGAAGAGAAAAAAAAATCAGAGGGACAGCCCTCCCTCATCACCCCCCAACCCCTTCCCTATTTCTTGTGGTCAGAAGTCAGTAGAGAAAAACCCAATTTCAAGATCGGTCAGTTGGTGAGGTCTGTTGAGAGGAAGGCCAACTCAGTCTGGTCTGGTCTTCCTTCAGAGAAAAGTGAGCCTTAGACTCAAAAGAATGTGAAAAAATTTATCCAAGAAAGACAATTATTTTTAAAGACTATTAAAAGAGTCAGTGGGGTGTGTTTGGAACTTATAAAATTCTAACAGGACTAGACAGTTTACTGACTGTAAAAGCTTTTATAGATATGTGAAGAGAAAAAGATTGGTGAAGTCAAGCGTAGGTCCCTTGCAGTCAGAAACAGGGGAATTTATAATGGGGAACAAAGAAATGGCTGACCACTTAAATACATATTTTGGTTCTGTCTTCACAAAGGAGGACACAAATAACCTCCCAGAGATGTCGGGGAACATAGGGTCTGACGAAAGGGAGGAATTGAAAGAAATCAGTATTTGTAGGGAAATGGTGTTAAGGAAATTGACGGGATTGAAGGCCGATAAATCCCCAGGGCCTGATAATCTACATCCTAGGGTACTTAAGGAAGTGGCCCTAGAAATAGTAGATGCATTGCTGATCATCTTCCAACATTCGATGGAATCTGGAACAGTACCCATGGATTGGAGGGTAGCTAATGTTACCCCACTATTCAAAAAAGGTGGTAGAGAGAAAACGGGGAATTACAGACCGGTAAGCCTGACATCAGTAGTGGGGAAAATGCTAGAGTCCATTATAAAAGATGTAATAGCAGAGCACTTGGAAAACAGTGGCAGGATCGGACAAAGTCAACATGGATTTACAAATGGTAAATCGTGCTTGACTAATCTACTGGAAATTTTTGAGGATGTAACAGGTAAAATAGATAAGGGAGAACCAATGGATGTGGTGTATTTGGACTTTCAGAAGGCTTTCGATAAAGTCCCGCATAAGAGATTAGCGTGTAAAGTTAAGGCACATGGGATTGGGGGCAAGGTACTGACTTGGATAGAGAACTGGTTGGCAGACAGAAAGCAAAGAGTTGGAATCAACGGGTCTTTTTCTGAGTGGCAGGCAGTGACTAGTGGGGTACCGCAGGGATCAGTCCTTGGACCCCAGCTATTCACAATATATATTAATGATCTAGACAAGGGAACTAGATGTAATATCTCCAAATTTGCAGATGACACAAAGCTGGGTGGGCGTGTGTGCTGTGAGGAGGATGCCGAGAAACTCCAGGATGATTTGGACAGGTTGGGTGATTGGGCAGAAGCATGGCAGATGCAATATAATGTGGATAAATGTGAGGTTATCCACTTTGGTAGCAAAAACAGGAAGACAGATTATTATCTGAATGGCAATAGATTGGGGGAAGGGGAAGTGCAACGAGACCTGGGCGTCATTGTGCACCAGTCGCTGAAGGTAAGCATGCAGGTGCAGCAGGCGGTTAAGAAGGCAAATGGTATGTTGGCCTTCGTAGCGAGAGGGTTTGAGTACAGGAACAAGGATGTCTTGCTGCAGTTGTACAGGGCCTTGGTGAGACCGCACCTTGAGTATTGTGTGCAGTTTTGGTCGCCTTATCTGAGGAAGAATGTTCTTGCCATGAAGGGAGTGCAGCGAAGATTCACCAGACTGATACCTGGGATGGCAGGAATGACATATGAGGAGAGATTGGGCTTGTACTCGCTGGAGTTTAGAAGAATGAGAGGGGATCTCATTGAAACTTATAAAATTCTGACAGGACTAAACAGACTAAATGCAGGAAGGCTGTTCCCGATGGTTGGGGAGTCCAGAACCAGGGGTCACAGTCTAAGTGTAAAGGGTAGGCCATTTAGGACAGAAATGAGGAGGAATTTCTTCACCCAGAGAGTGGTGAACCTGTGGAATTCTCTACCACAGAAGGCAGTAGAGGCCAATTCATTAAATATATTCAAGAAGGAGTTGGATATATTTCTCAAGGCTAAAGGGATCAAGGGGTATGGGGAGAAAGCAGGGACCGGGAAATGAATTTGGATGATCAGCCTTGATCTCATTGAATGGCGGAGCAGGCTCGAGGGGCCGAATGGACTACTCCTGCTCCTATCTTCTATGTTTCTATGACAGACTTGATGCAGGAAGGATGTTCCCGATGGCGGGGGCATCCAGAACCAGGGGTCACAGTCTAAGGATAAAGGGTAAGCCATTTAGGACAGAGATGAGGAGGAATTTCTTCACCCAGAGAGTGGTGAACCTGTGGAATTCTCTACCACAGAAGGCAGTTGAGGCCAATTCATTAAATATATTCAAGAAGGAGTTAGATATATTTCTTAAGGCTAAAGGGATCAAGGGGTATGGAGAGAAAGCAGGGACAGGGTACTGAGTTTGGATGATCAGCCATGATCTCATTGAATGGTGGAGCAGGCTCGAGGGGCCGAATGGCCTACTCCTGCTCCTATCTTCTATGTTTCTATGTTTTTTTAAATGATTCTTCTCGCTCATGACGAGGGAACTGAAGTTAATTGGATTAAGGCAAGGCTTGATTTTAGCTATTATTCTACACTCACTTGCTGGTGGTAAAATAAAGCAGCTTAACGATTCATATCTGGCTTCATCTCTCAGAACTGTTAGCAGTTCACCCACTGAAAAACTGAAGAAGTGTATGCGAGGGCACGTACAAAAGACACGATGGCCTGGAATTTGCAGTCAGCAGCGAAGCAAAGGCCCCGAAGAAAGCTGCCCACAGCGATGTCGCGATGTCTGTGGCGAGAAGTTTGCCTTTTTTGACGTGCAGGAGATTTCAGCACAGTGTAGTGGGGAATCCCTAACGCGAGCTGCTGTGACGTCAACAAGCTGTCACTTTGCAGATTTCTCACACAATAGGGAAGCAAGAAATGAGAACCTGCTTTTGTCCTTACTTTTTAAAAATGTGACAGAGAACAAAACAAAGATTGGGGCTCTCACATGATAAAAAGGGAGAACCTAAAATAATCATGAACAAACTTTGGAAAAAATATACATATTTTTTTTAAGTTTCTTAAAAATTGTAATTTTTATCATAAGGCAGAAATTTGATGCTCCACAAAATTAAAATTAGTTTTTCGGGGACATACCTTTTGTTTTAGCAGTCAATACGCTGTTAAAACCCCAGTTACACCTAATCCAACAAGACCTAACATTTAATGGGGTGTTTAACAGCGATTTTACCGTGGAAAAGCCCAAGGTTTCGTCAGTTTCACTGATTACACTGATTGCCGGCTATGGGCGGGGGATGGGGTTGCGGGGGGAGAGCGGCAGTAGTGTGGTGGGACGGAGGGGGGTGGGGCGGCGGTGCCACAGCGCAGCCAGTGTCGGAGCAGTGAATGACTGACCGTTACTTCAGGATTTCCGCATTTAGATGCGCTACACCCTGAGGTTGCGGTCAGTTTCCAAGGGGTAACAATGGCAAACGCTGTTAGTTCGCCGTTATTATCCACCGCAAATTCCGGGCCCGTATCAAGTTCAGATTACAAGGGGATACTAGCCTGACATCCCTGGGGTATGCTATTGTATGATTAGATATTAAGCAGCACTCAGCCGCTCCTGAATCATAGAAACATAGAAGATAGGAGCAGGAGTAGGCCATTCAGCCCCTCGAGCCTGTTCCGTCATTTAATGAGATCATGGCTGATCATCCAAATTCAGTACCCTGTCCCTGCCTTCTCCCAATATCCCTTGATCCCTTTAGCCTTAAGAAATATATCTAACTCCTTCTTGAATATATTTAATAACTTGGCCTCAACTGCCTTCTGTGGTAGAGAACTCCACAGGTTCACCACTCTCTGGGTGAAGAAATTCCTCCTCATCTCAGTCCTAAATGGCTTACCCCTTATCCTTAGACTGTGACCCCTGGTTCTGCACTCCCCCGCCATCGGGAACATCCTTCCTGCACCTAGTCTGTCTGGTCCTGTTCGAATTTTATAAGTTTCAATGAGATCCCCTCTCATTCTTCTAAACTCTAGCGAATATAAGCCTAATCGACCCAACCTCTCTTCATACGTCATTCCTGTCATCCCAGGTATCAGTCTGGTGAATCTTCACTGCACTCCCTCCATGGCAAGAACATACTTCCTCAGATAAGGCGACCAAAACTGCACACAATACTCAAGGTGTGTTCTCACCAAGGCCCTGTACAACTGCAGCAAGATACGGGGAACAGCTTATGAGCGTGGTCAGCGCTAGATCGGAAATTTGTGACACTAGTGTGGAATGTAGACTTGGCCGTTACCCTAGCCAATGTTATTTGCTCAATGCTGCCACTAAGTGCTAAAAGTGGAATAACGTTCCGTTGGACAGCCTTGATATCCTTCACCTTTGCTCATCGCAAAAAATTCCCGAAATACAAATATTTCTAAAAGATGCGGGATGACACATCTTGAATCCAATCACTAATGAATCCAGTTGGGAATTCAGGAGGTATCTCTTTACCCAGGACAGTGGTTAGGATAGGAAACTCGCTACCAGAGGGAGTGGTTGAGGCGAAGAGCGTAGATGCATTCTAGGGGAAGCTTGATAAACACGTGAGGGAGAAAAGGAATAGAAGCGCATGCTGATAGGGTGAGATGAAGAGGGGTGGGAGGAGGCTCGCATGGAGCATGAACACCGGCATTGACCAGTTGGGCCGAATGGCCTGTTTCTCTGCTACTTTGTAATACTTTGCAATCTCAAATGTGATGGGTTCTATTCTAATTTCTACGTTTCACTTTGTTTCACTGCAAAATGTCCCCTGTAACTGAAGAAGAAGTATTCTACAATTTAATAATTAGACAGATGCATATCATCAATTTTAATTACCGAACCAACTCCGTGAAAAGCCATGATCTGTGCAAAAATTGGGACTGGGACGCATACATGAGAGAAATGACAGATTTGTTAGTACTGCAATTAATCTTCTTAGCATCTAAAATGAGAACTTAAATGCTTAGCTAACATTAATCAAAACGGTTCAAAATTAAGTTTAGAAATCTGTAAGTGCTAAAAATGAATCAATAGGTTTAAGATGACATGGTGTTTCTGATTATGGAGCACCGTGATACGAATGATACTTGAATACTAAATCCAGAAACTAATACATCAAATATAGAATCTGAAGCTATTTTCTTGAAATTAATTTTTGGCGGTGGCGTTGAAAGCCTTAAAGAATTCACTGCTAATTTAGCGGTGTGTGCTAATTTATCGTGTTTCTGTGTTGTAAATTCGGTGAAATCTGTGGATTACTCTAGAATCACTGGGCTAGAAATTCATTATAGCCCAGGAATAGGTGGTATCTTTAGAAAAGTTTGAGAATTAGCGCCGGGCGCAAATGCTTTAGACTGCACACAAAATTCATTCTCACTGCTCAAAGAAATGATTGGGGCGCTAAATCAAGTCTTAAAGGCCTAGCTCAGTGGCATCACACTCAAAGGGTGGACCAATATCGGGTGCAGTCTAATCTCAACTCATCATTGCCACCGGCTTTTCCCAGTACTTAAAGGGGAGGTTCATTGATGCTGCAGCACCTCATTCTCAGCATTGCTGGCTGTGCAGCTGCCTCAGCAAGGAGAAGCACAACAAGGAGAAGGAGCCGGAGGGCTGAAGCAGGTGTGCTCATGGCAGATCCACCTCAGTCGGGTGGGCAGGGTGAGTGAATGCTTCAACAAATGCTACATACCACCGTCTGTACCACAAGCTTCACACACTGCCCAAAGCACCACACCCCCAACGCTCACCCACCAACAATCTCTACCTACCAACACTCACACCCACATCTCATGCCTTGCACACAATGATAGCTATTCAACTATGGCAGACACAAGGGTCATTAGATTGAATGTGATATGTGTCATATGTTTATGATAAATTTATTAATGGAGTTTGCAATATTTTGTGGTCTGTCTCATTTCACCTTTGTGCCCAGAAGGACGCTGTGATATGGCATGACACAGGGATGGTATGATGGGGATGTGGTGAGCAAAAGAGATCTGGGGTTTTATTCATCCTGGTGTGAGGCTGGAGGTCTGTTTGGAGGAGGTGGCAGAGTTCTGCGACCACCACCTTGGTGATGCGGAGCCGTCTAATACACTGATCCTCACTTAATTGAAGGTAGGAGAAGTGCTGTCGGAATATCCTCGGAGGGTAAGGCCTCCTGGTGAGAGCCTTCATCATCCCTCTGCGCACATGTTCCCGTATTTCTCGCCTACACTCCCTCCACTGTAGATCCTGGAGGGTGAGGTGGCGCCAGTACAGCCCCCATTAGTGTAGCAGTTTGAATCTTTGAGAAATAAATGTAGCCACTTTGCACTTGCTAGAACGCTGCTGATAAAAAAGAAGCTTGAAAATACTCATACAAAGTGATCCACTGGGTGAAACTGACAAGAAACCACTGAAACTAACCTGCCCTGACAGCTGTGAGTGATTAATTAAGTCGCTGGAGCCGGCTACATGGAGCTGTGCGCCTCCTCTCCCTGCCGCTGTCTGGTCGAGGCGCAAAGGTAAGTGGCGACAATGAATTTTCCAGATTGGGTGCCTGCTCACTGATGTCACGCGCGGTCTGCCTGGAATTGAAGTTCCCAGCGGTACCTTGTACTGGCAGTGCAACGGCGGTGGGGATGGGGGTGCGGAGGCGGAGGGAGGCCAGATTTGTCATATGGTGTTGGATTTGCCTTGCCCCGGCGCTAAAACATCAGCGCCCTGTTACCGCCATCTGCAGGTGCTAACAGGAGGCTAAGCTACTGAATTTCCACCCCCCCCCCCGTGTGTTCCTGATCTTTACAACCCTCTGTGTGAAGAAATTTCTCCTAATTTCTCCTCTAGTTCCTTTGCCAATTATTTTAAATCAATATCTTCTGGTTAACGACCCACTTGCCAGAGGTAATGGTTTCTCCCTACTTGCTCTATCAAAACCCTATATTATTTTGAATACCTCTATTAGGTCTCCCCTTAACCTTCTCTGCTCTAAGGGGAACAATCCCAGCTTCTCCAATTTCTCCACATAACTGAACTCCCTCATCCCTGGTATCATCCTGGTAAACTTCCTCTGTACCCTTTCCAGAGTCTTGACACCCTTCCTAAATTGTGGTGCCCAGAATTGTACACGATACACACCAGCTGAGGCCTAACCTGAGGTTTGTAAAGGTTTAGCATGATTTCTTTGTATATTCAATGCCGCTATTTACAAAGCCAAGTGTCCCATGCGCTTTCTTAACCGCCTTCTCTACTTGTCCTGACACCTTCAAACATTTGTGAATATGCATCCCCAGGCCACTCTGTTCTTGCACCCCCCTCAAAATAGTACCATTTAGATTATACTGCCTCTCTATATGTAATAAATCATGGATTGAAAAATAATACTCTGTTACGGCTTCCCTAGATCAGCAGTTTGCCTAAGTTGATGGCACAGAAATGTTCCAGTCAAGTCAGAAAAATAGCTGTACAAAGAGTTGAATTACAAGGTCAGAACACAAAAACAGGCCTTCGAGTGGGCATTAGGCCTGATAAGGATAAACAAGCTGTCTACAAGAGGGCAACAAGAGCTTTAGAACAGAGATAAGGAGGAAAATTACCTCATGAGGCTGGGAGGGGGCTGTCATAGGTAGCCTCTCCCTTGTAATTGGACAATAGGATGGGGAACAAATGATTGACACCAGGTAATCACCAGCCCACTGAAATAACTATAAATATAAATATAGACGACCGAGAGAGGAAATCAGCCAGTTAGGGGCGAAGGCTTCCCCAAGGTGGCTACGGCCTAACACCTTGGTCAAGTTTAGCCTCTGGGGTGGCTGATGGCCTAACACCTCCAACAACCATCCGTCCAGTTGTTTCGTTCCGTTCTAGGGCTGTAGATCGCCCTCATCTGCCATGTCTACT